>NC_090265.1:226157500-226794643 GCF_040414725.1 Anabrus simplex
ATGAAAGCGATCCCTTTACATCATTAATTTTACCTAGTTTGCCGCTGTCTGTATTTTCATTGTGCACGCATATTTGTGGTACCAACTCTAGATGGAGGCAGATCCCATCTAATTTATGTCATTCATTTGTGGCATTTGTTATATAACTGCTTATTAAAGATCGCTTCATTTGCCTAACTGAAATGTAGTGGATTTTTTTAAGACTTGGTGATTACTGACTGCCTTTTATATGAGCATCCCACTACTATATTTTTGACTATGAACTAATCGATGATCTCTTACCCTAACACATGAAAACTTATTTACATAACTGAACATGTCAATGGAGAAACACTGCTCCTAAGAAATACTGAAATTAAAATAATCTGACTACGCCTATTCTATTCTATTTACAGACATTAAATCAAACACAATTCACGTATCAGATTTAAAATAATACGGTGACAAAATATATACAAAGAAATGATAACATAATAAAAATCTAGATCTTAAAGATCGCTGCCAAATATAAAATTAAAAAAAATTAAATATGCGCAATGAAGAAGAATAAACTGTTACCCTGATCCAAGTAGCAAAATATGTGAATTTGATGGCAACCTTCTAACCTCAGACTAAAATGTCTGGACATGACCTTATTCAATCTTTACGGACAATAATTATTCGCATTACATGTCATCAGTGATTAGTCTTGACTGTCAAAACACGCATTGATCAGTCGCTCTGTTCTCAACTTATCTCGGGCCCTGGATTGCATATTTTCCGAGCATTTATTTTCCCTGGAAACTATTTGAAGCAATACAGGCTTTATGCCTACAATCATAACACATATCGTCATATATTTAACACTCTCGGTTAAATAATTCATCTCTCAATTCTATTTATTCATCAATATTCTCGACGTAGTAACTCATAATACGGCCTCACTCGTATCCGGCGGGCGAATAACTGTGTCGCTCACACATCTATTTATACGACACTATTAATTAATGACATGGTCCAAATATCACATTTTCCATCTCTCAGCACAGAACATCAGGGATATTACTACTACTTTGCTCGTTACTTTGATCATCCACCGTTTCACATCTTATGAAATATCAGAGCTAACTTATCAATGGTCTCCTGTCACTAATTAAATAACTGAAATAACGAGTTTGCCACTCAAAAACACGGCTATCGAACTGTGTAACCACGTCACATAAAGAAATTAAATCTTCGCGTATCAACCATCGTCGCGAAATACAAATTATGCGAGCTACCGGAAACGATCATCTGAATAATGATTACCGAACATGAAATAATAAACCTAATGCTCTAATACCAAAAATTAACATTTAAACAAACATGGCAGCATCCACAAAATCAAAGTGTCAACAAAATATACCGCTCATTACCACAACTATTATTATTATCATCACTTTAAAAATCTGCCCTAAACCGTATGTAAATTTCTTAGCAAAATAGGATTCTCACATGTAAAAAGGACTTACATTAAAAGCAAACTGCGCAAGTAACACACGTTAACACTTATCTAATATAATAATAATATATTATAATAATAATTATTATTATTATCCTAATTTTATAATTACTATCCGATCCGTGAATTATTTACAGTCCTATCTAAAATTCTACACTACATTTTTGATCATCGACTGTTTCATAGCCTTACTTGTTTACATGTTTATATTTTGCTCATTTACCTTGTTTGTGCTGGAGGCATGTCAGATCATCCTCCGGACCCCGTCATGTTGAATTAGTATCTCATCTTCAGGCTGATGTTATCCAAGAGGTCACACACGCAAACTTGATGCATTTTCACAATATCGTTGCACACGTCCATATTTATATTAACACTCGCATTTTTAACACTCCTGCGAATGACACTGCATTGAACACCTGACGTGAAGTCGAAAGTTTGTACTCCGCTACCTGCCTGCTGTTGCCTCTCTCACCCCTCTCAGATTGTTCGTGTAAAGGATTATTGGTTATTCACCTTCTCTGACCATGACACTGGATTCAAGGTCTAACTACGGCAGTATTCCAATTATGAAAACAAAGTTTTCTCCCTGTAACTGGCTGGACTAATTCTGCTCCCAAATATCTCACTTGCAATAATAGTTCTATGAGAGTGTGGAAAAATTACGTGTAATGTTCCCAATGATGTGGAGAATTTTATAATAATCGTTCTCCAATATGTGACTTTTCCACGAAATATACGTGCTACACGTGAAATAGGAAAAATGTGATGCAGCTACGTGTTACGACGAGATTCAAAGTTCACCTCGGTCCTAGCACCTTAAGTTCATTCATGGCAAGTGTTGAGAATATAACTACCATTGTCATTTGTTAATTTAATTGCCTGATTATATCTGCATAATCTAAAGTTGAATAAAAGTTTATCAAAATGTTGATATCTGCTAAGATATTGCTCTCACAAGTAAATACATTACTCACTCGGATTTCAACTACTGTATAAGACACTGAAGATTCTTACAAGACTGCGAATTTTCACAAGACTGAGAATTCCGACGAGATTGAAGTTTACCACGAGACTCAGGTTTACCACGACACTGAGACTGAGACTGCGGTTGAGACTGAGGTTGAGACTGAGGTTCACCACCCTGGTGTCTCCTTTTTGTAAACAGTCCTCCCCCCACTTCGAAAATAGTCCTGTGGAAGGGATGTGGCGTAATAATTTTGCACTTGGGACCGATTTATCATGTGTCCGTATGTTAGAATTTTAGAAAATGTGCTCAAAATCTTCCTAATTTCGGTCCGACTTGTGTGTTACATTGCGTTATGAGAAACGATCACAGGTTAATTTCTACGACGTCGCGCGTCACTGGCTCTATTTTCTGTCAGAGCATGGCGTCCTCGCGCCATGACGGTTCGCTTCCTGGGCGATTCCACTCTCCATGTAAAGATGAAAATTTCTTATTTAGCCACTGATTAACCACACACTTGCACTGATAAGTCCTTAAATATTACTTGGAAATCAGGACACAATATTTTACAGCTACTTCAGTCACCAACTTGCGAAACACTAGCTGTAGATTCCCGCTATGACAAGCCATTAAAATTTGCAATTTTGTGATTGGCTGAGACGTTCGCGCTCTTGGTAGTTTGGATTCTTCCATTTTCTGCTAAGGGATGATGGGTATTATTCGTGTCTCACTCACACTTCTGGGTCAAGTGCATTCCAATCGTGCGAATTCACGTGGGAACTGGATAGAAAGTTTTCACTTCCTGTCGGTATCATAAAACATAATTGGACGTACCACTCAGGCTAGGTACACCCTGTCCGTGCCTAAAAACGTATGCTGTGGATTTATTTTCCGTCTGAACGGCGCCTAGCAGTTGCTTTGTTAGACTGCAATCTTTTCCCAGCCTACTACTGTATTCTCATATGCGAAAAATTGAACATTTAAATTATGCATTAATTACGCACATTCACTTATGGGTGCAATAGCCTTACTTGTTTACAGATTACATTTTGCTCATTTACCTTATGTGGCTGGAGGCAGGTCAGATCATCCTCCGGACCCCGTCATGATGGACTTAGTATCTCATCTTCAAGCTGATGTTATCCAAGAGGTCACACACGCAAACTTGATGCATTTTCACAATATCGTTGCACACGTCCATATTTATATTAACACTCGCATTTTTAACACTCCTGCGAATGGCACTGCATTGAACACCTGACGTGAAGTCGAAAGTCTGTACTCCGCTACCTGCCTGCTGTTGCCTCTCTCACCCCTCTCAGATTGTTTGTGTAAAGGATTATTGGTTATTCACCTTCTCTGACCATGACACTGGACTCAAGGTCTAACTGCGGCAGTATTCCAATTATGAAAACAAAGTTTTTCTCCCTGTAACTGGCTGGACTAATTCTGCTCCCAAATATCTCACTTGCAATAATAGTTCTATGAGAGTGTGGAAAAATTACATGTAATGTTCCCAATGATGTGGAGAATTTTATAATAATCGTTTTCCAACATCTGACTTTCCCACGAAATATACGAGCTACACGTGAAATGGGAAAAATGTGATGCAGCTATGTGTTACGACGAGATTCAAAGTTCACCTCGGTCCTAGCACCTTAAGTTCATTCATGACAAGTGTTGAGAATATAACTACCATTGTCATTTTGTTAATTTAATTGCCTGATTATATCTGCATAATCTAAAGTTGAATAAAAGTTCGTCAAAGTGTTGATTTTCGGCTAAGATATTACTCTCACAAATAAATACATTACTCACTCGGATTTCAAGTACTGTATAAGACACTGAAGAAAGATGGCGAATTCTCACAGGACTGAGAATCCCGACGAGGTTGAAATTTACCACGAGACTACTGATCTTCTACAAGACTGCGATTGAGACTGAGATTGAGACTGAGGTTCACCACCTTTTTGTCTCCGTTTTGTAAACAGTCCTCCCCCACTTCGAAAATAGTCCTGTGGAAGGGATGTGGCGTAATAATCCTGCACTTGGGACCGATTTATCATGTGTCCGTAGGTTAGAATTTAAAAAAACGTGTTCAATACCTTCCTAATTCTGGTCCGATTTGTGTGTTACATTGCGTTATGAGAAACGATCACAGGTTAATTTCTACGACGTCGCGCGTCACTGGCTCTATTTTCTGTCAGAGCATGGCGTCTTCCCGCCATGGCGGTTCGCTTCCTGGGCGATTCCACTCTTCCATGTAAAGTTGAATATTTCTTATTTAGCCACTGATTAATCATACACTTGCACTGATAAATCCTTAAATATTACTTGAAATCAGGACACAATATTTTACAGCTACTTCGGTCACCAAATCGCGAAATACTAGCTGTAGATTCCCGCTATGACAAGCCATTAAAATTTGCAATTTTGTGATTGGCTGAGACGTTCGCGCTCTTGGTAGTTTGGGTTCTTCCATTTTCTGCTAAGGGATGACGGGTATTATTCGTGTCTCACTCACTCTTCTGGGTCAAGTGTATTCCAATCGTGCGAATTCACGTGGGAACTGGATAGAAAGTTTTCACTTCCCGTCGGCATCATAAAACCTAATTGGACGTACCACTCAGGCTAGCTACATCCTGTCCGTGCCTTAAGACTTATTCTGTGGATTTATTTTCCAGTCTGAACTTCGCCTGGCAGTTGCTTTGTTAGACTGTAATCTTTTCCCAGCCTACTGCTGTATTCCCATATGCGAAAATTGAACATTTAATTTATGTATTAATTATGCACTTTCGCTTTTGGTTGCAGTATGTATGTATGTATGTATGTATGTATGTATGTATGTATGTATGTATGTATGTATGTATGTATGTATGTATGTATGTATGTATGTATGTATGTATGTATGTATGTATGTATGTATTGCACCCGCCCCTACCCAAAGGCTCCGGCAAAATGTCTACAGGGCGTTGACGGGTCGAAAGAATAATAAAATAGGCGGTTAACTAATGAAACCTTAAAGGCATACAGGTTAGGTGAAACGGGTCATACTTAACTAAAATGAGAACACATTCGAATTAAAATTTTAAATAACAAAACCGGTTTATTCAACCTTAATGATAATGGGGATGTCGCATTTATATTCACCGATGAGTTACATTAATTGTTGATGATAATCGTTGTGGATTATTCGAAGGATTTTTGTCCTTCGTGATAGAAACGAGTAAGTTTATCGCAAAGCGATGTATCGTGACATGAAGCGAACAGAAATATTTACCATAAACACTGAGGCTATATCACGTTATTAACAAATAAAGCTAACATGCGTGCAACAAGTCTGAGCGATCCCTATTCTAATGCACACACAAAAAAATTCCCAATGAAATATCATTAAAGAAATTATATAAATGCCGTACGAACACCGGGGTTCGAACCGACCCTCACTACGATACTAGTTGCCGAACTGATGGAACAGAACCATCGCTTACGCTAATTATACACAACATGTCACATAAACCAACTCAAAGAACTACACATGATATACACTGAATACGTGAGCACCCCATCCTTCTGGTTAGCATTGTGAGATACCAATGCCTGCGTGTAGAATCGAACTGACGACCCCTGAGATTATTATACTCAAACAAGTACAGTAATAATCTGCAAATACCAGTATCAAGCACCGTGCCATTTATCATCGAGTACATCATTCTGGTGTGTGGAATATTTCTACTCATTACTCGACTCATTCAGGACCTTACTTTCTTTCAATAAAGTGCTCCCTCTATAGAGGCAAGTCACACACAAAAAACAAGTCAACCGTCTCCACCCTCCTACCACAGGCGGTCGACGGCCTTGTCCTTGACAAGCATAACAAATCGTTTCTTTAAATGGACCCCGTTCCGGAGTACGTAAACTGAGGCCTATTCCTCATTAACAACATCGCATGGCCTTCCAATCAATTACCTCAATTCCACAAATATTTCTGATGGCCAACCCGTGACTTCAAACACACCTACCTTATAACGCAACACCGGTTTCTTGATACTAATATCTGCGTGATTGCCACTATTATTATTATTATTATTATTATTATTATTATTATTATTATTATTATTATTATTATTATTATTATTATTATTATTATTAATTCTTCCATTTTTACACTGCCTTCCTACGTGATTTACATGGTGCTTAGATCATACAGGTCTTTCGTGCGAAATCTACTTCTCAATTACAACATAATTACGTACTCAAACGGTAATTAACACCTAATTAATAACTTCAAATTAATTGATGGTTAGTCCTTGGTTACTTTATCGTCACACGGCAATACAATAATCAATTCAATATTCACACGATATTTATCTCACACTCGAATTAAATCCTGACACATTTAATCAAATAATCCAACGTAAATTATAACACTCCCTATCTAAATATTTCAAGCAGGGCCTTGGGGTATCAGTTGTGTCAACAATTCTCGTAGCTCTGTGCCTTCACGTAACATATTACTTACCCATTTACCAATCATGCACTTATCAATATTAGGCTAACTACCATCTAGCTGGAATTACCATAGACTCATTACAAGTGGTCTTCTGACGCAATAATTGACCAAAGGTTCCCCAAGATAAATGAATAAATCTCTACCACATGCAAGACTATCATATTATAGTTATTAAATTATTTACAATGGCCTGTTGCTGACTACATGAAATAGGAATTAACAACAACGTGCCCATTATGGCACTTCATATTCAAATGAAATTACATCCCTAACCTTTATAGCGTCAGCTTATGATAAACTTTTCCCATCCCCTCTAATCAGGCCAGATAATATGATTCATATTCATCTCTATCACTTGATGACACCTTCGTCAACTCAGGAGATCCATCCTGGGTTTACTGTTGTTCCATGGGAACCACGGTGATCACTTGCAGTTCTATTCCAACTTCAGGCTGAGGGTCCGTAGTTTCTTGCTGGTGGAGCCGCTGGCAGTAATCCTGTGCACAGACACGTCACTGTTTAATTTCACACTCTGGTTAATAGCGTTCAGCGTGAAAGTCCGGTCACGATTTCGGATACTACTACGTAGTTCGTGGTTCAGTACCAAATTCCGTCTATCACCTTTTGTCGCCACCTAATACTATCGTGCTATAGTAATAATAATAATAATAATATTACTTTCCGGACTGAATGTTACGACAAATCACGGCTTTATAAAATGTAAACACTGGGGTCACGGAGACAAAAACTATACACTATTTATGCGAATTCTATTATTTCACTTGAAATTGAAGTTAAATTCACTTGAACAAAGACTTAATGGGAGCTTAGCAAACATAGCTCCGCCGTTGGCTGGCTGAGAGTCCCGAATGAGAGGCTGCGCCCTCGGCAGTGGTTTCTACAAGGAGGCACGTTCCCTCTCCCCAAATCTGTATATCAAATCAAATCAAATCAAAATCTCTTTATTTGCAGATGAGGTGTTTACCTCGGTGGCAAATGGTACACTAAAATACATTATTGTCAAGCACTAAATATTAAATTAACAAGAGAATAAAATTTTCCTATAATACAATATTATATCATTTACGCTAACGATTTTTACTATTAAACACACAGCTCATCCTTAATAAATTTACATTGTTTACAAAATTCTACTTATAATATCTCCTGTACTACATACCAATATAGTCATCTGATATACAGTATGTGGAATTACTTCAAATGATACTGTACAACTGGTATAAGATTAAAATTTACATTGCATTTATTTACTTTTTCTTTTCTTTACCCATTCTGGAACCTAAGTAGCATAACGACCTGCTGCGTCTTAACCAGAGCCCCTTTTACCACCACTTTTCAGAGTTCCTGAAGGGCCTTCACAGCTAGCGTAGCGGTCCCAGGGCCCTCGAAGTCCCCACTGTACTTCACCCCTACAGGCAGTCCCCTACTTTGGCTGTCCAAACTCCTTAGAGCAGGGGATGGAATTAATTTATTTACACACATTTTTAATTTACAATAACCTGCACTGGTCGAATGCCCTCTAACACTTCATTTATTTTCTCTGTTGCTGTTTGTTCTCTTTTTGAATATCTATACAGATTTTGGAAAAGGATCAAACACTACCCTGGTAAACTGTTCCACTCCTTCACACCCTTCCCAATGAATGAAAATTTACCCCAATCGCTTCTGCTAAAATTCCTTCTAATTTTATATTTGTGGTCAGTCCTGCCGATATAATTATTTTCCAACTGAAGCCTCTCACGGATATCTCCCCATGCTGCTTCTCCTGTATAGGCTCTATATAAACCTGTAAGTCAACTTTTCTCCCTTCTCTTACTTAAAGTTTCCCACCCTATTTTCTTTAACATTTCTGATACACTACTCTTTCTCCTGAAATCCCCTGTTACAAATCTTGCTGCTTTCCTCTGCACACTATCTATTTCTTTTATTAGGTATTCTTGGTGAGGATCCCAAACACTGTTTGCATATTCCAATAATGGACGAACCATACTTAAGTAACTTTTCTCTTTTAATTCTTTGTTGCATCCTTTAAGTAGCCTCATTATGACATGTAACGATCTGTATGCTTTCCCAACAATGTCATCCACATGACCCTTCCAGTGCAAATTACTTTCAAATCTTACACCTAAGTATTTGCACTTGCCATCTTTTGGGATAACTACCCCATCCAAAGTATATTCAAATTCAGTTTTAAAACTCCTGTTTGTAAATGTTGTAACAGTTGATTTGCCTCCATTAACTTTCATGTTATTCTCTTTAACCCATTGTTGGATACTCTCAAGGTCCCTTTGTAATTCTGAACAATCCTCAATGTTATTTATTTCCCTGTAAACAATTATGTCATCTGCATACAATCTTATTTTTGATGTTATATTGTTCCCTAAATCATTTACGTATATTAAGAAAAGTAACGGACCGATTACACTACCCTGTGCAATTCCCTTCCAAACTTTCTATTCCTGCGATACGTTAATTCCTACTTTGACTTTCTGAACCCTTGAATTTAGAAATGTTTTTACCCAGCGTGTAACCCTTACGTCCAATCCTATTCCCTCCAATTTCTCTAATAATATTCCATGTTCCACTCTATCAAAGGCTTTGGAAAGATCTATGGCTATGCAATCTAACTGGCCTCCTGAATCCAACTGATTTGATATGTCCTGCTGAAATCCCACCAGTTGTGCCTCACAAGAATATTTCTTTCTAAATTCATACTGGCACCTCATGAACCAATTTTTATCATCACATATCCCTCTGATGTACTTTGCTATTAAACTCTCCAGTATTTTACAAACTATACTGGTCAGGCTGATTGGTCTGTAGTTCTCTGGTTTCCTTTTATCACCCTTTCCTTTATAAATTGGTATTATTATAGATTCCTTCCATTCCATTGGTAACACACTATTATTTATGACATAGTCAAAGATAAATTTTAAATAAGGCACTATGTATCACCCCATTGTCTTTATCACCTCCCCATCACTTCCTGCTGCTTTTCCTTGCTGAAGCAGTTGGATTTCTCTGAAAATATCTTCATTTGTGCACGAGAAGCTTCTTGTTTCCCTCTGTGTCTGTCCCTCTGTAACTTCTGTTTCGGTGTCCAACTCCTGACAATCATCTACTGAATCTCTAAATTCCCTACTAAAGAGGTTTGCTTTCTCAGTATCTGTTAAATAGTGTTCACCCCCTTCTCCACCACTATAGGTATTTGGATTCCATTTCCTTTTTGATTCCTGATATATGAATACAGCTTTTTCCATTTCCCTTTGTGGTCATTACGCTCTTGAAGAATGCCATTCATATAATTCGCTTTTGCTTCCTTTTTTACTCTATTCAGTTCCCTCATTAGATATTTTCTACTTTCTCTACTCTCCCTACCTTCTTTGATTTTCCTGTTTACTATTCTACATTTTCTTTTTAATTTCCTTATATCCCTTGTATAATAAACATGGTCTGAAGTCAATTTACGCTTCTTAACAGGTACAAATCTCTTCTCTCCTTCTCAAACGATTCCTTTGAATTTAGCCCAAAGTGTATCCACATTACTCCCTTCACTTATCCAACAACTGAATTGTGATTTTAAGGTAAGTCCCAAATTCATCAACTTTAGTTTTTCTGTACAATTTCTTGTCTTGTGTGTGACCCTCTTATTAAGCCTTTTTGGTACCAGTCCTACATCCATTATTACAGCCTTATGGTCACATATTCCTTCAATTACCTCAGTTTTATCAACAATTTCCCGTGGTTTAACCAAGAATACATCTAGTAAGTTATTGAGACGAGTTGGGTCTTGTACTACTTGTGTAAATCCTCCCTCCCAAATTAACTTATTTGCCAGTTTCTGTTCATGGGCTTCACTTGCAGCTCCATTCCATTCAACCACAGGCAAGTTTAGATCTCCCCCAATTATTACCACATCATTATTATTGTTTTTATGAGTATAATCTATTATTTTCTCAAATATTTCCATGTCTCTTTCCTCTCTTCCTGGCCTGTATATTCCTATAATTCCCACCTCCTTCATATATCACAAATTAATTTTATCCCTAATATTTCATCCTTTTCATCGGTAAACCATTCATGTGAACAATATGTTTCCTTCACCAGAATAAACAGCCCACCTCCCTTTTTATCTCCTCGGTCTCTACAATAGACTGTGTACCCTTCTGGAAATACTTCTCTATTACCCACCCCTTCTCTCAACCACGATTCCACTCCTATCACCACATCAGTCTCATAAGATTCCATCAATGTACCGAATTTTAATTGTTTATTTACTACACTCTGACAGTTTACCAAGAGCAATCTCAGCCCCCCTTCCTCCCTAAAAATTGACTGTTGCAATTGGGTAACTTGAAATTCCTTACTTTCCTGAGTTTCATTTACTAGTTGGCTGAGCCAGCTTGAAGTACAGCTGGCTCTTTCTACTAGTTTTCCTGGTCAGTATTATAACTCAAGGGAGTTGCCTTTTTTACAGTACATATCTTATGATTAATAAAATCTAGAACAATATTTGCTATCTTTCGTTTACCTGAATTGTTTAGATGAAGGCCATGCTTTGTGTAACAGTGTCTCTCGAAACTGCTGCTATCAATTACCTGTGTATTACGAAAATGTTTACAAATTTTAACCATATATGTATTAACTTTGTCCACTTCAGTGTTCACACACGAGTCTCTAATCAAATCATGCCTGTGGGGCACGTTCACTACAAAAATGTTAGTGTGAGTCAGCTTACCTAGTGTACATTTAAGTTCCGAAATAACATTCTTAGCGTCGTTGTGAGCTACGTCGTTCATCCCGCTGATGATCACTACTGCATCACGACTTCCGAGATTTATGGCCTATCCACGGCACATTAGAGGTTTAATAGTACGACTATCAGGTGACCAGTATTCACCTGACGTGATCGATACATATCCGTACGATTATCCTTCGTTGGATCTCCTTTAATTAATTAATCTTTGTCCTGCCTCCCCTCTCTGCTAGGGTGAAGTCCCGTCTCGAGGATGTGTGGTGACGATAACCAGATGGGCCTCAGTAATTTTCCACGCAGAAATTACACGGTATTCTTTCTCCCTCTAAAAGTTAACAAGTAAGAGGACATTAGAGGCTAAATAAATGACCCAGTTATATTTATCTGTTTTAAATCGGGAAACGGCTCCAAAATTCAAGTTTGATTAATTTTTACATCCTAGATAATTAAGTTGGCTAGTCCGAATTGAAGATGGCTCCCATATTTCGTTTCGAAAAAGTTGGTTTCCCCTCATTCTCTAAGGGATGTCTTCTCTCAAGTTGCATCATGGTGAATCCCAAATCGTAGCCCCTCCTGGGTCTAGATAGGCTTGCCTTCCGCTGCTGACCCCCGATGCATGAAGAAATGTATTGCGCATTAGGTCGCAAACAAAGAAATCCTGTAAACTATTTTAAAAGACTCAATGTATCTGTCTTAATGATGCGGATATTAATTAATTTCGATCTCCCTTTCTTTAAATAGCATTGCGTCCACAATTTCATGGATCAGTATTAACCAAAGGTCCTTGGATCATGCCCCTGTCGGGTGCAGTACGTATGTATGTATGTATGTATGTATGTATGTAATTATCGTGTTCTGAATAATTCCCATGGGACTGTTGATGGTATGTCCTTGTAGACATATTTAACTTTCCCCACAGGAAAATAACTGAGTTGTGTCAAATTAGGGACATGGGCTGGGCCAGTTCCACAATAAAGCAGAGGTAAAAAGCATTGAAATAATGGACAGTTGTATTTTCACATTGTTTTATTTTTAAATATTGATTCCATTATAATGAAAATTATCTACAGAACATGTAACAATGAACCTAATTATCATAAAATATTTTTAGAATTTAGAAATCAGCTTCAGCTTATTTATCCAGATAATAGACACAACAAATTAGTGAAGTAAAATTTTAATTTTAGTTAACATGTTTCTTAGTGTGCTAAGCATTTTAATATACAATTTTTCCAACCATATTGTTCTTTAAGATAATCTCTTTAATATCTGAAAAATATATGTATTTCTAGGTGCGGCTGGGATGTTATTGAATCTTCAGCAACTTCAGTTATATTTAATCACATGTTTTCTTGTGTTGTTTTACTGATTCATTTAGACATATTATACTTCTTTGAGTACCACAGGAATGTACAAAAGTCATAATATAATGATCAGCAGAATTACCTATATTTCTTTAAACAAGCATTAAATTCCATTGTAGTAAAATAAAATGCTATAACGACCAGTAGTTTCTCTGGTACTTAAAATTAGGAGAAAGGGAGGCTGCCAAGTAGGTAACATTTCTTTTTCTGGGGAAACACTGGAGGATGCATGCCTTTAAACTTTCAGGACCCCGAAGAAGGAAAATGCAACAATTAACCCCTATTCGAAAGGTACATTTTAAAAAGCCATCTCTTTATTTTATTTTTTATATCTTGCTATAATCTCTTAATTCATGTTCTTGAATCATAGTGAACACTAATGTTTGATTCCAGTTACTAAGGTTATTGAAATATTATTCTTACCTGTAAGAACAGTTGGAGAACTCCTCCAGCAAACAGAGGACACTTCTATCCCAGGATGTTCTAAAATGTTGGGCTGTTTGACTTGGCAAGATGGTCCTGGAATGATTTATGATGAGATAGAAATAAAATCATTATGTAGTCAATTTGCACTTCCTGATACACAAATAGTCTCAGGTTTCTGAAATTACCTTAAGGATAAGAAAATTCCAATGTCTTCTTTCTCTTGTGAACACAGTAAATGTGCCTCATATCCCCAGTGAGTGTGAGCACTGATTTCCTCAAATGAATCTTATTATCATACCTACAACCACTTCACTTTCTTTCTAAAATCTTGGTTTATGAAAGGAAGACATCTTGCAACTGCCATGAAGAATAAGGAGGAAAGGTGCGATGACTACATCATGAAAAACTGGGGCAAATTTGAAATTTGCTGTGATGTAAGACAATTTCTATTATACAGGCATTTACATTACTATTACTCCCACCTCTTCCCTATGTCTAAGGAGGAAAACTTCAAATTTGTGATTACCAACTAGGTCAAGTCTCAGACAAAAGTACTCCTAAAGATTTTTAGAAAAAATACTACTCATATATATAAGTTGTAAATGAAAGAACAATTCCATAACTTAACCACAACTTGTCGCAGAATAAAATGTAACAAGAAGTGAATTGCCATTTGAACAGAACTATGATTTAATACCAGCTTTCCTTTTTTCTTAGTGTATGGGTTTTAGTGCTGGGAGTGTCTGAGGACATGTTCGGCTTGCCAGTTCTGTAGCTGCTTTTCCCAGAACACCCCATGGGGAGTGAGCAAAAGGTTCTGGTATATGGGGGTGTTGTATGAGAGTGTAGGTGTAATTGTATAGGTTAGGAATGGGAAGGAAGTGGCTGTGGCCTTGAGAAATGTACCATCCTGGCATTTGCCTGGAAATGAAATAGGTAACCATGGAAATTTCAAGGATGGCCAACAGGAGACTCAAAAATCAAACCCACTGTCTCCTGAGAACAAAGCTAACAGCCACAACTGGGTGCACTGCATCGCAATGAGCTAACCTATTTTAACACCAACTGATTCCAAGGGGCATTACAACCCTCATCTTCATCCATTATGAGAAATCTATAACATTGTGGCACATTTAGCTCATTAAGAGACTTGGTCTGCCAACGTGATAGCCACTCAGCCAATTTGCCTGCAGTTATTATAGTGTCATGTGGTGAGCCATAATGCTTTATTTTTATATAGGTAACACCTCTGTGTCTCATCTCAGGCAGATCCTCAGCTGGGATCACAGGGCTGAGTGAGGGTATCATTTTCTAGCCCTCAGTCTAGGATTAAAACCTTTGGACAAATTGAGAATCAAAACTGGTGTCTGCAAGTAAGAAGGAGACACACTACTCCTTCAACTCAGGACTGGTGATGAATATCAAAATCTACTTTTTTTAACCAAAAGCTCTTTTTATTTAGTTTGCTATATGCTACTATACTTATTTCTCAACATTATGATTCATGGATGTAGAATGTATTACAAAACATAACTTAATGAGGAGATTCAAAGTTTTGAAAGAGAAGTTGGAACTACCTACTCAGCAACTAGTTAGACTAATGTGCTTGGGAGTAAGTGTTTCCAAAAGAAGGATAAGGAGAAAAATGTACAAGTAGGCTACCTAATATGGATAAGACTAGTGAGAAACTGTAAATAAATCATTATCAGTTCAAATTATGGACATAGTGCTATATTATGAGGGTTCTCATTTTCATTGATCATCAGTACAAATATGGAAATAAAATATAACACAAACATTTCAGTATTTCAGTAGTGGACCTATAGAAAATGAATTTAATTTGTTATGTTTCCCCTTATGCTATAATACTGTAGTGATAAATGATAAGCACCTCATATGGTACTGGTACCCAATGACATAAGTATAGATTGTTTGAAACTGCTACTATTGAAACAGCTTCATCTAGATTCAACCGTCGTACATGGAGCCATTGAAGATTCAATTTTAATTATATAGACCAGAAATTAAATTTTCCTGTATTACTACAAAACAGAGCCATGCGATTTACTATAACTTGTGCATCTGCTGTAGTATCCCACTGTTGGGTACATTATAGTTATATTAGCAAATAATAAAAAAAACCTAGCCACTGCAACAGCAGGAAGGAGACAAAAGTACTAAATAAGTTGTCAAATGAGAAGGAGACTACTGTCATTTAATGTTTACGAACAAAAACCACTGAATTTGCTAGCCTCCATTCTATCTATACAGAAAAGATAACGTTATGCCAGTGCAAGACTATGATATCAGCGAAAATCATGTTATTGAGAAATAAGGCTCTAAGTTATTGTAAGATCCAAAACAATGTCCACACAAAACCATGACAATTGCAGATATTATCATAGTCTTACAATGAAGGTGAATGAATTCTCCTTCAATTTTCAGTGTAAAACCAATGCATCTAGAAATTTGTGATTTCTGAAGCCATTTCTTTTCAGTTTTGACTCAGTTAATTTAATAACTGTTAGGTTCTTCAGTCTGTCAAAACACATTTTTGAATAAAGAAATTCATAAACTACCTGAAAATAAAAACACATGGTAGGTAACAGAATTATACCTGAAAAAGAAACAACATAATTAAAATAGAATGACATATTTTGTTCTTGAAAGAATATCATCAGATTCTATCAAATCACACTCAAACATATTTAGAAATATATAAACATTTATGTTTATTTCTGTTTACATTTGAAATTTGGAACTTACATCAATGAAGTCCTCCTTCTCTCCACTCTAGCATAGAATGCAAGTTGTTGCAATATAGTTGAAGTCTTTCAGAATTTAATATTAGATATTGGTACTCCATCGCTGGCATGAGTCCAGCTGGCTAGTCAGTCTGTTAACATTCCGCCATGCCACACGCCCTGCCCTGGCTAGTCACTGAAATGCTGTATTTTACTTTTATGTATTTTATTTTAAGTGATCCCATTATTATTATTATTATTATTATTATTATTATTATTATTATTATTATTATTATTATTATTATTATTATTATTATTATTATTATTTTGTTTTCTTGTTGTTAAATTAAAATTGTTTTCCGAACTATTCAGGAGTCAGTTAACGTAAGCGGAAAATGACATAATGGAAAATTACTGGTATAATAGGCAGCCCATTAAATGCTCAGTAAGAACCCGTGCATAGTTCACAAACCAATTTTAATATAATAATAATAATAATAATGATGATGATGATTACAATGATAATACGAGGAAAATAAAACACCTACAAGTAAAGTATAGCATGTCATTAACCTAGCCAGGGTAGGGGATGTGGCATGGCAGAAGGTTAACAGACTGACTAGCCAGCTGGACTCATGCCAACAACTGAATACCGGTACTGGTTTTGCAACAACTTGCATTCTATGCTAGAGTGGAGAGAAGTGAGAACTTCATAAAGATAAATTGCAAATTTCAAGTTTTTAAGGATATAATCAGAACTAAACATGTCTAAGTATTTTTGAATGTGATTGAACAGAATCCGATGAACTTCTTTCAAGAACGAAACATGTCATGCTATTTTAATTAAGTTGTTTCTTTTTCATGTTACCATGTTTTCTCTTTCAGGTAATTTATAAATGTATTTATTCAAAATTAGTTTCAGCAGATTTAAGAACATAATAGTTATAAAAAAACATCTACAAATGAAGCTGTTTTGTATGGAAATTTTCAAAAAGTACTCAGGGTTCTAATGTTAAAAATTTAGCAATTTTCATACTTTTACATTGAATATCACGCTAAAATATACCAACTGGTGTACAAAACCAAACTTGATAAATTTGTGCTTATCATGGTTTTGCTGTGGTGATGTCTGTCTAACAAGCTCTGAAATGTGACAAAAATAATTGAAAAATAAAGTGCATACTAATGACCCACCTACCCAAACAGGAATTAATTGATGGATTGATTGATTGATTGATTGATTGATTGATTGATTGATTGATTGATTGATTGATTGATTGATTGATTGATTGATTGATTGATTGATTGATTGATTGATTGATTGATTGATTGATTGATTGATTGATTGATTGATTGATTGATTGATTGATTGATTGATTGATTGATTGATTGATTGATTGATTGATTGATTGATTGATTGTGTATAGTGGTCATCTGTCAACACCGCATGCCACTGATGAAATGTTGCAGGAAAACAGATGTGTTATGCTGATGTTGATATCGACAGACTGCTCTTCCTTGACAGACATTCTTTGCCTTTGTCAGGTTCTTACTGTTTCTACAGCTAGGTTTTATCACACTTGCCATTACATTACTTGACTACCAGGCATATTGCATGTTATGAATCTAATGTATTGAAAAGGAGGATAATATAAGACTTTTCTTTTTATTTGTTAAGTACCTGGTATATAGTAGCTGTGAATTTTGAGCCATTGTTTGGAGTAATAATATAGAAAAATTACTTTCTGTACTTCCATTGTATTTGCAATACAGTTTGGTACTGACCCAAAAAGATAATGCAACAATCCCTAAAACAAGAGGATATAACTTTTTCAATGGAGTGTAACAGTTCAATGCTGAGTGATTTCTAAAGTTAACAGAATGTGCCAAATAAAACTTTATTTTGCTTTAAGCTAAATCATCACTGAAACATTAAAAATTCCTTATTAATACTATTGAAATAGCTCTTTGAAGGTGGGCACCATCTAAAAGGCTTCCCAGGAAGGATAAATATTTAATAATAATAATAATAATAATAATAATAATAATAATAATAATAATAATAATAATAATAATAATAATAATAATAATAATAATAATAATAATAATAATAATAATAATAATAATAATAATAATAATACCATTTACTTAATTGCTCTAAACCGCAAAGCGCCATTGAGACTAAGAAACCCTTACTCAGGTACCCAGATTCCAGACCACCCGACAGAGATTAAATCAAGCGCCACATTGCCCGTCTCAAAAATAACAAAGCGCCGGGGGAAGACTCAGTAGTAGCAGAACTATGGAAATATGCCCCAGAAGAATCACTTGCTATCTTGCAAAAGCAAATAGAAGAAATTTGGAACAAGGAGACCCTACCCGAAGATTGGAAAATAGCTTTGATCCATCCATTACACAAAAAAGGCAGCATGAAGAACATCAACAACTACAGAGGAATATCTTTGCTACCCGTGACTTACAAAATTCTATCACTTGCCATCCTGGAGCGTTTGGAAGCACAAGTCGAACATCAAATAGGTGAATACCAAGGAGGGTTCAGAAAAGGTCGCTCAACAGCTGAACAGATCCAAAATCTCAAAATGATCATCAGATATTGTACACTAAGGTCCAAGCAGTATGTGTCTGTCTTTGTGGACTTTAAGAAAGCGTACGACTCCACTGACCAGGAAGTCCTGCTAAACATCTTAAATGAATTTGGAGTTGATTTGAAACTGCTGGCATTAATTAGAGCCACCCTGACCGATACAAAATCCAAGGTGAAGTTCCACGGATGTCTCTCGCATTCCTCTGACATCAAAACAGGAGTTCGACAAGGTGATGGGTTATCCCCGATACTCTTCAACTGTGTTCTTGAAAAGATCATCAGAACCTGGCGGGTGGGATTACAGGAAACCAACTACAGTTCATTGAGAATAGGAACCAAATCCAAGGGGATCGCAACAGACTGCTTAGCATTTGCCGATGATATTGCTGTTCTCTCAAACGACATAGAAACCACTAGAGCTCAAGTTGAAATTTTAAAGGAAATTGCCGAACAAACTGGTTTGCAGATATCGTTTGAGAAAACAGAAGTAATGACTAACATCAAAGAGGCTCCACCAAAACTCCATACAAAATACGGGGACATCACCCGAGTAGACAAATTCAAATACCTGGGTGAGATCATCATGAAAAATGGACTGGACAAAGAAGCACTTCAGGAACGAGTACGCAAACTGGAAATAGCCTACCAAACATCCCGCACAATCTACAATAAAAAATGC
Organism: Anabrus simplex; assembly: GCF_040414725.1. Lineage (NCBI taxonomy): Eukaryota > Metazoa > Arthropoda > Insecta > Orthoptera > Tettigoniidae > Anabrus > Anabrus simplex. The sequence goes on from NC_090265.1 coordinate 226,177,056, forward strand.
CTTTCCCAAAACATCAAGATACGTCACTATGAAACAGTTCTGAAGCCAGTAGTTCTATATGCAGCCGAAACCCTGTCTCTAAATGCCAACAAAGGACTCCTTGAAGAACTGGAGAAAAGAGAACGCAAAATTGTGAGAGGAATCTTGGGATCAAAGTACAGAAATGGAATCCATCAAAAGAGATCCAACAAGGAAGTCTACAGCAAAATAGAGAAAATTACCGATACAATCAGAAAAAGACGGGCACGATTTTACGGTCATCTGAAAAGCATGGACAGAAGAAAGTTAACTAAAGAAATCTTTCACTTTTTTGATTCAAACCCCAAAACTACAATTCCCTGGTTTAGAAATACCAAAGAAGACCTGCAAATGCTACATATCTCAGCTGAAGACGCCTTTAACAGAGATCTCTTCCGCAAGAAAATATCGACGAACGGGCTAAACCGAGACGAGCAACCGAAGAGAAGACACGGTGCCCCTTGGACAGAGGAGCGTAAGTAGGCCCACTCACAAAGAATGAGGGAAATTTGGGCTCTAAAGAAGGCCAAGTTCAGTGTCAAATGCAACAAGACTTAACGTGGTCCTTGATGGCCCCAGCGAATAATAATAATAATAATAATAATAATAATAATAATAATAATAATAATAATAATAATAATAATAATAATAATAATAATAATAATAATAATAATAATAATAATAATACCAGAGGTACACCCGCCCTGCGCATTTAAATTAAGCGCCTTGGAGAATGATATCTGAAATATAAACCTTGCAACAACTAGTACAAGAAGTCTGAACATTTCTCAACATATGTCGCTGCTATAAACTTGTGTTGTTCCCTCTGGTGTAAGGAGGAACTATTAAAATTCTAGATAAATGTTGTATGTAAAGGTTTCCTAAACTGAATTGTTTATACTTTGTTTTCAGTGTGCTAAAATTTTCCTACACTTCTATCTCTTCCCGCCAACTTAAGATGTTGGCCAATGAAATATTTTGTAGGCCTACATTTACTTTTCTGCCAATCAAAACCTTCTGGTATTTATTTGATTATCCAATGAAAAATTGGGGTGTGTCAGGGTCTTAGCCCAGAGTTTTCTGGAACCTTCCCCTTGGGTATAAAAGCTGGCACATTTTCGTGCCAGGGTGTTTTTGTGATCGCTCCAGTCTAAGTGTGTGTTCGTAACGGAAGCGGGGGCCACCTTTTTCATCTTCGTGAGGTCCACCATCTCAAGGTAATGGCAGATCCAGTTTAAAATCTGATATTCAAAGCTAGCTCGAGGGGAAGGTTTCCAATCTTTAGTAATGTAACTTTAATTTTCTAAAATGTAAATTTCAAACTTTAAATGTAAATTTCTAACAAGTCAAAAGAACTTAACCGAAATCAGGGAATAGACAGTGAGTTACCCTCTCGTATTCCCTTTCAACTTGATTTTGAGGTGACTATGGTTTTGTAACCTTCTTCTATCTTGTAATTTCTGTAACTTGAATATTTTTCTCCTTCTAGTCAACCTCCGTAGTATAGGCTTAGCCTCTGTAACGTCGGACCATAAACCCAAATAGGGTTTTATACATTTAATGAAAATTTTAAGGAGTGCAAGAGTTCGCCTCCTCATCATTTTGGTTGTTGGGCCAGTAAATTTAACCTTTTGTTTTTACCAAATTCCTTGTAGAATGGGTACTGGTTCCCCCTGTTAATCTCTATTTCATTCTTTTCATGTTAAAGATATCAGACTGTTTGAGCATTTAAGATAGTGAATACTGTTTGATTTTGTTAAATGTAGGTTGTGCCTTTGATAGGCTAGGAAAGTGTGAATTTTCAAAAATAGATATCTAAGTGTAAATTGATGTAAAAGAAATTGGGAGATCCGTCTCCTTGACTGTTGATGAATGGATCAGTAGTGCTCAAGTAACATTTGTAAATTGGGAGCTTGAAGCTCAGACTATTAATTGGCAATTTGTTAATTATTCTGATTTTTCCAACATTCTAAGCTAACGAGCTAGTTCTGTATCTGAATTGTTGCTTTTTTTAGCAAAGTGTAAAATTTAAAATTTGAAAAGATAAACGTAGAGAAAGAAATATAGCTCTAATTTTAAAGTTTTAAATTAATCTTCTGCCTGTCTTATATCCACCCATTCATGCTCGCACCTTCTTTCACCTCCGTGATCCACAAAAATACGGCAATAATAATAATAATAATAATAATAATAATAATAATAATAATAATAATGGCATATAAGAATGGCATATAAACATGGCAGTAAACAGTGATTTAGTTTTTTCTCTGAGTGGTGAAATATTCGGTAATAATATGTGTATGAAGCGCAATGGATCTATTCACGGAAGTAATGCTAGTCTTGATAGTCTTGATGCTTCTTATGAGTGCGTATTTAAGAATACGTTTGGTAGCGAAGTGTCGGATCCGGTAGATGTTCTCGTTTCCGATAACCTAACTTTGGACTCCTCGCATTTGAGGTTTAGAATAAGAGATGTGGAATTTGAATTCTCATCCAAAGATGAAATAATTAAAATGTTATCAATGGATCTAGAAAATGCTCTGCTGGAACAGAAGAACGTTAACCAAAATAATGTTGAAATGCCTAGACAATAGGAAAATGATTTTAAAGAGGTTAAGTCGAAGAATGTTAGGTCTAACCGGAAACAGGTTGCATTTAAAGATTCTGTAAATAATATAGTGACACAAAACAGTTTCAAGTGTTAGAATCTAATGATTATGAGGCAAACATAGAACATGACTCAGTTGCAGTGTCGAAAAGACAAAAATAATCCCGTCGGCGACCGGTACATAAACAAGCCCGTACAGTAATATTGGGGGACAGTACATAGCGTACTGCTATCCAGGCATACGAGTGGGTCAACTTACAGAACATGTAAACAGTGACAGTATTAAAGAAAATCCTGAAGCCCTGATAGTTGATATTGGCACAAATGACCTTCATAATTTCTCAACACCTAGTGACATAATGGCCAAAACTGATAGTCTTATTACTGCGATGAAAAGGAGGTTGCCAGCGGCAAAGCTTTGTCTCAGTGGCATTTTATATCAGCACGATGTTGATTATCGCTATATAGATGCTGTAAACTCCGCTCTTGACTGCTTATGCCGTAATGGAGATGTCCTTTTTGTCGATGCTAATAGTTGGCCTAGAGGTAGTGATTTTAGAAAAGATGGGCTACACCTTAATAGAAAAGAAACCTCTAAATTTGGTAAACTTCTCCATAGAATGTCTAGTAGAATGCTCTCGGGAAACTAATTAAGAAAATGAGGGGGAATTCTAATCCTAGTGGCAAAAACTTAAGTGATACAGAAAATGATTTAGAAAGTATAACTTATATCAGGAATCTAATGCAAAATGTAGATAGGGAATCATTTCACAGAGGTCAGATACACAATACTAAGAAAGCACCAAAGAAAGACATCATTAAAAAGGTTAGTTGAAAACTTTACAGGATACTATCAAAATGTAAGTGGACTTCGAAGCAAACAAACTGAACTTAAAATTTCTTCATGTTTAGCTGACTATGACTTCATGGTATTAATTGAAACAAACTTAAATGATGAAATTAGTGATGTGGAACTCGGACTTGAAACGTATTCAATTTTCAGATGTGATAGGTCTTCTTTAACGAGTATGAAGGCATCCCATTATAAAGGGGTTTAAACCTACTCCGATATTGTGCATTAACACAGTTGAACAGTTGTTTGTGTCCCTGACTTTTAACACCACAAAATTAATCATTGGTGTTGTATACATTCCACCAAAGTCTCCTGTCCAAAAATATTTCGAACATTGCAGTGCTGTTGAAAAAATTATGTCAAATCTCAACAACCATTTATTGCTCATTGTTGGTGACTACAATCTACCACATCTTAACTGGATAGTAAATGAAGAAACATCTTCTGGCCTTATGTCAGTAGGTAACCACACTATGCAGTCCAGTTTAGTTATAGACACTTTTTCTTATCTCTGTTTAAATCAGATTAATGCTATCCCAAATTTTCTGAATCATTTTCTTGATTTGGTTTTCAGTAACTCCAGTTCCATTGAAGTAAAATCTAGTAATGAAAGCATTGTCGCCCTCGATAGACACCACCCAGCAGTACAGATTTCTTTACCTATAAATGAGCTATACAATTCCTTGCCTGCTGATAGTTTTTATTTTGACTTTTTAAATGGTGACTATAATGGACTTATTATCTGTCACAGTTCAGCTGGAAGGTGATGTTTCAAAATGTATCAATTGATAAAGCAGTAGAAACCTTCTATTCAGTACTACATTATGGCATGGAACTTTACATCCCTACACGGAATTTTAAGACTCCCAAATTTCCAAAGTGGTTTAATCATAAATTGAAGTCACTGATTATTGAAAAGAGAAAGTACACAAGCGATACAAATTTCCAGGTCTCAATAGTGCTTATCAGCATTTCTCGAAATTAGGAAATGAATGCAAGTCTGAATCTAAATCTTGCTATACAATGTATGTCTCCAACTGTGAACGAAGTATTACTTCCAATCCACAGAAATTCTGGCAATATCGAAGTTCTAAAAGGTCATGTAATAATATTCCTTCAACAATGCATCTTAATGAAGTTACAGCAGATACTGGAGAAAATATTGTCAATCTTTTTGCTAACCACTTTTCATCTGTTTATTCTTCTTATCAGAATAATAGTAGTATGTCATATGATTATCCTTTCTCTGTCAATCTATCAGTTATAAACATTAGTAAGGCAGAAATTTACGACAAACTGATATCTCTGGAATTAAAGAAAACTGTAGGACTTGATGGTGTTTCAACTTACCTGCTCAAGTACAGCTCATTTATTTTATGTAAAGCACTCTTTTATCTGTTCAACTTATCATTAAACTGAGGCGTTTTTCCCGTGTAATGGAAGAAAGGCTTTGTTAGTCCAGTTTTCAAAAATGGTTATAAAACTGACATAAAACAATATAGATCAGTTATAATTTCTTCTCATATTTCCAAAAATTTTGACTCAATAATTCTTGACAAAATCACACCTCTCTTTAGAAACATCATCATTGATGAGCAGCATGGATTCTTTTCAAGACGGTCAACCTGTAGCAATCTTCTTTTATTCTATCAGTTCCTCTTGGATCCAATAAAGAACCACTCCCAAGTGGACTGCATTTATAGAGACTTCTCAAAAGCTTTTGACACTGTCGACCACGATATATTGCTGCAAAAACTAACGGGCTACAGAATTAATGGGCCTCTCCTCTCATGGTTTGAATCATGTCTTAAAAATCACCTGCAGATTGTTAAAATAAGGAATAATTTTTCTGCGCCTATTATTGTTACCAGTGGAGTTCCTCAAGGGTCTGACCTTGCACCCTTACTTTTTACTCTCTATATACTTAAAAATTCTGAATTGCTTTTGTTTGCTGACGATGCAAACATTTTAATGCAAATTAATTGTCCACTTGATTGTTTAAAACTTCAAGAAGATTTACATCATCTGGAAAAATACTGTATTCTAAATGGGTTGAAACTTAATCATGTGAAATGTAAAATAACATCATTTTTTAAAAACAAGAAGAAAATATAATTTCAGTACAAATTTAGTAATAACAACATTCTAACTCCTGTTTCACAAGTTAATGACCTTGGTGTTTAATTCAGTTATAACCTATCGTTTAATGAACATATTGAAAATATTTGTAACAAAGCATTTCAAAGATTGGATTGCATTACTAGATATTCTAGAGAATTTTCAAACTTAGCTACCTATCGATTGCTGTATGTACGCCCTATACTAGAATACTGTACACCTGTTTGGAACCCTTCTCATCAGACCTCTATCCATAGATTAGATTCAGTACAACATAAATTTCTTCCTTTATATTCATTTAGAGCAGGATTCTTATATGATAATGTTGATTATACATCCCTACAACAGTCCTTAAATCTGTATAGCTTGTCACAATGCCGTGAATTATTGGATACACTCTTCATTTTTAAATTGCTTCATTCCTTGGTGAATTGTCCGCAACTCCTTGCAAAAATTAACATACATGTACCAGACAGACGCACAAGGTTCAAGAATACATTGTCTACAAATTGGCATAAAACTAACTACGCATTCAATGGGCCAATTGAACAAATGTCAAGATCTCTAAACAAAGTGGATATTGATATATTTAGCTGCTCATTGTCAAAATTTAGAAATCACTTACATAATCTCCAGAATCGACTATTACTTTCCTGTGCTTACTTGTAATATAACCTGTGTATATATCTGTACATATTTTTCTACTTATACTCCATTGAACTTTCTTTTTAGTGTGTTTTGTTTTGTTTATTCTTCTCTACTGTTATGTAAAATGGTATTACCATTAATAAAGTAAAGTATTAAAGTATTAATAATGTATATCCTCTGGAAAGGCTTGGTGGTGACATGATAAGGATGAAATGAATTGCAAAGATGTCATAAACATCCAGTCCTAAGCCATGGAAATAAAGAGTACAAGGAGGTTGATTCTGGGGAAGATGTGGGGCATGCTTACCATTTTAAACTCTCAGCAATTTGTCTGCATACTTCAGTTGTGATAATGGTTTATTCAGTACCTGTTTTATACGGTTCAGCCTTTTTACAAAAGTAACCCCACATGGTCAGTCACATAATACGCTGTAACTTCAAATAAATTAACATTTTTCTGAGAACAATAATACTACTGTAAACACATAAAAAAACATTCTCAGCTATAAACAGTCAGTAAGATGTCTCGTACATGGAACAGCAAATACGTAACACCACAATAGATGAGTCAATCATGTCTGTTCAGAGTCTTCTGGAGAACTTTGATACTTTGAGTTCCCTTTCCCTCATTAGCAGTGGGAGGGTGGGTAACAAACTGACGGTATGAAACCTTGTCCACCTATCCCCTTAGTCCCAGCACCTATCCAACATTCAGCAACAGGCCACAGTGCCTGGACTGTGATATCAGTCTCCGATGCCTTGCACTCAGAAATACGAGCAACGTTTTTTCCTCATTGCTTTCAAATTTTGTAAATGGAACAATATGCCAGATGCTTATATTAGAATTTGATTTAGATTTCCATATATTTTCTCATTTGAGATTTGGGCTTCACCGATAGTCTTGGTAACCCTCAGTATACGCCACTGGTACAGGCTATGGGATGGATTGGAATTTTGTAGTACTTCTTGCAGAATATCGTCTCCTGTCAGATCTCCACAATAACAGCTTAATTTACAACATAATTGACATCAGTTACTACTTCTTACCATCGCTCAAGTGCCACGTGCATTTCTAGTTCTTCTGGAACAATTTCTTGATTGGTTTCTTTATTTTTGAAACCTGCTTTACAGAAACAGTTTGTAATTGTTTGCTCACATTCTAAGGTTGACAACTTTGGGAAGGGGAAGGGGAAGATTTTACGCTGGCCCTAAAAGCTGATTGATTGATTGATTGATTGCGCGATTAGCTGCCACCCCCGGAGGCCCGGGTTCGATTCCCGGCTCTGCCACGAAATTTGAAAAGTGGTACGAGGGCTGGAACGGGGTCCACTCAGCCTCGGGAGGTCAACTGAGTAGAGGTGGGTTCGATTCCCACCTCAGCCATCCTGGAAGTGGTTTTCCGTGGTTTCCCACTTCTCCTCCAGGCGAATGCCGGGATGGTACCTAACTTAAGGCCACGGCCGCTTCCTTCCCTCTTCCTTGCCTATCCCTTCCAATCTTTCCCTCCCTCCAAAAGGCCCCTGTTCAGCATAGCAGGTGAGGCCGCCTGGGCGAGGTACTGGTCATACTCCCCAGTTGTATCCCCCGACCAAGAGTCTGAAGTTCCAGGACACTGCCCTTGAGGCGGTAGAGGTGGGATCCCTCGCTACGTCCGAGGGAAAAACCGAACCTGGAGGGTAAACAGATGATGATGATGATGATGATGATGAATTAGTTAATACTGTTTTTGAAAATAACAAGAGTCCTTATAGAATGATTTGAAAACAAATTGAGAGAAATAATTACACAGTGCTAAGAGCTACAGGAATTCTTCAACTGAGGTGCCATTTCTTATCAGATGAAAGAGATTTTCTTTCATTAAGCATCTGTTGGCACCAAAATTTCTTCCTTTTCAAAGACATTACAGGCTACTGTAAATCACATATAATTTTCTTCACCTGAATTTGATGAAACCACTGAAGCTTACCGGTACCCTTTCTTGTGTAAAGAATATCTGAAGATTTAACTACTGTATCTGTTGTGTTTGAGAGAAAAGAATTCCACAACATCTCAGAACTTGCATAAAATGTTTGAAATCATGATATATATAAGAATCTTCCTGTACAAACATTTTTACTCTCCTCAAAATAATCTTTACTCTTCCCATGAATACTACCTAGCCTGAGAGGTGTTTTTCTAAACTGAAAATGAGGAATTGTTTGAGAAATACAATAGCACAAGACCACCTGGCAATGTTAAGCATAGAGAAAGCAATAATTGAAAACATTTTGTCAATGATAAAGTGATCAATAAATTTTCCAGTTGCAAAGAAAGAAGACTAGACTCCATTAAAAATGTAAAAAAGAAAAGCAGTAAAATATTATTTCTGATTTTTCTAAAATACAACTCATTATGGTGCATTTTCATTAGCATTTTTCTTTTAAATTTTGTGGTGTATATAGTTTCAAGAAATAACTTCTAATAATCATCAACAACAACAGCAACAGCAGCAGAACCAAAAACGATTGGATCAATTATTTGCAGATTCAGCTTCAGTATAGGTAGACAATGTTTGAAATCACGATATACAGGGTGAAGCGTAATTCGTACACTCGGGCGTCGTAGCGCGATTCCTCACATGCCAGCAATAAAAAAATGTATCTTACAAAATTTCGTCTTGCGAGTATATCCGGTAGAAAACGGACGGTAAAGAGTAACAATCTGGCAACACTGTAACCATGTGTAGGGTAACTACCGCTGTCAGCACGTCGACGTAGTGCTGCACAGTTGGTGCAGTGGGTAGAGTTTTTGGTTGGCATGCAGGAGGTCGATGGTTCGATCCTGGGTAGAGGCGCATTTTTATTTGCTAATTTCCATCTGACATTACCTACTGTAATACAGTAAGACACCGTTTCTGAGGTGACATGTATCCTACATTTACAACATAATAATAATAATAATAATAATGTCCGCCTCTGTGGTGTAGTGGTTAGCGTGATTAGCTGCCACCCCCGGAGGCCCGGGTTCGATTTCCGGCTCTGCCACGAAATTTGAAAAGTGGTACGAGGGCTGGAACGGGGTCCACTCAGCCTCGGGAGGTCAACTGAGTAGAGGCGGGTTCGATTCCCACCTCAGCCATCCTCGAAGTGGTTTTCCGTGGTTTCTCACTTCACCTCCAGGCGAATGCCGGGATGGTACCTAACTTAAGGCCACGGCCGCTTCCTTCCCTCATCCTTGCCTATCCCTTCCAATCTTCCCATCCCCCTACAAGGCTCCTGTTCACCACAGCAGGTGAGGCCGCCTGGGCGAGGTACTGGCCATACTCCCCAGTTGTATCCCCCGACCAAGAGTCTGAAGCTCCAGGACACTGCCCTTGAGGCGGTAGAGGTGGGATCCCTCGCCGAGTCCGAGGGAAAAGCCGAACCTGGAGGGTAAACAGATGATGATGATGATAATAATAATAATAATAATAATAATAATAATAATAATAATAATAATAATAATAATAATAATAATAATAATAATAATAATAATAATAATAATAATAATAATCTGTTTACCCTCCAGGTTCGGCTTTTCAATCAGACTCAGCGAGGGATCCCACCTCTACCGCCTCAAGGGCAGTGTCCTGGAGCTTCATACTCTTGGTCGGGGGATACAACTGGGGAGAATGACCAGTACCTCGCCCAGGCAGCCTCACCTGCTATGCTGAACAGGGGCCTTGTGGAGGGATGGGAAGAGTGGAAGGGATAGACAAGGAAGAGGGAAGGAAGCGGCCGTGGCCTTAAGTTAGGTACCATCCCGGCATTCGCCTGGAAGAGAAGTGGGAAACCACGGAAATCCACTTCCAGGATGGCTGAGGTGGGAATCGAACCCACCTCTACTCAGTTGACCTCCCGAGGCTGAGTGGACCCCATTCTAGCCCACGTACCACTTTTCAAATTTTCGTGGCAGAGCCGGGAATCGAACCCGGACCTCCGGGGGTGGCAGCTAATCACGCTAGCCACTACATCACATAATAATAATAATAATAATAATAATAATAATAATAATAATAATAATAATAATAATAATAATAATAATACATTGAGATACGTACTAAACAGCATGCGGTTACCAGACGCAACATGCAGTGTTGAAAGGCAGAATTATTGGGACCATGGTGATAACGATAACACATACAAATTGTAACCGAGTTTGGACATTATTCGCAGAGCACGTTGCTAGGCCTACTGGTAACGTAAGGCCCTAACGAAATGTAATGGACCTGAACGAGGCAAGAATAATAGTTGGTACTAATCTATGGGACCATTGGAGGAGGGTACAAAGAAAACAGGTTTCACATCTAGTAGATGAAGTGGTGCGAATAAATTCACGCCCACGACGTGGAAAGGGCGCCTTTCAAAGCTGACCAATGAAAACGATTGTTCGTCCATTTCTAGGATCGTAGTATGTAAGTGCAAATGGTTTCTAGAGGACCCACTGCAATCGCTGTTGACGATTAAGATGCCAGATACCATACCACCTGGACTACACGAAATAAAAAACATACGCCTAAACCCAGGATCGACCACTCGACCTCCTGCATGCTAACCTAAAACTCTATCCATTGCACCAACTGTACAATACGAGTACCTTCCGCTGACAGAGGTAGTTACCCTACATGTCGTTACAGTGTTGCCAGATTGCTAATCTTCAACATCGTTTTTCTGCCGGATATACTCGCAAGATGAAATTTTGTAACAGACATTTTTTTATTGCTGGCATGTGAGGAGTCGCGCTGCGACGCCCGAGTGCGCGAATTACGCTTCATTCTGTATATAAGAATCTTTCTGTACAAACATTTTTACTCTCCTCAAAATAATCTTTACTCTTCCCATGAACACTACCTAGTCTGAGAGGTGTTTTCCTAAACTGAAAATGATTAATTACATAGTGCTAGGAGCTAGAGGAATTCTTCAAGTGAGGTGACATTTCTTATCAGATGAAAGAGATTTTCTTTCATTAAGCATCTGTTGACACCAAAATTTCTTCCTTTTCAAAGACATTACAGGCTACTGTGAATCACATACAATTTTCTTCACCTGAATTTGATGAAACCACTGAAGCTTACACTTTCTTGTGTAAATTAATAATTTATATGAATGTGATATTGAACGTTGTAGTGCAGCCTTACCAAGTTAAAATCTAACCAGCCACCACTGCTATTTACCTATGTGAAAACGCAATATTGATATAATTAACAGCTTGAATGACATTTTAGATGAATCACCATTTCTGAGCAAAGTGAAGCATAAAGTTTCAGTTTTGTTTGGGTGTGTGTACATAATAAGCATTATTAGTCATTAACGATTAGCTTATGTTTAGTGATAGTCCTGTGCTAGATCAGCATACATCCAACACCAACCTGGAGTTTTCTAAATTATCAACCTACAGACAACAAATTTGTTGTTGACTGTTCTGTAGTAAAACATATGGAAGTACTTAGGGAATCCTCTACATCCAAAGTAATAGAGATATAATTTGAAAACATATTCTAGAATTGTAATGCTTTTTAGAATAGTGTACTGATGGAAAAGTGGATGGGGAAACTTGATAAATGCTACAAAACACTCAAACATCAGTTTTTTCCTTATTCTATATATAATGTTATATCCTTAAGAATGAAGCCCCGAATAAGAAGAGCATCTTAATTTATTTCTTTAATGCTGCAAATACCAGCAGGCCACGACTTGGAAACAGATGAACTGTGAAATGTTGGTGTTTAAATTTGTACAACAGCATACCATAAAGACTTATAGAGAGGAAATTAAATACTATCATGCTGAGACAATAGTACTTTCTATCTCTGTCTATTTTTAACTATTTAAGGCTGAACAGATTAGTTACAGCAGAAAGGGAAAATAAAGCTTACTTCATCTCTAAAAGTATATATTTTGAGATAATGATGCATTATTTTCCCCTGCTGCAATCTATGATAACAATAATTTAATACTTTTATCCATTAAATTTCACTTTTTCCTTAGCCATAAAATCATACAATCCTAGGAAAGCATGTACTGTACATATGAAAGCAGTATCACTACCACAAGGATAAGATGTCCACATATTACATTTATAGTAACTGACACTTAATATACAAATGAAACAGATAACTTAGTAACTATTTCTCACTAATTTAGATAGCACCTGAATGTCGTGGCACACTGTATCTACAAAGCCAAACCAATTAGTAAGCATTACAATGCTACTGATTGTCACATACCTTACATTCTGAAAAGGTCCTGGTGCATTCATTAGTAAAACTATGTTGATATTGTCGTATCATAAAAATTTTAGAAGTGAATAAACAACATAATGAAAGTAGAAAGAACAAATTGAACAATGCAATGATGAACACTCTTTTGCACATAAAATATCATGAAGCTTCATCTAGAATTTATTACAGGTCAGTAATTCAGATGACTTCTGATCTAATAAACTGATATTAATAACAATGGAATCAATGGTGCTCACCAAATGGCAAAGAAAGCCTGAGGTTTCTGGGGATATATTACTTTTTTATATTTTTACTCAGTTAACTTTATACAGATATTCTTGAGGTATGTATCAAAATGGAGTATTTTATTATATGACCAACGGCACTGCTACAGTTTCGACTGTAATTCAATTTTACCTGTTTCAAATTTAAAAAATGAGAAAAATAACTAAAAATGTTGTATAAAATACTTTGCTGAAACTTACTGATAAGAAACAGAAGAGCTCACCAGTGAAATAAAATTAATACCAAAGACATTCTCTTAATAAAGACTTAAAGAAGGGAAATTAAATACTTTCTTGCTGAGAAAATATTACTTTCTATGTCTAATTAATGACAGTTCACTATGGTGGGCAAAAAGTGTTGCATGTAATTTGCCCTTTCCTCCCCAATTAGCATTACAATTCATTTGGGATTGATAATTCTATTGTTTTGCTCCATAAAATAATGATTGCCACAACCACCATTACATTTGCTCAGCAGACTATTAATGAGCTTTAAAAGCAGTGTTGCTTGGTTTTCTTTGTAGTTAAGCCTGACCTAGCACTGCATAGGTGGCATACCTGATTAGCATCTGGATGGTATAATGTTCAAGTTCCTATAAAATCTAGTATTTTCAACTAAGTGAATATGTAAAGTCCAAAACTGAAAAGAATCTAAAACTGTTCTCTATAATTAACCAGAATGACAAAATATTTATTTGGATTGTAACATTGATTGAAAATTAGCCTAAATATGGATAAAAACTGATGCAAGAAAGAAATGTTTAGAAATCACCAGCATGTGGTGCTATGTATTCAAAATTAGGACCAAATTTTGGTTACTCCCCTGATCTTTCTGCAATTTTATCAAGGAAAATGCAATAAAAGTTGCAACATGGTGACAGTGCAGCAATCCAAGAGGCAACGAAGAATGGTCTTATTATTAGTGTATACAGAAAGGTTTCACCAACAGGTATGCTGAATGTGAAGACAGTTCATTATGAGACATACAGTATGTGTGAACCTGTATACTGAAAAAAAGTAGGAATGTAACGTGAACAAAAATTAGCAACAAATAAAAAGTAAATAAATAATTGTAAACTAATAAAAATGTTTTGAATTGGGGGTTGGAACTGTAAACTATAGGCTTGTGAGACAAACAAACCCAATGAACATTTGGAAAAATTTTACTTAGATTAATGGACTTGGAATACTTTACAAATTCACATATTGGACTTCTTATATGGCAATTTTTGGATATCCTGTGTAACTTGTAGTTATAGCCATAAGAAAGTGTTTTTGAACTGCAAATGATCCATCTAGCAAACCAACTTCATACCAATTTTGAACTATATGGCAGGACCTAGTGTTTATAGTGCACTATGTCTTCTGGTATGGGCTAAAGCAATTTTGTTACTTTCATTGATCTGTCTCTGTCTTATCCTTGGCTTTGACAATATGAAAGTGACTGAGGTATGAGCGATGCTAGTAATGCCATTCCTTCTGCAGCCAGTCCCTGCTATCAATGGTGTGAAAATGTTGCTCATAGGGTTGGTTGGTGCATGCATTTCAGTGGGCTTGGCAAACTGATATGTAATAGCAACTTCTGGCTCGGTGAGGAAAGCAATGGGAAACTACCTCACTCCTCATTTCCCTGGTATGCTTCTTCAGTGATGCCTAGGCCATCTATGACAGCTGATGGCAGAGCTGTTGAGGATCCAACCAGCCTTAGGGCTGAAGATTGCACATACAGGTTCAAAACATCATGTGAGAAAAGAGATGTGAGTGGTGTCCAGGCATCTGAATTAGGATTTTTCAGAATCAAAGTCAGCAAGATAGGACAAAACAAGAATCCAGGAACAAAAATGAAAGGGACTTGGCCAAAGTTGACAAAATACAGGATAAAGTAATCACACAGAGTGGCATGGTATGTGCACTTGTGAAGAATTAGTGCAGACAGACCTATGAAATTGTATGAGCTGCAGCTGAAATATCAACAATCCAGAAAATGACTGTGGCTGATTTATAATGACATGATAAGAGAGAATGTAGAAACGAGAAATTTACAGTAATGGGATATATTTGAGTAGGAGAATAAGCTGGATAGAAGTTGATGGAAGGCTTCATTCCCTGATTAAATGGAACAACTATAATAAATTCATGTTAAAAAATGTTTCGGGCTTGGGTTAATAACTGTAACATAGTTACATTGAAGTTATTTTATTCACAGATGGACATGTCTAAATACATGCATGTCTATGACATTCTGCCATATTTCAAGGTTACAAAACAACTCACCTGTTTTTGAAAGGCCAATTATTGAATGCTGACAATGGTCACAGAGATGGGATATTGAGAATGTAACCACTGAAATCTTCAAACTTTTACAACAGGTCTATAAAGACAAGATTTGATCACAAATTTATATTTTGAATTCTACAGGATTCTTTTTTCAGTGTTGAGTGTTAGTGGATGATGATCCAAGATCTTTCTGCAATTTTATCAAGGAAAACATGGAAAAGAAGGCAACATGGTGACATTCCAGCAATCCAAAAGGCAACTGTTAGTGTACCAATAAAAGCTTCCTCCATCTGCATCCTTAAGTTTCACAGGCACTGGCAGTGGTATGTTGATTAATTATTATTTGCTTTTCATCCCACTAACTACTTTTGTGGTTTTCAGAGACGCTGAGGTGCTGAAACTTAGTCCCGTTGGAGTTCTTTTATGTTCTAGTAAATCTACCGACATGAGGCTGTTGTATTTGAGCACCTTCAAATACCACTGGACTGAGCCAGGATCGAACCTGCCAAGTTGGGGTCAGAAGGCCAGCACTTCAACCGTCTGAGCCACTCAGCCCGGTGGCATGTTGATTATGAAAGAGACCATGGCCATTACTTAGCAAGCTCAGTATCTTATTTTCTATTGGGACAATTTTAGAAACTTTCAATTCTATGCTAAATTTGTATTTCAATGACCTTCAGACTTAATGCAATTCTTTTTAGTTACTTTCAGGATATATAAAATGAATCTAAATTGAATATTTGACATTACTGTTATCACTGTAAAAAGTTAGTAGCTCCATTTAGGAATCAATTTTACCATTAAAATAATATCTAAATTACAGTATTTCAAAACTTAAAAATTTTGTAATGCTACTTTGTTAAATACTACTAATGTACCAATACTTTGCCATTTGTTAACCTCTGAAGATATGATTTTGAATAAAGATTCATTCTCCATTAAATAAAAAAAAATACCTAATAGATAATAAAATGTTTGGATGCTGGATATTCAAGCAAGATCCCCACTTTTATACTTGATCTACCACCCCAGCCAACCATGCACAAGTATAAATAATGTTCTCCTTCTCAAATACCGAGTGCTATTTTGAGTTTTCATTTTTCATAGCTCTCTTCAGGAAAAACTGACATTTTCATTAACCACACTGTCAAAAAAAAATTCTGCACTGAGCAGGAAATAACCTTGTTAAACTTTTGGCATACTTCCTTTTGGATCTTATTTTGCTTAAGCATCAGGTATGGCACAATGAGTACTTTAATCTCAAAATAGAAAGCATGGAACAATGGTCAGATGCAGAGAGGTGCTTATTAGTGTTTTCCTACTGGCGTATAGTGTAATTTTTCACTAAGGAACACAAAAATTACATTGTATGTTACTTCTTTATATTAGGTATTTAATATGTAAATATCATTTTAGAATGTAATATTTTGTAAAGTGTTTGACCTAATCCATTTGCTTTTCAGAATTAGTTTGTGTTATCTTTACATGAATATTTAATTCCCAATATTGAGAATATGGGCTATACCAAACTAAGAGTCTATTCATGGAATTCTTGGTTTCTTTATCATGGAAATAGTGTATTCAAAACATTAGCATACTGTACGTAATATACATAAAACAACAACACAGTTCAAACCAGAAGATGAATTAAATTGTGTTATATTGTTTGTCTAGAGTCTAGACCTTCTTATTGATAGAATCAGACAAATTTATCAGGGTCTTTTAACCCTGGAGAGGTGGCGCACGTTGATGCAACGTGAGAGGTAGTGTGGGGCACTTTCTGACCACAATATTTGAACTTGCTCTAATAATAAAATTACTAATTTTTATACAACATATATTTATGTATTAGGTTTATTAACGCAATAGCATGTTATTTTATCAAAAATAAATGTATATACTGGTTTCCAAAACTAATTGGCTTCACGGGATATGAATGTTATATAAGTAAAAACTTGTAATGCTCAAAAAATAATCTTTATTAAACACCTTATCTTGCTCAATTCAACTGACAGGATTAGACTCTGGTAATTACATAATGACTTCTGCAGTATATCCCTGGGTAGTGGGAAGGGGTCCTTCCAAAATAATTACTCTACTAGAAATAATTATTCTCTTCATGACAATCCATATCGTGATAAGTAATTTGTTTGCAAATATAATTTACTCTGGCTCGTTCATTTTCCAGGTTCATACAGTTTACAGTGAGTTGCAACATATTAACATTTGTGAAAAAATGCTCCAAGCTTCTTCAGGCAATGATGCACTTCTTGCTATGATTTTCACTCCCAGTAAATGTGTGACTTAATTTTTTAGGAGGAGGCATTCTTGTCCATTTTGTAACACTATCCTTTCCTGTTATGGTCCAAAACCGTTGAGGAAGGTAAATCATAATCACTAATATTTACTACTTCTTCATTAGCTCTCTGTCCCATGTCACTGTGAGTCTGCTATTTCTAATTCATCCTCACTCTCACTAAAACTTCTTCCTCTTCCACAGACTGTAAAAGAGATAACACCCTTACCTCATACTTTTCATCCTAACATGATTACACAAGCAACTCACTGGGTACACTCAACACTGCTACTGGTGTATTATGAAAAACAGAACTGGTCATGCGGGGTTCAAAGAAACACTTTATTGTACTGCTTGACAATAATCCCTCTTTCTAGGGATATACACCCTTCACTACAATGCCACTGACCCAAATGTGGGGAGAGGTATGTGGCAGCCAAGGTCTCTAAGCTTAAAAATAAGCACAAATGAACAAAATAAATTTGCACCAGGTCACAAAAAATACCTCGCCACCACTCCCAGCTTAATATTGTTCCTGTACTGAACAAGAAAGTTTGTAGAATGGAGTGAATAAGTATTAAATAGAGAATAACAGTTACTGGTACACAATAAGTGTACTGGTACACCTTGGAAGAAGATTTTAGTCAATTGTAAAAATTCTTTTATCAAATAATAGAATGGTAGGCTCCTTGTCTAAATGAGCAGTGTACAGGTCTTCGGGTCAGAGGGCCCCAAGTTCAATTCCTGGCCATGCTGGGGATTTTAGAATCAAATTAATTCCTTTAGGTCAGGGACAAGGCATCTGTGTTCATCTTAATACCATACACATCTTTTTCTAATGAAACACATTACACTACAGACCACCACATGAACACACAGGGTTGGTGTCAGGAAAGCCATCTGGTCATAAAAATGGACTTAATTCAGGTATAGTGCTGACCCCAAGTAATTGAGAAAAGGTCAGGAAGAAGAAGACTAGGATTGTTGGTATGTTACAAAAATAAGAACACAAAATTTAACAAGGAACAGTGTGTATATTGGTAGTATAATGGAATGATGGTTACAAGTAACAGGTTTGAAAATAGGAAAATAGCTCTTTAAGGAAGCATATTGTGTAAAAGTTTTTAAATGAATGGCCATAGATAAGAAATATGACATAATTAATAACTATCATCTAGTTGTTTATCTAATACAAGGTACATTCATTAACATATTTTTTAAATTGCCTTAGTTTCTCACATAACCTCCTTTCAAAATAGTACACATCATATATTTCCCCAGCATGACTTTGAGATTTTAAATTGGCTGAAGGAAAGGAGAAAATGTGAAAGTGAATACAACTCCAAAAATTATGCAATGAATTCAAATCAACATTGAAGAAAGTTCTCTTCAATAATGGTACTAAAATGTTTAAACTTAGCATGTCTTGCCTACTTAACTGGTTTGGCTCAGCACATCTATAGGTGTTACATAAAGACCCTCAGAGTCTCAATCCATTGAAGTTCATAAACTATCAAAATAATTAAGTACATCATAATACTTCACATATTTGGCCCTACTAAAAAGTAAGGAGATCACAGAAAATTATGGAATGTCATTTCTATCACTTCCTCCTACCATATTCTAAAAAATGAAGAGTCCTTTCAAATCCTTTCAATGTTTAGAACACTTTTACTATATCTTCAACACAACCATTTCTCAGCCTACTGACTGCAGAGTAATAACATGAGTATTTCATTAAATTCTGTATCTGCATTAAGTTTAGTTGATAACAACATAAATATGAGCACCAAAATGCAGAGACTGGGACTCAAAGGGTGTGAATGCAGCAGGATACATTTTTTGTTTCTCCTTTACAATACTGACAGTTTAAAATATACAAACTTTAATTACTTGCATAAGTTATACATAAATACACATACGAAGAGGCAGACATCATGTTGTTTTAAAGTTTTCCTTATCTGTAAAATCACAAAATAGAAGAGAAAAGGCATTGTAGAAAAATTTGTTCTTTTTTTTTTTTTTACATCTTGTTGTTTTGTTCTTAGCAAAATAAGTCAGTAAAAACAGCATCAGAGACAGTACTTGGCAAGCACTGGAGTACAAGGAAGGCTTGCTTGGCTTTGGCAGGAATGTGTTGCTGCTTAAACTTTCTCAATCTCTAAGTCTAGCGCACACAGATAGTATGGGAGTTGGATAGCTGTTCCCTTTCTTTTCTTGGAATTAGTCTTTCGGTAAAACAACTTACTGTTTGAAAAGTCTTTAAACAAAGACGGAATATAGGTAACATTCACAACCTTGATATAAAGGAAAAAGCAGAAAGGAGAGTAACTTACAGAGGAAGGGACAAGATAGACATGCATTTCTATGGCTAGAAAGGAAAGAAAATATTTTTTTTGCTAGCTGCTTTACGTCGCACCGACACAGATAGGTCTTATGGCAACGATGGGACAGGAAAGGCCTAGGAATGGGAAGGAAGTGGCCGTGGCCTTAATTTAGGTACAGCCCCAGCAATTGCCTAGTGTGAAAATGGGAAACCACGGAAAAGCATATTCAGGGCTGCCGACTATCTCCCGGATGCGAGCTCATAGCTGCACGCTCCTAACTGCACGGCCAACTCGCCCAGTGAAAGGAAATCTTCAGTCTTAAACCTATATAATAGAGTCCTCTGATTACACTGAAGAATAAAGCCTGTATTTTTTTCCTTTCTTTTTTTCCCAGTTTGAGTGCTTAAAGATAATTACATTAACACAAGAAGAATTTCCACTTTTACAAATAGTGGCACAGAATCCTCAGTAAATGCTGTTAAATCTGTTAAATCTCACCCAGTAAGAGTCCATGGAAAGCAATAGACCCTTTCTCACTGCTACCGTGAGGCACTAATGGCTTTTAGTTTGTATGGAGCAGAGATGAATGAAGTAGGAAACCAGGCAGGAAGAATGCAATGATGGTTTTCGAGTGGAAATGTCCAATATGCATTTTGTTGATCACTTTAGTATGCTTGTGAACTGGAATCCTACATTATGAACCATCACGACAATACATGACTGCACATGGCATGCATCGTCCGACAGTTTCAGGAAGATCACCACATCTAACAGATCTCTTGCCTATTGAAAATATGTAGACCATCGTTGAATGACAACTAGCTCGCCACAGGACACTTGCGACCACAACAGATGGGCATGCATTGAAGCAGCATAGGCAGAGATACCCAGACAGACATTCAAAGTTTCATCCTCTCAATGCTGGGTCATGTAGCAGCGGTTATTACCACCCATAGGCACACAGTACTGATTTCCCATATTCTCTACATCATACTGAGCTGCAAGAGTAATCATGTCACCTGTTTATGATGAGTATTGTTCCCAATAAATTCTGGTTGTGATGGCTCACATTCTTCTTTGTGTTGCAATTTTAATGGCCAGATTGTAAATATAAGGTAAGGGTGTGTTGCATAGTGACAATATGTAATAATGTGACCTAGACATGAAGTAAGACTTATTTCAGAAATTACATTTTACTGTAGTACACAGAAAATCACTTTAAAATGTTTTGGCATTGGATTAAGAGAGAATTAAAACTTGTATTTTCTCATCTTCTATTCCATACTGTTACAAAGTTCAAAATAAACGTACACATACTTTTTGAAGTTCTCTCTTTGGCTGAATGATCAGTGTACTGGCCTTTGGAACACAGGGCAGAGTATTTAACTACATATAGTTAATTCCTCTGGCTCAGCAACAGAGTGTTTATGTTCATCTTAAAGCACATCTCTTTATCTACCACACTATCAACCACTCCATAAACATGCAATACTGAATACATCCCTCCACACAAAGTTGGCGTAAGTGAGCCAGATCTACCAGAAGTATCAACCCCAACCGATTGGAAAAAAGATGAGGTAGAAGAAGAAGATAGTTTTTGAAGTTATCTCTTAGTTCGACCGCCAATATATATGAAACAGTTTTAGAAGAAGTTTTAGAAGTCACAACCAAAATCAGTTATCAAAGAGAGAGGATGGGTCTTGAATGGAGTAATCTTACAGACTATGACATTAACACTTCACCTCACCTCACAGTAATGTAATCCATCCCACAAAGGATTCAGTGAATGTTCTACCAACAATGTTATCCACAAACTCTATAGCAAGAACTTGACTGTCTATATAGTACTTGATTCTGTATCCCTGCTCACACAGACAAACAACAATACAAATAAATGTTTATAGTAATAGCCACCTTCCGATTCCCACACTGACTTACAATGCTTCTTTTGTTAGTTTTCATGGTTAAAATCATTAATAGATCACCTGCTTTGGATGTGCATTGTTTACTGTACTGAGAAACTCTGAGATTACAGATCGCATAATATTTTCAGAAACACTCTATGATATAATACATATCTTAAGAAAATGTTAAGAACATTAATTATAATGAAGAGAAGACTAATGAAATATCACACATTTCACTCTGTTGACTAAATACAGTAGTTGCATTATTAGTCTCATGATATCACATTTGTCTATACTAGCACAGCTCTATTTCCTGCAGTAGGTATGTAAAAACTATCAGTTAACAGTGTCTGCATTCTTCCTGAATTAGAATGTAAAATTGGTAAAATTCTTTGCCTGGATCAACCAAGCTAAGTAGACAGTTGTGGGTTTTGAGAATAACATTATATCAAGCCAAGTTCAAGTCTTCTAGCCTATATCTAAAATAAGAGTTATTTGTTATTCAGTAAAAAAAATTATCCCAAATAAATGGGCTGCCTGTTCAAGACAGTAAAGGCGTGCTCACTTCACTTGGAAGGCCGAAGGTTCGATTCTCTATCAGGAATTTGAAAAATTGAAGAAGAGATTTCCATTTCTGAAGGGGAATATGGCCCTGAGGTTTACTCAGCCTACACTAAAAATGAGTACCAGGTTAATTTCTCAGAGCAAAGGTGGACGGGCATAGAACTAAACACTTTACCTCACCATGTGCTGAGGTTACGTATAATGGAAGCCTTTACCTTCCACCTCTGCAAGGGCCTTTATTGCCTGTATGGAGATGAATTTGTTTTGCTTTTATAAGTAATGCAAGTCTGTTTCTGTAACCTGCCACACCTGCCCTTTAGCTGGAGGTATTGGGTTTCATTTCCAGCCAGGTCAAGAATTTAACCTGGATCCAAGGGCTAGTTCAAGGTTCAGTCAGCGTATGTGAGAACAATTAAGGAGCTATCTGACTGTGAGACAGCAGTCCCAGTCTAGAAAGCAAAGAATAATTTTCAAGAAGATTAGCACCACGTGTAGCTAATAATCTGTAGGCCTTTGGGTTGAGTAGTTGAGCAGTGGTCATTTGGTAGGCCAAGGCCCATCAGGGCTGCATCATCATGGGGTTTGGTTTGGTTTCTGTAACCACACATCCTTTCATGTATACCAGTACTTGATCTTGGCAATCTTTGTAGAATTTAAAATTTGGTTATTCAACATTTTGATTGTATCTT
Source organism: Anabrus simplex (assembly GCF_040414725.1). NCBI lineage: Eukaryota > Metazoa > Arthropoda > Insecta > Orthoptera > Tettigoniidae > Anabrus > Anabrus simplex. Next base: position 226,199,883 of record NC_090265.1, read on the forward strand.
GGCCTGAATGATTTCAGTCTCAGTCTCTCAGACTCATAATGGTTTAACAAGGCACAGATTATGTAAACAAATTTTAGGGCATATTACTAGATCACTGTTACAGGCAGATTTTATGAAGAGTTCCTTGTTTTACTTCATTTTGAATGTTATCGTGCAACTTACTAACCTTACCAACTCAGAATCCTATTCATTATGTTTCCAATGCACATTAAAAGGGAGAGAAGGGAGAAATGTCAGTGACCGATACTTATGATATCACATGTTATGGCACAGTACCCCTTATATCAAGTAATTGAAATGCAATAAATGCCATTCTAGAGATCTATTTTGTTTAAAATAAATTTGTAGGTGTATTGCAAGTGTAAATCTAGAGCAGGTCCTCTCCTGTGTGTGCCATTCTGATCTACATGATTTTGTCACATCAATGCCCAGATATCATGCTGAACTCTTCATGTAATTTCTTTTTCTTTATCTGGCTTGATTGATTGCCTGTATTCTGCCTTTGTTTGATGATCATTTTGTTGCTTACTAAATACAAGCACTACATTATCTGAAAGAGCATATATGAGAAATATAACAGTGGTACCTAACAAAAGTTGACTGACCACAGCATAACAGTCAGGGCACTGCAGTGCAAGGTTATACACAAGAACTTGATTTATCCGGCCCTCATTAAATTGAATTTCCAGTTTATCCGGACTGATTTTTTTGTTCCATTTTTCCAGTAAGAAGATATGAGCCTCCTTTGAATAATATGTATGAAACTGTTGAATTGTTATGTTGTTACTGCAGGTAACATAGAGATCGTTGAACCTCCACTTAAAGATACCATTACCTTGAGAGGTCTGTCCAGATCCATGTCTTACAAGGTTTTGTTTCTTTGTTTCTGTGTTTTGAAGGTGCATGGGTGAAATGACACCGCATGGTATGGCATGATATCAGATGAAGAAATTGTGAATTGATTGTGAATTGGAAAATGAAAGTGGTGTTTTAGCAGAAGAATTCATGACTCATGTGGAGGCATTGGCATAGCTGGAAAAACTAATAATGTGCTCAAACATCACACAAACTTGAAACAAAAGAAACTTCACACTATTTCAGTAAATAAAATTAAGTACAGTATTGAGTTTAAGTGGTCCAACTCGTTGGCTGAATGGTCAGCGTATTGGCCTTCGGTTCAGAGGGTCCCGGGTTCGATTCCTGGCCAGGTCGGGGATTTTAATCACTCCTGATTAATTCTTCTGGCTCGGGAACTGGGTGTTTGAGTCCAACCCAACACTCTCCTGTTCATATTCACACAACACACTACGCTACCAACCACCACAGAAACATGCAATAGTGATTACATCCCTCCATGTAGGGTTGGCATCAAGGAAGGGCATCTGGCGTAAAACAGGGCCAAATCCACATGTGCAACACAGTTCACACCCGCGACCCCACAGGTGTGGGAAAAGCAGTAGGGAAAGAAGAAGATTGAGTTTATGTGCCTAAAAAGTGTTGTTTTATTTCTTGTTAGTGTCAAAATAAAAGTTCGCATAGATTATGTAGCTTGTTTTTTATTATTGTTTTATTTCCAGATTATCAGGATTTTCGTTAATCCAGATCACATCCAGTCCCATCTGCTCTGAATAAATGAGGTTCTTGTGTACTTCAGATTAGAAGTCTATTAAAATGCTTGTCACTAAATATCTTGTAACGGATAATAGTAAATTATCCATATGAGAATGATATTACCTGAAAATTGCGCTATTATAGGAGACAGAGAATATTCATTAATGTCCTGAGAAGAAAGGAAACAGCATTTTTCATATTAACATTTAGCAGGGAGCACACAATGTGAACAAAACTATCATCATTTGTATGTAACATCCTCAAGCTTTGGTCCAACATAAAACTTGGTGGTCAAGACTAGGGAGAGAGAGCTGAAATCTCTTAACAGAAGCATTTCTCTCTTTTCATGACAAAGATAATTCTGACTCTGGAAACAGGAATATATAAGGATCAAAATATTTTGAGAGCTAAAGTAAGAATAAATTTTCCATGACACTAAAGAGATTATTTTAAATTTCAATAATAGAAATTTATGATCCCTTATGTAATAGAATTGCAACTGTAATAGTGGGAACAAAATAATAGCCATGATAACTTAATTTTAAGCAACAATGATATTTTCAACTTTAAATAAAAACCTTACATTATGTGATGTATTATTTAAATATTAATAAAATTGTTAGGAATGAAACATGATAAACTGACTTGGAGGACAACATAGGGGAAAGGAATGTTTATCTTGGAAAAAATAAAACCAGGTCACCTGCATTAAAATGATCTATTAACAAACTAGAGACTATACCATCTCCTGTCTTCAACTGCATAAGATATAAATATTTCTTGGTAAACAGATGTTTACAATACATTAATATAAAATAGATCAATTCTTTATGGCTTGAAAGTTGGTAATAACTTTATGCACTTTAAAAAAATTGTTGCTAACTTAATAAACATTAAATCTCCACTTTCTTTAATCATAAATGAAAGAAAAATTCCAGTCACTAACTGATTTTGCCATATTGGATTAAAAATTTGTTTTCATTTAAAATCAAATGGCATCATAAGTTAAAACAAAAATTACATTCTTAAGCCCTTAGTCCTACATTAATGATAGATTATGGGACAACATATCTGAAAACAATATCAGAAAGACATTTATCAGCCCTCTCTCCTTATTATTAAGCATGTCTCAGACACAGAGGTAAATACACATATACTGCTTTCCACTTTCAGGCTTAGTCCAAAATGCTTCAGAACGAAAAGGAAAATTTTCAAAAAATACATTCAAAGAATCATGACTATGATAATGAATAGTATACCATAAAACATTGATGACAGCACATAATATTTCTTGAAAGTAGCAAGTAATTGCAAATGATACGAAGTGATTGTCACCTTATAAAAAACTAAGCCTTTTCTTGTAACTTCACTGACAAAACACTGATACTGTTCACCATCTGTATCTGAAGCTACTTCAGGAATCAAAAGGAATATTTATCTTAAAATAATTTCATTTTGCTTAAAAATAAATACAGAATCTGGTTACTGGAATGACTACATAAAGTTAAGTAAATCTAAATCTATAAAATTCATTGTCTGTTTTATGTAAAGCTCTTGGTTATAAAAAGTGCTTGGAATTCATTAACTGTTTCTCTTCCATCATAAAAAAATCTGGATCCATGCCCTGAACCAGTTTTTTGGCACATTACAAAAATGACCTATTTTTTACCCTTTCTGAATCATGTCTTCAACAAAAGAAGCTTGAATGAAGACGTGATTCAGACCAAAAATTAAGGAAGAAAACACTGGAAGATTGAAAATACTTTTCTCTGTCACGCATCAGAGAACAGAAACTCACTCTCAGAAAGTAACACTTCAAGATCAGATGGGACGGTGTGTATGTTAGAGTCGATGTCGTCGTCTTTTTTGAGCTCAGGTTGAAGAGGAGGTAGCGGTACCTGAACAGGTGCTACCATAGCAGCTGCAGCAGATGTTGCCACTGCTGAAACCGTCTCTTTGGGAGAAGAATGGGACCTACGGTGACCACCACTAGTCCTTTTGTGATCCCTTTGCTTGAGCAGTAGGGCAGTACGAGGTCCAGCACCGCTAAGTCTTTTACGAGGATCTCTTTCTGTAGCTGATGATCGGCGATGATTACCATCTACTACAACAGCAGTACCCCCTTTATCTGCACGGCGAAGCTTCAGACTAAACTTAAACGGAGGTTTGTATACCACTTGCAGACGAACACGATCCTTATCCCCTGCTTTGTTCCCATTCTGTAAGTTTCCTGTACTAAGAGACTTGCTCTTCTCGGCAGCTAGTCTGTGCCTTGCTACTCTTGCTTTGGTTGGGCTTCGGACAGCGTGGCCGGAAGTCAGTCCTACAGGTGTGGATTTAGATTTAGGAATGATAGTTGATTCTACAGCCTGCTGAGAAGCAAGTAACCAGTTTTTAACCTTTCCTACAGGATCATTTTCTGGTACAGAGGTAGGACTTTTGTCCAGAACACCATTTTTTGGTAGATTCTCCTTATCCCCTTGCACTGCACTATAATCTATTACTTCCTTCTTCTTGCTCTTCTTCTTCACCTTTTGTTGAATTTTCTTCACTTTCCTAGGTGTTACTGCCACCTCAGGTGCTCCCTCAGTAGTTGGTTTCTTGATCACAGCTGAAGCATCTGCCACTATAGCTGGCTTCTTTTTCTTCTTCTTGATAGGTTTCTTAGTCTTGCAGGGCATACTTGTTGGGCCAAGACCATTCTTGGCATGGTGACGTCTATGTTTCTCTCTGGCCTCACGTACTCGTCGTTTGAGAGGAAGTTTGGAGCGTACTGCTGCTGGATGTACAGTCACCTGACCGTTCTCCCCCTCCGGCGGTAGACGAACAGTTTCTGTTGTTGAGCTGTGAATTATGGTGATGGACTTCAACTTCATGTTGGATCTCTTCCCTAGTAGTTTTGTGCTTGCCACCTGTACAAAGAACATATGTATTAATATGACAGTCAAAGCTGAGATATTTTACAAATTTTTTAAGTTGTTAACAAAGCAGTTAGAAACATGACTGATCGCTAAGACAAGAGGCAAGAAACAAAGGACAATAGACATTCATTTTCTAGCAAACATATATCAGCCAAGAGAAAGACACTCTCACATTAGTCCAAATACACAGGATGGAAAACAAAATTATGACAGTATGACTGTATATGTCACTTTATTCACAAACAAATAATATGGCTCGATGAGATTACCTGTTCAACAATACAGACCAAACCAAGTAATAGATGCCGAGCAAACTTCTGAAGATGCTTAGCGCCATCTCAATATAAAATGTACTTCACTTGGGAAACCACATAGACTTGTATCCTCACATGTAGATGATTGTATAGGAATAAATATCAGCCTGCGGTATAGTGTTTCAAGCCTCTTACACTTGTTATTGCAGTTGTGCAAGGTTAATAGCCAGTCATACTGACAAGGTCAGATATCACTCCATCATGTCCCAAACACATTTAATGGGAGAGTGGTCTGGCGATACTGGCTTGGGCAGTTGTCAATAACCAGAAATAGCATACTGTGTAGTAGCAGCAGTTGAGCATTATCCTACTGAAACAGTATAACACTTTCCTGTTCCAAGAATGGCAGCAGGATGGGTCGAACAATGTTGTGGATGTAGCTGGAACTGTTTAACGGATCCTCCACAAACACCAAAGATGAACAGAAACTGTAGCTTACTGTGCCCCACACCATGATGCCAGGAGTTGTGCTCATAATCAAGGGGGAATACATTCTAGAAGATGACACTCACCAGGTCGATATCACACACATAAATTACCACACTACCGAGCTCGATAGCTGCAGTCGCTTAAGTGTGGCCAGTATCCAGTAATCGGGAGATCGTGGGTTCAAGCCCCACTGTCGGCAGCCCTGAAGATGGTTTTACGTGGTTTCCCATTTTCACACCAGGCAAATGCCGGGGCTGTACCTTAATTAAGGCCATGGCCGCTTCCTTCCAATTCCCAGGCATTTCCTCTCCCATTGTCACCATAAGACCTATCCGTGTCAGTGCGATGTAAAGCAAATAACAAAGAAAAGAAAAAAAAAATACCACACTTGCATGAAGGTAGAACCTGCTCTCTTTAATAAACATACCAGAGCACCATTCCATTCTACAGGCTCAACACCACTGGAGACATGCAAGACTGGTGTGACAGAAGAAGAAGTCGGGCCAAAGCCACACATGTCCATAGTCCTGTTACAAGTAGATGGTTGCCAACCATCCATGTGCACACACCTCGTGTCACATTTGCTTGGATCTTTGCTGTACATTCATTAGAGTCTACCAGTGATCCCAAACAATACATCGATCCTGACTGCATCTTTACTATGCAACCGTCTTGAACTTAGTCTACGGCTGTGGGTTTGTTCAACTGACCTCCATTGATAACACTGCCATACTACAAATTCACCATGACCAATGTGTACAGCAATCCATTGATATGTCCATCCTACCTCTGAAGTCCCATGATGTGACTCCTTTCAAAGGGCTGTAATTGCAAAAAAAGAGCAAATAAATCATCTTTGAGGTATGGCTATAGCTTGACTGATACACATGTAACCTTCGAGGAGCATACAATACGAAATAGCGCTATGATGTTCTTGAAATATTCACCAGTTTAACTACAATCTTCCAGCATGTTACTATTTACCCATGCCAATTGGAACATCACTCTTTAAGGTGTTGCAATTTCATTCTTCTGGCAGTCTATATGTTGGGTTTATTGTTGGTTTGAACACTCAGGTTCTAAACAAGTATGAGATAAACTGGTAGATGCTCTCAGGACTTTGAACTACCTCCTGAGACTGTGGATGGGTAGAGTGTTATTTTCCCAGAACAACCAGCACTAAAATGCTAGAAACAATACAGGCCTCCAGAACCTAGCACCATACATACTCCACCAGGCCCAGCCGCAGCTGCCTGGTTGACAACACTAGGTTGGGCTGGGCCTGACATCTAGCTGTTGACCGACAAAGCAGGAGGTCTCAAGGCCAAGCTGTACCACACCATCTGTTAGTTGAAGTTGAGTGGGGTTATACGAACATGTCAGATATGTGATAACAGTCATGAGATATACTAGAGAACAGAAAATATTTCTCATTGAGATGTATCTTTTAAAGAAGTCTTATGAAAAATGTTTACATAGATTTTTTTCGTTGTTATCCAGAGTCAGCTTGACCGTCAAAATGTATCTACTGTAATGTGATCACTAAAAAGTGATGATATCTGAGTGAAGATGGAACTGAGTCTGAAAAACTTTATCCCAAGAATATGGCATGTTGTATGTCTATACTGTAGGTTCTACCTGTAAAGGCCTTAAAATGATCAAGTTTCACCTGTTCAAATTATTTGTGGTTCATAAATGTTATCATACTACTAACCTGGATGATGGAATTGTGGATCCCACACTTCTTTTTATGAGTGATAAAGCAGAATATTTTAAGGTCCTTCATTACTTACTGTGTCTCTTCAATTGTGACTGGAGGAATACCAACCAAGAGAGTTTGGGAGTGAGTATCCTTATTAACAGCTGCCAGGTTGCTGTATGGATCTTAATAACATTTTGAGGCTGTTTTCATTATATTGCTTCCATATAAATGGATTAAAGGAACTCTCAAAACAAAAGAAATATTGTACGAGTTTCAAAAAACAATTTCATTTTGTTTGTGGTGAATACCTACATTTTGATTTCAATTTATGGCACTACTGACATTTGTTATTACATTTCATACAAATAAATCACTTATATTTGTTCTTAGCTACTACCAAACTACACCAGGTAGCCTACTATCAATACTGGCAATATAAGGGATACTATAATTAACCAAAAGGAGACCAGTACCTCACAGTTCCTACTTTGAGAAATCCATAAGCATACTCCTTTCTTGTATCTAACCTGCAGAAAACAGTAGCAAACAAGAAAGTTAGGAAGCTGTTATGCTCTATAATTTATCTTCTATAATGGCTACAGTTACTGTCTAGCATTATAGTTATGCTACAAATCTTCTATAACTGAGAAAAGAATTTTCGTTTTTCATTTGCACATGAATAATGGTTAAATCAAGATCACAGAGTTAAATTTAGTGACACTGACCTCACAGAATGGATAAATGTTGCCTCTAACAAAAACAAAACCTCCATGGCGCTACAGCCCTTGAAGGGCCTTAGCCTACCAAGCAGCCACTGCTCAGCCTGAAGGCCTGCAGATTACGAGGTGTCACGTGGTCAGCACAACGAATCCTCTCGGCTGTTATCCTGGGCTTTCTAGACCGGGGCCGCTATCTCACCGTCAGATAGCTCCTTAATTCTAAACACGTAGGCTGAGTGGACCTCGAACCAGCCCTCAGGTTCAGGTAAAAATCCCTGACCTGGCTGGGAATCGAACTCGGGGCCTCCAGGTAAGAGGCAGGCACGCTACCCCTACACCACAGGGCCGAAATATTGCTTCTACCACATCATTATCTGTATGAAAATGGTATGTGTATTCCTTTGAAATAACTGGACCAATTACATCCAGCATAGATCTGACTCCTAAGTAGAATGGTCCAATGTCAAGACCCTCGGTTCCTGGCTGTGTTAGGGGTTTTAACCCTGTCTGGTTAATTCCTCTGAATTGTGTGTGCCCCAACACACTCCTCTTTATATACACACAGATATATGTAATAGTGAGTACATTCTCCACATAGAGTGGGCATCAGGAAGGGTATCCAGCCATAAAACAGAGCAAAGTTCACAGTCTGCATCCATGACTCGACCAGAATGTGGGAAAATCAGTGGAAGAAGAATAATTATATCCAGTTTAGGAAGTAACTTAGAACAATAAGTAAAATCTCACGTAACCCTTTCTAACAAATATGAGCATGTTATTCATTTAACCTCTTTGAAGAGAGAGAGAGAGAATATATTTACTTCATGTACTGCAGTAACACAGTGTTTTTAAACTTTAATATTGTGTCTTCCGGACATGTTTCCAAAAGTTATAAGGATGCAGAGATTCTATGGGGGAATAGTTTTGGATATCACATCCTATTTATGAAGGTACCAAATGTGACTCTATAATTTATGCAGAACAGACAAAGGCATTTTCTTGGAGCAACATGATATTCCTTCAGTATCATTATATCTGCCAAGGAAGTCTTGAAAGTGTTGGAAGGAAACAGCGTGCTTCTTTTTCTTCTTCTTCTTCTTCTTGTCCAGATACTGATGATCATCATGGTTATCTAATGTTGTTGACGGCCCTTCTGAAGAGCTTCATGGATGTCAGCCTGAATCACTGATGGAGGCTTACTAATCACAAAACATGATGGCATTCTGGACCTCATCTCCCAAAGATCCACCCTTGCAACACTAGTTTAAGAATATGCCGGTCTGAGTGGCTCAGATGGTTGAGATGCTGGCCTTCCAACCCCAACTTGACAGGTTCGATCCTGGTTCAGTCTGGTGGTATTTGAAGGTGCTTAAATACATCAGCCCCGTGTCAGTAGATTTACTGACACATAAAAGAAATCCTGTGGGACTAAATTCCAGCACTTCGGCATCACTATTATTATTTATTATTATAAATTTAAGGATGCAATATTTCTCCATGTCGCTGTTTGACTATGTTCAATTCTTCTTTGTTGTGACCGATCCTCTCAGACTGTGGCATTGGTCACATGGACAACCTATGATATTCTCAACAGTTTTCTTTAGATCCACATTTTGAATGTTTTAATTTTCTTTCCAATATTTGAGCTAGTGTCAAAGTTTAAGCTCCATATAGTAATACCAGGTAAATGTAGCACTTCATTATAACTACGAAGGATGCTTTTTAAATAAGGACCATTTTTAAATATGGCTGCTGTAGTGCTTCGATTGTTGTTCAGAGCTTGCGCGCTCAGTACGTACATCTGTAGGCTAGCCACAAACACCATTATGGAAGCATTTGCCCATATTTATGTTTGTTTGTGTGTATTGAAAATGCCTCTGACAATGAACAGTCCTGCCAAGTGTGAAGTACGCACTGTGATTCGATTTTTAAATTGAGAAGGCGTGAAGGCTGTTGAAATTCATCGGCAAACTAATGAAATGTATAGAGAACACACTATGAGCGAAGGAATGGTAAGAAAATGGGTTAGAGCATTTAAAGAAGGTCGTACTAATGTCCACAACGAGCAGTGTAGTGGGCAACCGTCTGTCAATACTGAAGACTTGGTGCAAAAAGTTGATGCAAAGGGTCAATAAAACAGATGCTTTACAATTTCGTCATTAAGTTATGAGCTGCCTGAAATTTCAAGGAGTGTTCTTTATGAATTGTGTCTGGACGCTTAGATTACCAGAAGTTGTGCTCACGCAATCCAAAACAAACAGCTTGTTATGCTCACAAGGGAGATTCTTTTGCTTCATGACAATGTGGACCTCACACGACTAATCGAACCCGAGACCTCATTGCTTCATTTGGTTGGGGACAATTTGATCATCCTCCGTTTAGTCATGACCTAGTGTCTAATGACTACAACTTGTTCCTGCACCTGAAAAAGCATTTAGGAAGTCAATGCCACGACGATGGTGATTACCTAAAAACGACCGTGCGGCAGTGGCTGGAGCATCAGGCGGCAGATTTCTTTTTTATTTTGCTTTACGTTGCACCGACACAGATAGGTCTTATGGCGACGATGGGACGGGAAAGGGCAAGGAGTGGGAAGGAAGCGGCTGTGGCCTTAATTAAGGTACAGCCCCAGCATTTGCCTGGTGTGAAAATGGAAAACCACGGAAAAACATTTTCAGGGCTGCCGACAGTGGGGTTCAAACCTACTATCTCCCGAATACTGGATACTTGATATCTATGTCTACTGGATACTGGCCGCACTTAAGCGACTGCAGCTATCAAGCTCGGTGGGATTTCTATGTGGATGGAATTCAGAAGCTGGTTTCACAATATGACAAGTGCTTTGATATGCCTGGAACTTACGTTGAGAAATAGTATAAGGCACAGGCTTACATGTCAAAAAAAAAAAAATTAAAAAATTGCATTACTTTTTTCCTACATCAAAACGGTACTTACTTAACTTTGGTGGAGAGACTCAGGTCTCTGCAGCACAGAAAGTGTTTCATTCTGGTGAAGGTGGATATTGCAGTTTCTATTCGAGATTTAATTTCAACATAGTGATCCCTTTGTTCATTGAAGCTACTTCCCAAATAGATGAAATTCTACACTCTCTCTATTTATTCATTTCCAGCCATAAATGTTCAATGAACCTCTGAGTGACTTGATCTTCCCAATGTTCAGCTCCAAGCCATGCATTTTATTCGCTCTTCTTATACTGTCCACTACTTCCGTTGCAAGGAGCAAACAATCCTCAAAAGATTGTTGTTCCTATGGCTTCTTCAAAATTTATCCATTTTCTGACATTTTAAAAAACTCTATTTATTTCCTTGATGCCTTTGTTGGTAGGATGTAGTGTTTACAGTGCACTAAGTTTTCTGGTATGGTCTAGAATAAACTTGTTACTTTCACTGACCTGTCTCAGTCTCATCCTTGGCTTTGACAATATGAAAGTGATGGAGTGATGAGCAATGCTAGTGATACCATTCCTTATGCAGCCAGTGCCTGTTATGAATGGTATGAAAATATCACTCATGGGGTCAGTTGGTATAGGCCTATGCATTTCAGTGGGCCTGGCAGACTGATATGTAATAGCAACTTCTGGGCTGGTGAGGAGAGCAACGGGAAACTACCACACTCCTCATTTTCCTAGTATGCCTCTTCAGTGACACCTAGGATATCTATGACAGCTGTTGGTGGAGCTCTGGAGGATCAAACCAGCCTTCGGGCTGAATACCCAACATACATACATACAAGAAAAAAGATGAAGGAGAGCAGCAATTGGCTCTTGTTACACCTAGGAAGGTTTGGTACATCATCTTTCTTAAATATCAAGTAAGTGGGAAGAAAATGTGAATATAGGTAATCTGCATCTATTACAATTATAGTAAAATTTCTATAGCTGTTGTATTTTACCACTGCTAAGAGTGAAATCTTAAAAAGTGTATAAAGGCTCAATATATGACTGCAGGGAAAAAGGTATAAGATTTTAGATTGCAAAAGAGGTGTGTTGTCTTAGATTAGGGCATCCAGTTGAAAGGTGAAATAATCAGACCACACTTTTTTTACAGTTTGTGATAATGTAATTCTGAGGAGGAAAAGTCTGGCATTTAAAGATATTTTCAGAATCAAAGCCAAAAATTGACAATGCACTTGATAGCCTATTGAACAGTTGTAATCAAAATGGTATGTAATGGTCCAGAGGAGTGATGTAGATGCCTAAGAAGCAGTAAGATGAAATCCTGGTGGACAAGGTTGACCAAGAACCAGGAGGCTAGATGGAGATGAGAGAGATTTATGGAAGACAGGATACAGAAATTGGAAAGTACTAGCATGGGATTAAGATAAAGGGTGGAAGACAGTTGAAGAGACTAAGGTTTATGAAAGACTGTACAGAAGAAGAAGAATTGTCTGATGAAGTCACTCTTTCTCACTGTAAGAGGAAACAATGCCCATTGTCCTGCTAGAATACTAACAGACACTGCCTCCCTATGTTCTTATGTATTGTCTATGAGTCAACATTGACTTCTTCTTTTCCTATAACTTTAGCCACATATGTGGGGTTGCAGGTGTGAACTATGTTGCACATGTGAATTTAGTGCTGTTTTATGGCCGGATGCCCTTCCTAATGCCAACCCTACTTGGAGGGATGCAATCACCATTGCATAATTCTGTGGTGGTTGTTAGTGTGGAGGTTTTTCTGAATATAAAGAGGAGTGTGTTGGGAACAAACACAAACACCCATTCCCCAAGCCGGAAGAATTAATCGCATGAGATTAAAATCCCCGACCTGGCCGGGAATCAAAATCAGGACCCCCAAACTGAAAACCTCAACGCTGACCATTCAGCCAATGAGCCGGACAGGAGTTAACATTGACTATTATGATAAATTAATATTTGCTTTCATTTTAAAATAAAATTGAATAATAAAGATCTAAAATAAAACTGGAAGGTTACTAGTTGAAAATCTAAAAGATGCCACCTATCTTCCAAAAGCTGAGCAGTGGATGGTTAATTGTTTATGGAATGAAGAACGCCTTCTGATATCATGGCACATTTATCTCACATGATTTTCAAGTGAAAGTTGATACTGTTTTCCCTTTCATTTAGTATTGAATAATTCCATATGCTTATTAACATTTTCACTATGAGCTGTCCGAGCAGCTTGCCAATGCTGGGGCCCAGCCATTTTTAGAAAGCCTCCTACTTAACTGCTGAGTCCTATATGTATGCATATTAAAGAAATCATTACTAAGAAAAATATTTACAAAAGGCAAAGAATAGTTTTCCTCACTTTTTCTTTTACACTTCTACATACGTCAAATTTTGGAGCTGATGGACGACAGAAAGGAAACTTGGTCATTGTTCCTGTCCAGATTACTATTCACCCTTCCAGCACTTTAACTGCACACATAATCACACATACTATTATTACTACAAAATTGACGCATTTGAAGCTTTGTCTATTACATAACCACCATCACTTGCTATTTTACTCAGTTTGAGAAGCACCAAAATTGGCTTTTAAAAAATTAAAAGAACACAAAGGGAGAGTTGTACAGTGTCGAGTTAAGAGGACACTTGAGTCGTCTACTGGAAGTAATAGAAACTTCTAGGTAGAACTCTTCTGGTCTTCAAAAACACAAGCATATTGGAGCGCGCTACACTGAATGAGTGCTAAACAATTTTACTCCTCTCTGGGCCAAAGAAGATGCTGTGCTTAAATGACCATACTCCTCTACGAGAGCGAAGGTGTTAACAATATCATATACTGACTGCCATACAGAAGTGTAGCCTTCTACTTACAAGCAGTAGAGTATGCTGGTATGCCAATTTATACATGTAAATTAATCCATAGTTAGAGTCCAAGTGATGAAATTACCTTCATATCATTGTTTACTAGTTGTATACAACATTAAAATAAGGCTTTGTTGAGGTAGAAAATACAATCTAGAATAATTAGAAATAATTCAAAGGCACTACATGCACTGCCTTAAAATTTCACTATATAGCGGAAATCAAGTCAGTAATTCCTCAACAAAAACAATGAATCCACTCCAATTTATAAGAATACAGAGCCGTAATGAGACAGTTCATCAAATGTGACCCATTGCTCAGAAAGGGACCTAAAGTCAAATTTTTCATTTTTTACAGTTTTGTGGTTCTAAAACTGGAATATACTGAGCATTAAAGAAAGAAAAAAAAGATGCTTCTAGGTGCCATACTTCAAAAGAGATTAATTATTGACTGTTGCTATTAAGACAACTGTATTTTAATACGCAGCTTTCACTAATTTTCCTACCAATTGTACAAAGTTTTCATGACACTGAGTGGCAAAGACTTGAACTGCTGTTTTACCTAGTTTGTTAAGAAGATCTATAGATAGTGCAAGAAGTCAAAACATAGAAATGAAAGTTTTACACTCCAGACACTTTTATTCAGCTCTGCTGTAAAATTTCCATTGCCGACTTTGGATCTCTTTCTGCACAACGGGTTACAAATGATGACATCCAGCATATGTCTCAATACATTTCTACTGTCATAACATTAATATATAAATCAATGAGAGAGAACTACGAAGCAAGGTGAGAACACAAACAAAGAATAAACACAATGACAGGCAAGCAAGAGCAATGGGTGTAAGAGAAAGGTGACAGGTGGTGGTGGTGGTGATTATTGTTTTAAGAGGAAGTACAATTAGGCAACCATCCTCTATATAACACTAATCACAGAGAAACAATGGAAGGAATCTGACACTTCAAAAAATGAAGGTATCAACCAAAGAAAGACAAGGGTGACAAAGGGTGTGAAAATGAAAGACTCCATATGGCTCGAATGTTCTACTACTGCCAGGGTTGGAAAAGTACAAGAGTTGACGAAGGGAGGTCGGACAGAATAGATGAAAGTGAGGAGCCTGGCACAAGTAAGTGAAAATAATGCTAGGACTCAGCTAAGGACCCCGTGGTCACCAACCCACCCTTCCAAGTTAAAAGCCCCTTTTAACAAACGATGAGACAAGGATAAACATCCAAGTACAAAAGAAGAAGGACAATGAATGTGGATAGAGCTTCCCTGACAAGGTTGGGAAGCTGAAACAAGTACATCACAGACTGAGAATAACAGCTTTTATTTAATCCTTGCATTTCTCACCCAGCATCCTAGTTTCTATCTTTGATGTATATTTGTACAATGGTTTGATCCTTTTTTATTACATATGGTATATGTCCAATATACCATTAAAATTGTTGACGGCAAAAGGAATCTGGCATGCTTCTACATGTCGCACACTCTAGTTGTAACATGTGATTCATGCTTGGTTATAAATTTTTAGTGGAGTGAATCAAGCCAAGTCAAGTACAGAAGTACATTGAAATATAATTGAACTCTGTGCAAAATGATTTACAAGGATTTACAAGGATTTATACACAATGGAGAGTAAGTCTTCCACGTATGTGTAATAGGCTAGGGTCCATTCCACATGTCAGTGTAGTTGTTTGCCTTCTAGCGCTGGGAATATATAATAGCTGGCACAAAACCTTGTAGAAAACTACAGTGCATAAAGAAACTTCTTCCTCACTGCTGGACTCAGGCTACAGAGGCTGTTAAGTCCTCAGCAGCAGCATCTGGGTCATCTCATTGCACAACACTGCTATTCCTAGTTGTATGGCGACTGGGAAATCACAGCATGTCATTAGCGATATTAGAGATTCAGTAACAAGAGTGTCTGGTTGAAACAGCAATATTATATACAGAGAGGAGGTTTTCAGTGGAGCACAATTTCTACCCAGGTGATTTTACAGAAAGTGTACAAATTTCATTTCATTTCATAAGTTGCAAATGATTGCACTGTGATATGGTACACAGTCTGGTAACACAGTTCTGTGATACCACCAATGTACATGATGTACTGAGAAGTGAGACAGTCTTCCAGTTTTAACTTGGAAAAAATTGATAAATTTTACAATGCAATGTTGCAAAGCCTGACAAATCAATGAGGAGATTAGTGCAACAGTCTTCTGTGTCATTATAGACAGCATATAAGGCTGTAGCAAGAAATCTCCATTTTCATGGTATGAATTTACAGCCTTCAACATGTGGGTAAGCACTTCCAGCATCTACTGTAACACATCATCACTGAACATGTGAAAACTGCTTTGTGACAATTTTGTATGAGAAATACCAACCTGCAGCACAAATATCATTAAAGAATGAGAAATCTTTGCAGGGGGTGTTATTAAAGGGTAGTAGGTAAAGTGGCACTTCACCAATTGATTTTACCAGAATTACTTTTCGTTTCCTTATCACGTATGTTGGTTTTAATAGAAAGATATTTCTGTATTTTTGTACTGTGCGGGACTCGTACTGTTCTGGCAGGGAGCATAGTGGGGTTCTGTTCTGACCCCAGTGACTGTAGAAGTGAACAAGTCAACAAGTCTTCCTTTCACGCTGCTCCACCTCTGTGAAGCGGAGCTTAGCTCAATGGTTGTTACAAAAAATTCAGTGTTCATTATAATATACACTGCATTCTGTACCATTTTCTAGAGATGTCACTCACTTCAGTTTGTCTGCAGAGTGTGGCAGAGAGGCGTATGGTGAAGTAGGTGATGCGAGAGTATATTTCTACTTCCACTGTAGAAGCTGTGTTGTTTAAAATATGAATCCTGTGTTCCACAAGACACATCACTTAAGGAATGAACACTCTGTTTTATATGTTGATGAGAATTACAGACAGATCTCCATTGAAAAAATGTTAGACATTTTTCATGAAGTTAAGGACATTTTTATGGATGCTTATAAATTGTTCTCCCTTATTCTGGCTATCTTTTCTGATATAGCATCTGTGGAAAGAAGCTTTTCTTGTCTGAAACATTTACAAACATACCTCAGGAATGTGATTTCAGAAGATAAACATTTTTGTATTTTTGTATCCATCCCTTGGTACAGGCCAGAACAAAGTGTAGCTCCCACCGAAGTCCCATTCTCATCCATGGATGTGACAATATGGAAGCTGCTGGGGTATGGGTGGTGCTGAGTAATGATATTCGGAGCACAACTAGTGTCTGAGTGTTATGAAAGGTGTTGCTCATAGGATCAGTCGTGCTGCAGTAGCACCTTCTGGTCCAGTGAGGAAAGCAATGGCAAACTACTTCACGCCTCATCTTGCCTAGTACGACTCATTTGGGCTCTGCCATTGGTTTTTGCAGTTTCCATATAACTGCATAACCTTTGGTAGTGCTATTTGAGGATCCAACCAGCCTCTGGGCTGATGACCTAACAGACAGACACTGCAATTAATGAAAAATCAGCCACTCCATGAAGACATCACTGATAATTTTGCAGCCTTAAAGGAATGAAGGATCAATCTGGTATACAAGAAATAGGTGAGTTCAATTACTAGATAAGTACGAGTAAATATAGATTGTTTTCCTACTAGCTTTTCACCAAACTTTTACAGCCACAAGCTAACACTGATTCTTTGATGTAATTCTGAACTTTTAAATTTTAATCTGAAATATTTCACATGGGGGTTTTGCAGGATGACATATACCATAGTTTATTCTTTCTTCTTTCTTTCTTTCTTTCTTTCTTTCTTTCTTTCTTTCTTTTTCCTTTCTCCATTAGGGTCTTATAGGGACCACGTGACACTTTCAAAGCTTCATCCTTTGTTGTTTCTTCTTCTTCCTCCAATACTCCTTCATCTGCTCATCATGTCTCCTTTTCATCTCCTCAGACCATTTTGAGCTTGTTTTCATTCCCTCCTGACCTTGGAATCCTTCCATTTTTAACACTTTCTTTCTAAAATTCTTTCTCACTGTTGCTGTTTCTTCTCTTATACGTCATTGTTTCTTTCCAAATCTTTCTTGACTTCATGAATCCAGGTTGTTGTTGACTTCTTGTTCCAAAGATATTTGAAGATCTGTTTCATTAACCTGTTTTCATCCATTCCGTATAAATGTCCAAAAAATAATCACCTCTTCTGCATTGTTTCTGTTATGTTTTCTATGTTCCATTATATTTCATAATTACTTCTTGATTTCTAGTTCTTAGTAGACCGAGTATTTACCATATAATTTTTTTTTTCCCAGTACCCTTCTAATTTATTCAGCTTGTAATTCAGTACTAGACATTCACTCGCGTATAGGTATTCCTGTTTGTATTCTGAGGTTTTTAGATAAACACTTTTGTTGTAAATATTCCTAGTTATACTGTATGCTCTTTCTTCTACTGCAGACTTTTCCAAACCATTTTCTTGAATTGTTTCTCTCAAATACCTGAATTTCTTTACTTTCCTTGTTCGACTAATTTATGTTTTAGAAATTCTGCAGCATTTTAAATATTTGTCATAAATTTACTTTTTCTATAGAAATTCTTAATCCTGTTCTACTGAGTATTTCTTCCAAGAGACTGACCTGTAGAGCCTATTGCTGTATTATGCTGCATTGCTGCTGTATGGCAAAATCATCTGCAAACACTGTTTTTTAATAAAAAGAAGAAGAAGAATTGTCATAGTTATCTCCATCTGCAGCATATCACCCATTCATACAGGCTGAGTATTTAATAACATGTAGGCCTAATGCAATTCAATAAACTTTGATTCATTCCTAAGCTCGTACTAATAATTCCAGCATTTAAGACAGGACACATCATTGCCGATAAATATGAGATTTGATAATCACTAACAAAGTCATCAGTTTCTGACAATAACCTCAACAAATGCACAATACAGAATAGTACTGTACAGCTAGCCACTGATTAACTTACAAAAACTAAATTAACAATGAAAATAATATTCAGGAAATAAACACATAAATACATAAAGCAACAACAACTAACACAACACCACTCTGAATAATGTTACCAAAGCAACTGAGAGCTAGCCAACCCACATGGTGATAGCTTCCTTAAATGTAGCATCGCTGTTATCATTACCATAGCAACAGACTATTTTCAAGCAGCGTTAGTCAACTTTTTCTCGCTCGTGGCGCTAAACATGGGACTCCAACTCTTGTGAGCCTAAGTATAGCTCTTTACCTAAGTTCACAACCATGAGCCACCAGGGAGTTTCTTAGTTATAGCAAGGTATGTTCCAAAGTGGGAAGCGCAATGAACTGCCAAGTTAAAGCTGCTTAATGGTCCATAAGCAGCCTTCAATTTACTGCTTAGGAACTTCCTTATGCACTGTAGGTGCCATTGTTCAGGAGCAATGAAAAAGGGAAACTCTCTAACTTTTCCAGTTCAATCAACTCAAGCTATGGTGACTTCAAACTGTGATTCTGATTCTCAAGGAGGAAAAATACTTGGATGGTACTTTCTTCTCTTTTACAACAAATGTACCATACCTTTCACGTTTCTACAGAAAACATGTTGTCTACATATTTATGAACATTACTTCCAATTTATTCATATAGATCTCATGAGGTTGCAGTCAAATCGTGATTATACCTTCTTAAACCTAACTTTGTAATTCCATCACACTGGGCAGTGCATTTCTCTACAGGTTATATGAGCTTCATTACAAAACGCAGCTGCAGTCTACTTACAGAACACACTTACGTACTTGGACCACATTTTGACCGCAGAATCTAATAAAGAAATAATAAAATTGTGTATTAATATTATCTATTAGAAATCAAAAGATGGGTTTCAAAATTAAATGCACAGCTGGATATGTATGTTTGATCCTACTGTGGAGGTCACCACAGAAAATCATATAATATTTATGATATATTTAGTCAAAAGAAATCTGACTTCTCATATACTGTTAACTTAATCAAGGCTACAATCACTTTCATTTAAATGAAGTTCTTATCTTCATTCATTCTCTGCCATTCTAATTTTAAAATTTAGGTAATCAAAATATTATATTCTGTAATTAAATTGTTTATAAATTAACAATGAGGATACAAAAGGGCAGTTAGCAAGACCAGATGGATTAATAACTCGTTAACTTTACCATACACCTTTGAACATGATTGATTGGTGTCTAAATGCAGGATGGTACTGTACTAGCAAAAATGAAGAACATTTAATAGACTTCATTCCAACAGTTTAATTGTACAAGTTTCTTGCCTTATACTGCCCAAAAGACTGAAACATTTTTCTTCCAACCAACTCTTGTGTCCCAACAGAGTACGTAGGTGGTTTGAAAAGTTCTCGGAATGTACTAGAATTAAGTATCTTACCTCGGTGGAACTGCTTTTATTTTTCAACATAGTTTCCCTGTAGACTAATGCATTTGGTCCAGCAATGTTCCAATGCCTTGATCCCATCTTGAAAATGAGATTCCTCCAGGCCTGCAAAATACCTCTTCAATTCAGCTGTCAGTTCTTGCCTTGTAGAAAATCTCCGTCCACCAAGGAAAATTTTCAGCTTGGTGAATAGATGAAAGTCTGACGGTGCCAAATCAGGTGAATAAGGTGGATGTGGCAACAATTCGTACCCCAGTTCATGTAGTTTTGCCATGGCAATAACACTTGTGTGCGGCAGAGCATTGTCCTGATGAAAGATGACCTTTTTCCTTGCCAAACCAGGCCTTTTTTCGTGTATCTTTTCTGGTAGCTGGTCTAGGAGGTTTGCATAGTATTGCCCCATAATTGTTTGGCCAGTAGGAAGATAATCTATCAGCAGAATGCCTTTTGCATCCCAGAAAACTGAGGCCATGACCTTTCCAGCCGAACGCACTGCCTTTGCTTTCTTTGGTGGTGGTGAATCAGCATGTTTCCACTGCTTTGACTGCTGTTTTGTCTCTGGGGTATAGTAGTGGACCCAAGTTTCATCTGTAGTCACAAACCGGCGCAAAAAATCTTGTTGGTTGCACTGAAAACGGGCCAGACTTTGTTCGGACATTTCCAATCTGGTGCGTTTATTGTCCAATGTCAAGAGCCATGGCACCCATCTTGCGGATAATTTTTTCATACCCAATTCTTCGGTTAAAATATAATATACCTGTTCAGAAGACATCCCTACAGCTTCAGCAATCTCCAGCACTTTCAGTTGACGATCCTCCATGACCATTTTATGCATTTTTGCGATAAATTCTGGGGTCGTAATACTTTTTGGCTGTCCACTACGCGGATCATCATCCAAGCTCTCCCGACCAAATTTAAACTCGCTGGTCCACTTGGCAACAGTTGAAAATGAAGGAGCAGAGTTTCCCAGTGTGTTCTGAAAGTTGGCATGAATTTCCTTTGCTTTCATACCTTTCTTTACAAAGTATTTGATCACTGCTCAAATCTCAGTTTTTTCCATTGTCACAAATCACTACGCGGGAACAACAACAAAGAGTCGTCACTACCACACTCCTGCAGCTAAAGCACTGACGCGCCACGTGTTCACTCACAAAGGATGTGTGATTATTGCGCGGGAATCTCATTGCTCTAGCACTGACATCTAGCGGTGATTCCGAGAACTTTTCAAACCGTCCTCGTACATGTTAACTAAATAAATTCTAATTTATCAGCTGTCTTTCAACATGTATAAATTGTAAGTTACCAGCTGTCTTTCTGCATGTATACCACACACACCATTTTTCTATAAATATTCAGTCAAAAACCTTGATACACATTATACAGAGTTGTCCACTAGCCCCTCAAAATTTAATTTTGTGCAACCCAAAGTGTATAGAAATCCTAAATATATAGATATGGTTCCTATGTGGGACTGGTATAGTGGGCAAGCCTCAGTTGAGTAGCCAGTCATATCCTGTGCCGTGTCTGGGCGAGTGGATGATGCAATAACCACTTGACCCATACAGCTTGCCCAGTAAAGTCATGGTCTTGGCAAGTTTGCAATAAACTTCCATACAGTGTACAGTATGATTGCTTCTTATACAGCAATAATTGATCAGTTTATGCATTTTATGGCATATAATTTAGTGTTGAACAGTGTATTTTTATGTGCTGTAGATTTGGAAAGCATAAATCTGATGGGAGAGTGAGAAGAGAATTCCCTAGACAATTTCCTGCAACATGAGTGCCAACACGTTACGGAATTAGGAAAATTGTGAATAAATTAAATGTTCAGTGCTAAAAAAAATAAGTTAAACAACTGACTGTCTCAACTGACAAAATAAATCAGGATATTTGTATAACTTGAACAATACCCCACAAAATATTTCAGGAAAAAGGTAAGGTTCAGCAAAGTGAGGTTTTATATTCTGTACAGTGGGTGGCAAGAAAACTGAAAAATATTTCAAATCTCCCCTCATTTTTTACTGAAGATGGTTCAAACAAGCCGAAACATGTTTGAATTTGTCTACTCCGTCTAATGAGGGAATATTTATTGTATTGAATTAGGAGGATACTCTCATTTTTCACCTTTGTAAAGTGAAAACCGTCAATACGGAATGATTCTAATATCTTACAAAGTCAAAGTCACAGAAAATTTAAGCTGCAAGAAAACATTATTACAATTGGTCTCTTCAGTCTGTCAACAGCAGAGAATTAAATTCAGAAATAGTGTTGTTTTCTGATGAGGCATAGTTTTATTTGCATGAATGTTTTTTGTTGCAAAATAACCAGTATTGGTCATGTGAGAAACCAAGAATAAATCATTAAACTCCACTTCATAACCTTAAAATAGGAGTATGGCATGCTATTAGCACTAAACAAATTGTAAGGCTGATTTCTTTTAATAACACCATTAACTATCCATTAATTATTAACACCATTCTGACCGATACACAGAATTAATACTGAACGAGTTTCTACCTTAACTGACTGAACAGGAAAGGTCGCTTGGATATTTCCAGCACTTACCACTCATAATTCAATTAATGCAGTGCATAATGTTTTTGGGGACTGAATAATTAGAGCAGACCAGCTTGCTCTCCCAGTTTAATGTCTTGCAACTTCTATTTATAGGGTAGTTTGAAAGGAAGAGTGTATAGAATTAACATTTGCACCCTGAAAGAACTGAAAAATGCAATTCGTACTGAAACTGAAATTCAAGAGGATAAACTGGGGCAAATATTCATCTACAGGATGAGGAGTAAGGGATTGGAATAATTTATCAAGAGAAATGTTCAATAAATTTCCAAGTGTTTTGAAAACATTTAAGAAAAGGAGAGGTAAAAAATTGATAGGGAACCTTAAATACAGATCATTGATAACTGACTGAATTTTGAAGATATCATCACATACTATGTCCTGTCTATTAGCTGAGGGAGAACAATGTTAACACTTACTGTAATAGGGTAAGTTTAATTCTTTTTCTATCTGTTTGTCTATCTGGTTTTCAATATGATTGTCCCTTCATCAAAGTTGATGGGTTTTCTACAGAACAGTGTGATGGTGACCATGTTCTTGTTTGCCAACATGCGGTGTGCAGGAAGGATGGCAGCACTTGTGGGACTTGCTCTGTATAATGACATGATGGGTTTAAGCTCAACAATACAGACAGAATTATTTACACCAATTGTAATATTCAATGATAGGAATTGCAATAAATGCATGAAACAATCACGGTTATGAATAATACTTGCATTACAACACCTATGAATAGGCCATGTAGACTGCGAGATTCCTATTGACTGCTAAGCTTTGACCTACCTAAGGCAGCAAAAGCACACACCTGTATGGTTAAGAAACCAGTTTGTGCAGAGGCTGGTTGAAATACCAGACAGTACTTCTTATTTTTTACTGGCTATTGGTTTAAAGATGATATGGGCACATAGGTAAAAAGGTACATTGGATGTTAACCCTAGAATACCAACATACGTAAACTTAATGTGTATGCGTCATATAACTGTGCACTGCTCCTTCCCACCTTACCCCCACCAGACATCCCTGCAGTGCTTTCAGTGGTCAGTGTGGTTGATGTCACCACAGTGTTTAGATGCACAAGTGAGGAGCAGATGCCAGGAAAGTTCATTTTCTGTAAGTCACTGCACCTATTTTACGTATTGTTAGTATTAACGCATTATTGTTGGTACGTAAAAATGATGTATTATTAATATGTAACAGGTACTTGGATATTTTCATATGTGGGTAGGTTGCTCATTCCGGATGGTTGCTTTGTAGTTATTAGGCATGTGACTTTCCAGGACACAATGGATAAACGAAGAGAGAAACAGGAGGAGTTCATTTGCCGTATTCTTGACGAGCTGGATGGAGATGAGAGCGGGGAAGACAACCATTTATAAAGTGAATCAGAGCACGAAGACTCCAATGATGATCCAAATTATTCACCCCGTGATGATGATTCTGAAGATAGTTTTGACTGTGATCCAGATTTATGAGCTTCTGTTGAAATTCAGCAAATTGAGCAGCTATCGAAAGGGAAATCTCGAAAAGGAACTAAGGAGAGAGTAACAGAAGTGACTACTTCAAACAGCACACCTTCAGTCTCTCAACCTTTAGAACAGCTTTTTGTTGATTGTGAAGTGCATAAACATTTTGGTAAGGATGGACATATGTGGAGAACAACGACTGATTCAAATATAGGAAAATACCCAAAAAAGAACATAGTTCATATCCGACCAGGACCTACGTCAAACGTAGAAGCTGATCCACTTATGTGTTTTGAATTATGCTTTACTAACAACATAATGGAAACTATTCTAGATATCTAGATTCTAAATATCAAGACAAAGGGAGAGCTATACAGTCCATAGCCCAACAATATGTGACATATCTATGGAAGAGCTAAAAGCTCTAATTGGTCTCTTGATATTTGTGGCAGCTCTCAAGGACAATCATTTGCCCTCATGCATGTTGTTTGATGACTCAGTGTGTGGCTCTACATACCGAGCTACCATGTCGAATGAGAGATTTAATTTTTTAGTCAACTGTTTACGTTTTGATGAACGAGCAACCAGGGAAGAGCGAAAACAGGCAAGCAAGCTTGCTCCAGTGAAAGAGATTTGGGATGCATTTGTGGAGAAGTGCAGAGGGAATTACAAACCAGGTTCTTACTGCACAATAGACGAACAGCTCATAGGCTTCTGCGGAAAGTGTCCATTCAAGGTTTACATTCCTAATGAACCTAATAAGTATGGAAACAAAATCATAATGATGTATGACAGTGGGACTCATTACATGATAGACGCCATACCCCAGCTGGGTAAAGGTAGTACTCCAATGGGAGAAGCTGTGGCTTCCTACTATGTCGAGCAGTTGGTACAAACAATAAAAGGAACTCACAGAAATATCACCATGGACAATTGGTTTACCAGTATACTACTGGTGAAGAAGCTTCTGAATGACTACCAGCTCACAGCCATGGTAACGATAAAAAAGAACAAGGTAGAGCTACCTCGAGAATTTGTTGAGTTGAAGTACAAAAATATGATATGTCATGTGTTTCCTTCAAGTCAAGGAGAAACAAGCTTGTAACCCTTGTAGCAAGCATGCATGAAGGCAAAAGCATCCACACTTCTTCAAGGAAACCCGAAATGGTACACACGTACAATGACACTGAGGGGAGTGTTGACACACTTGATCAAATGTGTCAACATAGGGACTGTGGCCAGAAAATCAGACGATGGCCACTATGCTTCTTTTATAATATGCTAAATACAGCTGGAATCAATGCTTTTGTAGTTTACACATGATGATGCTTGTTGTTTAAAGGGGCCTAACATCAAGGTCATCGGCCCCTAATGGTACAAAATGAGACGAAATGTGATGACAAATTAAAAATCCAAAATCTTCCACTGACTAGAATTCAAAGCATAAGGACGAAGAATGAATGGATGGATATGAATTTAAAACGATCAGTGGAACCGACCCACAGTGCCTCACATGCACAGAAGCTGGCACAAAACAATGGTATTACTGACCAAGGGTCAAGGGACTGCTTCTATAGCACGATGCTGAATCGATTATTCTTGTAAATGAAACGGGTCCAAAATCCAAGTCATCAGCACCTCATAATGGTACTTATCGCTAGGAAAGTAGAACCATGCTATTTGTCATTTGGCGTTACTAATCAAAAGTAGCATAGACTCACGTTATTCCACACATTATGGTACTATTCACAGGAAGAGTACTGCGCATATGTTACACAGACCTATGGTGTTTCGCACATTGCGGTGCTATTTACAGACAACGCAAACTCATAAAGGCAACGCAAACCTATGGCACTCCTCACATAAGTGGACTAACCACAGGGACTCGAACTATCCCGTGGTATTCCTCACATAGTGGGAACTAAGCATAGGCAAGGCAGAACCATGGTGTCGCTCATCCCATGGTGTTGCTCATAGAAAGGTACAAATCACAGGTACTGTAAGACCCACATCCTGATTCACACACTGTTGCTACTAATCACAAACCTATTGCGTACCTGACATAGTGGTACTACGCGCAAGTAAATGCAACTCATGGTGTTTCCTGCATGATGGTACTATTTACAAGTAGTCTCATGGTTCTAAATTGATCGTCCCTTGGTCGTCCCTTTTAGTCACCTCTTATGGCAGGCAGGGGATACCGCAGGGGGTCAACAGAGAAGAATTTCCGGATCCAGTGTTGGACTGTCTCAGCACCTTAGGAACATTATAAACACTGCCCTTGGTCAGGAGCTAGCCCCTGCAACAGTTGAACAACAGACGGGGAAGAGGAAATACTGCTCCCTCTGCAGTTACAAGAAGAGATGCATGACTACGACCTACTGCAGCAAATGTGGTGAGCCTGTCTGCGGTGAGCACAAGAAAAAAGTGTGCCCTCCGTGTTAGGTGTAACGTTTCTGAAGACATCATTTAGTAAAGTGTTAAATCATATGCTTCGTTCCAGGAAGAGTTTGTATAGTAGTGAGTTTTGAATTATAAATGTAATATTGAGCAAATAACTTTTGACTATGATATCAGTATTTTTATTATGGTAGAAAAGTAAGGAACTGTAGAGTTATCTGTTGTTATATGAAATGTAAAAATTCTTAAATAATACATTACCTCTTGCAGCAATGTGGAGATTACTTACCGTTTTAGCATAGATATGCACGTGCACGTAAATTTTACGTATGTTAGTATGAAGCAACTAGTGAATAATGTTAGTATTCTAGGGTTAAGCAACATGATCTAAAAAAAAGGGCTACTTATAAACAGGCTGGGCTGCATCACCGTCCAGTTCATGTAATATCCTTTGAGAAAATATTCCCCATGCATCAAAGTCAAATCATGAAGTTTCTACTATATTTAATAATAATAAAATAATGTTATTAGCTCTACATCCTACTAACTACTTTTAATGGTTTTTCAGAGATGCCAAGGTGCCAGAATGGAGTCCCGCAGGAGTTGTTTTATGTGCCAGTGAATCTACCAACACAGGGCTGACATATTTGAGCACCTTAAAATACCACCGAACTGAGCCAGGATTGTAGTTGCCAAGTTGGAGTTGGAAGGACAGTGCCTCTAATATAATAGCAGATAGTACAGATTAAATTATTTGTTAGGTAATGCTTGCATAACAGATGACCGGCTGATGTTGGTCTGTAGTACAAGTGCCTGTGTACCAATGAATATGTGGGACATTCTGGGCAGATGCTGAAAGAACCTCTTCATTATGACCAAAAGTTATAAGAGTATCTTCAATAGAAGGTTCCCTTCCAACTGCCCCATTTGAACACAAATGTTGTTCAAGGTTCTGCAACATATTGGCTGTTGATATCCTTCTCTCAGGAAAGAGCTTATGAGATAGCTTGTGAGGCAGTCTTTGCAACTGTAATGACTTCTGTCATGTATCTCCATAGATAAGAAACACATCAACCAATAAAAAGTAAACTCATGTCCTCATACCGAGGTGTTGCAGCTCTTTTCAGGCACATCCCCAATGGAGGTGAGCTGCGTGTACCATTTTAACCACATACCAGCCCTCATGCCATTCTTAAATTTCACATCAACCAATGTACAGTAAAGACTCAGCTCAACAGATTTCAGATAAATCTAAAACCAATAATCAACAGAAATGTTCTAATTTCCCACATTTATGTATGGGGAAGCTCTCCTTGATACATTTGTGTTGCATGCTTCCAGACCAGTAATACTGGAACAACAAATGGCTCCAGTGTACCATTCGCAAGCTAAGTGCTATTACTGGGAAAACAATTCCACTCAAATTACTGAGGTAGGGAAACAAACGTTCATGCTATTAACGAGGACAATTTAGCAGTTAATTTTGATCTTAGCACTAAAATAGAACTATCGTTACAATATTACACGATAATTAATATTGGTATTTGATAGTTAGCTTTCTCAAGAGTTAAAGGAATGAAAATATATTTATTTCACAATTGTATGGTAAAACTGATCATGCTACAACATTATAAGAAAAAGATGGAGGTCCCAGAGGAAAAAAAAGGTACAATCGAATATACCTGGAAAATGCAGTCCAGGACATAAGGCTGGAAAGTTAAGCATTTGGGTGGCCTCTAAGAAATATGCCATGCCATACACAATGCAATGCCAAATGGTGCCATAAAGGAATAGCATAAATTCATCATCAGAAGGCAACAGATTTTAACAACGGAAGAAGTGTTGCATCTCTGTTAAAATGTGTAAAAAAGTTAGTTAAAAGGGAACAACATTAGTGGACATAGCAGATTTATTTTCTTGGGTGTCAGTCAATTCCAAGTGGAATAGTAGAAGAAAACAGTACTGCTTAACTTGGGCTATTTTTTATTGTTTTCAAGTCCCAAAAAGTCGTGATCACTTCTTTAAAATTAAGTGTTTAGTTAATGTTAGTTAGTAGTAATTTTAGTAACTTAGTTATGATATTTCAGATGTCTAAAACTGTCTCAAATTTGTAAGTAATATCAAGTTAAATAAAAGAAAAAAAGGAACAATTTTTCTCTTCTCTGTTCTGATATATTCCTACCCTTACATGACAGCTTGTATACATGCAGAAATACAGTATGAATTGGTAAGAAAGAGAAAGTAACAAATAAGTGGCAAATCAGATTATATATAGAAAGTTAGAAACATGAAAAAGGAACACATAACTGGATAAACACAATGACAGATCAGTGTGGGAAGAAGGAGCAACAGAAAGAGGAGACAAGAATAAACATGAAAACACAGAAGGACAATCTCTGCACCTTCATATATTGACGTCTTCAAAAAGTTAGCTGTCTCCACATCATTCACAGCAATTCTAAATCCATCTCTTCTCAACCCCTGATGAGCTGTTGTTATCTAGATGGCCCTTTAAATGAGTGCTGTAAAAGCTGGGAAGCATAAAGAAGCTTGATGATGGCTGAGAAGAGATGGACATAATGTTAGTGGGATTGATGAGGGAAGAGCCTATCTATCTCAGACTAGGAGGGTATGGAGATTGTCCTTGTTCTTTTGTGCCTTCATGTATATCTTTGATTCCTCTTTCTCACATTGATCTGTCATTGTGACCATCGTATTAAGTGTTCATTTTAATATTCCTATATTTCTAAGTACCGGTATGTTCCTGTAAAATTTCTCTTTGAAGTAGTTTTACAAATATGTTGAAGTTCAAATATGGTTTCAGTTATTATGTCATGCACTATAAGTCCCATAAACACTCATACAGATTTTCTGCATTTTACATTAAGAAAGAAAGATACTTACCAAAAGGGAGACAAAAGCTATCACAATGAAGAGCACTGCATACCAGTGATCAGTAACCCAACGCTTGAAGGTTGCTATGCTCTCATCTGATAAGAGCAGTTTGCGCAGGGTTGCAAGTGGTCCTGAAGGATCAACCTGTATAAGAAAACAATGAAGTTTCCCAAGGTTAGAAAGTATTATTTCTCAAACTCAGCATGACAGCACTGTAATAATAAAGGGTTGAAATTTCATAACAAGATACACAGAACATCGCAATACCACAAAACATCATCATTTCTCAGCCATGAGTGCCTGCCATACAACTTCAACCTTAATTACACTACAATAGACAGAGATTTGAAGATCCTGCATCAAGAACGGAAGGGCCCATTACTCAATATTCTGGAAAACATCTATATTAATTCTGTTCAATATAAGAACCTCTCTTACAACCTAAATCAACCAATCAATCAATCAATCAATCAATCAATCAATCAATCAATCAATCAATCAATCAATACTGATCTGCATTTAGGGCAGTTGCCCAGGTGGCAGATTCCCTATCTGTTGTTTTCCTAGCCTTTTCCTTAATGATTTCAAAGAAATTGGAAATTTATTGAACATCTCTCATGGTAAGTTATTCCAATCCCTAACTCCCCTTCCTATAAATGAATATTTGCCCCAGTTTGTCCTCTTGAATTCCAACTTTCTCTTCATATTGTGATCTTCCTACTTTTATAAATACCACTCAAACTTATTCGTCTACTAATGTCATTCCACGCCATCTCTCCGCTGACAGCTCGGAACATACCACTTAATTGAA
Organism: Anabrus simplex; assembly: GCF_040414725.1. NCBI lineage: Eukaryota > Metazoa > Arthropoda > Insecta > Orthoptera > Tettigoniidae > Anabrus > Anabrus simplex. Next base: position 226,229,910 of record NC_090265.1, read on the forward strand.
ATAAGAACAGTAAGTTATTTATTAGACCACCTAATCAATACAAAGTCTAGTCTTGGATGATTTACATAAATTTGTTAACTAATAGTGGTACATGTTTCGTTCCCTGAAGGCATCATCAGCCATAGTCTTAACCTTAAATTAAAAATAAGCATCTAAATAACATGTAATAATGAAACAAATTTTAAAATCTTGAGGAGATTTGAAGTAAAATAACATTAAAAATAACAATGATGGTTTAAAAAATACAATGTGATGAGATATAATAGTGGAAGTATTAACAAAATTAACATTAGAAGGCTGCTAAAATAAGTGCAATGGATAAAACAACAGATTGTTATACAACAAGTAGTAAGATTGCATCAAAATAAAGTTGATAGTCTGGTGGTTATAATTAGATGATAGCGAAAAATTGTATATAATCAAAGTAAAGAAGAGAGAATAAAAGTCAAAGGTTGGTCGAGAGATCCGAAGTTAATCATAATCTTGAAGATAAAAGACGAAAGTCAGAGGCATATGGTGGAGTTGTAAAACACGTTGAGGATATGAAGTTGTAGAATAGAAGTTGAAGAACAGTTTCAAATAGGATCTCTATGGACCATCTCAAAATTTGAAGTAATGCTCAAATGTTGCAAGTTGTGAGTTTGTAGATATTCTAGTTGGAAAGGCATATAATAGTGGAATCATTTGACAGTGACAAAGATAGCTTGTAATGTTATGAGTTAGAAGTATTTGCAACAGTAGACATACCACTTAGTCGAGCAGCTCTCCTTCTTTCTCTCAATTCTACCCAGCCCAAACTTTGCAACATTTTTGTAATGCTACTCTTTTGTCGGAAATCACCCAGAACAAATCGAGCTGCTTTTCTTAGGATTTTTTCCAGTTCCCTCTCCTTTACATCCTTACTACAACCCCTAAACACCCTCATAACCATGTGCAGAGATCTGCACCCTTTATTTACAATCCCATTTGTGTGATTACCCCAATGAAGATCTTTCCTTATATTAACACCTAGATACTTACAATGATCCCCAAAAGGAACTTTCATCCCATCAACGCAGTATTAAAACTGAGAGGACTTTTCCTATTTGTGAAACTCACAACCTGACTTTTAACCCTGTTTATCAACATACCATTGTCTGCTGCCCATCTCACAACATTTCCGAGGTCACGTTGCAGTTGCTCACAATCTTGTAACTTATTTATTACTCTATAGAGAATAACATCATCTGCAAAAAGCCTTACCTCTGATTCCACTCCTTTACTCATATCATTTATATATATAAGAAAACATAAAGGTCCGATAATACTGCCTTGAGGAATTCCCCTCTTAATTATTACAGGGTCAGATAAAGATTCACCTACTCTAATTCTCTGAGATCTATTTTCTAGAAATATAGCAACCCATTCAGTCACTCTTTTGTCTAGTCCAATTGCACTCATTTTTGCCAGAAGTCTCCCATGATCCACCCTATCAAATACTTTAGACAGGTCAATCGCGATACAGTCCATTTGACCTCCTGAATCCAAAATATCTGCTATATCTTGCTGGAATCCTACAAGTTGAGCTTCAGTGGAATAACCTTTCCTAAAACTGAACTGCCTTCTATGGAACCAGTTATTAATTTCACAAACATGTCTAATATAATCCGAAAGAAAGCTTTCCCAAAGCTTACATACAATGCACGTCAAACTTACTGGCCTGTAATTTTCAGCTTTATGTCTATCACCCTTTCCTTTATACACAGGGGCTACTATAGCAACTCTCCATTCATCTGGTATAGCTCCTAAAATTAATGAAAAAAGAAACACATTATTGGAGACCTTCATTCCTATTATTTGCAAACAGCTCTATTGTAAATATAACTCCCACCCTCAGCACACAAGAACAACACCTCCTTCCTCAAACACTTCCCCTCTTACTTCCTCCCTCCACCTTCTCCAACTTACCCTGCCCCTCCCCTCAACATAGCTCCCCACTAATAACGGCAGGAACACATCACCCACCAGAACACGGCAAACGAGGACAGGACTTTAAACCAACAAATCCCAGATGGTGAAGTGGGCAACGCATATGTAAGTCATGTCTTTTACATATTTGACTGTAAGCCTTTAAATAAATATTTTCAGCTTATACATTCAGCTTCTTCATTTCCATTATAGATCACACGGAATACATTTGACAATTGCACTTACCAGAATTAACACTACAATATATCAACTAACTAAAAATAATAATTAAAACCCATCTTGTAATAAATCAACTATACCCAAAGGATCAAAATATTTAACAGGTCATACATAACCTTGACCACAGAAGACATTGAAGATGGACATTACAACGTATATTAAGGTGTCATTTTACATATAGACAAGAGACTGCAACTCACATTAATGTTTTTATTCTTAACACTTTTACTAGTAGGCCATATGGAGCTTACAAATAGATAGAATTATGTAGATAATTTTAAGAACTATGAATTTTTAGCCATATGCTTTAAAAACATAGTAATATTTTATAATGTTTCAACCCCTTAAGCTTGGTACATTCTGGCTCACTCTCTGGTGGGGAGCGATTTCCCTAACTGAAGAAAATATTCAATTACTTGCTTAAAAAACAATCATGGACTAAAATGAAATATACAAGGGCCCTAAGAGAAATATTTACTTGAATATAATATATTTTATTGTTCAAAAATCCTATTATTTTTATTTTCGTTACTGTGTGCAAGAACGTACTAAGTACTTTTGCACTGTGATACTAAGTGTGTTTCTTTCTAATAGTAAAGGTCTGGTTTATACAGTAACTTATACCAAAATATTTAAAGCAGCTTACTAACAACCTCTTCCTGAAAATACACTTTTGTGCACGTATATTGTAGATTTATGTTTACATGTACTTAAAAGATTTAGATGGAATAAATTATAATATTCAAAAAAATGTCTGTTATGTTGGTTAGCACTTTTGAGGGATCCAGTTTATATACCTACAGTTCATAGGTAACACACAAATGCACTATATTACATTACAGGTAATATTTACAGCCTTCACAGTGTTATATTTATTACAGGTGTTCATTATGGTACACTCAGAAGCAGATCATGTTACATACCCTGCCTCTGGCTTTGCATAATTTGCATGATTACATTCCAAATTTTGATCGTATTCTTGGAATGTTTACTTTCCACCCTAGCCACCCTTTCCATAACAAGAGATTCTCATCAGTATTGACACTTTGCCATCAGGGGTAGAAGCTTCCAAAAAGTTTGCTACAAGATGGTCAAATACTGGCTTTATCTTGTATATTTTGGGAGGAATTTGTCCATTATATGCCTCACTGTGAGAGAAATGTAAAAAGCTGTGGAGGAAAATCTCTTCTCTGTCATCAGCCCATAGAAAATAGGCATGGTCAATAAGCGATTGCGAGAAATATAATGTCCTAATTTAGGATTCTGTACAATCTCCTGTGGCAGCAGTATGACCATAAGTAGCTCTATTTTGTCCTTATTTGTTGGGACCCAGTCTTGATCTTGACTCCTTTGTTTCATTATTACTATGGTATTGAATACATGGACCTACCCATCTTTGTTAATAGAGATAAATATTGTCAGTACAGACCATAATGAAATTAATTTCTCATCCTTCATTTCATGTTACTAAACTGGGTTTTATGTGTGATTTTCTGCTGGGCATAAATGTTTGTCTGTTCACCTATGTTCTGGCATATATCACCATAAAAAAATAATTAAAATAATTTCCTCAGTTTTGTTTTGCTAAAAACTCTCCCTTTACACCATGATGGAATTTTAGATCAAAGTGGGACCTTCTTTGTCCACTTTTAGTCTAAATTGACAAAGAAGTTGCACTGGTTGGAATATTATCAGTATTATCATCACCACTGTCAATGTCATGATCGCTACTTGAACTTGAATCAAAACACATGCTCTCTTTTGCGACTACTGAACATTTGCATCAGCTGGGCCTGAACCCTGTACTTTCAAGCCTGTTTCAGGTAAATTTCCATTAATGACAAATTCCCCTTTGGCAAAACTTACTTCACTAACATCACTATCCTCCACACTAAATTCCAACATTTTGTTTATCATAGCCCGTGAATCAATTTCCTCTAATGGTGGGGGCTGGTAATTCCTTTTAGACATTTTAGAGGAAAAAATATAAAAAAGAATCAAAAAACAGGAGTTCAAAGGGAAAATGAACATGTTCAACTAAGTATGATTGAAGAATTCTCTGTAGAAATCTTTAAATGAACAAAATAAAGTAATTCAGTGATCTCACCTCTCTACATTTCTGAAATACATCACAGTAACCATTATAATTGTTGCATGGTGTGCCAGGCTTCGAGTACAGGTCAGGGATGTCTAGTGGGTATGTATTCCACTCATATGATGATCTAGAATAAAGTAAAATGAAGATTAGACAGTTGATTATAAGAAATATCCATATCGTACCAAAACTTTTCAACAATAATTTTCACAGAAATAGATGGTATAAAAGGAAATAATTGGTTTTGAGAATTAGGAACATCTTACTAGTTACAAAAATTCACTATTAAGTTTGAATATATCTCAAGATGATATCATCACAATAAAATGCTGACCAGCCAAATCAATACACATTCTGCTTTTTTCTGACATGTTATTAGACCATAGACTAAATTAATCCAATTCTTCACATCATCTAATCATGAACTAATGCTCTTCATCCTATCTAATTATTGAATGTAAGTGACATCTGCACTAATTAGTCGTAAACTTGAGGGATCATCGCCGTAAGACCTATCTGTGTCAGTGCGACATAAAGCCACTAGCAAAAAAAAAAAAAAGAAAGGAAGAATCGATCTATACACACAGCAATGACCAACGAGTAAAGTTGAGTTAATGCTTGTCTTTCCTTTTTGTTGCTTCTTCTGCCCACACCAGCCTGTTACTGTGTTTATTCTCTTGCATGCTAGAAACTACCTTTCTGATGAAGATGATGATGATGATGATGATGATGATGATGATGATGATGATGATGATGATGATGATGATGATGATGATGTAAGGCACTGTGTGTAGTTATGTTGAAGGAACGTGTTACGAGTTGTGTGAAAATTGTACAGAGGTGTTGATACAGTACAAACACCAAGTTTTTTCACAGCCTCTGGAATTAACCATCTACAGTTACACAGTTACAATCCACAGCCCAGCCAGGAACTGAACTTGGAACCACTCATACCAAAGGTTAGTGTCTTATCACTCAGTCAAGGAGGCAGACATGTTCCCAGGTAACACTAGGGTGTTTAAAGGCAATCTTGTTATCTAACAGCTATTTCTGCCCTTTATATGTTGTTGTATTTAACACCGTCATCCTGTTCATGTACTCAATGCTAGTAATTATGATGTTTGGTAAAGTTTGCACCAAAGAGGAAGGAATTCATCAACTCCTCTTGATAATGGTATTGGTGAGTGCTTAACCACTTAGCGTGGAGTGCCGTACACTGCACACAAACTCCCCAACACTCTCTGTTGCGGAGTGACGTACATTGCACGCGTGTAGCAGCCTCTGCCTTGTGCTTCTATCTTGCAAATAGTTCTTGAACTATTACAAATGTAATGAGATATATCTATAGACAAAGCATCAATCTTTCATTTGATGCATATATCTATTGTGTTTTTATCAATTACATATGATATATCGTGTCTGAAAATCCAACAAGTTCTGTTGTTGACATCATGGCAGCTAAACGTTTTCTTGTGATCGTGAATTCAAAAATTAACAATGTTTTACTGAATGATGGTACAGAAAGCTTCGTTTTGAAAAACAAGGACTAGGATATCGAATTTGAGAGTGAAAGTAGTGATCGTGACATTGATGTTGCTTTTGATACACAGGAAAATATTGCCCATGATGTTATTGATGGTGGGTTTGTTTGAGAAGACATGGATAATTACAGAGGCAGATTATGGCAGATTATGGGTCTCAGAATGCTTCAAAGAACTGCTTATATCCTGTGTGAAAAATTTTCAGTTTTCTTCTGTCAATTTCGTAAAGATGATAGTAGAATAGGCAGATATTTATGCTCAACATCACGTGCGGTCACACAGTATGTTATTTCCATTCCGATCGAGGGTAAATGAATGTGTACCGGTTACTGTGGAGGAAATGCATGTAGTTTTTGCAATGTGTATGTTAATGAGCATAGTCAGAAACCTACACTGAGATCTTATTTCTCAAGAAAACGGGTACTAGCTTCTCCTATATTTGGTTCAGCTATATCTCTTGTTCAATTTGAAAGCATTAGAAGATTCCTCCACTTCACTGACCTTAGGTAATTCCAGTAAATTATGATATTTGAGTGTGTATGTACTAATAACAAACTGAACATTTTGGTAAAATTCTTTGAACTGCTTGTCCTTTATGCCTCATTAACTAAAAGCCTGAACTCTAGTATGCTTGGTGCTCTACTCCTCCCGCAGCACAGGGTAGCCAGGTAGTGAAAGTCGTCCCATGCTGAGAGGTTAAGAAACATCTGATAATAACATCAGATATTTCCCTCAAAAGACTGCTCCTGTAACGAGTAGTCAGACCCAGTGGGAAGAAGTACGGTCTGTTTTAAATGTAAACTTGTCCAGCTGAGTAATTCAGATGGTAGAGTGCTGGCCATAATAGCATAAAGTGTTGGCTTTAATCTTGGCCCAGTCTAGTGGTATTTGAAGATATGCAAATAAGCCCATCTCAGGTTGGTAAATTTACTGGCACTTAAAACAACTTCTGCAGAACAAAATTCCTGGTACTTTAGAGTCTCCAGACAATCAAAGAAAAAGCAGTTAGTGGGACATCAAACCAATAATGAGTACCTATGAACTTTGGAGGGAATCTTATTTAAAGTGTGAGGATTCATGTGGATGGACTTCAGTTGAAGTATTAAAAGCTAAAATGTTGTTGGTTCTTGCAATACAATTACTACACTCTTCCAGCTTTCATAACCTAAAATGTTAACAAATAACTCCACTTCTGTGCACTTTCTCAAGCTAATTAATCTCATATCAATGGATTATTATAATATTTACAATTTTAAATGACATGACCTCTTTGACTGCTGAGAGGTCATGATTGGGACAAGTTGGTGGAGAAAGAATGGTACAAGGACAGGTTGAGATAGAGGAGGCTCATATACCATACCCGGAAAACTGGAGATGGTTTAGGATGATGATGATGATGATGATGATGATGATGATGATGATGATGATGATGATGATGATGATGATGATGATGATGTACGATAATGAATTCTTCCATGACAAAACAGAAATACGATAAATAAAATTAGCTCTTCTACAAATTCTACATATAAAAGCTTGTTCAAAAGATAACAGAACTTTGAAAATACCACACAAATGGTAAGTCTACATAATCATCATCACTGAATGAAGAAGCCCCCCATGATCTGAGGCTTGTTCTGTTATTGTTGAAAGCAATCATTCTTTTTGCTCTCCTGCAGACTCACTAGGCCTAACAAAGTCAAAGGTTTTGTTGTTTCTTTTTTTCTAAGTTGCTTTACATCACACTGACACAGATAGGTCTTATGAGGACGATGGTATAGGAAAGCCAGGAGTGGGAAGGAAGCAGCCATGACCTTAATTAAGGTACAGCCCCAGAATTTGCCTGGTGTGAAAATGGGAAACCATGGAAAATCATCCTCATGGCTGCTGACAGTGGGGTTCAAACCCACTATCTCCTGAATGCAAGCTCACAGTTGCATGCCCCTAACCACATGGCCAACTCACTCAGTTTTGCTGTTAGGGTGAACTTCCTTGGTCTTTAGTAGTCTCCTACTGTATAGTGGTATCCTTCCTAAGTAACTAGTAGGTTTTTGACATGCATTTCTGAAATAATTAGTCATTGCTCCACAGCTGTTTAGTTTTGCGAGTGAGGTGAGAATGTCTTGTTATTTTCAAAATGTCTGAATATTGTATTATCATCAGCTTATCAAACTGGGAAAAACAATTACAGAGACATACCAAATAATGAAGTCAGTTTATTGTAATCAGTACATGAGTTGTACATTGTGTTATGAGTGATTTCAATGTTTCAAGGATGGTTGATAGTAAGCAGGATGTTCAGGTTGACCCTTAAAGTCATGTAGCATGTTGTAAAGTTCCTAAAGTAGTGTATTCTAATCAGTGTTTGAATGTTCAGAAAGTAGCAAAAGAATGTATTTTCTCAGTAGGATCATGTCATGAAAGTTTCACTGAAATACTAGCAATGTGTTGGATAGCTCGTTCCATGACTCCTGAATGATGACAAAAGAGACCTCTCCATTTCCATTTATATTATGCTAATGAAGATGAGAATTTCACAAAGATAATCATAACTGGTGATGAAACATGGGTTTATGGAAACCTCTTTGAAACTAAAATGACCGGACGAGTTGGCCGTGCGCGTAGAGGTGCGCGGCTGTGACCTTGCATCCGGGAGATAGTAGGTTCGAATCCCACTATCGGCAGCCCTGAAAATGGTTTTCCGTGGTTTCCCATTTTCACACCAGGCAAATGCTGGGGCTGTACCTTAATTAAGGCCACGGCCGCTTCCTTCCAACTCCTAAGCCTTTCCTATCCCATCGTTGCCATAAGACCTATCTGTGTCGGTGCGACATAAAGCCCCTAGCAAACAAAAATAAAATAAAAAAGAAACTAAAATGCAATCATTACACAGCTATGTGGAAAAAAATTTCCAAGATGAAAGTGCAGCAGGTCAGGTAAACATGAAAGTGTTGTTGATGGTCTTTACTGATGTTACCGGTGCTGCACACTATGCATTCCTACCTGGGGGTCAAGCGAGAAACCACTGGTATTATTTGGAAATCTTGAGACACTAAAGAGAAAATGTCAAGGGTAAAGATTTGACTTGTGAACTAACACCACATGGTGCATCCATCATAACAACACATCAGTTCACGTATTGCTGTTAATTTGTAAATTTTGTATGTATATGAAGACAATTGTGCTTCTCCATAAACCCTATTCACCTGACCTACTGTAGCCTCAACAGATTCTATTCCCCAAACTGAAATTCACCCAGAAAGGACAACAATTTCAGCCTACTGAAGAGATCAAACTGAAATTGCAGGCGAAGCTGATTGTGATTCCTCAAATTGCCTACCAGGTCTGCTTCCATAAGTGGCAAAGGCATTGAAAGCATTGTACTAATAGAGGAGAGGAGTATTCCAAAGGAAAAAAAGCTAACTAGGGTGCAGGTGATAGGGGCAAAAGATCTTTCTAGGTCAATGCCCTGAACAAAAAAAAAGAAAAGGGTGCAGGTGAGGTCCTAAAGAGTCATTTTCAACATTTGGTAACTTTTTGAACTAGCCTAGTATAAACTAATGCAAATCAAATTGATAGATAGTAATGTTTGTAGTTCAACTCACTTGCATAACTTCCCTTCACCACTTTCTTTACAACAGAGTTCACAGGCCTTGGTTTTTGGATCTTGTGGACCTGGAATACATTGGCATGATTCTAATCCATATGCCAGACAAATGGAACCTGTGCACTCCTGAAAAATATTAAAAACAAAAGAATGAATATTTATGATGTGACTGAATTTAACAGCAAACAAAAATAAAATAAATAATAAAATAAACCAAGAAAAAATATTACGGAAAAGCTCAAACCAACAGTTGGATCACTTAAATCATATTTAAAGTTGATATACCAAAGTAACATATTTTTGTCTGAAAGTGCATTGCAAGATTTTCAGAATACAACTCTTACTGTGCTTTTTTTTGCATTTATTATACAAGGCACCCAACAAAACAAAACAAAAATCCCACAAAATTCAAAGTTATTTGTATGAAACATATGGTACGTGTTGTTTCAATGTTTGAATGTTTCACTGTGAAGACAATTTGCATTTTGAATGTGTAATCATTCCTTTTTCATTCCTGGATGGCTCGGTTAACAGATTTTCAATGTGAAGTGATCATCCTCTTCAAGAAAGAACACTCAACATTGGAAGTGATGAAATGCAAAGAGTTCTTTGGTTCAGTGAGTAAAAATACGTTTTTCAGTGTTGTGGCTGTACTTAGAAATGAAGAATCACTTAATGCAAACGTTTTTAAGTGTGGATCTGGTATAACCAAACAAATCCATATGCCTACCAAACAGGATGTGTTGGACCTTGCTGTGACACCACCATGATAAAACAGATGACATTGCAGTCCACATGAAATTTGCTGAGAACTAAACTTGTCAAAGGGTTCAGTGTCTTGCATTATTAAAGAATCAAAGCTGAGGAGCTACAGAAGAAACAAATACAGTGTTCTTACTCGAGCGGATCAGGTAGTACAAGTAAGAAAATGTGAGTTCCTGATATAATGTTTTGAAAGACACAATAAGAGGAAACAAGTATGGTTTTTGGATGAATCGAGTTTTGGTTTTCATGGACCTTTGTACCAGCAAATTGATCCCATTTAGTGTGTTGTTCAGTATAATTCAAAGATATAAACTTCATTATGGTTCCGTATTGAACTGAGATCACAAAGTTGAGATTTCACTAAAGTTCCACCTTTTCAATACATATGTAAGTTGTACAAGATGTTGTCTACAACATTTATTTATTTATGGGACCAGTTTCAACATATACAAATGTCATCATCAGCCTAAATCACTAAAAAGAGCAAGTACATAATAAACTTTTATACATATAAAGATACATAACATCATACTTCATTTTCATGAATAGAATTAACAGTTTCATTAAAATTATGAATTTGGCATGTTTTGAAACGCATAATAGTCCTATGCTGTACAATCAAATCTTGTGATGCATTTTTTAACTCGTTGATTGTGTGAAAGTCTTGAGAAGTTTCATGTATTGAATGTTGAATTAAAATAATGTGCACAGAGCATATACATGTTAAACCTATCATGCTTTACATACAAGGGCACATAACACCTTGCATCATTTTCACAATTATAGTTAATAACTTCAATAAAATATTTGTTGAGTTCTTTAAAACAACTATTAATCATATGCCGCACAATTAAATTAAGCAATGTAATTTCCAACACGTTCATCGTGTGATGATACTTAAGAAGTTACACGTTTGTATACATACATACATACATACATACATTATCATTATAGACTGTTATGCCTTTCAGCGTTCAGTCTGCAAGCCTCTGTGAATTTACTAAACGTCGCCACAATCCTCGATTTGCAACTAGTGTTGTGGCCTCATTTACTTCTATACTTCTTATCTTTAAATCGTTAGAAACCGAGTCTAACCATTGTCGTCTTGGTCTACCTCTACTTCTCTTACCCTCCATAGCAGAGTCCATTATTCTCCTAGGTAACCTATCCTCCTCTATTCGCCTCACATGACCCCACCACCGAAGCCGGTTTATGCGTACAGCTTCATCCATCGAGTTCATTCCTAAATTAGCCTTTATCTCCTCATTCCGAGTACCCTCCTGCCATTGTTCCCACCTGTTTTTACCAGCAATCATTCTTGCTACTTTCATGTCTGTTACTTCTAACTTACGAATAAGATATCCTGGGTCCATCCAGCTTTCGCTCCCATAAAGCAAAGTTGGTCTGAAAACAGACCGATGTAAAGATAGTTTTGTCTGGGAGCTGACTTCCTTCTAACAGAATACTGCTGATCGCAACTGCGAGCTCACTGCATTAGCTTACTATATTACCATCCTGGGAGAACACACAACCTAAATACTCGAAATTATCGACCCGTTCTAGCTTTGTATCACCAATCTGACATTCAATTCTGTTGAATTTCTTACCTACTGACATCAATTTAGTCTTCAAGAGGCTAATCTTCATACCATACTCATTGCACCTATTTTCAAGTTCCAAGATATTAGACTGCAGGCTTTCGGCACAATCTGCCATTAAGACCAAGTCGTCAGCATAGGCCAGACTGCTTATTACATTTCCACCTAACTGAATCCCTCCCTGCCATTTTATACCTTTCAGCAGATGATCCATGTAAACTACAAACAGCAAAGGTGAAAGATTACAGCCTTGTCTAACCCCTGTAAGCACCCTGAACCAAGGGTACACATTTGTGTACTACATTAAAATGTCATATTGAAACTGGTATACTTATTAATAACTTGCTAAAACACATGCATAAAGTTTTCTTTTAAAGGTGTCATTAGACATGATGGTTGTTGTATAATAAATAAATTCTTCTGTTCCTTTCTTGGATGTAATTAGGTGGTGTGATGTCTGTAGTCTGTAGTCCAATAAGGAAGTTTATTGAAGCCTTGATCAGTGTGCTGTAAAGTTTATCCTGTAGAGGGGAGGTGCGGACATAAACTTTTATACATATAAAGATACATAACATCATACTTCATTTTCATACACAGAATTAACAGTTTCATTAAAATTATGAATTTGGCGTGTTTAGAAAAACTTTACTGGAATCTCAACTTTGTGTTCAGCATAAAACAAACATTTCAGAGAATGACTTGCTGGAGGAAATTGATAAGCAACAGCCATCAATCATGTGCTATGGTGTGGTCTCAAGACATGGCAAAACAGAATTGTGGTTTATTGAAGGTTTCACTGCTAGGTAAGAACATATACCAAGGTAAAGAAGAAAAAAAACAAAAACAAAAAACAGTAAACCAGGATTCAGGTTTCAGGAGCCCCTTCCAATACCGTTCGCTGCAGCCTAAATGTGCACATGGTTATAGTGGTGGTATTCCCCTGCAGGCGTACTGTATGGTACTAATGTTCAGTGAGCACATTTTGCACACGATTCTGAACCCTAGCGAAATCTTGTACCATGCATTCAAAAAGCATGATGCCCTGAAATCATGTAGCAATATCCTTTTACCATGTAAATATGTTAAGGTGTCGTGCCCCGTGACTGGGTGTAACAAAGAGGGGAATCAATGCATAAACTAGGTAAAAGTGCAGTAATGAATGCCTTAAACACTGAACCGGATGGCGTAGGTACTCTGCTCTTGTCGTACTACCAGCATGTTTCCAGCAGTGTAGTGTAGCAGATGTGGTTAGGCATTTGCCTAGCAATCGATAGAATGTGGCAGCGGTGGTTTGACTCCTGCATCGTTCAAATATTTTTACATCAGTATGATGTTTGAATATGTAAACACAGGCCCACGTTTGCCACATTCAAACAGTAGAATGAAGCTGTTATTAATCTTGTGCCCTGCGCATATTCTGATGGTTGTACTGTAATCTCTGCTGTCATTCGGCATGTTTTCTACAGAGGAATACGTTGACATGCTCCTCATTTATGGGGAAGCAAGACAAAATGCATGTGAGGCACTACGTCTGTACCAGGAACGGTGTCCTGACAAGCGACACCCGGCTGCTACGACGTATTGAAAGACGCCTAAGGACAACATGCGTGATTTCCAACCAGCCACCAGTCCGCGATAGGCCCATTACACCGGGTGAAACAGAAGAGGCCATTCTGGAGGCAGTCCGAAATTATTCCACCCATCAGTACAAGGGTGACTGCATGACAGGTGAACACCAGCCAGCCATCCATCTGGCGAATACTGCATGAACATAAATTTCACCCATACCATCTTGAGCTACACCAAGAGCTCCATGGGTGGAATTTTGAAGCTCGAATGGAGTTCTGTCAGTTGCTATTAGGCAGGTTGGACAATGATGCAGCATTCGTATTGCATATTTTGTTCTAGAATGAATCGCGCTCCCACAATAATGGGAACGTCAATAGCCATAACATGCACTATTGGAGTCCGGACAATCCTCACTGGGTGCGACAGGCGGCCTATCAAGTACGAGGGGGAGTAAATGTTTCGTGTGGAATCTTGGGGGATTGCCTGATTGGACCTTATTTCTTTGAGAGCCATTGAATGTGCCCATGCTACCTGCACTTTCTGCGTCAGGAACTCCCACTGCTGCTGGAGGATGTGCCGTTGCATGATCGTTTGACGATGTGGTTGGAACAGGATGGAAATCCACCACATTCGACTTTGCCCATTCGTAACCATCTGAACAAGGAATTGTCACGGAAATGGATAGGATGAGGGGGCCCTGTTTCTTGACCTGCCATATCACTGGATTTAACGCCGTTAGACTTCTTCTTGTGGGAAAATTTGAAGAACGTTGTTTACAATCAAGCACCGGAAAACCCCGACCAGCAACAGCAACTCATCACGGACGTCTGCCGATCAATTACACCTGGAATGCTTCAGCGCGCAAGACGATCTATTGGACACCGGGCCTGAATGTGCATAAACCAAAACGGTCATCACATCGAGTATGAGAATTTGCTGTGATGAAACATTGTCAGGGTAGTTGTGTTCCTATTATTTCCGGTCTGTATGTGTCCGGCCTGCTAACTAATCGGCCCTTTTTAGGGCCACAAACACATTCATTCATGCACAATTTGCATGAAAGCAGGTATTGAACTTACACTGTGCGCAGTACGTATTAAAAAAAATATTTCAAAAATTTTATCTTCGCCCCGGACTCAAACCTCCAACGTGACATGCAAGACTGCTCTGCCATGCCTTTACCAACTACAATATGATTCCGTACGGCACACTGGGAAGCTTGTAGAAAGTATTAGGTTTACTGCGGTCACAATATTAGATTAGTGTTTCACCGGTGTATCAGGTTCATATGATCTAGAAGGCATATGCCTGTCTTCCAGTGTTTAATACGAGTATAACATTATGGCATCCTATCATGGTGCGGCGGTAAATACCAAGATATCTGGTTATGTTGTCTGAGCATAATGGCAGGGCAGATGTTTTCAGGACGGAATGAATATTGTGAGTTGCATAAAACTTGGAAGGGGAGGCTGAATCACGATGTATATAGATAAAATGTGCACCGAGATGTTCCACGACATAAACATAGAAATGGACCAAGTTGAATGGACAGAGCGAAACCCCATACAGCCAAGGACACTGTGGTATGGCTCAGAGCCAATACCCCTGACTTTAATGAACATAAAGACCGACTATCAAAAAGTCCACATCTCAAAGTAATGGGTTTTAGCATTTGGGGTCTACTGTTACACCAAGTTCAAATACAGAGGAGACGAATCACAGTTTTCAAAAATGTGATAAGAGAATCTTGGAACAATATTCCACTTGAAACTACCCAGAATGCCACTGCAAGTTGGTGAGAACATCTACGTCATCGTATAACAGCCTATAGGAAGCAATTTGAACTTTTCAATTGAATATAGCAGTGTAACAAAGGTACAGTCATATTAAAAGCTGAAAGAAATGTCCTGTTTCTTGTTGAGAACCCTTTATATACGTTTCCACTCTACCAAACACAGTATTACAGGGATTTTATCTCCAAGCTTAATATTCCAAGAAGTTTTATGGTCAAAAAATTTTTTTTTCAAAAATTGATTAGAATTATTTCTAACATGGACACTCCCAGAGCATACTAGGTGACACTTATGCCCTTCTATCTTCTTTTTATTAAGAATAATACTTTCTTTACTTTTCTACATTGGCCTGTTACTGTGTTCACTATGTTCCGAACCTTATACGACTTTATCTGACCTTATTTGTTTCTGTCCAATACTTACATTATCTTATTGGGATCCTTTTCTCTTTTTTGTGTATGTCCTGTGTTCTTAATCTTCTACCACCTGTATTTATCATTATCTTTACTTCTTCCTATTACCTGTGTTTATCTGGCTTTCTTCCTATCCTACACTTCTCATGTCAAGATGGCCACTCAATGAGTTGATATACAATAATAAAGTTTTATTATGAATCCACCTGTTCAATACATTATAATGTGGTCACATTATAATGTATAATGTATTGAACAGTTTTATTATTGTATATCAACAGATTTCAATACGGATTAAAACATGAGATTAGTCACTTGCAACGCTCAATGAGTGTCGATGCCCACCCTCCTGATCAAGCCAGGAAGGACAAACAAGCTCCTCAAGGGCTAAGAAGAGATGGATGTAGAAGAACAGTGATTGATTAGGAGAGAGAACCTATGTATTCGAAGATGGCAGTGTATGAAGATGTGGAGATTGTCCTTGTCCATTTGTACTTTCAATCTGTCCTTGGTTTCTCCTTCTATTGCTCCCTCTTCTTACATGACCTTGCATTGTGTTTGTCCTATTATGTGTTCCTTTTCATGTTCCTATCTCTACATATCTTTAATTGACACTTGCTTATTCCTTTCCAATACTAAGAACTGTACATTGTTTCTCCTGTTTTTCTTACCCATCACTAACCACTTTTCACTTACATATGTGATGCTCTCCAGGAAATCATACCTTAAGTCACTTGACAAAATTTTACGCTACAAAGGAAAAATGCAGGAAGGATGAGAAATATCAATTTTTAGATCTGAATGCCATCTGTCAGCCTGAACCTTGAACTACGTGATGAAGGGAGTGACAGTGACATGACCACATAGAAAAGTCTTCAAAATAACCTTGGAAAAAAGTTGTGCAGTCTAACAAAACCATACATAAAGTCGGAATGAGAATCTAACATTGGTGACTTAAGGTAGGATTTCTTAAATGTTCCTGCATTGTCTTCTTGTATCAAAATATGAAATAACCAGTTTGTGCATCAAGAAAACTCCCAAACTTTTTAATGCAACAACATACAGTATATCAAATTGCTAACCAACTCACAATTTTTAATATTCATATTGTCTTTTTGTATACCTTGTCCTTTTCCAGTTGGGAAAAGTCAAAATAAATAAATATAGTACAATATTATAGACATTTACTGGGTTGCATATTTTATAACTGGTAATTTTAATTAAAGTGGACTGCCTGCACAGGAGTCCAGTCATAGTGCTTTGATTTATTTCTTCATACTGACAAGTGCATCGCACAAAATAAAATAAAAAAACATTATCATGTGGAGAGTTATGTCAGGTTTACATGAAGAATTATGATTTATTTTCTGCAAGAGGGTCACATGAAATTTTTTTGTGACTGGACATTTGGTCTCATGAAAAGGAAGTATCGCATGGCACATACTACTTCTGATATAGATGTTGATTCCCATAGGGACGGATGTCTCGATCATTTAAGATAGCATCCCTGAGTAAAAACTAAACAAAGCTGTCATCACTGGAAAAGAAAATGGCAAGTTGTTAATCCATATGTATGACTGGCAACATAGTTGGAGAAAAGTTCCTTAGATCATATCTTTCAGTCATTTTACTGTGAAAAAGAATACACCCGGGGTCATTATGTGTCAACAAAATTTGGATGGTCCAGCTGTAATTGTGAAGATTTGCGGGACAGATAATCTTCCTCAGAACCTACCTAAGAAGTTGGAAGTAAAAGCCATGACTGCAGAAGGGACGAGATATCTGTTCGACAACATTCAAGAGTACTGTACAGCAGAAATGGCCAGGTGACATGCCACTGAGCCTGGGTCAAGTAGCAAGATGGATTGTGTGGCAAAAGAAAAAGACATAGTAGTTAAGAACATTCCAGAAAAATGAGCAACAATTCAATTATGTTACTACAGGATCCAAGGTAGATTAGTAATGTAAATCCTTAATTGGATACTAACTGTGCATAGTTTCAGAATGATCTTTTAAAATATCCAACTTTAATATTATTATTATTATTGTATCCTTATCTTGTTTTGTACATCTTAAGACAAAACTCCTGTGTATATGAGTGCTGCAAGACTAAAAATCTTCCTTTTTCACTTTTTTCAAATGTTGAACATGTTTATATATTTCATTCCTGGAGAATAAAACTCCTAAATATTCCTGAAAATTCTTTTAAAACCTTTATCCAGTGAAACAGTAAGATTTTCTTAAATCCTTAATAGATTACTAGAGTACTATACCCCATTTTCCAAACAATTTTCTCAAAATTCAATAAATTCACTCTTACAAATTCAAAGTTACATAAAGTGATCAGTTTTTAAGCTAGAGACTTCTGGTTTTCATGAAAATGATCTAGAATACAAAATAAACAAAAAATGTGATTTTCTGACTTAATGTATGATTTCCTGGAGAACATCACATATGAAAAAATAATTAACACAGAGTTAGTTGGAATTAACCAATGTCTCCTACATGGTTGTTACAAGTGTACCAGCCATGTGTGCACAGAGGAACACTGTGCACAACTTACTGAGTGGTTGCATTACTGCAGTGTTGCTACTTGCAACTATCAGTTGCTGCTTACAAAGTGATGACTGGCCGTTGAAACAATCTATGTTTAGATGACTGCACACAAAAATGTAAACAGATGGAATTTTTTTATGTAATCATGGCAGGAAAATTATGTGAATTTTTAATTTCTCTATAAATTTCCATTTCAAAAGTAAGGATGGTAAAATGATGTGGGTAAATATGGTATAAATAATAATAATTTCGTGTGGCTATTTCTAGCCGAGTGCAGCCCTTGTAAGGCAGACCCTCCGATGAGGGTGGGCGGCATCTGCCACGTGTAGGTAACTGCGTGTTATTGTGGTAGAGGATAGTGTGATGTGTGGTATGTGAGTTGCAGGGAAGTTGAGGACAGCACAAACACCCAGCCCCCGGGCCACTGGAATTAACCAATGAAGGTTAAAATCCCCGGCCCGGCTGGGAATCGAACCCAGGACCCTCTGAACCGAAGGCCAGTACGCTGACCATTCAGCCAATGAGTTGGACGGTAAATATGGTAATATCAATATTCATATCAAATTGCACTGATTTGGAAACTTTGTATATTACATCTATGCAGGTAAATTTGAAGAAAACAATCCTGTAAATAAAGGTACTAAACATTAATTGGTTTTAGCAAGCAAATTATTTAAATAAAATGTTTCTTTCTGTAGCCTGCTGGTGGCCATGATCATTAAGGCATCAAGTCTCTATGTTCTGACACTGCAGTTAGCTGGTTCAAGTTTCGTTGATGGAAAGAAATTTCACCATCAGACTGTCAGCTGGCAGGGTAGGAGACGTGGTGATATACAATTTCTAATCACTAGACTGCATGCCCAAAATGTGGATTCAGTTCCAAACCTATGCTATGTGTCAGCACCAGATTTTACCATCTCCCTTCCTATTATCATATATCATGGCATTCATTTCATCTCATTAACTCTGATAAGGTTGATGTTGGGGAGGGCATCTGGTCATAAAAACTTGCTATGAAGATTCATCTCACTTCTTACCCTACTGTGCAGAGAAACAAGACAAGAGTTGAACACCACATAATGTTTCTTTCTATAAATTTAATAAGATCCTACATATTATCATATGCTTGAACACAAGTAAAAACATAATCTAGTAATATTACTTACTCCCATAAAGCAGACAAATTCATCATTGCAGATTGTCTTGTTTGGTTTATTGATAGAAGGTGGACACTGAGGACCACGACCATCGCAGAAACTAGAATCTCGGCAGCCGTTGTCATCTCGGCATTTTACACCAAATTTCAATTCACACTGAGGTGTACAGCAAGGGCCCTAAATGTGAACATAGATTAGCATAAGTAAGACACTTAACTTGAACAGTTCCACAACTTGATCTAAGCTGAGTTGGGATGGTTGAAAGGGTTACCATCATAACTCAACAAATTGTATAAGTCAAAGTACATGGTTTCTCACCTAGGGGTGTATGAACTATGACTGTACATGGTTTCACATCAGTAGGCATGAACTATGACTTTCTTCTGTATCAAAGCAAAATAAAAATATAAAGATTCTGCCCAGAAACAGCATTACATTCGAAGTTACAAAAGATCTGTGGCCAAATCATTAAACACTTCCCAATTTCAATGATTTTTTTAAAGCTTCTATTCTCCAACATCATTTTTTTAATGGGTATACAAGAAATAGCTTCCTTAATACAATCTTCCTGCCAAAGGTGTTCGTCTTTGGGATAATCTATTTACTAAATTTAGATAATGAGTATGTATTGGTGTTTCCTACAATATATCAGATCCAAGAACTTAATATGGCCCAGATTATTATGATTTTAACAGAGAAAGACAACAAAGACTTTATTAATTCAAAATCAACCAATTGCAAATTCTCAGCATTCTAGAAGGCTAAACCTACTCTAATGTGTAACCTCAAAAACTTCACAGCATGAATTAATGAGATAAAATTAAACAAAATTAATCAAATTTACTTATGAAGGAAAACTTATTAAAATATTCCTCCAGTAATAGAAACACTAAAGTTTTAAAGAAATACTGTATTACATAATCAGAGAAAACAAAGGGAAGTGCACTCACTTGAGATGGGCTGCACACACTGCCTGGAGTCAAAGTGCATGGTTTCTCACCAGGGGGCAGATACTGTCTCTGTGGGTGACAGCATTTGTCTCGGCAGTCTCCTTCCCATCCACAGTCACATTCCTCTCCTTCTTCCACCACACCATTACCACAGATAGCAGCTTGTGGTTCTATAGAGTAAAACATACCATTAGTCAGAAAATATACCATTTAATACACTTGAATAAACATCTATAAAGATCGGAACATGAAAAGGAACCCATAATAGGATGAACATCATGGCAGGTCAGAGTAGGAAGAAAGAGCTATAGAAAGAGAAGCCAAAGACAAACATGAAAACACAAATGGGCAAATACAATCTTCACATTTTAATACACTGCCATCTTTGAATGGATAAGCTTTCTCCTCATTAAAGTGTTGACAAAGAGGAGAAACAGTTGACAGGCATCTCTGCATATTGCTCATAGTTATTAATAATATTAATTATATTTAATGTAATAAATTTATGTATTACTTCCCAATTTATAGGTTGCCACACATGACAAAGTATACCATATCAACAGTGTTGAAAATAATAATGAACAATGGTTGATAGAAGATTTGAAGTGACCCCTTGATCACTAATATTGATACATCTAGGACGATACCATTAGGAGCCCCCATGGGCGCCCGCAAGGGGGGGCACTTGCCCCCCCCCTGGAATTCTAAAGATGTTGATGTTCAATTGTTTAATATCATACCAGATTATTTCATAAACTGAAATTACTGACAGTCATCTAGCATATGTTATAACTGGAAGTTTCTGTAAACAATTTAATGTTGCTGACGTTATATTGGCTTTTATATTCAAGAAAATTGTTAATGTGCCCCCCCCCTGGAAAAGATCCTGCGGGCGCCCATGGGAGCCCCCAGATTTTGCAGATGATTCACACAAAATTTTGTCATTGTTCTTCTGGTGCTGATTAACAGTCCAACAACTTTAACACTAGATGGTTTACGGGCTCTCATGAATTGACATCAAGTGCAGTGGACTGGCTGTTGAAGCTGGACCTTCTAGTTTAATTATTTCTCTATTTTAACTTATATATTCATTGTATATTTTTGAACATTATGCTTGTAAATGCAATAATAATAATAATAATAATAATAATAATAATAATAATAATAATAATAATAATAATAATAATAATAATAATAATAATAATAATAATGTAGGAGTGTTTGAAATTTTTTTTATGTCCTTCCTGGTCTATCTTTTCAGCCTGGCAGGAGCTCACTTCAAATAGATGGATCCAAATCACAGCGCTATCCTTCGTTCGGTCGATGACGATTATGTCGTTCCATATGTTGCTCCCTCCAGTGGCAATACAAAGGACTTCTTCAGACACTTCCAGGCCTTGCTGGGAATGGGCATCTGCGATCTTTGTCTGGATTTTGTGATGTTTGGTGTTTCTCAGGAGCACCTCTCTTGGATAAGAACCAAGAACATGTGCAAGGGTTTCAGTCTCGCTGCAGTGTCTGCAGCAGGTTCCGTCTCAGTCTTGTCCTGGGAGGGCACACACAGGAATGACATTATACTGTAACTTGAGGGCTTCCTTCCACTTAGATCTCGACAAACCATTCTGAATCTCAATCCAATGGTCCAGTAGCATATGTCCTTGATAAAGTATAGCTCCTTTTCCATGAATCAGTTCACACCATTTATCATACTCTCGCTTTCTTAACAGCCCTCTCAATTCTTTGCTAATTTTGGTATGTCCTCTGCTTCAATGATCAGGCAAAGTTTGGTGATGCAACTCCTCTGTTCTGCATCTAGATTGTGTGTTTTCAAAATGTATTCACTTGACTTTCTTAGAATGTGGCATATGTTTAGATGTTGTAACACTGCCTCCCATTAAACTCTTCATTTAGTCATCAAGCCTCTGAGAATTATCTTCTCATTTCTATTTCCCTTACTTGTTATTCCATTAATATTTCATACTACCTGTTGTTCCTGTTGTTGACGGGTTACTGTTTGTATAACTGAGGCAGTAAAGTGGCAGAACACCTCAACTAACAATAGTGAGTTAGTGTAATGTTATAGTCGATACGTTTTATGGACTTAGAACATTATAAGCCATCACATTTCATTTTCTTTGAGCTCTGTGATATTACAGAAGCCACCTCTCTAATGATTCCCTTTTCCCTCATTCTTCGAGTGTTTCCTTCTCATTTCAACAGTCACCTTCATTATCTTCCTGATCAACACTGGCTGAAGACCGAATGGATCTTCATAAATCTTGATTACATACATGTTAAGTGAAAGCAATAATTTTCATTTTTTTGACCGTATTGGTGGATGTATCTCGCTCTCTACAATCTTGGTTTAACAATCAAAGAATATTGAGGAATGACAATCATTGGTATATAAGTACTCTTCGTCCTCACATTTTACTCCTGCTTGGTGCTGTTGTCAAACATCTTTCTGTGATCTCAGGTCAGCACTAAACCAAGATCACATGGTCTATAATTAGAGTTATATAACACTGATAGAGAATAAAACTAAGTTAATTTCTGAACATCGATCAAAAGTGAACCACCTAGCAATTTTTATGCAACTGGACCTTAGCGTACCAAAAATACATTGTATCAATGATAAATGTATTTCATTTTGTGATGATAATGCAAATGTAAAGTTTGTAGACATCAACAGACATGCTTCAATAAACAATATTTTCACCCTTCTAAATAATGGTTTGCTAAAATGACTTTAAGGAATAGGATGTCCTGCCCATGTTCTGCACAATACTCTACCACATGAAATGGTTTCATTGCCTATTGGCATAGAGTCAATAGTTCTACAGATTTTAATTTTTTTTTTCAATATACACTGTTGACACAGAAAAACTCAAGGACTTCTGTGATTTTGTCAACACAAATGATGACGAATTGCTTCGTCATTGAAAAACACATTGTCTACGACTTTTTTCAGCCACTGAGAGAATATTTAAGTTATACCCTGCTTTGAGATCTTATAAGAGTCTCATGCGCCAAGAATCTTGAAAGATTTCTTCAGAGTTTTCTGAATTCTATCCTTCTCTAGTTCATTCAGTAATGAACATATTTTATACTACAATTAAAGATCTGAAAACAGAACATAGCTGTTTACTGTGTGTAATTTGGATTCAAATACTGTATCAAATTCTCCAGAAAACAGGTAATCGAATAAATAATGGAAGTTCCCTGAAGAAACAGAAGTAAACAATTTCATAAATTCTACCTGATCCCTGTACCAATCATGTGAGGACCATTTAGATAAAATGGCTCGTTTAATGTGATGAATTTCAGATTTTTTATAGGTTGAACATGAAAGATTTGAAAGACTGTAATTTCATTGATGTTATTCCTTCTGCAAAGTACATCAATAAGAAAAAAAGGAAATGTTTCATTTTCGATGATGTGAAATTGCTTGAATTCTCTGCTCTGAAAAAAATAATTTTGAAGTAAGATGAGGCTTTTTTTTCTGAAAGAATAGATTTCAGTGAAGTAAATTTTTTGAACAGGTTGTGAATGATAAGTATTTCCAGCAATTGCTGTATATACTGTATGTCAAATATCCTTTTCAATAACTGCACAAAATGCCCATGTCAAAAGGGTACAGTATTTTCACTAACCAACACCCAGTGGTCAGATGAAAAGAACAGACTGTCAATAGAAGCAGTAAAGGGTATTGTAACCATACAGTACAATACCATACAGTACAAGCATTTTTCATGCAAATAATTTCACATCTATTAGTTGAAATCCCTTAAGTTACTCAAGGACATTTTTTCTTTATGGACCTAAGAACAATAAGAAAGATTGTAGAATTAATAAAAATGGACAAATTTACTGTGTTTTCTTATTGCTTTCAGTGAATAAATAGAAATTTAATGTGTTCTCAGGCTTTTCTTCAAAATGTCCTGATTGTAAAAATAGCAGCAAAACAAACAGTACTGAAATTACAAACATGCTCTGAACATCAAACAGTATAAAATAGGGTATTGCTAGAAACCTGCCACTGCAATGACAATGGATGCAGCAAGATGAATCTACATCTCATACTGCAAGAAGGGTCACTTGCCCTTCTGCAATAACACTTTGGAGATTAATTCATTTCCCATACCCTTCCCACTCCCTGGATCTCATACCCCCAGATGCTTATATATGGAGCACACTGAAGAATTTGTTTTCAGGTCAGATGACTCTCCTAGGAATGCTCTCAAATTATAAAGGAAGATACAGTCATGAACAATGAGAGAAACATGAAAGTGCATGTTCTGAGCACATCCTGTACCAACGCAGTTAGATAGATATTGCCATCTTCACTTTGTATATTATAACTAGGGCTTGGAAGAAGACTTATAAATTACCTAAAAAAAAACCTGTAAAAAGATCTAAAAATATCCATATAAGGACCAAAACACGGACAAAAAGGATGTAAAATGCAATCCAAATTCATTCATATTTTAGTTTTTATTATATATATTATATATATTATTTCTAATATATATTTAATATTTATATATTTATTATTTTAAAATGCAAAATTCTGGTGGTAGGCAACAATGCAAATATATATGAGTGAAATACTCCTTATTTCAGACATATATTTTTTTATTAACATAATTTAAAAGAAGGAATTCCGTGTTTGTTAAGAAAGTACTTGCAGAATTTGGAATGAAATGTTCTTTCTGCCTAGAATTAATTCAGCAAACCCACAATGGACATCCTGGAGAAAGAAACTGAAATTAGAATAACTGGAATCATATTTGGCTTAACCACATTTGGGTTACAGAAATTGGAATTAGGAAACACAGAAGTTGGCTTTGCAGTATATCACAATAGTCATCTCCAGGTTTTTAGGTATCAGTTTTCAGACAGCACGTTACAAAACACTGAGAAACTTCTCTCCACATCAATGGATCTTAAGGGTCCATACATCTTCCTCTTCAAAAACACTCACATCAAAATGTTCTACTTTCAATATTTCACTTATCTTGCAGATACTAATTTGGTAAACCTGTTTTTTAAACATTAGTTTTTATTTTTTTATTTCATGGTTCATGGTGCGGGTTACTGTAGTCACGTCCTAGTTCGTAAACCACGGGCAACAGCTGAGAGGCCTAGTAAGTGGTCCTGAGAGTCAGGATATCAGTTGCTACGGAATGGGTGTGGGCATCTCGGACATATTCTGAGTCATGGCCCTTCTTGTGCTCAGGCGGCTAGGGCTATACAATCCACCGGTGGTCCCTAACCCATTAGAGGAGAGATCCTCACTTGGACTATGTGTAAGTAGGGTAGCATCCTGCTTCATGAATTTACCAAGCTCAGAACATTTTAAGCAAGCCTCGGACCTATGGGAGTAATGGAATCCCACTCCCATTTGACAGGCGAGGGACTCCTTGGAAACAACTTGGCGAATGAAATGGAATTCGATGGGGAGTTATCAATATTAATGGGCTTACAGAAGAAAGAAAGTAGAACTACCTGAGTCGGCAAAAAGTATGCACGTGGATGTGCTACGAGTAAGTGATATTCGAGTAAGAGGAAATAATGAGGATGAGATAGGAGATTATAAAGTGTACTTGACGGATGTTAAAAAGGGAAGGGCAGAGTGTGAGGTAGGGCTGTTTTTCAGGAATACTATTGCACGCAACATAGTTTCAGTTAGGCACATAAATGAGTGAAAGATGTGGTTAGATTTGGCAGTTGGAGTAATTAGGATGAGAATTGTCTCAGTGTATTCACCATATGAGGGTGCAGATGAGGATGAAGTTGACAAGTTTTATGAAGCGTTGAGTGACATCATAGTCAGGGTCAACAGCAAGGATAGGTAGTGCTAATGGGTGATTTCAATGCAAGAGTTGGGAACAGAATTGAAGGATACGAAAGGGCGATTGTTGGTAAATGTGGGGAAAATATGAAAGCTAATGGAAATGGGAAGCGTTTGCTGGACTTTTGTGCTAGTATGGGTTTAGCAGTTATGAATACATTCTTCAAGCATAAGGCTATTCACCAATACACATGAGAGGCTAGGGGTACCAGGTCCATAATAGACTATATCTTAACTGACTTCCAATTCTGATGTCTGTTAGGAATGTACGGGTTTTTCAGGGATTTTTCAATGATACAGACCATTATGACTGATCTGTAGAGAACTAAGTATCTCTAGAGAAAGTGACATCTGTCTGCAAACCCATAAGGGTAGAAAATCTCCAGAAGGAGGAAATTAGACAGAAGTACATAGATATGATTAGTGAGAAGTTTTGAACAGTGGACAGTAAGCAGGTTCAGGATATAGAAAGCGAATGGGTGGCATACGGGGATGTTTTAGTAGAAACAGCAAGGGAATGCCTAGGAACAACTGTGTGTAAAGATGGGAAAAGGTGAACATCTTGGTAGAATGATGAAGTGAGAGCAGCTTGTAAACATAAAAAGAAGGCTCATCAGAAATGGCTCCAAACAAGGGCTGATGCAGACAGCGAATTGTATGTACATGAAAGAAACAGAGCGAAATAAATAGTTGTTGAATCCAAAAAGAAGTCTTGGGAAGATTTTGCTAATAACCTGGAGAGGTCAAGCAGCAGGGAAACCTTTCTGGACAGTAATAAAGAAAGGAAAGGAGGGGAAAAGGAAATCAACAGTGTTTTCGGTAATTCAGGTGAACTCATAATAGATCCCGGGGAATCACTGGACAGGTGGAGGGAATATTTTGAAAATCTTCTCAACATAAAAGGAAATCTTCCTGGTGGTGTCGCGAATAACCAAGCTCATGGGAAGGAGGAAAATGATGTTGGTGAAATAATGCTTAAGGAAGTGGAAAGGATGTTAAATAAAATCCATTGTCATAAAGCAGCAGGAATAGATTAAATTAGACCTTAAATGGTGAAGTATAGTGGGAAGGCAGGGATGAATTGGCTTCGCAGAGTAGTAAGATTAGCATGGAGTGTTGGTAAGGTACCTTCAGATTGGACAAAAGCAGTAACTGCACTTATCTTTCAGCAAGGGAACAGGAAGGATTGCAACAACTATCAAGGTATCTCATTGTCATTGATTAGTATACCAGGCAAAATATTCACTGGCATTTTGGAAGGGAGGGTGCGATCAGTGGTTGAGAGGTAGTTGGATGGAAACCAGTGTGGTTTTAGACCACAGAGGGGCTGTCAATATCAGATTTTCAGTATGCGCCAGGTAACTGAAAAATACGAGAAGAATAAATGGCTGTGTTTATGTTTCGTAGATCTAGAGAAAGCATATGACAGGGTACTGAGGGAAAAGTTGTTCACCATACTGGGGGACTATGGAATTAAATGTAGATTATTAAAATCAATCAAAGGCATTTATGTTGACAATTGGGCTGCAGTGAGAATTGATGGTAGAATGAATTCTTGGTTCAGAGTACTTACAGGGGTTAGACAAGGCTGTAATCTTTCACCTTTGCTGTTCATAGTTTACATGGATCATCTGCTGAAAGGTATAAAGTGGCAGGGAGGGATTCAGTTAGATGGAAATGTAGTAAGCAGTCTGGCCTATGCTGACGACTTGATCTTAATGGCAAATTGTGCCAAAAGCCTGCAGTCTAATATGAAGGTCAATCAAATATAAACAGGAACTTTGTTCCTGAACATCAACAGTTGGTAGGACTGGCCCCGTGCTTCTGCTATGCTTAGGCGGGTCCGCTAGGAGTGGGGAGAGTGTACTTTTAGATAGTTCCCGCCGTTTCATCAGTAACGCTCATGATGTCGGAGCAACAGTTGTACTCCTCCACTGCGCAACACATAATTATAAAATTTCTTGCTCGGGAAGGAGTTACGGCGGCAGAAATTTGCCAGAGATTGACTGCACAGTTTAGTGATCAAACATTGTCAAGGACGCATGTGTTTGCCTGACAAAAAGTTCCAGGAAGGATGAGAACATGTGGAAAATCAGCAACACGATCGTCGTCCTCAGACCAGCATTACAGATGAAAACATTTGTGCGGTTAAAGACGTTATTGACGATGATTGACGGGCGACAGTATCAGAAATTGCAGAACAAGTCGGAATCAGTTATGGGAGCTGTCAAGCAATCATCACAAATGACCTACAGTTCC
This sequence comes from Anabrus simplex, assembly GCF_040414725.1. Taxonomy (NCBI): domain Eukaryota; kingdom Metazoa; phylum Arthropoda; class Insecta; order Orthoptera; family Tettigoniidae; genus Anabrus; species Anabrus simplex. The sequence goes on from NC_090265.1 coordinate 226,258,254, forward strand.
GTAAAGTGTGTTCCAGAAGGGTCCCTTGCCTTTTGACCGAAAATATGAAATTGAGACGTTTGGAGGTCTGTCAGAGGCTTACAGCAAGGTTTGTGGAAGACGGTGGTGCATTTTTGAGTCAAATCATCACCTGCGACAAAACATGGGTCCACCACTACACTCCCGAATCTAAACAAGCCAGTAAGGAGTGGTGGAGGAAAGGGGAGGCAGCACCAATGAAAACCAAGACTCGACTATCAGATGGCAAGGTTCCAGCAACCGTTTTTTTTTTTTTTTTTTTCAATTGGCGAGGCATCTTGCTAATTGATTTTTTGCATGAGCAATGCACAATCAATGCTGCTTACTACTGCAAGCTGTTGAACAAGGCGAGGGTTGCATATTGCTGCAAAAGACGTGACCAACCGATTCGACAGGTCATCTGCCTCCACAACAATACGCGGCCCCATACTGCAGCTCTAACTGTCTCCAAGTTACAGGAAATGCACTGGACTACATTTGATCATTACAGCCTGGACTTATCACCCTGCGATTTTCATTTGCTCAGACTGCTTAAAGAAGCTCTAGGAGGGCAACGATTTGAAGATGACTAGAGTGTGGAAGACTTCGTGTGCAACTGGCTGGTGACATGATCCTGTTCTTTTTATGATGGGGGCATCAAATAGCTGCCCATACACCGGGAAAAATGCAATTCCAAAGCAGGAAACTATGTGGAAAAATAAATTGTAATTGCTTTGTGTTTTTCAATAAATGATTTTAAATAAAAAATAAAATCCCATTCATATTTGATCCTCCCTCATACCTTGGAACTTAAAAATAGGTGCAATGAGTATGGTATGAAAATTAGCCTTTCGAAGACTAAATTGATGTCAGTAGGTAAGAAATTCAACAGAACTGAATATCAGTTTGGTGATACAAAGCTGGAACAGGTTTCTTAAAAAGAAGGCAATGAATACTAAGTATGAACTCTTAATGATAATGGAAAATACTCTTTTTGCAATTTTAATCCTTTTCAGAAAATTCCCCCTTTTTAAAACCCCTGTGGAAATTCCTGTACCCTTGTGGATTAGAGGATTGTAAATGAAAGATTTTGCAATAATTATATTTCTTTTCACACTATAATCTATGAACAACCAAGAACATTATCTTTATAGATTTAATTATGAGCCTACCTGTGAAACATCCCTTAGGACTCCGAGCCTTGGTATTGAGAACAGGATTTATGCTGTTCAGGCTGCATGGTGAGAACTTGTTATTATTGCGCTTATCTCCTGAAGTTGCCCTGGCAAACATAATGAAGTTACCATCTTCTCCACCTGGGGTGCACTGATCAGGATCATGCTAAAGGAAAATAAGAGAGAATTAGAAAAATAATAATTGTTTTCAAATTGGGACACACAAATTTGGAGACAACTGAAAAGAATGTTGATGTAGGTTACTCAACAAATCCCATTACAGCTTGTTTCAAAAATTCTATTCCAAATCTTAGATGGTAATTCAATCATTTCTGATGTCAGCAACAAAACTATGTGATGTAATGTAGCATGTAGATAGTTCAGGTGCAAGTAGACTCCCTCATCTGTACATCTGCTGACCATGTTTTTTATTGATGCATTTCCTTATTCAATCATTTTTCTGACTATCCTCACTGGTGTGGATTTTAAAAGTAATCTATTTATCAAATAAAAGGTTTTGAGTTTGAGCACCAAGCAGTTCTAGCATTTTCAATTTGTATTAATTACTCAATGTTGATGAGAGTTAAATTCAAAAAACTTTCTACTTTATGGACCAACAAGAATGAGGAGTCAAATCTCAGCATACAATCATTTTCTACTCCTTAACTTGATTGATTGTATTCTTTTTCTCAGATTTTCTCACACTCATATACTCAGACACTACCATGCTGTCATCTGCCCAGAAGCTGTGTATGCCACCGAGTGCATGATCCTTAACAATAAAGGTCTAGCTGAAAAACTAGAGATCAAAGAAGGAAAGATTCTCAGGAAGAAAATAGGGCCAGTCAAAATAGAGGATGAATACAGGAGGCGACACAATCAGGAGCTCTATAACTACACAGAAAATGTCACGGACGTGGCCAGGAAGGGACGTCTGACCTTTTATGGTCACATATCAAGGATGAATTCTGCCAGAGTGACTAATCGTATTCTATCCTACTGGCAGAAAAGAAAGATTAAGACCCGTGGCTAACGGAAGTGGTAAAGATCTTCAGGAAAAAAAAATCCTAAGAAAAACAGCTCGATTTGTTCTGGGTGATTTCCGACAAAAGAGTAGTGTTACAAAAATGTTGCAAAGTTTGGGCTGGGAAGACTTGGGAGAAATGAGACGAGCTGCTTGGCTAAAGGCTATGTTCCGAGTTGTCAGTAGAGAGATGGCGTGGAATGACATCAATTGACGAATAAGTTTGAGTGGTGTCTTTAAAAGTAGGGGGTTTTTTGCTTTCTTTACATCGCACCGAGACAGATAGATTTTATGGCGACGATGGAATAGGAAAGGCCTAGGAAGTGGAAGGAAACGGCTGTGGCCTTAGTTAAGGTACAGCCCCGGCATTTGCCTGGTGAGAAAATAGGAAACCACGGAAAACCATTTTCAGGGCTGCTGACAGTGGGGCTCGAATTCACTATCATCCGATTACTGGATACTGGCCGCACTTAAGCTACTGCAGCTATCGAGTAGTAACGATCACAATATGAAGAGAAAGTTGGAATTCAAGAGGACAAACTGGGGCAAATATTTGTTTATAGGAAGGGGAATTAGGGATTGGAATAACTTACCAAGGGAGATGTTCAATAAATTTCCAACTTCTTTGCAATCATTTAAGAAAAGTCTAGGAGAAAAACAGATAGGGAATCTGCCACCTGGGCGACTGCCTTAAATGCAGATCAGAAGTGATTGATTGATTAATGGAATGAGGGTTTGTGTCACCTATCACAATCACACATCCAAATGAAAACAATTAAACAGATTTATACAAACACTGTAATAATAAAGGTCATCCAGATAATCTATATATATATAAAATAACTTGTCCTGACTGACTGACTGATTCATCATCGCCGAGCCAAAACTACTGGACATAAAGAAATGAAATTTTGGGGATATATTCATATTAAGATGTAGGTGCTCGCTAAGAGAGGATTTTTGGATATTCCGTCGCTAAGGGGGTGAAAAGGGGGGTGAAATTTTAAAATGAGTGTATCTATATCTCAAAACTTTTAAAGTTTACAGATGTAAAAATTGGTATTTAGAATCTTCTTTAAAAATAAGGAAATACGTATTTTTTTGTTTTCAGAAAATCCCAATAGGAGGGGTGAAAAAGGGTGAAAATGGGGAAAAATGGGTTGAATGCCTTTTTCAGGATACCGGTACTTATATCTCAGAAACTGAAGATATTACAGACCTGAAAATTTGTACTTTTGATCTCTTTCAAAAATAAAGAAACACGTATTTTTTTGTTTTTGGAAAATCCAATTAATGGGAGGGTGAAAAGGGGGTGAATTTTTTAAATGAGTGAATCTGTATTTCCAAACTTTTAAAGTTTGCAGATGTGAAAATTGGTATTTAGAATCTTCATTAAAAATAAAGAAACACGTCTTTTTTTGTTTCCGGAAAATCGCAATAGGAGGAGTGAAAAGGGGTGAAAAAGAGGTTGAATGCCTTTAATGAGGCTACTTATATCTCAGAAACTGAAGATATTACAGACCTGAAAATTGGTGTTTGGGATCTCCTTTAAAAATAAAGAAACACGTGTTTTCTTTTTCTGGAAAATCCAATTAAGGGGGGTGAAAAGGGGGTAATATTTTAAAATGAGTGTATCTATATCTCAAAACTTTTAAAGGTTATAGATGTGAAAATTGTTATTTAGAATCTCCTTTAAAAATAAAGAAACACGTGTATTTTGTTTTCGGAAAATCCTAATAGGAAGGGTGGAAAAGGTTGAAAAAGGGGTCGAATGCCTATCATGAGTCTACTTATATTTCAGAACCTGAAGATATTACAGACCTGAAAATTTGTGTTTGGGATGTCCTTTAAAAATAAAGAAACATGTATTTTTTTTGGAAAATCTAATTATGGGGGGGGGGGTGAAAAGGGGGTGATTTTTTAACATGAGTGTATCTATGTCTCAAAACTTTTAAAGTTTATAGACGTAAAAATTGGTATTTAGAATCTTCTTTAAAAATAAAGAAACATGTATTCTTTTGTTTTCGGAAAATCCCAATAGGAAGGGTGTAAAAAGGTGAATAATGGGTTGAATGCCTGTAATGAGGCTACTTATATTTCAGAACCTGAAGATATTACAGACCTGAAAATTGGTATTTGGGATCTACTTTAAAAAGTAAAGAAACACGTATTTTTTCGTTTTTGGAAAATGCAAATATTGGGGGGGTGAAAAGGAGGGGGGCTGAATTTTTTAAAATGAGTGTGTCTACATCTTAAAACTTTAATATTTACAGATGTAAAAATTGGTAGTTAGAATCTCCTCTAAAAATAAAGGAACACGTATTTTTTTGTTTCCTCTGAATCCCAATGGGAGGGGTGTAAAAGGGTGAAAAATTTGTTGAATGCCTTTAATGAGGATACATATATCTCAGAAACGAAAGATATTACAGAACTGAAAATTTGTATATGGGATCTCCTTTAAAAATGAAGAAACATGTATTTTTTAGTTTTTGGAAAATCCAATTAATGGTGGTTAAACAGGAGTGACAAATTGGGGTGAATTTTTTGAAAGACTATATCTACAGAATATCTTGAAACGTAAAATGTTACAGGCATAAAAAGTGGGTGTTTGAAATCTCCTGTAAATGTAAAGAAACATAGGTGATTTGTTTTTGGAAACTCCACTTAAGGGGAATTCCAAAGGGGTGAAATTTTAAAATGAGAATTTTTACAGTATATCTAAAAAACTTAACATGTTACAGAAGTGGAAAATGGTATTTTTATCTGTATTAAACATAAAGAAACGTGTATTTTTAGTTTTCTGAAATACCACTTGTGTGGAGCGGGGGGGAGGGGGGGTAAAAGTGACTGAAAATGGTGTTGAATTCTTTTAATTAGGCTACTGATATCTCAAAAATGAAGATGTTACAGCCGTGAAATTTGATATTTGCAATCTGCTTTAAAAGTAAAGAAACACTCATTCACGGAAAATCCAACGAAGAGGGGGGGGGGGTGAGGGGGGTGAAAGAATTGAAAAATTGACTTAATTGTATGAGAATACATACATCTAATAAAAACTACAGTTGTTACAGATGTGAAAATTCGTATTTGGATCTCCTTTAAAAACAAAAAAACGCATTTGGGGGCGAAACCATCTTGGAGGGCGGGAGTGTAAAGGAGTTGAATTCCTTTCATGAGGACACATAAATCAAAAATTGAAGAAGTTAGAGTCGTGATAATTGGTATTTAGAAGATCCTTTACTATTAAAGAAACAAATATTTTTTGCGGGAAAATTCACTTAGGGGGGAAGGGTAGTGTGAAATGTAGTGAAAAAAGTAAATTATTTTTATGGGGATACTTATATCTCAAAACTGAAGGTAATAGACGTGAACATTGGTGTTTAGAATCTCCCTCAAACATAAAGAAACAAGCCTTCTTTTAATATTTTTTTTGGGGTGGGTGGCGGTAAATAAACTTAACGGCGGTGGGGTGTAGAAGGAGGTGAGACCAATTGATTTTACTGTTCTTAATATACTTATAAGGATCCTCCGTTGCTCAGGCGGCAGCGCGCCGGCCTCTCACAGCTGGGTTCCGTGGTTCAAATCCCGGTCACTCCATGTGACATTCGTGCTGGACAAAACGGAGGCGAGACAGGTTTTTCTCCGGATACTCAGGCTTTCCCTGTCATCAGCCATTCCAGCAACACATAATAGTAATAATAATAATAATAATAATAATAATAATAATAATAATCTTCCGGGCCGTCGTCAAATGTGCGGACCGTGCTGGAAACGGCTCCTGGACGGGTAATGACTAAGAATGCAGTCCGGCCGCGGGTTCGGTGCCGCCAAGGCACCCAATATGACACCACGCCGGATCTCCTGAAGGATTTTATCCATATTAAAAATGATTATAGGAAAAGATGGCAAAGATATACGGACTCAACCGACCGGGAGGAATACCTGAGCTTAGCCCGGGAAGTACGAAATCGATTGCTGGAAAGGACGATTGAAAAATGGGAGGAAACATGCCGTAATCAAATAGAAAACGAGTCAGATCGGGAATTTTGGTGGATTCTCGCAGAAAACGAGCCAGATTGCGAATTTCGGCGGATTATATATCTAAAACAATAAGCATTCAATTATAAATTTCAGTATAATACCGTAGCGAAGCACGGGTATCTTGCTAGTATATATATATAATTTGAATGTGTAACACAATATTGTGAGAAAACTGCAATACTAACAGCTATGTACTATACATCAAAAGAAAGTTCTCCATCTCAGGATTACAAGAAAAATATTATTTATTTCATTTAAGCTCTTTAAGTCTTTAGGATATTTCAATCATGAAATTACCATCATTTCACCCCAGTGTAGCAGTGGGCTCATCAGTTGGAATGCTACACCTTTCCAAGACGCTGGTGTAAGTACGCCGTTGAGACACCACTGCAAGCCTCTTATGTAGGACAACACAGTGACGGTGCACAAGGGGAAGCATGTGCCTCCACTTGTATAAATGCCTGCCTTTGATTAGTAATATTTATTTCATCAAGTCCTTTATTTGAATAAAATAGCCATTTATTTAAATGATACAATGATTAGGTCATTGCTGTTAACTTAATTCAACGGTAGATGGCTCTTTGAAAGTTGTCCCCGTTGAACTTCCTATGCCAGCCTGATAGAGGGCTCTGTGAAAGTTGTCTATGGAGAACTTTCTATGTTAGTCCAATAGACATCAAGCAGTGGAGATGCGAGATGTTTTGAAAAGTGTTACCACACTCCTTTTGAGAGTATATTGTCACTCACACTGCAGCATTTTTATGAGCAGTACAGATGTCATTTCATAAAAGTGAAAGACTTGATAATTGGTATTACATTTGTATAAGATAACATCATTTGAAAATGATGAAATGGCACATAATATATTAAACACTAGTGAGCATCAACATCATAGAGACTAACAGTCTTGCTTATGCACTCACTGAAAATAGTTCACATCAGGCTACACATGCACTCATAAACATAAAGTTTAAAATTAATTTATAACGGAGCTTCAAGGCTACTTCAGTATTTCCTATTTGTACTTCAGGTCGATACAACGGCATGTTGTGGCATCAAAATATCTATCACAGCATCTTAGAAATAGGGCTCTTCATTAAGTCACACAGAAGTTTCTTCTCAATCGCAATCAAAGAAAATGCAGAGAGTCTGTCCCATACTTGTGAATTCCTTTGGCAGGTGTTTTTCCTTTTTAAGGCTGAGAAGCTTCTTTCAGCATAAGCGCTAGTTGCCGGGATGGTGAGAATGAGTCAATCAATTTTGTTGCTTCTGGATATGCTTTTTTAAGACCAGTGGTGTGCAAATATTGGTAGAGGTCATATGCATTATTTTTCACAAGGTGTGGCTTCGTGTAGAGGACAGACAGTTCACTTTTAAGTTTCATGCAGTCAAAATTTCGTCCATGGGTCCTCACTAACAACTGATAGGCACTGTTCGGGAACTCATTTGTGAAATTGTTAAACTGGTCAATATCAATTAACTGAAGGAACTCCAGCTTGTTAATATCAGAAAATCTATCTGATAGTTGCATGGATATGATGTCAATTATTTCCAAATACAATCAGAGATACGATGTTTTCTTTGTTCCTATAAACTCAATTCTCTGGCACTTTTGAGGGTAATCTTGCCTCCCTTCATTGTCTTGCAATTTTGACCAGATAGTTTCAAAATTATTTCTGGTTATCTGCAAAAACACTTTAAATTGCTGGATCTCTTTGGAGCAAAAGGCAATATCACATATTTTCTTCTGAAGGATCTGATACAGAACTTCAGATTGAGGAAGCGCTTCAGCAAATAAATTTAATAGGAAATAGAAATCAAAGTCTTTCAGGGTAACATAGTAACCCTTAGCTTGAATTCTCGTTCCAGCATCCCATTCGTCTGCGTTCTTTCATTTCTCTGAAGAATTCAAGGAGATCTGTATAGCGAGAGTACACAACTTCAATGAGCCTACCAGCATATATCCATCACATAGGCGTTACTGTTGGTAATCGTCTCTGTGTTACTTTGTCAAGAGCAGCGGCCCTTTTAGGGGATGATGAAAAACCCTGCTAACCCGGACAAGGTCTGAAAAAATACTTTGGATTCCTTGATGTGGTTAACAGATTGCTGTAATACCAAGTTGAGCCTACGAGCATAGCAGTGAACAAATATAGTCCGGTCATATTTATCCCTGACTAACTTCTGCAACCCACTGTGCTGTCCTGCCATCACTGCTGCACCATCAAATGTTTCTTCTTCTAACTTTTCACTACACTGAAATTCTTGTAACATACCAAAGAGATGTTTAGAGAGACAAACAGCAGAACGGTCACTGCTTACATTACTGAATCTCAAAAATCTCTCTTGAATTTCGCCTTCAGGACTAACATACCTAAATACAGTCAAGAGTTGTGCTATGTTAGAAACGTCTGTACTTTCATCCAAAATAACGGAAATATAGTTTGCCTTCTTAACCTCGTCTTTAATCTCGCTGGTCATAAAAGTAGCTATGGCTTCAATAATATCATTTTGTATATCAGGTGAAAGTCCTGAGAAAACTGTAGATGTTTCTAAATGGTGCCAAAACACGTCATCTTTCTTAGCAATTAATGCTAGTAACTCCCTGTAATTACCTCTGTTTTCGGATTCTTCAGTTTCTCAATGACTCCTGAAAGGTAATCCTTGCTTTGAAAGAAAACACACAGTATCTATTAAAGTTCTGACAATACATCTGTTGTTTTTTACTAGCTTATTATGCTCATCAAGTTTCTTTCTGTAAGCTGTATTCAAATAGAACTCTATTCTGGACCTTCTGAACTGAATCATATCAGCAACAGCGTTGCTGTGTGCTTGAGACACCTCATGGTGTCTGTTTAAAACTCTGAAACTTTCTAAATTGTGCACACCATCTTTATTCCAAGCATTATTTTCTGATGAAAATCAAATACATGGCCAACGGTACTGTTTATTCATTTTTGCACAACCACATAACCAGTCCAGATTTATGTACCACAAATCATGAAAATATTGTACTGTTCTTTGCTATTCCCTGAATAAATTTTTAAGAGAAGGAGTGGGTCTACCTTTTTCAATTATGTTTTTCTTTTCTTCAAAAGTTCTTAGCGAAAATGGCGTGCTCATTAAGCTTTCTATTATACACAAACATTCTGAGCCCACCAACTCACTTATTTTCAAGGTGGAAGCGACAGCATTCATTTGAATGTTTAATGCATTGTGCAGTCCTATAGGCTATCCTTACCTAACGTAAATTAAATATAAATTCACACTTTAACAAGAGAGGTCACATTGTATTATAATAGAAAACAATAACACAATAATATAACAATGCAATGTTGAGCGCGGCAAAACAAATGGATGGAACAGCTCGGCACCGACGTTATAAGCTTTTGTTTCCACTTTCCACTGTGGTAACACGACCAGAGAATGTAGTAGGATACATCTCAGTGTCGAGGGGAAAGGGGTCCTGCTTAGCACAGGCAAACTGCTGCACTAGAGTTCTCACAACACATCCAGGTGAAGAAACAAAAATATTAAATATTAATATTAAAGAATATTAGATTTTTATATTTTCAAACTGTTACCAGTGGTAACAGTGGATACTAGCATGCTTCGCCACTGAATTCAAGTTATCACCAGAATGTTAGTTGTTGCTCCATTAACTAAATAACGCGGTATGCAGAAACGGTTCTTGAGTTGCGAGAAGGGCATTAAACTTAAGTCCTGAGGGTCACAAACCACGTGGGGGACCAAAGAAGCGCTGGCTCGACTGCTCTGTGAGAGGACATGCATGTGGCGAAAGTCTCTCCTGAAGATGCACAAGTCCGCATCAAGTGGAAAAGGAAGTGTAGAACAGCAGACCCTAAAATTAAGCAGGATAAATGCGAAGAAGAAGAAGAAGAAGAAGATAATGATGAAGTGTTATTATTTAATAATAATAATAATAATAATAATAATAATAATAATAATAATAATAATAATAATAATAATAATAATAATAATAATAATTCACACTAACAGATAGAGAAGGGAGGCATCAGCTTTCTCCTCATCCTACACTTCCCATATTAAGAAGGGAAATTTCTAAAGAATGTCCTCCCACATCTGTTCTCTCTATTAGCGAGGATACCTGATGAAGCTGCAAAGCAGATACAAGGTCACCAGGCTCTTACAACAGACAGACTGGGAGGAGGGGTTGTGAGTGGGAGAGCCATCTAAAAAATGGCACTGTGTTAAGATGCAGAGTCTCTACCTGTCTCCTGTGTTTTCTTGTTTGTCCTGATCTACCCTTCACTTTACTCTCTATGTACACACTAGCCAGTTATTCCTTGCAGTGATCCTGTTCTGCATTCCTACTTCTTGTCTTTGATGTTTTTTCTCTCTGACTAGTTAAGATTGAATAATCACAATCTGCATGAATCCTGACTTAGCAGGAAAGAAATCTGAAGCAATCACACAGAACTTGCTTGTAAATGGCTTCCATGCACAAGTGCAGTAGTGGCGGTGGTTGTGTTGATAACTATTGTTTTAAGAGGCCTCGAGAACCTAATAATGTCCACAACACTTATAATTTTTATAATACTTATGTTATCATGATATGACTGCAAGAGAGGTTAATGAATTGGAAAATAATTGTTGTTATAATAGCAGAAACCTAAGGCCAAACATGGCAGAAAACAATGATGTGGAATGATTTAAATTAATTTATAAATCATACTTACTGGAGAGCCAAAGTTGTGACCAATCTCATGTGCTAAAGTAACGTGAGATACTGCTGGTGGTACATGTTTCCCATAGTTGAGCAGTGTCACAATCCCAGTGTTCAAGCTCTTCATACTGCCTCGGTATAACTGTTAAAAAATCAAATTCCATGTTAATAAACATGAAATGAAATTTTAAAATGCCATAAACACAATTTCATCAGCATTAAAGCACACATAATACACCATAGAAGTCAGGGAAGTACCGGTACCTGACAAGAGTTATTAGATATCTGAAAATCTTCCAGGATGGCCCAATCTAAAAACAAGGAAGTTTTCTGACATGTCAAAGATAAATATTAGATCACCACTCCCCACTGAAAAATGCGTGTTTTCTTTATTTTTAAAGGAGATACCAAATACCAATTTTCACATCTGTAACATCTTTAGTTTTTGAGATATAAGTATCCTCATAAAAAGAATACAATTCATTTTTCACCCCACCCCCTGCCCGTTAACTTCATTCCTCCCACAAAAAAATATGTGTTCCTTTATTTTTAAAGCAGATTCCAAATACCAACTTTCACGTCTGTAACCGTCAGTTTTTGGGATATAAGTTTCTCCATAAAAAGAATTCAACGTTTTTCACTTCCTTTCTCATTCCCCACTTAAGTGAATTTTCCGAAAACAAAAAATACGTGTTCCTTTATTTATAAAGGATCTTCCAAATACCATTTATCATGACGCTAACATCTTCAGTTCTGAGATATATTTATCCTCATAAAAATAATTCAACTCCTCCCCTCCTCCCAAGTTGATTTTCCCCCAAAAATGCCTGATTCTTTATTTTTAAAAGATATTCCACTTACCTGTTTTAATGTCAGTAATATCTTTATATTTTTTAGATTAAGTACCCTCATACAAATAATTCAATTAATTTTTCAATTCTTTCACCCCTTTAAGTGGATTTTCCAAAAACAAAAGAATTCATGTTTCATTATTTTTAAAGGAGATTCCAAATACCAATTTTCGCTTCTGCAACATCTTTAGTTTTTGAGATATAAGCATCCTCATACAAAGAATTCAACTCATTTTTCAATTCCTTCGCCCCCTTTAAGTGGATTTTCTGAGAAAAATAAATGCATATTTCTTTATTTTTAAAGAAGACTCCAAAGACCAATCTTCACATCTGTAACATCTTTAATTTTTGAGATATCACTATCCTAATAAAAAAATTCAACCCCCTTTTCAGTCCTTTTTACCCCCCTCCCTTTTGTAGTTTCTTACAAAAACAAAAAATACATGTTTCTTTATTTTTAAAAGATTAAAAATGCCAAATTTCACATCTTTAACATGTTAAGTTTTTGAGATGTTCTGTAGATATGCCCATTTTAAAAATTCACCCCCTTTTTCAGTTTCCCTTAAGTGGATTTTCCAAAAAGAAATTATCTATGATTCTTTACTTTTGCGGGAGATTCCAAATACCAGTTTTCAAGATCCTGAGGAACTAGGAAATGCCTCTATGGTCCTAGTTACAATGATGGAGAATTCCAGGCATTCACCTCCCCGTGGTAGAGAGGGGGCAACGAATGTATGTAATGACTGTTATTACATACAGGCGGCTAACGAATGATGGGACCGAATGTCTCCCGGTATAAGGAGATCCCCTCTGCCAAGTGCCAACACTCTCTTCGTAGGGTGGATGAGCGGGTGGAGGTTCCAGGCACCCTATTGCCCATGGGGTGAGAAATTGGTCCTAAAGGCGGATGAACCGACTTGTTTTGGTCAACGGCATTGGGATGCAGAAGGCAACGGGAAACCACTGCATTATTATCCCTTGTAATGCAACCATGCAATCGTCTCTACTTGAGCAAATGATTATTGATCATGAGCTTTGGAACTCAAGATCCGGCAGGGGAAGAGAGACTTGCAAGGCTTCCCAGGTCGTCAGTCAGCGAAATCCTTGCAAAGGACAGAAAAAACAGATGAGAATCGTAACGTAGAATGTCAGAACACTAATGACACCTGGGAAGTTAGAAGAGGTAAAAAGAGTGATGGAAGTTAATAATATTGATATTTTAGGACTTTGTGAAACACGATGGCAAGGAAATGGTGATTTCATTAGTGATGCATTTAGGATCATCTATAGCGGAGGAACAATACCTGGTCAATGCGGTGTGGGACTAATTCTTGGGAAGAACTGGGCAAAGAATATTGAGAACACCTATCATGTAAATGACAGAATACTGATGGTGAAGATCAAAGCAAAACCTAGGGATATGATCATTATACAAGTGTACTTTCCAACATCAAACAGTAATGAAGATGAGGTTGAAGAGCTGTATGAGTGTCTTGATGAGCTACTAAAACTAATTGATGACAAGGAAAATTTGGTGATTATGGGAGATTTCAATGCTGTGGTTGGCTTAAAACCAGACAGAATGGGGATAGGGAAATTTGGACTGGGAAAGAGAAACAGCTGAGGTGAAAGGCTACTAGATTTTTACGAACAGTATGATATGGTACTAACTAACACCATGTTTGAAGTGCCTTTGAGAAGATGATATACCTGGAAAAGTCCCGGAGACATGCAAAGATACCAAATTGATTTCATATTAGTTAAAGCTAGGTATAGAAATCAAATCAAATCAAGCCACAGCTACCCTGGCGCTGAAGTGGACAGTGATCACACACTTGTGATGGCAAAATGCAATTTCAGACTTAAAAAGATAATCAGAAGGAAGAAAGTCAGATGGGATTTAAACAGATTGCAAAACAAACAAATTAAACAGAAATATGCAGAGGATACAAATGCACTCATGGAATATAATAATTGTGATATGGACTGGGAAATGATGAAACAAGGAATCTCTGAGATAGCACATAGAACTTTAGGTAATAGAAGACTAGAGCCAAGAAAACCATGGATTACTCAGAGATATTAGACCTTATTCTGAAACGAAACCAGTATAGGAAGATAAACACAGCATTAAGCCATGATCAGTACAGAAAAACAAAGAATCTCATTGTGACAAAATGTAGGGAGGCAAAAGAAGTATGGATGAAGGAAATTACGCAGACTATAGAGAATGATATAATAGGAGGAAGAACAGATAGAGCATATGGCATGATCAAATCACTCCAATATAAACCCAAAACAAGAAGTTCAGTTATAAAGGAAGAGAATGGGCAAGTACTTATCGATAGTGAAGATATCGCAGAACGCTGGAAGGAATATCTTGAAGACCTGTACTGGGATGAAGAAGTAATGGCAATTCAAGACTATCTTGAACCTGAACAGATGGTGGAAGAAGACAATATAGGCCCAATAATCACATGGGAAGAATTTGACCTAGCACTAAAACAACTAAAGGACAAGAAAGCAACCGGACCGGACGGCATACCAGCAGAACTTCTCAAGGGAATAGGAGAAAGAATGAAACAACAACTGTATAACATCATTGCGAAATGCTATTACAATGGTGAAATCCCTGGAGACCTTACTAAAAGTAGGACAGTTACCTTACCAAAGATAGGAAATGCTACTGACTGTTCCAACTATAGAACACTAATACTGCTATTGCACGCATCCAAAATACTGCTTAATGTAATTAAGAACAGGATTAAAAAGAAAATTGAACAATATACATCGCAGGATCAGTTTGGTTTTACAATAGGGAAGGGAACAAGAGAAGCTCTTCTAGCATTAAGAACTATTCTAGAAAGAAGACTAAGTGTTAACAGGAAAACATACATTGCATTTGTGGATATAGGGAAAGCCTTTGACAAAGTAAACTGGAAACAACTCTTTAGGAACATGAAGAATATAGGACTGGACTGGAGGGACAGAAGACTCATTTTACTCCTGTACAAAAATCAAAGCACAACAATAGAAATCAATGGTAATGTTAAGACAGCATCCATTAGAAGGGGAGTGAGACAAGGTTGTGCACTATCTCCATTTTTGTTCAACATGTTCATTGAGGAGGCCATATCAAAACTTAAGCAGAAAACCAAAGGAATCAAAATTAATGGACAACAAATCCACTGTATAAGGTTTGCTGATGACATTGCATTAATTGCAGATTCAGAGAGGGAAATAAGTAAAATGCTACGAGTTTTAACATCAACACTACAAGAATCAAAATTGAAACTGAACACCTCGAAAACAAAAATATTAGTTGTCAAGAAATCAACTGAGGAAATACCAATAAACATTAAGGTAGGCGATGAAAAAGTACAACAAGTAAGTCAATTTTGCTACTTGGGAAGCATTATCACTCAGGACAACAGGTGCACTACGGAAATCAGGAGGAGGATTGCTCTAGCTAAACAAGCCTTCAGTAACAAGAAACAGCTTCTGACAAGCAGGAACATTAACATGAAAATTAGGAAAGAATTTGCCAAAATGTTTGTGTGGAGTGTTTTGTTGTATGGTTGCAAAACATCGGTCTTAGCAAAATAGGATATAAAACGCCTGGAAGCAATGGAAATGTGGATATAGAGGAGGATGCTGAAAATTAGTTGGACAGAGAAAAAATCAAACAATAGGGTCCTTAAGGAAATAAACGAAACAAGGGAATTGGTCAACACTATAGAAAAGAGGAAAACCAAATTCCTTGGCCACACACGTCGACATAACACATTCCTCACGACTCTGATGGAAGGAAAAGTTCTGGGTAAGAAGGGAAGAGGAAGACCGAGGAAGAAGTATCTGGATGCCGTGATGGACAGGCTGAATTTGAAAAAATATGTTGATCTGAAACGCTCAGCAGATGAGAGACAAATGTGGTTGCAGCGACAAGGCCTTGCTTTTAGGATATGAATGGGAATGAATAAACATGGTAAGTGTCTGAGATATATTATAGGCCTAGATACTTTTTTTCAAATTCCACCCCGTTTGTCACTCCCGTTCACGCCCTATTTCTTTATTTTTAAAGGAGATTGCAAATACCAATTTTGATGTCTATAACATCTTCAGGTATTCAACCAATTTTTCACCGTTTTTACACTCCCCTTAATGGGATTTTGCAAAAAAAAAAAAAAAAAAAAAAAAAAAAGAACATGTTTCTTTATTTTTAAAGGAGATTTCAAATGCCAACTTTTATGTCTGTAAACTTTTAAGTTTTTGAGATATAGATATCCACATTTAAAAATGTCACCCCCTTAGCGACAGAATACCATAAAATCCTTCCTTAGTGACCACCAACACCCTAATATAAATGTATCCTCAAAATTTAATTTCTTTACGTCCAGTAGTTTTGGCTCAGCAATGATGAATCAGTCAGTCAGTCAGTCAGTCAGTCAGTCAGTCAGTCAGTCAGTCAGTCAGTCAGTCAGTCAGTCAATCAGTCAGTCAGTCAGTCAGGACATGTTATTTTATATATATAGATAAAACATTTTGGACATTTACTGCATAGAATTACACCTTAATAGACGTAAATTCAGGATTTGAAAAGTGAGTAACAAACAAATTCATGGTGCAACTACCCAATGGGGCCCTGGTCTGCCAAGATGATTGCTGCCCAGCAAGATGGCCTGTAGATACTGGAGTGCCACATGGTCAGCGTGACAACATTCTTAGTCTATCATTCTGCCTTTTTGACAATGTTTATTGACTCTCACATCAGACAGCTTCTTACTCTGTTTCACAAGGCCGAGTAAACCCTGTTGTAGGCCTCAGTCTAGGATTAAAATCCCTGGACTGGCCGGAAATCAAACCTAGGGCCTCCAGGTAAGAGGCAGGCATGTTACTCCTATACCAAGGAGCTGGCAATGAAAAGTGACACCTAATCATCTGTGTAAGAAGTGAAAAATGCAATGCTGTTTTAATTTTAAAACATGTATATCAGAAGTCATTGCTGACCACTGATAACAATAATAAAATACAATTATACACCAAATTGCAAAATGTTCTTAATGCTTCAGAGATTTCAGTTTTTCTGACTATGTATAAATTGATGGGTCTTAAATGTGGTTTAGAGGATGGAGCTACCGATAGTTTTAAAAGCCTACTTGAAAATAATTGTCGCTACTTCGATGAAGTTCCATACATCTGAAAAATCAGTTAATCCAGTATTTCCAAATCCTGCAAAAGAAATACTTCTGTCTACTCTGCTACATACTGCATTGTAAAGATTATTAAAAGATGATTATGATCATCATCATTGTGTTACAAAATACAAATAAACAAAATAATAATCAAACAAAGGAAAGATAAACAAAAGACACAAACGCAAGAACAACTAAAGGCAATTTGAACAGACGGACAACAGGATGTGGAAGATGCTGGACAACCCTGCTGAGAACATAACTTGGTGATGCACTCTTGAGCAAAACAATCAGGTTCCTTAAAATACTGTTTATTAACAATATTCCTTAATAACCTTCAAAAAATTGATGTTGAAACATGCATAGCTTAACTATATTAATGGGTACCTTTGACACTGAGTGCTCGTTGACATTTGCAAAATGATTTGAAGATATGGTATATTATTAATCCAGAATTGGCACCTGCCTTACAAATAAGGGGAACATTGAGGTCTAAGACTCTAAATACAATAAATATTACATTAAGATACTGCCTTTGAAAACACTGAAGCCAACCAATCAAACTGACAGCCATACTCACAGACATGTGAGGGTTGGTAGTCCTGCCCTCAGAAATCGAGTGGTGTCCTAATGATGCTAATTACCATCTGGTTTAAATTATTATCATCAAAGGGGTATTTTAAAACACAACAAATTAATGGTTAAAGCAAGGAAGATAGCAAAAGGTATTAATTAAAAGAACATCAAGGGGATCCTGAAAACATGATCATGCAAGTACTCCCATATAATGGATACGTATCGTGATGCAGCAGCATATCCAATTGTAAACCTATTTTGGAATTGAAGATTCCCTTACGATGTGGGCTAATCCCATTCTACCGGAAACAGGCAAACAAAAAAAATACAATAACATGGATTTAAAGTTACAAATTATATGGTAAGGTTACTTGCTCCCAATTAAACTCTGCACTGAAAAGTGCTATTCCCCTAAATTAAATCAATGAAGATGCGAGACTGCCCTGTAGAATTCCTGCAAAAGAAACAAGTTAATTCAAGATACAATAACGAAAATAAAATTTAACTTATCCCTTCAGCCCAGACTCCCCTGTGGAGCAAGAATTTGAATGAAAGACATCTGCTCTGATTGAGACCAAGATGCGAATTTGAAATGCTAATTTCACATCTTAGGATATAAACACCCCCAGTTTGCACGTGTCACCCTTTCATAACAATGGAACCAATCAACCAATAACATGCAGAATTTCAACTAGAGCAGACTGCACATCTTTTTACATGAGGGTGGAAAATTTCCCACACTCTCCAAACACAAACCAGAACACCCAGAAACAAGGGCTCTTTCTGGCACCAACGAGGCATGAGAAATAAGGAGCCAAGCCTTCATTAGGGTGTTCAAACAGTTCCCTTCTCCAGTTTAATGCACAGTAACTTCTTAATGCCACACATGCCTGTCTAAATATTCTATAAACAGCACAAAGATGATGAAGATAGTGATGATGATAGTAATAATAAGTAATAACTGAGTGGACTGCGTACAGGTCAAACAAATTTTCCAATAATTCACCTTTCAGCTGTTGAAGATATTAGTGACTTCAGCGCTTGGAAAATCAATGCTGCAGCTTTATCTATTGGCTTCACTTATCAGTGTCTACTGCAACAACTGAAAGACTGTTTCCTGCATATAAACCAACTAAGACATATGCAGGAAACTAAACACAGCAGAAACAGCTTTTGGATCTTGGAGTGAAATCAATTGAAAGTTTGCTGCAAGTGACTGAAGAATAGAATTTGCTTATGAACAGAAAGGTACGTTAAATGGATTTGGTTTAGTTCTGAAAACAGCAGTCTTATGGCAATAGGACTATTTTAACAGTCTCTTAATAGAAGTATTTTAGACAGGAGTTGCAGTAGTCTTTAATATTTTGTTAAAGAACTGGGACCATGCCTTCTTATTAGTAAGTTAATATTATAAGTAGGGTCCAGATGTTCAGGAAATGTCATATTTTTTCCTGTCTTTCGTTTTGGGTAGTTCTTGGAATAAAGCATGAATTGGACATTTCTGAGCATATTTAGTCTTATTCTAAAGAAGTTGCAATCATGTCCCAAAACGTCAAGTTCCGAGAAGACACAGACAAGACAGAACTAATTATAAATAGGGATCCATAGAAAAAAATGATCAACTACAGCAATCTAGGTTTTCATGGCCGCGTTACAGATCATGTCAGTATTTTCCGGGCTTGTACGCCATGGTCCAGGAGCATGCAATGGTCCCGACATTTCACTGAAGACTGTGCCTGGCATTATCAAGGGTTCTGACTGACTTTGATAGCTGCGAAGCTCACAGTGGAATGGAGTGATGTTGCAATTCCACCTCATTATATAGTGCAGGCTATGGTGCGTTGCTCGTCTATTGGTCCGGCATGATGGAGGGGAGATCGCTGATTGGCTATTCTTCGGCCAATGATTGAAGCATTAAGGAGCCTGATGTAGGTCAATCTGCCTTGGCAGAGACAAGCAACTGATCACCCATTGCTTTTTCTGGTCTGCCGCGGCCATTGTGTCCTCCAGGATTTAAAGCTTTTAGACTGGAAACCAGGCTTTGTTTACCCATTCAGATTCCTCTTCAAGGCTGAAGCTGTTGATGTGCTTCAGGATTTCAATTGTTTCAATGCATGATAAAATAGTGAGGCTAACAGTACTTTGGTGTTGCTGTACTGTATGTCATGACCTGCAAGCAGCGAGTGTTCAGTGACTGATGATCTTCCTGCTTATCCCAGCCGGGTTTGTCTGTTATGCTCCTTCAGTCGTATGGTGATGCTGAGTTTTGTAGTTCCTATATATACCTGGCTGCAGCTGCATGGGATTTTGTAGGCACCTGCTGTGGAGAGAAAATGGCGCTTGTCTTTAGCAGACCTAAGTAGTTCCTGGAGTTCTTTTGTTGGCCTACATATGGCTTTTATCCCATGAGAGTCCATTAGTTTCCCTATTCTATCTGATGTCTTCCCAATATACATTGCGTGTTATAAATCTCATTCCGTATTGAAGGTTATCACTTTACAAATAAAAAGTCTTATAGAATCCTCCTTTTCTATACAAAACAACCACCTATATTAGATGGGACGATATCCATACATCTTTTCGCCTATCTAAAGGCCATCCTCAGTACAAGCTCAAATATTACACTTATGCAAACAAATTAAATCACTGATGAAGTGTGTGGAATTAAAATACTATGATCATGATTGACATATTAAAAACATTTTTGAGGTAGAAAAATCCTCTCGTCTAAAAACTCGTTTGGTTGACATAAAACTTGCTAGTCCTTTTAAAAAGTGGAACACTGTGTTGTGCAGCATAGTGAGAGCATCAATAAAGGGAATGTGTGCATCATTCATTAAAAGGCCGTTGTTTCAAATTGTACGACCTTGTCAGTCTCATGTCACTATTGACACTAAGCTTGTGTGTAGCTTACAGCATGTGTGAGTAGTGAGTAGGTACAATACAGTACAGTATATACAGTAAAACATTTATGAACAATAAAATTATGAAGCCTTAGAGTTTACGTAACACATTAGTGGAGCAAAGAAAAGAAAAAGGCTCTTCACGTCCAGATCTCCAGATAATAGAGTTTCTACAGTATTCTAAAAGCTCTTTGATAAGTTGAAATGATGCTGCAATGTGAGACAGCACAGTTGTATCAGCTGTCCTAACAACAAATGGTAAAACTATCACGCTGAAAGATCAAATGCTATAATTACATAAAATCTTATGTTAATTTTAAGGACACTTCCTCTAAAGCATTACTTTGTCAATTTTATGTATTTTTTCATCTAAACAGTGTTATGTAGCTGAAGATGTTTTTAATATATGAAACATGTACCACTTTTAACCATTAAATTGCCTTAGGCAATCATTGTAACGACTAGCTGGAAAATAAATAAATACTTAGTTGTGAAAAGCTATAATCTCAAGAGTATTTTCTTAATGCTATGACAGCCACAAGACGCACATGCAACAATGTGCAGCATGCTCCAGCTCACACATTTTTTAAATTTACCTGAGGGAACACAAGTATGAAGAGGGGAGCACCCACAACTCACTTTCATTGATTTCAATATGTCGCACACAGCAACGTAAACCTCAACAAGGAAGTCAAATATAAACTAGCATGTTTTTCAGCATTGATATAGTCTGAGAATGAGCTATGTATCTGTAAACAGGTTACTAAACCTCTTATTCTAACGAACATGACGTCCGCGCATATTTGCGGCCCAACAATGCACTTTGAATCATCTCATAAAACCGTTGGACATAGTGTTGGTATTTAACATTAGATATCCAAGCCTGACACCAGAATGTCAGTGATTCTTCATAACTCTAAGAATTGTATCTAATTTCAACCTCAACAAATATAATTTTTGAAATATGTAGAAATTATGGGATAAAAGCCCTTTAACCCCAAAAGTGTACTATATGTATATATCTCAACGTTAAGGATTTTTTAGAATAGTGGCATTCACTAACATGTTTTTCAGCATTGATATAGACTGAGAATAAGCTATGTATCTGTAAACAGGTTACTGAACCTCTTATTCTAACGAACATGATGTCCCCGCATATTTGCTGCCAACAATGCACTTTGAAACATCTCATAAAACCGATGGACATAGTGTTGGCATTTAACATAGATATTCGAACTTGACACCAAAATGTCAGTGATTCTTGATAAACTCTTGGAATTGTATCCAATTTCAACCTCAGCAAATATAAACTTTGAAATATGTAGAGATCATGGGGCCAGGGAAAAAGCCCTCTAACCCCCAAAACTGTACCATATGTATATATCTTAACCTTAAGTATTTTTTAGAATAGTGGCATTCATGTTTATTTTAATGGCATTCTTGTTTAATTTTAGTAGTATTTATTCTGTACCATACAGTCACTATTAAGCAGGTTCTTCAACAGCTGAAGATGACCTATTTACAGGTTGAAACCGGTACTGTCCTTTTATGTAAATAATATTGACACTTAGTTATGTAAAATAAAGCATTGATTAGGTGGAGAACTCATCCTTCATAGTTGTGTGCTAGATCAAATGCTTTTGGAGTAAACAGTTTCTTCAGAAAAGTATGTGAATGATGGCAATGTTTCTGGTAATGTGCTCTCCCACCCTGACCAAATCCATGCTCTTTTGCTTGCTGGGCATTAACCACTGGTTTCAATATTGCTGAGTATTTTGCTGTTGTACTTAGGGCAACAATGAATGAAGATTTGGTAATCGCTGAATGCAGCTGGTACGCTGATTTTCCTCATGGTGTAGTTTTCTTTGATTGTTAGTTGATTCAGTATGTTGACAAGCTGGGGAAATTTTTGTGCGAATGTTGGAATGCTTTCGTATTTCTCAGACCATCTAGTTTCACACATTTGCAAATGATTGGGACACAGATTCCTATGGGCAGTTGATTCCTTGAAGAAGTTAATGGTATCCTTTACAGTAGCAATAGTTTTTCTAATTTCAGGTACATTATTTGCATCTTTAACTACAAGATTTATTTTGTGGTTTGAGCAGTGAAAAAAATAATGCTCAAGAGTATTTTCTTCCTTATAATCGCTTGTATGCCACCCTCTTTGCCTGTCATTTTAGAGCAGCTGTCAAAATCAAGTCCTACACAATTTTCTGGTGGAAAATTATGACTAAAAAAAAAAAATTAAAAAAATTGTCAGTTGCTTCTGCGATGGATGGGGCGGGCATCTTGGGTTTTCAGTTCCACAGAACCTGTGAATTCTTCTTGGATATTCCTTAGGTTTTCACTGCAGAAACATGAGCTGATAGATAGTTGTTCTTTCCCAAACATGTAGGCTGTTTCGTCAGCTAAGACTGCGTAAGCCGTTGCTTTCTTAGCATCATTTGTTACACTCTCCCTAATAACTTTGCCACACAAATGTATCAATTCATTTTGTATTTTTGGCAATGGATACATTGCATTCCAATGACGTTTCTATAGGTGATCGTTCAATTTTTTTGTCAACAGATTCAACTCATAAGTTCAGCAGATCAAAGAAAAAGAAAATCCCTTCATCTGCTTCTTTTCCTGTAAGAAGCATATCATGAGTGCTGCAGAAAACGACACAGGAAATAAATCAATGATTATATTTGCTTGTTGTGTATGATTATGTTTTGTTGAAATGTTTGCACTTGAACATCTATAGACACATATTCAAGAAAAGCCTTCGCAGTGGCTGTTGCAGTTTTGTGAATGTTGATGGTGACATGTTTTCGGCAGTCCTCATGTATTTCCTCAAACTTTGTGAATGGCCTAATTATGAATGATTCTAAAACACCCCGAACAGTGCCAGTGACAGGAGGTAATAAAACACAACACTTGCAGAGAGCTTCCTTCAGTTGCTTCGAGTACACTAGCCATTTTTTTTCCTTTTACAAGTTGTTTTTACGTCGCACCGACACAGATAGGTCTTATGGCGACAATAGGACAGGAAAGGGCTAGGAGTGGGAAGGAAGCGGCCGTGGCCTTAATTAAGGTACAGCTCCAGCATTTGCCTGGTGAGAAAATGGGAAACCAAGGAAAACATCTTCAGGGCTGCCGACAGTGAGGTTCGAACCCACTATCTCCTGAATACTGGGTACTGAAAACAGATAGATGTAAGGCTTTCCAGGCATTTGCTCTATTAACCAGCATTTCGTCTTAGGTCTGATACTAGACTCATCAGAGTGGGATGTGTCAGACCCTACCCACTGACGCTGGGGTGTATGCAGGTGAACTAACTAACTATTCTCGTTTTCATTCCCCAGGGGTGGGGCGGGCCATAGGTGAACTTATCAGAAGCCCATTATAAGAGGCACAGTCTGCATACGTGAGATAAATCTCCACAATGGAAATATTGCCCGCCTAGCAATTCCGAATGGAAATTCTAAGTTCCCATGGAGGGAATTAGATGTTTTTCCAAGGCCCCTTCAGGGGAGGAATGAAAACGTTTAGTAGTAGTAGTAGTACTTCGGCACAAATAAATAATAAATAAGTTGGCAAAGGTGCCCAAAAGCATGAAATGCTAACGTAATCGATATATCAATCGAGAACTACATCGTCGAGAAGTTGGTTGATTGTTGTTGTTGTTTGAGTCATCAGTCCATAGACTGGTTTGATGCAGCTCTCCATGCCACCCTATCCTGTGCTAACCTTTTCATTTCTACGTAGCTATTGCATCCTACATCTGCTCTAATCTGTTTGTCATATTCATACCTTGGTCTACCCCTACCGTTCTTGCCACCTACACTTCCTTCAAAAACCAACTGAACAAGTCCTGGGTGTCTTAAGATGTGTCCTATCATTCTATCTCTTCTTCTCGTCAAATTTAGCCAAATCGATCTCCTCTCACCAATTCGATTCAGTATCTCTTCATTCGTGATTCGATCTATCCATCTCACCTTCAGCATTCTTCTGTAACACCACATTTCAAAAGCTTCTATTCTCTTTCTTTCTGAGCTAGTTATCGTCCATGTTTCACTTCCATACAATGCCACGCTCCACACAAAAGTCTTCAAAAACATCTTTCTAATTCCGATATCAATGTTTGAAGTGAGCAAATTTCTTTTCTTAAGAAAGCTCTTCCTTGCTTGTGCTAGTCTGCATTTTATGTCCTCCTTACTTCTGCCATCGTTGGTTATTTTACTACCCAAATAACAATATTCATCTACTTCCTTTAAGACTTCGTTTCCTAATCTAATATTCCCTACATCACCTGCCTTCGTTCGACTGCACTCCATTACTTTTGTTTTGGACTTATTTATTTTCATCTTGTACTCCTTACCTAAGACTTCATCCATACCATTCAGCAACTTCTCGAGATCTTCTGCAGTCTCAGATAAAATAACAATATCATCGGCAAATCTCAAGGTTTTGATTTCCTCTCCTTGGACTGTGATTCCCTTTCCAAATTTCTCTTTGATTTCCTTTACTGCCTGTTCTATGTAAACATTGAAAAGGAGAGGGGACAAACTGCAGCCTTGCCTCACTCCTTTCTGGATTGCTGCTTCTTTTTCAAAGCCCTCGATTCTTATCACTGCAGACTGATTTTTATACAGGTTGTAGATAATTCTTCGTTCTCGGTATCTGATCCCTATCATCTTCAGAATCATAAATAGCCTGGTCCAATCAACATTATCGAATGCCTTTTCTAGATCTACGAATGCCATGTACGTGGGCTTGTCCTTCTTGATTCGATCCTCTAAGATCAGACGCAAAGTCAGGATTGCTTCACGTGTTCCTACATTTCTTCTGAAGCCAAATTGATCTTCCCCCAACTCAGCTTCAACTTGTTTTTCCATTCTTCTGTAAATAATACGTGTTAAAATTTTGCAGGCATGAGATACTAAACTAATAGTGCGGTAGTTTTCACACCTGTCAGCACCGGCTTTCTTGGGAATAGGTATAACAACATTCTGCTGAAAATCGGATGGGACTTCTCCTGTCTCATACATCTTGCACACTAAATGAAATAACCTTACCATGCTGGTTTCTCCTAAGGCAGTCAGTAATTCAGCGGGAATATCATCAATTCCAGGTGCCTTGTTCCTATTTAGGTCACTCACAGCTCTGTCAAACTCTGACCTCAAAATTGGGTCTCCCATTTCATCAGCATCAACAGCCTCTTCATGTTCCAAAACGAAATTATCTACATCGTTACCTTGATACAACTGTTGGATATGCTCCTGCCATCTTTCTGCTTTGTCTTCTTTCCCTAGAAGTGGCTTTCCATCTGAGCTCTTAATATTCATGCACCTAGATTTCCTTTCTCCAAAGGTTTCCTTGATTTTCCTGTATGCAGCATCTACCTTTCCCAGGACCATACAGCCTTCGACATCCTTGCACTTCTCCTTCAGCCATTCTTCCTTAGCTACCTTGCACTTTCTATCCACTTCATTCTTTAATCGCCTGTATTCTTTTCTGCCCTCTTCATTTCTAGCATTCTTGTATTTTCGTCGTTCATCAATCAGGTCTAGTATCTCCTGAGTTATCCACTGATTCTTAGTTGATCTTTTCTTCCTTCCTAACATTTCTTCAGCAGCCCTACTGACTTCATTTTTCATGACTCTCCATTCTTCCTCTACTGTGTTTCCTTCGGCCTTTTCATTTAGTCCTTGTGCAACATGTTCCTTGAAACAATCCATCACACTCTTTTCTTTCAACTTGTCTAGATTCCATCTTTTTGCATTCTTTCCTTTCTTCAATTTCTTCAATTTCAGATGGCATTTCATGACCAACAAGTTGTGGTCAGAGTCCACGTCTGCTCCTGGGAAAGTTTTGCAATCCAACACCTGGTTTCTGAATCTCTGCCTAATCATAATGAAGTCTATTTGATACCTTCCAGTGTCTCCAGGTCTCGTCCACGTATACAGCCGTCGTTTGTGGTGTTTGAACCAAGTATTGGCGAGGACTAAATTATGGTCAGTGCAGAATTCAACCAGCCGACTTCCTCTTTCGTTCCTTTGTCCCAATCCAAATTCTCCTACTGTGCTACCTTCTCTTCCTTGGCCTACCACTGCGTTCCAGTCTCCCATCACAATTAGATTCTCGTCACCTTTGACATATTGTATTAAATCTTCTACCTCCTCATATATTCTTTCAATTTCTTCTTCATCCGCTGAACTAGTAGGCATATAGACCTGCACTATTGTGGTGGGCATTGGTTTGGTGTCTATCTTGGCGACAATAATTCTTTCACTATGCTGGTCGTAGTAGCTTATCCACTGCCCTATTTTCTTATTCATTATTAAACCAACTCCTGCATTACCCCTGTTTGATTTCGTGTTGATAATTCAGTAATCGCCTGACCAAAAATCCTGTTCTTCCTGCCAACGTACTTCACTTATACCCTACTACATCTAACTTTAGCCTATCCATCTCCCTTTTCAGATTCTCTAACCTACCACAACGATTCAAACTTCTAACATTCCACGCTCCGACTCGCAGAATGTCAGTATCCATCTTCCTGATGATCGCCCCCTCTCGTGTAGTCCCCACCCGGAGATCCGAATGGGGGACTAGTTTACCTCCGGAATATTTTACCCGGGAGGAAGCCATCATCAGTACATCATTCATACAGAGCGAGCTGCATGTCCTCGGGAGGTGGTTACGGCTGTAGTTTCCCGTTGCTTTCAGCCGTGTAGCAGTATCAACACAGCTAAGCCATGTTGAGTATTATTACAAGGCCGTATCAGTCAATCATCTAGACTGCCGCCCTTGCAACTACCGAAAGGCTGCTACCCCCCTTTCGATGAACCATTCGTTAGTCTGGTCTCTCAACAGATACCCATCCGGTATGGTTGCACCTGCGGCTCGGCTATCTGCATCATTGGGACACGCAAGCCTCCCCACCGCGGCAAGGTCACATGGTTCGCAGAGGATTATCGAAATTTTGAGGATTTTTATTATTTATGCAAGACCGACTCTATTGGAGTCGCGGAGTTGGTCTCGATTTATGCGTCTATATACGATATATATATATTTAGAGTCGGTCTCGCTACGATACGATCATATGCAGCAGGTCGTTGAGTGATACGGAAGTAATGCTCTTAGAATACTATACTTCCTTTGCTACTGTACATTATCTCACTTTTAATTTAAAAGTAGTAAATGTTCCTATTTCATTAATAAATGTATAAAAATAATCAAACCGTAAAAATGACACAGTTGCTAGCTTGATCACGTAGTGTCGTTCCGCCATGGATGTCGTCGTAGTGTCACGGAGAATAATCAGAGGAGCAGTCCTGAGTTAATGTTAAAGTAAACGTCTGCACAGTGATGCTGTTATTTACGAGTGTCCACCAATCCCTATAGCTGCAGTTCAGGTAAATAAAAGCTGCTGTGTTTCATTGCTTATAACAGGATTACATAAATTTAAACAGCCTGCCAATTCGATGCTGAAACGTTCACATAACCTGCAACTGAATGTGATGTGTTTGACGTTTTAGAATTAGGCTACTGTCAGTCACTCCCATCTCTTTCTTGTTCCATTAATGGTTGTTATAACGTTGATCTGCTTGCAAGTGGAGCACTTTCATTCAATGAGAGCTTAATTATCGTACTTCTTGCTTAGGATTTGCGTAATTTGTGTAACTAGTAGATTCAGAACCAGTTGTCCTCAGTTTTCGAACTCCTTGTATATTTATGTAGTTTTTAAATGCGTATTTATTACGGAACATATAATTTATTTTCCTTTAGGGTACACCATAAATCCTCTATGAAAGGCCTAGTAGCCAAAGTGGTTGATTGTAGGATAATTTTTCACCTTTTTGTCTGTTTTACTCTGCTGGGGTTTCAGTATATTTGCTTTAGTAATTATAGCATATTAATTCAAAACTACAATAAACTTTTAAAGAGTATTACAGAGATATATACGGCAAAGTTATAAACAAAATTATTCCAAAATATCCAATCTTTCTTGAATTAATTCTTTCAATTTAGGATGTAATTTTTGTTTGTTTGTGATCAGCCTTTCCTCATCACATTTGGCCACCTCTTCTCAAACGGAATATTTCTAGGATTCAGGAGCTACCCCATTAGGTTTTATAATAAGCACAGAATTTTAGTGTTTAATTAACCACGGAAAACCATCTTCAGGGCTGCCGACAGTGCGGTTCGAACTCACCATCTCCCGAATACTGGATATTGTCCGCACTTAAGTGACTGCAGCTATTGAGCTCACTAAAAAGCCTCTCGAAGGGAGTCTTGCTGTGTAGACAGTATGTGTTAATCCTTCTCGTATGCAGTACTGTAGAGGCGATTTCTAACAATTTGGATGGAGCCTTTAATGGCCAAGATGGCTAAATCACAGTATAGACTCTTGGGAATTCCCACACTTTTGAAAAACTCATCTAAGAATTTTGACTCCGATAAATAACCTGAATAATGCAGAAAAATCCTACAGTTCTTAAAACGTGAGTGGAATTATTTATTTTAGGTATAAAATAAGTGCACATTCTTAGACCGTCGCTATTGAAATATGGCCACCATACCCAAATAAATCACTTTGCGCTTCTATTCTTCTATCAACCAGTCAT
Organism: Anabrus simplex; assembly: GCF_040414725.1. Taxonomy (NCBI): domain Eukaryota; kingdom Metazoa; phylum Arthropoda; class Insecta; order Orthoptera; family Tettigoniidae; genus Anabrus; species Anabrus simplex. The sequence goes on from NC_090265.1 coordinate 226,287,339, forward strand.
CAGTTATAAGAATATTATACAGTTTTTCACTCTTAACATTTACATGTTTGAATACTCCAGGCGTTGCATGTATTCAGTGTTAACCTTGTTCCACATGCTGGCAAAGTACAGCAATGTTTGTAACAGCATGTCTGACTCCAAATTTTGTCCTAAATTTAAACTCTCTCCCCATTCCAGCTAATAACTAAAAACACATGCTTACAAATCTGTGACATGAAGTTTTCTTTAGTAAAATGTGAGGCTACTTCCACAGCCAATGCTGTACTGCACTAGGAAGTTAATGCAGAAGAATTGTTCTTAAAAGTCCTATATTTCTGAAAAAGTCAACAGAATGTATTCTACTTTGGATACTGCACTAGCCTGTAAACTATCAAGGCTGCATCTTTCATACGCTTAGCTGACAGGTACATGTAAGTGAATGATTAACGTAAAGGAATCCTGTCCATAAGTCCCGAGTTTTATCCTGAGCCCATGCACATCTTTTTATCCCGGATAAGTGACTTGCTGCAATGTTCTTTCTATATATCTATTTGTATCACATACATGTAGCAAATAATAGGCTATAAAATTATACCTGATAAAAATATCAACCATAGGCATTTTGAGATCAAAACAAAATGTAAATTAATCATCATTCACCAGGTATGAAGGAAGGTGCATATTGTAGAATTTCCTGAAAGAGTTCAGAGAAATAACTGAAGAATACATTAATGGATGGGGTATCCTATGGACAGAAAATGATACTCCCATGGAAGCTGGTCAGCGTGACATTGACAATGGATACGTGGTTCTTTATAATCCATGGTTATTAAAGAAATTCAATACTCATATCATTATAGAAGTTTGCACCTCTCATAAAATTGTCAAATACTTCTACAAATATGTCTACAAGGGACCTATTGGAGACATCCATTAAGCTGGAAAATTAAAATCTTGATGAAATTTTAACATTCGTTGACGGTAGATACGTTAGTGCCTTGGCAGTAACATGGAGAACCAGTGAGTTCACCATGTCGGAGAAATAGATTAATTAGATTACCAGTGCATTTATCTAAACCATACCATAGCCCATGGTGCAACAGCCCACCAAGCAACTGCTGCTCAGCCCGAAGGCCTGCAGATTGCGAGGTGTCGTGTGGTCGGCCACCAGCCCACCAAGCAACTGCTGCTCAGCCCGAAGGCCTGCAGATTGCGAGGTGTCGTGTGGTCGGCACGATGAATCCTCTCTGTCGTTATTCTTGGCTTTCTAGACCGGGGCCACTATCTCACTGTCAGGTAACTCCTCAACTGTGATCACTTGGGCTGAGTGGACCTCAAACTAGCCCTCAGATCCAGGGAAAAATCCCTGATCTGGTCAGAAATCAAACCTGGGGCACCTGGGTAAGAGGCACACACTTTAACTCGATACCATGTGGCTGGTGCATTTATCTAAACAACAACAACAAAAAATAATTTTTCATCAACAGGAATCTAAATAAATACAACAGTTTCTTCAAAACACATGATGCTAATTCCTTGGTTCAAACTTAGTGATGAGCAAGAATGTATCGACACTTACAGATATACAGTAATACCAATATAAATGGTCCGTTATTGGACATTATAAATTTTCCAGCTAACTCATTCCCGCTTGCCAGCGTTTCACCCCAGTGTGCTAAGTTGGGCTCATTAGTATGTAAATAGCACACCCACCAAGACGCATGGCTAGTGCATACCGTGGAGGCCACTGCATAGGCTACTAGGAGCCACTAGCAGTGCCAATGCACTATGAGAGACTTTGTCTCATCACCAAAAATTGATGCCTGCCTGGCCATCAGATTTATATTGGTATTATAAATTTACTCATTCGGGACCAATATTTTAGGTTCCCAATGGGAATCAACATCTGTATTAACTTACAGATATACCGAATCACTGATGATAATCCTTGTTTAAAGGAACCTAACATATAGGTATTTGGTCGTATATCGAATTATTATGTGCACGGTAAAAGTAAAACAATGGTAATGTTGTCAACGGGGAGAAGAAAGGATAACTGAGAGAATGCCATTAGTTAGTGGGTGTAATAGAAACTCTTTCTAGAAGCATGTAATCAACATGGACTTCTATTAAAGAGAGAAAATTTGTCACGATACTTCATTTAACACAACTTGCTCACGTATGCCATGTTACTTGCAAATGAAACATTCCCAAACTTGTGGATGATAAGAGATGCAGCATCTGAAGAATTTATACACAGGTATTCTGAAGACATGGTACCGTGCAGAAATTCATGAATTTTGTGATTCTTATGGGTTACATCGTAAGAAAATTTAGCAGGTGTAAGGCACACTTCCTTGATGCTGTACAAGAGCAACCCAAGGTCGAATCTTAGTGAAGAACATCTTGATTGGTACACTATATGTAAACCAAACCTACACATCTAAACAGAAGGTTTAATTTTTTTAGCTGGACCAGTAAGTACAGGTACAGGTAAATGTTACTTCTTACTCCACATCACTACATACATTCAGACAAAATGAGCATCATGCTACTCCAGTAGAGTTTACCAGAATAGCAGCTACAGTTTTACCTGGAGGAAGAACCGTTTAGCCTGTTTTCAAAATACCCTTGATAGTAAATGCTAATTCTATCTGCAATATAAAGGCGAATACATCTGAAGCAAAAGCCCTCTCATATATAAAATTAATAGGGTAGGATGAAGCACCAATGATGCATCTGCATGCATTCTTAGCAGTAGACAGACTTCACAAGGATCTAACCACATTTGTCAAAGCTTTCATTGATAAATTAATCCGACTTGGATCTCCTTTAAAGAGAACCATTTAAATTTTTCTTCCCCGTTGGGTTAGTTGACAGCCTGTTTCCAGTCGTTCGACTGGGTCAGGAATGGAATGAATGAAGCCCCCATCTAGCAGCGAGGATAGGAATTGTGCTGGCTGCCGAAGCCTGCCACACTCCTCTGGGGCAGTGATTGAAACGATATTGGAGAGTGTTGCTGGAATAAAATACGACAAGGGAAACCGGAGTACCCATAGAAAAACCTTTTCCGCCTCTGCTTTGTCCAGCACAAATCTCACATGGAGTGACCGGAATTTGAACCACAGAACCCAGTGGTGAGAGGCTGCTGCCTGAGCCACGGAGGCTCAGGTGACATACGTGACCTAATGATACAATTTGTACTGTATGTACAGAACGTACACTCTGCACACTGAAATTAGCAATAAAGGACCTACAATTTAGATGTTCACGGTACATAAGCACTCTAATCCATGTTGCCTCTACATGAGGTGGCTGCAAACAATCCAGTATTACATTATAGGATTGGTCATTGTAGTCCCTACAAATGTAACAACAAAACAGTTTTGCTAATTGTGCAAGACAACAGGAAATACCCACACCTGGAAATACAGTAGGCCTACTGTACATGCACACTTAGTTAAGGTAATACCATGCTGCAACTCTCCCTGGACCTGCTGTTAGCAGTAGAATATTGACAATAGACTGTAGATGGTATTGGAGATAACAGGACAGTTTGAAACCGGTGCAATTACGGAGACATTCTACACTAATGTCGCCTCCTGTGTCTCCACATTCTTGTAAGAATATTGTAATAGTGCTTTCAGACAATGGCTTTGCCTATGTGCAGCTTATGTTTCACAATACGGTACATAGTAAGTGGAGATTTTACAAAATAAATTTGTTCAGCTGCTCATATCTTGATGAAAGGACACTTATTTCTTTACATTTGATAAAATATTCATACTACCAGTGTTCATGCAAATTAAATTATTTTACATTGTGCTTTATGGAGCCATAAATGGGGTTTACAACATTTCTCGTTCAACTGAAAAATTTAATTGGTATTCTTTGCATCAACATTTGATGGTAATATATGTATACAAGAGTGGGTATTTTTGTTACATTTAAACTTTGTATTTTTTGTCTTTTACTATACTTATTTTAACATTAGACACACCAGATGGTTTCAGGTATGGAAATAACTGAATGTAAATTTGTAAAATGAAACTTGGTTATACATTTATCAATACAGATTGGAATAGTAGTTTAGAAGGTCCAAAATTTAATTCTCAGACGTCTATTATTATTATTATTATTATTATTATTCAAGTATGAGGAAAAAATATTAAATATTTTGTTTTATACTATATTCCTTATGATACATAATCTGTCTTAAGCTATGGATTCAATCAGTTGTGCTATCGCCCTGTGGGTGAGGTAATATAATACTTCTGCAGTATCCTCTGCCTGTCATAATGGGTGACTGAAATGAACCTCAGGGACTCTCTAATTTGAGAGCATAGGTTGGCAACCATGGGGTCCCTAGATAAGTCTGTCACTGCTTCTAATTGCTTATATCAAGCTCGTCACTTTTTTTTTTTTTTTTTTTTTTTTAACCACCTATCCTTGGCCATCTCTTGTTCTCTGATTTACGATATTAGGTTTGAGAGTCCTGGGAAGTTTTCATTTTCTCATCCTTTAATGGTCCTTCACTTTCTTTTGCCAATTCCTTCGTTCCTTCCTTCCTTCCTTCCTTCTTTCCTTCCTTCCTTCCTTCCTTGCTTGCTTGCTTCCTTAAAAGATCAGAGGAGGGGCTGGTTGTATAATTGTTCTTCTCCTTAAGGCAATAATTGCTATCACCATAGTTATATGTTGTGCTACAATTTTTCACAAATCAACCTTGGATTTTGGTCGTTTTGCATTCAAAAACCACCCTGTGCTCAGAAGTTTGTAATTAGAACACTTGGCAGAATATGCTTTCCTCTCTTAAAAAAAAAAAATATGCAGTGATGCTCTTCTAGAGGAGATGATACCTTGTGAACTTCAAGGCCTTGCTGTTATAGATTTAACCATTGATTTATTGTTATTAGACTGTCCAGGACTGCTTTGGGATTCATGTTTAGATTATTGAAATAAATACAACTTTCTTCAGCTTATCCCAAGTATTCCTTGGATCATTAGAGCCATTTCACTTTTGGACGGGTATTTGAGACTGGATATCCTATCTGGTATTATGTAAAATGAATTTCATTGCAAAGCCCCTATTGTCGTTAATATACTTTTTTTAAAGGTACAGTCAAAGGTTCCACCTTTACGATACTAAATTTTTTTTGTTTAATTAGCAATTAACAAATGTCGGGGCGTATTTCGTCCTTCCTGGTGGACATCATTGGCCGAAATACTTGTAAGATAAGTAAAATAGACAGACAAATTCACAGGTCAACAGCAACACACGTATCGAGCCTAACCTCTCTTGGTCAGACAAGAAAGAATATTCAATCACGACACAGTTTTTCTCCATGTGTATACTTACAGTCAAACTTTCCGCCTGACTCATAACCTAACCAAGAATTATCAACAACACATCATCACACCAACTAGAAGAGCTCGATCATCATATTCTATTGGAACTATATGTGTTAAACAATTTTATCTTCATTTTAACAGAACTAAAAAACAATTGTGCTCCAGCATTTTAAGAACATTCTCCAAATTTTATCATGCATTTTTACTTGAGGTAGGCTATTCGATAACCTGAAAAATATTTTAATGTGTTTTTGTCTTTGTCTGTTTTACTTATCTTACAAGTATTTTGCCTGATGGTGTCCACCAGGAAGGAGGAAACATGTCCCGACATTTGTTAATTGCTAAAACAAAAAAATTAGTATTTTAAAGGTGGAACCTTTGACTGTATCCTTTCTGGTATCAAATGGTTTTCGACATGAACATTGAGTTCAGCCACCAAGAATCCAATATTGGGTGCCCTAGTAATCTTAAGTTATCTCTCGCCCACTCATTGGAATGATTTGAAGAAATATGATAACATGGATTATTCTTTCAAACAAAAATTACCATCATACCACATCCTCTAAGAATGATCGACACCAACAATTTTCATTTTGTGATAGAAAGTGGCTATGGTTGTCTTGAGGTGATCAAATTATCAGTATTATTTATTTATTATTATTAGTATTATTTATTTATTATTTACCACAAATCTCTATTGAAACATGGAAGGTCTAGTAAAAAGGGTGAGCCCTATGCACATTTAAAATGTTTCCTAGATGTATGCTTAAAATTAGATGTTAATGCTTGTATAGTTTACAAAATATATATGTATGCATAATTTCTCACTGCTCATTCGTTCTCTCTATTGACAGTTAATCACTCATTCAGTCACCCAATCCCCCGACACACAGACATATGCAACAGTGTTTCTTAAATAACATCTTTCTGTACATACAACTGAAATTTGGAAAGATGCAAGTTCTTAACATCCCTTGATAGCAAGTTCCATGGCTTTGCAGAACACTAATAAAAACCCTTCCGGAAGGGGCAAAGGTATAGGCAAAATGTGGGAAAAGAGTAATTCTCCATCTTCTCTCTGAGCTGAACTGGAAATGTATTATGAACATTGGAAGGGATCAATATCTATAGAGGCAGAGAAAGATCAGGTCAGTTTGTTTGGCTGTTGTCTAAAGGGGAGGCAACATTATTGGGTATCACTTTACTGGCAGGGATGCATGTTTAGGAAGGAGAAAATCATCCATGTGAAACTGTACCTTTAGTAGCCGAGATTAGAGCCTTCCTTATGCTTGTCAGGGATCCACAAACCTGCCCCTAGAAGTATTGTCACTTATATAGAAAACTTAAAACTGGAAAGTGTGACCATTTTCCGTGTTCTCATTGGCCGAAGGGGTTTGCATTGTCTCCGATAGAGCTCGCATGATATGTGGCCGCAGGGCTGCCACATTTTGTGAAAATAAAACTGTGAAGATGCGAGGTGTCATGGTGTGTGTCAGATGTATCCGCAACGTTAATGTATCAAGTACAGAAGTAGTGAAATTCACTAATTTTTTAGCCAGACTGTTGCAGGGGATACTGGAGGTCTGTAGTTCACTTTGCGACTCTAGCCTAAGTACTTACGCCTCCAGGCCCCCTTTGCTTGTCACTAGCCACACCTAAGTTATCCTTGTGTGGTGTGTTACGATGCCATGTGACTTGTGCCATGTTGGATTCCTAACCTCTCTTTTGCACTCCCATTAGTAAAGTTTTACCTTTTATTGGATGGACGGGAGAGTGACTGTTAATTAGTTTTTGCACACGGTGTTGTACTCTCCGAAGTTTACTTATGTTCCCCACTGTTGTGGGGTGCAAAGCAGTGAGACTATACTTCAGAAAGAGCCAAACCATGCAAAGGTAGTTCTTGGACTGAAGCCTCTCAAATTCTTATGTAAGAACCCTAGGATTTTAATTACCTTGCATTTCATCTCTTCACACCATGTATCCCATTTTAAATTGTCATAGATATTCTGAGTAGTTTAAAATTAGTGCACTGCAGAATTATGTTTTTCACTAATTTATACAAGTAGCTGTTCATAATGGAATTTTTCGACATTCACATTCTTGTATATTTATAGTTATTTATATTCAGGCTATTGGAATATTGAATATTCACGACCGCATTGTAATCAAAACCGACTTTCAACCTATTAGGTCGTGTTACATACATTCAGTACGTGTTGAAGAGATGTTAAGTACAGAACAAAAATGGCCAACCAGACACCAGTGGGATCCGAACCCACAACCTCCCGATTTTGCGTCGGTTGCTCTACCAATTGAGTTATGGTGGCCTAGGCCATCTTTGTTCTGTTGGAAAGAATCTGAGCTACAGGTCTGGTACTACTACCATCACACTGTAGAGTGCGTTTAAGTTGCCCGTTGAGGGCCAAGTCAATGAATATTGAATTTTCACGACCGCATTGTAATCGAAACAGACTTTCAACCTATTAGGTCGTGTTATGTACATTCAGTGGGTTCGGATCCCACTGGTGTCTGGTTGGCCATTTTTGTTCCGTACTTAACATCTCTTCAACACGTACTGAATGTACGTAACACGACCTAATAGGTTGAAAGTCGGTTTCGATTACAATGCCGTCGTGAAAATTCAATATTCATTGACTTGGCCCTCAACAGGCAACTTAAACCCACTCTACAGTGTGATGGTAGTAGTACCAGACCTGTAGCTCAGATCCTTCCCAACAGAACAAAGATGGCCTAGGCCACCATAGCTCAATTGGTAGAGCAACCGACGCAAAATCGGGTGGTTGTGGGTTCGGATCCCACTGGTGTCTGGTTGGCCATTTTTGTTCTGTACTTAACATATCTTCAACACGTACTGAATGTACGTAACACGACCTAATAGGTTGAAAGTCGGTTTCGATTAAGGCTGTTTGTTTAAATTTTCTACATTTGCTTGTAGAGCATACTGGGACATAGGTAATGAGAGACAACCTGGGAGATCAAGAACATAGACAGTGAAGAGGAGAGATCCAATCATAGGACCCTGTATTATTCCAGACATTACTGGAATAGCCAGTGATTGAGCACCTGCATACCACAGCACGCTGGGTCCAACCTTGTTGGAAGGACCTCACCCATGCCAATTAATTGCCTCCCTTTGCTGAGCTGTTGCAGTTTCAGCTAAAGTCAATATGACAGGTAGTCAAAGGCTGTGAAGCAATCTAGTGTGATTGACACAGTTAATCCCCTTCTCCCCTACATGACCTATCAACAAGTAGAACAGCTAGGGATCATTTTGGCTAACTCATAGAGAAATAACCCTTTGAGTTACGTACTTGTTCATCAGTTGAAGATGTTCATCGCATGTAGAAAGAAAGCTTGGAATTTGATGTAACTGATCTTGTGATCCTAAATTATAGGGTCCACAATTGTGTGTAGAATTCAATTCATTTAGATGTGACTTTCAGATGAGAAAATTTTGCTGGGATTGTCCAGGATTCTGACTACAACAGTCTTGGTGAGAAGTTAGTAGCAATGTCACTAAAATTTCACACCTTCCTATGCAACTGTAGTATCTACTATCACACCTCGTCTTACATTATATTTCAAATATGGGTCCCCTTCCTGATCTGTTAGTCAGTATAAGTTGCTGTTTGGAAGGCTATTAAATCTAGTGGACTCATTTTTACAAAAAATAGTCTACAGACACTGCATAAGAAGTATTTTCTCATTTTTGAATTAATATCTAGTGTGATTTCTTCTTCCATCTCTTTTCCCACACCTGAGGAGAGTTGTGGATAGTGTGTGGTTATTATCAGATGTTATTTGTCACTGTTTGCAAGTATAAATGCATAGTTGCAATATTTTAAACATATAATGCTTAATATTTTATCTACAAAATATATCAAACATTTGCTGCAATAATTTTTCAGATTTGAACCTAGAGCTGTGTATACTTGTGATAAGTTTGAAAATATTTCCAACCAAGGCTCAAATTGTACATAATTGCCAATTATTAAATTAAAATCTATATATTTCATTCTATAAGCCCACTCGATGGCGATTATTATTAGGACGTCAAGTCTTATGGTCTGGCACGGTATTTAACCAGTTCGTGTCCCTTTAGTGGAAAAATGTCACCTTCTGAATGTTGGCCAGCAGGGTAGGAAAGGTGGTGGTATATAATTCCTGTTCACTAAATTGTGTTCCAAAAGCCTGGGTTCAATTCCAAACCCTCTGCTCAATGCTCATATGAGTGGGGTCATATTGTGTTGTTGATTGTGATTCATCCATTGGATTGGGACATTAAGTTTTCAACAGATCCCTTGATATTATTTGACAAGAGTCTATGTGCTGATATCAGGTTTAATCCTCTCCCTACCTTATCACACACTACATAACACTGGACACAGAAACACATGCAAGTGAAGATCTTCACCTTTGAGATAAGGAATAACTAAGTCCATGATCAAGGAATCTATCCAAGCTCCTCGGCATTATAAAAATAACACACTCGCTCACACACACTTAATTCTGTACACCCGTCTGGTGGAGATGATCATTAAAGTGTTGGAGTCTTTACGGTCTGATGCGATGGTTCTTTTTTTCATTCTTTACATACTGTTTGTACTTAGGTTTTGTGCTGTGATGTTTCTGTTGTACTGGTATTAGTTAAGTCACCTGGACTTCTTGGTCTGTGTTAACTAATTGGAAAGCATCCTTGCATATGTAACCTTGCTGATGTGTTAATTGCTTATTATTATAAACATTTCATGAATATTTAGAAAGCTCTCTTCTTTTTTTACAGATCTACCCTCTACCTGGGAGTAATGGATGTCAGTGTTTAACAACACTGACAGAATATACTTTCAGTGAAATGACTAAAATTGTGGAACACAACAGTGAATTCCTACTATAGTGTTTGGTAGTTCTCTCTCTCCAGAATGTGGCATCATTTTCATTTTCTTTAATTATACAGAAGACTAGTCACTTCGAAAAATCTAATTTTGAATAATGGTTTAGAAATATTCATTCCTTGTTTAATTTCACAAGCTTTTATTTTCAGAATGAATGGGTTTACCTACTTAATTCTGCTTTTGTGAATAATTGTAATATGTATAAATGTAAAGCACTGACTGAAATATGATTTGCTCAAATAATTTTGATTATGATTTAATGGCTGTTGTTCAGTTTCATTTAGATTCTATTTTACCTATAAACCTGATTATCGGTGTTGATGTATGTGAGAATATATTCTTATGTACAAGGTGACAGAAGAAAGAAGTGATAGGGAAGATTTGTCTAAATTCAAAGGATCAATTGACAAGGTTGTGCATGGCATTTACCTCTTTGTACCTGTATCATAATGTTACAAAAAGTATTTCACCATAATCATGTATTTGTTTCATCTATACACTTATTATTAGTGCTGAATATTTGTTATTTATTTATCCTTTAAAATCACCTATTATCTAGTGGTACTTTGTATTATATTTTTATGTGTACATTTCATCTGTCATCTTAAATTATTGTGACTGCTTTTGTTTGCGGTGATATTGTAAGTCATGGCAAATAACAAGTGTAAACATTGTGGTTGTGATACCATTGAGGAAGACCCTGCTCATGGTTACACTGTGTGTACAAGTTGTGGAGCTGTTTTAGAAGACAGTAGTATAGTCTCACAAATACAGTTTGAAGAAAATGCACAAGGGGGGAGTTCGTCAATTGGTCAGTTTGTGTCTTCAGAATCGAAAGGAGGTGCGAGTGGGTTTGGTGGTTCCTTTCGTTCTAGCGTTCTGGGACGAGAAAGTCGTGAGATAACTATCCAAAGAGCAAAAAAAGAGATAACAAGACTTGCGCATCTTTTAAGATTAGGTCAAACTAGCATTGATGCTGCATTGAATCTGTACAAAGTAGCTTTACAGAATAACTTGACTAAAGGAAGACATCATTCACATGTAATCAGTGCTTGTCTTTACATGCAGTGTAGATTAGAAGGGTCACCACATCTACTGATAGACTTCAGCGAAGCTCTTCAAACATGTGTATTTACACTGGGACGCATATTCCTTCGGCTTTCTCATGCTTTGTGTATAACACTGCCATCTATGGATCCCTGTATATATGTCTTGCGTTATGCCAGCCAGCTAGACTTTGGTAAGCAAACTCATGCTGTATCCATGACTGCTCTTAGACTTGTAAGCCGAATGAAACGTGACAATATCCACACAGGACGACGTCCTTCAGGTCTTTGTGGAGCTGCTCTTTTGATTGCTGCAAGGTTGCATGATTTTAGTCGTGATGTTGAGGATATAATCAAAGTTGTTAAGGTACATGACAGTACATTACGCAAAAGACTAATGGAATTTGGCAACACACCATCCAGTGCTCTTTCACTGGATGATTTCATGAATGTAGATTTGGAAGAAGAACAAGATCCGCCTTCGTTTAAGAAGGATGAAGAAAGATTGGATAAGCTTGATGAATATTCTACTACCTTTAGTGAATTTCAGCGAGAAATTGACAGACAGTTAGAACATAGAATTAGAAAAGGAAAACGGAAAAGAAATGATGTTCTTGCTAGGGTAGAAGATGTTGTATCAGGTGAAGAAGCCAAGCAAGTTGGAGAGTGCATTAGAGAGTCCACTCTTGATGCTATCAGTGAATGTTTGCCCACCAGTGAGGAATTAGAGAGCAGCAAAAATCAGTCAGAAACTTCTGGATCAGCTGGTCTGGGTCCTACCTTAGCCACTCTGGGTTTGTTACCCAGTGAGGATAGTGGAGAGCGAACTGAATCAGCCAGTAGAGAGCCTGAACTCAATCCTGATATCACATTAGATGATCTTGATGAAGATGAGATAGATTCTTATATAATGACAGACTCTGAAGTCAAATGCAAGGACAAAATATGGATGGAAATCAATGCAAATTATCTTCAGGAACAGAAAGAAAAGAAGGAGAGGTTAGCCAAGGAAAAAGAAGAGGGAAAACAGGAAAAAAAGAAAAGAAGAGCTCCTAAGAAATCCAAAGAGAGTGGTATTGCGAGTACTCCTGGTGAGGCAATTGAAAGAATGCTTGTGGAAAAAAATATATCATCAAAAATAAATTATGATGTTTTGAAAACACTGAACATGGAGGCTGCCAATGCACAAGGGAAAGAAAAGCCTCAGAAAGATGAAGCTGAAGCTAAAGCAGTAACACCATCAAAGGCAAGGGCACCTAGCTCACTGTCACTGGATAAAGTAAATAACTCAACTCCATCACTGTTATCATTCAAATCAAGTCGCATCACTCCAAACTTAAGCTCAAGTAAAAAAACCCAGCAGATTACTTCTGTAAAGTTATCAGAACCTACACCTATCTCTGAAGAGCAAGTTACGGTACCTGACAAACCAGACGTGGATAATCTCCCAGATGATGATGATTATTTTGAAGATGATAATCCATCAGAACGTGATGTGCAAGGGGATAGCGAAATGTCGTTAGCAGAAATGCTGAATCACCACCGAGAAGATGATGAGTATTATGGTGATGAATATGATGATTATTAGGTACCCTTTGCTAGCATTGTCAGTATTCATTAATCAAATGGAATACAGATTGATCAATTATTTTCCATGGTATGTATGTATATATATTTTAATACCATGATTAATGTATAGAAATGATTCTTGCCAATGAAATTAAGAAAAATTATGTAATTAGGATTTCATATAACATGTACAGGAATAAAAATGTTAGTGACTGTTGGTATACCTGTGTTTTATTTTATATCAATTTCTTGTCCATACTCCTGAGAATACATGAAATTCTGAACTGGGAACTTTGGATACTGTATTACAAAATTTATTATAAACATGATTTTGTTTACTATATAAATCCTCCGACTATATACAGTGGTGGTCAAAATAATAGAGCCACCACTATTGACGAGATTAAGAACTAGGATATCTATTAGTTCGCAAAATCTCCACGAGTGCCGTGTTTGTCAGTCCCTTTTAGACAATATCAGGGAAGACGTCGCTGCTGTCTGTAGTCGTGCGAAAGGAAGCGTTTGAGCTAGACGTTCGAAAAGAGGTATAAAGGTAAGAATCTTATGGGTCAAAATAATAGAGCCGTTTTACAGAAGTCCCGTTCAAATTGATTTTTTGCAGTTGTTTTGGGGGCTAGCGATATTATTTGTCAACAAACCTCCACTCAATATTATTTTGTATGTAAACTGACGTTTGGTTTTGTTTACATTCTTCTAGATGGGCAGAGCAGAGCATACAAGTGATGATGGTCGTATAGTAATGTTCCGGATGTTCAAAAGTGGGATATCCATGAATCAAATAGCCAAAGATTTACACGTTTCGCGAAAACAAGTCCAGAACGCCATTAGACTGGCTAAACAAACAAAGCCGCAGGTGGGGAACAGGGGGCGACCTCGTGTAACTACTCCTCGCGTAGACAGACTCATCACTAGGGAAGTAAAGAAACCCATTTTTGTCACCACCACGACTGAAAGCCATTTTGTTTAGCGACAAAAATGATGTTCAACCATCAACTGAGATCCGCAAAATTGAATGGGCGCATTGCGAGACAGGAGCCACATGTTTCAAAAGCTAATGTTCGGAAAAGGTTGGCCTTCGCCCGGAGAAATGAACACAAACCCAATATTTGATGGAGGAACATCCTTTGGTCCGATGAATCCAAGTATAATAGGTTTGCCTCAGACGGAAAAGTCTATGTGCGCCGCCCACCAAACCAGGTATTTAATCCCAAGTACACTTTAAAAACTGTGAAATACGGTGGCGGAAGTGTTACGGTATGGGGATGTTTTTCATGGTATGGCCTTGGTCCAATACACCGTATCAACGGCATAATGAACGCAGAAATGTACGACGACATCTTAGCAAATGTGATGCTGCTTTATGCTGAAGAGGAAATGCCGCTGAAATGGAAATTTCAGCACGATAACGATCCAAAGCATACTGCAAGGATCATAAGGCAGTTTTTTCAATATCACCATATCGAAGTATTAGAGTGGCCACCTCAATCCCCTGACGCATCATCCATCGAGAACTTATGGGAGATCGTAGACAAGAGAATTGACCGCTCAAAAGCTACATCTTTAGATAAACTTTGGGAAGAAATCCAGAGAGCCTTGTATGCGATCAGCAGCGACGAATGCAGGCGTTTAGTCGACTCTATGGGTAAGAGGTGCAGGGAAATCCTCAAAAATAAGGGTTATACCACGAAGTACTAATGCACTCCTATGCAAAAACGACTGTTCCTGTAAATTTCATAAGACTTGGATCAAGTACAAAATATTTGTGTCAACTGGCTCTATTTTTTTGACCCTGTGGTCTGGTATTATTTTGAATATTATTGATTAGTTTCAGTTGTGTTATCTATATAACTGACTGTGGTACAATGTGACTCTGTTGTAATGGTTCCTGTACAACGTAAAATTTTGTTTCCATCATAGTACAAACATGTCTAGTAATAAATTTGCACTTTATTCTAAACCTTTGCCAGGTGGCTCTATTATTTTGACCACCACTGTATATTTCAAAGGATCTACCATATGCCATATTCCTTGTTTGTGCTAGGAGGTCGATAATAGGTAATACCAAGCATTCTAATAAAACCTTGCAGAAAGAACATAATTGTTGTACTACAAACAATAGAATTTGTTGTTTTAGAACACACCTATATTTTCCTTGATCACAAAAATGATATTCGAGGAAACCACGGTTTAGATTTGTACTCATCTCTACCAGGAAGCTATTGGGATAATGAAACATGACAACTGTTTAAGTGGGAGGGCAGAGGAGCAGAATTTGACAACCATTGCTCACTGTGAGATGACATAAGAATCACCACACTGAGGTGTGTTGCATAAGTCATGATAATTCTAACTGAGAGGGTGGTAAGCTGACGTTAATGCCGCCAGCTAGCCTTCTCGCCACTATAAAGGTGCAGATGCCCACCCAGTTGTTGTCATTTCAGTTGACAAGAGCTACTACACAGTAGTTCAAACATCCACCTTGTTAAATTTTTGTTTTTGTTTACCCAGGTTAAAGAAATCTGCTCTGAGTTGTAATTTATACATTGTCCTTTGATTTTATTAATTTTTTTATGGCTTTGCTGTTGAATTGTTGCTCTGTTTCCAACCTGTAGTTATCTCCATGCATCTCTGTCTGTTGCTATCTGGAGCTAGTTCTTCCCTTCAGTCTTTCGGATGCTGTCAGCCCACTGTAATTGCAGCCTTCCGCCACTGTGCCTTGTTCTTGGTTGGCATTTCAATATCCTGCTGCTCCGACACCTTCTATCCTGTCTTGGGACATACCCTGCTCATTTCCATGTGAGTATAGCTTTGCGGTGGATCATATCTCTCGTCCTGGTTCTTCTTTACATATTCATATTAGGTATCCTGGAGGTAATGAACTTCATTTTTAACATCCCCCTGATGTAAATACTCAAGTCAATTATTGGCTTAGACTTTAGGTATTCTGTCTCAAAACGAGGTCCCTAGAATGCTTCTTTCCACAGTCCGCTGCGTAACTCGTAGTCTTTTGGTGTTATGTCGAGTCAGCATGGCTGTTTCTAGACCATAGGTAGTAACTGGGACGATATGTGCGTTGAATAACTTCCTCTTAATACTGATTGGGATGCCTCTGTCTTTGGGGATGAAACCAAGCTTTCCAAAAGCACCCAACTCTGAATCACTCTCCTGGTTATTCCTGCTCCTTGATCCTTCTTCCCAAGTTTGATGCTGTGTCCGAGATATACATACTTTTTGACCTGCTTCCAAGTCAGGCCTTCTATGATTGCACTGATACCATCTGGGCTCACCACCTTGGTAGTTTGAAGATTCATTTCCAAAGCAGCCTTTTGTAATGCTTCATTCAGCTGTTCTAATATAACCTGTAGTTCCTGTGGTTTAATTGTAATCAGAACAATGTCATATGTGATATTTAGATGATTAAGGAAGTTTTCATCTATGCTGACCCTTTTCATTCCCACAGCAGCTGTTTGTATAGGCGAGAGTGATGAGTTTTGGAGGAATAGTGTCTCCCTGATGAACGCCTCTGTTGATTGGTATCTTCTCCACATTCCATCATCATCCACTTTCACATGGGGATTAGTTGATACTCCATAAGAGTTTTGTGTGCTGGCAGTCATTCCAGCATTCTGCAAAACTTTGTGGTAATCGGTAAAAGCAAGGTGCCTTTGGTCTTCTCAACGGGAGAGTGTGAACAACTTGAAGGTAGTCGATAGTACTGTATTCTTTTCGAAATCTGGCTTCTGTATCCTGCCAAGCTTGTGGTATTCTGTCTTTCTGTAAGCACTTGTTGAAGATATCTAATACTGCTTTCCTGTTCTTCATATTTTGGAGTGTAGCATAAAGTTTTGGTCCAACAATTTCTGGCAGCTCTTCTTAAGCAGGAAACTTCTTAAAAGGGGTAATGCCCACTGTACCTTGAAATACATGTGAAACACACGGCCAATATTTCCTTGTTTGTGAACAATACCGAAATAGGCTGATGTATAAGAGCTGCTAACAGAAAGCCACAATATAAAAATTCAACTATCATGACAATATTTTTAGAGATAAAGTAAAATAATTGAACATACCATATTATAAAATAATATATTTTATAAGAGAAGGAACATATTATATAAAAACGTTGCAAGGTTTGCTTATTTTAGCAGGCAGAACCATTTCCTTCCACACTTCCCTTTCCTCCGCACTTGCACGCTCTGCTTTGCCACAAATTGTTTTGTAAACGATGCCGGCTCGATTTTTAAAGCAGTCCAGCCACCCATTCGACGCAGTACCCTTAATTTGCATGCGGCTTTCTCCTGCACAATAGTTTAAACCATATTAGCAGAGCTTGTTCTATTTCATCGTACTTTTTCAGATTTAACTTCCTTACAATTTGCTGAAGTATTCCCTGCAGAAGCAATGATCTCTTCTTTCTTTGCTATAATGCCGTTCAAAGTAGACGGCGGCATCCCCAGCACCTTCGCCAAAGCAACACAGGAAAGTGTAGACGACTCCACTTGCCCTATAATCTCCACTTTGTCTTTTATTGTTAGTGCCTTTCGCTTGATCTCTTTCCTCTGAGTTCCTCTCATTTTCACTTAAAACATTTGTACATTGATATTACAAGTACAACTAACTTCACCGACTCCTATTCATACTAATTACGACGCTACACTATGTTTGGCAATCCGTAGCTTAGGCTTACAAGACGCAAAGACAAGACGTGTACTATACAGTTTGTTAGCATGTGCTTTCTATCTTCCTCATACCCCCGACACCTGCTTCAAGGATAACGGCAGCAAATGGGAAATCTGGCAACTTATTCTTAGAGATTCTTAGAACCTAGGCCTAAATCGCCCCTGCATTCCTACTGGTTGTCACGGCAACGGGCGTAGTTTCTGGCTGTTTCACAAGTACCGCATGGCCAAGCCAGTATTGAGTTTATTTTCTCGCTTCAATCCTCTTCATGCTATAGGTAATGATTAAAAGAAACACAGGTTCGAAGTTGCAGAAATGAGTGCATGGAAAAGTATATGGGGTATTACGTGGGAGTGGTAAAGGTGCAGTAGCAATGCTAGCACATGTAAACGTAAACAGTTTCTTTCCCCGCGAGAATTTTATTTCATGTCTCCTCATCCTTGTGCTACGTTCTAATAATGCGATGTAATAATTATGAGTGACATGATAATACAATGTTTAGCTCGTATAAAGGTAAAATTAAAAATAATTTTCAATTTTATGCCAACACGTGGTATTGCAATGCCTCTGTGTGCCTCCCACCAACACCCAGTTGGCTATCAACATTCGCTCAACTTCGTAAACGATCGGGATCTTTCGGCCGGCTGTTTGGCGGCATGTGTATCAGCTAGCTGCTGGCAAGTCGGTTGTTTCCTGCATACAGTTGGGAAGTTGTTTTTCTTCACCTCACTAATATTAGACACGAAAAATCTTGCTAGTTTAGTTCAAAAACGTAATTTCCTCTACGTTAAGACCCATAAGTATTATTGCAACAACACCGTAAGAGAGAATGCCTGGAAGGAAATAAGCAAGGGAATGAAAAATCAAACAAGTTAGAATATTCAATTTTGTGGTAGATTGGTAACAGTAATGTTGTGGACAAATACACTTTACGGTTTTTAATTAATGTTTAGGCCACCTCGATTAATGACTTCACCCTGTTGCGGCCTGCAAATTACTGCATTAAAGTTTTATCAAACCATCCATTGCGTGCTTTGTTTCCCACGTAGAATCCCATTCGATTCTATTCTATTCCGCTAGATGGAACGGTGGAGTGGAAATTTCGACTGATGGGTTCGATGATACAAATATTGATTCCTATAGGGAATCTGAAATATTTGTTCTGAATGGGTACACA
This sequence comes from Anabrus simplex, assembly GCF_040414725.1. Classification (NCBI taxonomy): domain Eukaryota; kingdom Metazoa; phylum Arthropoda; class Insecta; order Orthoptera; family Tettigoniidae; genus Anabrus; species Anabrus simplex. The sequence continues at coordinate 226,306,073 of NC_090265.1, forward strand.
AGGTGAGAGTGAGCATCTGGTGTCCTTGTTGTCATAGCGTGACGTCGTATGGCCTTGGCAAGCCCGCACAGGTTCTGTGACACCAGAGACACACCGCGAGCGCGCGAACGGTCTAAAACAGGGTGCAACTTGCGCGGAGACTGGAGGGTTCTAACCATGGGCTGCTCTGAGCGGACATTTTCTATCTCAAGGGGCTCTAAAATCTGAACTGTTTAACCGGGAAGTATATTTACAACAGAACACTTTAAACGGGAAAAATGTACATATATCTTAATGCAACTGATCAAGGGACCAAGAATATCACACTTCTTAGGCGGGAAAACTTCTTATGCGGAAACTTCTTAACCAAGTTTCACTGTATTTTTCCTTCATCCCCTACTGTGTCTGTGTTCAGGAACTGTTGAACAATAAAGTTTTTTGTAGAATTCCTGGATTTCTCTTATTATTTATGCCTACACGTAGCTCGACAAGACTACAACAGGTGGACCTCTAGGATTGTTCACTGGAGACCATGGGGACACAAGAGAGGCATTGGAAGACCCCAGAAGAGATGGCTCGACGACGTAAAGCTGTTGGCTGGAACACGCTGGTTCCAAGTGGCTCAAGACCGAAGACGATGGAAACATATGGAAGAGGCCTATATCCAGCAGTGGATTGAAATAGGCTAGAAAAGAAGAAGAAGAAGACTCTTTCACCATAGCAGTTCTCTCCTGGCCAGACATTATTGCTGTTGAGTGTGTGAAAATTTCAGCAGTAGGCATACTGAATGTCCGGCCCCGCGGTGTAGGGGGTAACGCGTCTGCCTGTCACCCGGTAGCCCCGGGTTCGATTCCCGGCCGGGTCAGGGGTTTTTAATTGTAAATGGTTAATATCGCTGGCCTGGGGACTGGGTGTTTGTGTTGTCCTTAATGTTCCTTTCCTCACATTCAACACTACACTTCCGCTATTATACTTACACGCAGGTTCCTCTCATATGGTGAAAGTAGTGACAAAAGATCTGCAGAGGTCGACGCCAAGAATAAATATAATTTATTATTTTAAAAAATTAGGCATACTGCATGGCATTTTTGAAACTGAACATTTTCTAATAAAAGCATTAATTTTAAACTAATAGTTACTGATGTTTGTCAGATTTTCTGTAATACTTTTTTATCCCTTTATTTCTGTCCTTGGAGGAAAAGTTCTGGAATGTAGTAACAGTTCTAGAATTAACTCAGTCAACTGAATGATTTACATTTTATTACTTTACTACTACCACAATTATTGAAGTCTAATTGTTAATTATAATTGAAAAGTTCTTTTTAATGATACTGGACACTTTTCCTAGTTTGTTCATATAATAGCTTCAAGCTTTTAATCTCATCACACTGATCTTTATTATTTAACTCTCATGTTGAATAATAGATTAGGATTGTTTTCAATTGTTTCAAGCAAAACTACCCCTAAATTTGGTTATTGTTCGGGAAAGAGGCCATTAGCTCGACAGTACTGTAGCCCAAAAAACAAAAATAGTTACATAAGTAATGAACACAATGACACTTATGAATACCTGAAAGAAAAATGCAATTTACAAAATGACTTAAGGGGGAACCTACACCTTTGAACGTAGAAAAATGGAGTGTATTAACCCATTCGCATCCTATTTAAGTACTATAGCAGTTCACTGAGAAAACACTTTAAATCCCGCACTACGGGACACACTGTGAGGATGTGGGCCACTGGTGAAATCAGCACCAAAAAAAAACACTGAGGGGGTCTTATACCTTTAGGAGTTAAAAGCGCGCAGATCTTCAGTGACATATCCACAGCCTACACAAAACTGGCCTACTGGGAGGTCATGTGGTCTCGCCGTAGACTTGCCCACCGTCATCATTTGTATCAGTTTCCGTGTCATCAGCACTACTACACGCATCACTCGAACACGAACTAAGACCTTCAGGGTCTATTTCGTCGTCACAAACATCTCCGTCTTCATAATCACTCTAAAACACTATCTGTTAGCTTTCGTATTCCATCAACACCAACACATCTGCTTGACGCCATGGTTGCAACTGACGTGAGTGAAATAATATGAACAAAGATTCTTTTATCTCTTGTTCCAGAAGTGTGTGATAACCTGGAGCACAGGAAATAACTAAAGCCACATGTCTAAACTTCAGCTCAAAATGCATACAAGTGGCATCTGTAAGTTAGTAACTGAACTACATGTATTGATATACAGCATTGCATTGCCGCGAACTGAGCTCATCATTGGATTCATATGCCATGAATAACTTTTGCGAGGTAGGATCGTCAAATGATGCGATTGGACTAAACTTTTCTTCTGCAGCAATAGAAATGAATACTAAAAGGAAAGAAAGGTGGTGCAAAGTGTAATTTATGTGATTTACCCCACTCAACCCACGAGGAGGGTAACACAATCTGTCATTTCATTTGAGTCTGAGCTTTCAGTTTATGGTGGATGGAAAAGATTTGTGCTCTTTTGCTCATAATTTATTGAAGGTAATATTTTTAGCACACATTGATGGCTATCAAAAGAAAATCATAACCCAGGAAGTAATTCTCTCGAGTTCCAGTAAATAAGGTGCATTGTAATATTGGTTTTTCAGTTATTAGCTTTGAAAGTAAAAATAAATCAGGAACGATTCACCATTTTGAGGAGTCGTGAGACATTTCAATGCAGTCAAGCATTGGTCATTCATTTTTTTGTTTTGTTTTGCAGGGTGCTTTGTAGCTTAAACTATGTTCTGTTCTTCAACCACAGTTTGAAAAAAGCATAATTCAAAGAAATAGTAATGCTTAATTTACTGTATATTTAATTGCAAATAGTATTTCATCCATTTTTGAAGAATTGCCAAAATTATTCTGTTTCACTTGTTTTTGCAAATAAGCAGTTTTGTTGATATTAACAAAGAAGATCCAATATACAGTACTCTGGAGGCAAGAATTTTAAAAAAGATGTTGCGCATGTGTCATGACAGATTAAACAAAAATGTGATTCTTCACCTTCTTCTTCTTCTTTGTAATTTCATGGACTTGCATAGAGTTACATCCAATCACTACTTTGTTCTTTGAAAAGTATTAAATTGTATTTGTATTACTGGTAGATGGAAGTCGACTGTTAAGTGATTTTGAGTAGTGGGAAGTTTGGTTGGTATTAATCACTTTTTAGATGGTGAGATGCAAGAGAAGGCCTGAAGGCCTTAATCTTGCCAGGTAAAATAAAAAAAAATAAAACATTACTAATCACTAGGCTTATAAATTACGACCATTTTGATCAAAACAGCTCAGGTCTCATGCTTTGCGTTATAATGCGTTTGCTAAATTTCTCCATTTTATTTAAAGATTGTTCCAGTTTTTAAAAAAAAATTAGTTATTTTATGTATTAATCTAGTTTTGTTATATATAGCCTAATTAATATACATGTAAAATAGGATTTGTACTTGGATAAGCGATGATAATAATAATAAATAAGAATAGGCCACAAAAAGTAATTGAGGACTATGGACTTCTGTACAGATTTTTAATAATGGACTCCCAGCCAATAAGCTAATGTTTTGTCTGAGATGACTAATAATTTTTCCTTGATCTTGGAAAAGGGCCGATGACCTTCGATGTTAGGTCCCTTTAAACAACAAGCAAGCCTTCTTGGAAAGTCCATACCTAGATAGCAAATTTTTTCCCCTGTAGCCAGTGGTCGAATAATACAACTATCATTCATTAGATCAGTTTGATTAAGTTTTCCCCTGTCAAAATTGATGGCAACAGATTTTGGACCATTCAGCGTTCAGCCTAAGTACTGTTTCTTTTGTCTGGCTCCATGGCTAAATGGTTAGCGTGCTGGCCTTTGGTCACAGGGGTCCCGGGTTTGATTCCCGGCAGGGTCGGAAATTTTAACCATTAAGGTCAAATCAAAAGACCTGCACTTGGTGAGCCGAACCCATCCTGGGATCTCCCGGCACTGAAAGCCATACGCCATTTCATTTACTATTTAAACACTGATTCATCATCTTAGTCAACAATGCATCATGTTGTTTGTTGTTCATTACTACTACCATGTCATCAGCTAAACCCATACGTTGTGTTATTTGAGGGAGGTCTTCAAGTTTCTTTTCTTCTTTTTCTACAGCTTTCTCCACAGCTGTGGGGTCGCGGGTATGAACTGCGTCGCACACGTGGATTTGGCCCTGTTTTACGGCCGGATGCCCTTCCTAACGCCAACCCTATATGGAGGAATGTAATTACTATTGCGTGTTTCTGTGGTGGTTGGTAGTGTGGTGTATTCTCTGAATATGAAGAGGAGAGTGTTGGGATATACACAAACACCCAGTCCCCCAGCCAGAATAATTAATCAGAAGCGATTAGAATCCCCGACCCGGCCGGGAATCGAACCTGGGGCCCTTTGAACTGAAGGGCAGTACGCTGACCATTCAGCCAACGAATCTGACGTGGGAGGTCTTCAACAATGCCTTTTCTGTGTGTATATGGCCAACTGAATCAAACGCCTTTGAAATATACAAAACCATGAGTGATACATTCCCTTTCCTTGAATTTGCAGCATTCAAGATGCCGTCTAAAAGTGTAATGTCAATGTACATCCCTGTGGAAGAAGAAAACCCTCGGGTTGTTATGAAATGAGACATAGCTTTGCAATCTCTGATCAAAATTTCTTCTAAGCAAGGAATATATTGCGACTGGACACCAAATATTAGCATCAAAATCATCACCTTCTTTAGGAATAAGAATTGTCCTTGCTAATTTAAAATATTTTGGAACAAACCCACAACTGAGCATTTTGGTATACAGGAATGACAGAATTTAGTACTTATTATGTTCCAAAAATAGGGCAATTTGCAGCTATGGGAAAGGAGCTATCACTGAGATTAAATACTCTTAAATTTCTTACCTGTAAATATTATTTTATTTAGGGTTGTTTAACCCTTACTGGACCAACAAAAACCCCTCCCTTACAATAAAGACTGATTGATGGATGCACTGCCTAAAACAATCTGTTGGTGGAAACCGTTATTTCTATTTAGATTCCTTTTGTGTTTGTTTTGTATTTACTGTGAAAAATGACAATTTAACAAGAGAATCAGGTAGAAATCTTGAGTTTTAAAAAATTAATTCTTCCTCCACATAGAGCAGGCCTTTCCAACTCGAGCACTTGGTGCTGGGGCGCACCAGCGCTGCACTCAGCAGCACCGTTGCCTTCCTTCTCCACCTACCCTACGCAGTGGTCGGTGCATGTGTGTTTTCAATAGCCCACTTCATCTTGTCGCACGGAAATTGTAGCACCGATCCACACACTGTTGGATCCCGGGCGACACTGTTCGACAAGCATATTTTTGAGGCATGCGGCACCAGAGAGTGTTCGACAGATGGCAACATGTCTCATGCCACACAGCCGCACGCTACATGTGTTGTGTTTCTTCAATTGAAAGTCGACTGCAGCATGCTTCACTGTCGCATGCTCCATGTCGCCCAAATGTTGCTTCTATTCTTACTTACTACAACCCAGTACAAAACAAAAACATAAATACAAGCGATATGGCAGTTCCCAGTAGCTCCGCTAGATATCAGGAGCTCATACTTGAAATACTAAACAATGTACAGGAAGATTGCATATCCAGATCACATAACACCGTTAGAGTGTGTACGAGTCCTTTTCTATGAATCTCCAACATCCTCCCCACCCTGGTCTATCTCGAGTGGGATGACCAGCTGGACAGGTCGTGTCACATTGTTTCCGTCCGAGGTGCGAAGAATAACCGTTCTAGTTCACCCGTCACGTCCTTCGCGTAATTCTTCGACCAGTGCTTTATTCCACATGTGTCTTGGGCGTGTATCCTCTTGTAGTAAAACTACGTCACCGACCCTGATTCTTGACCCGTGGTCTTTGGGCTGGCGAACTTCGTGATAATTCCGTAATAGTAGCAAATACTCCTTACTCCAACGTTTCCAGAAGTCGTCAGTCATTCGCTGGAGTAGTCTGAAGGTTCTAACAAGGTCTCGCCTAGGTGGTTCTGGTCCAGTAGGTATCGTGGTGAGTCGATCGCCAACGAGGAAGTGGGCTGGAGGCAATACACCACCATTGTCATCATGTTCCGTCAAGGGTCTTGTGTTTAATACGGCTTCTATGCTAGTCAAAACAGTCCGTAGCCCTTCATCATCAATAGTGGAACGTCCAAGTATTTTCCGTAGACATCGCTTGGTGAGGCCAATTAGTCTTTCCAACCACCCTCCCCACCAAGCGGCACGTGGGGCAATGAACTTCCATGTGATACCTTGCTGGGCCATATAGTGGTGTGTCCGTGCCGCTGTCAGTTCTCTCCACAAGTCTGTTAACTCTGCGTTCGCTGAATGGACCTTTTCTATGAATCTCCAACAGCTTCAGTGGAATCCCGCCTTAATAGACAGTACATTCATTCTTATTCTCTGTGTGTGTATGTGTGTGTGTGTGTGTGTGTCTCATTCTCAGTGGAATCTATTCGGTAGAACAGATAGCGGAACAGTTGGTTTCATCTTCGTTAAAAATTTCGTTTAATCCTTCATGGGTAGATTCATATTTTGTTCTCAGTACCGAAGGGAAAGCTCAATGTTTAATTGTCATGTCGTTTTAAGCGTAAAGTCTTCAACCGTTGGACTACACTACCACAATAAGCATGTTTCAACCTATGATGACATTGTTGGCGTAGCAAGAACCGAACAAATTGCTAAGTTAAAATTGGAATTGCCAAGTTCTTCAGAGATAAGTAATAACTTACTCATTAGGAATGGCGTATGGCTTTTAGTGCCGGGAGTGTCCGAGGACATGTTCGGCTCGCCAGGTGCAGGTCTTTTGATTTGACACCCGTAGGTGACCTGCGCGTCGTGATGAAGATGAAATGATGATGAATACGACACATACACCCAGCCCTCGTGCCAGCGAAATTAACCAATTATGGTTAAAATTCCCGACCCTACCGGGAATCGAACCCGGGACCCCTGTGGCCAAAGGCCAGCACGCTAACCATTTAGCCATGGAGCCGGACACTCATTAGGAATTGTTTTACATGCAATTTAGGGGATTTGTTTTCGTTTTGGGGTTTATATTATTAAGAACTGTTTAGAATTAGACTTAGATGTGCTGCTAAGAAAACACAAAGATAATTATTTTACCTCCCTGTCCCACAGATACTTGAACACACCACTTTAGAAAGCACAGTTTGAGCAAGTTATGGGCTATTGTTGCTCTGAAAATCGCAAAAATTGGGCGACCCTTTACTGATGGCGAATTTGTAAAAGAATGTTTAATAGAGTGTTCGGAGGTATTGTGTTCACGTGCTGTGGCCCACTTTGAGGCGATTAGCTTGTCAAAAAAAAAAAAAAAAAAAAAAAAAAAAAAAAAAAAAAAAAAAAAAAAAAAAGACCTCTCGTTGTGTACAGGAACTTGGTGCCGACTAGAAACAGCAATTGCGGAACAAATGCGGCACTTTCCAGAAGTACTCGATTGCTCTCAATGAGACTATTGACAAAAGTGACACGGCACAGCTATCTATTTTCGTCAGGGGAGTCGAAAAAGATTTCACCATAACTGAGGAACTACTGGACATCATTCCGCTCAAAGATACTACCACCGGCGCAGATATATTTGCAGCTGTTGAAGAAAAAAAAAAAATGAAATGGCGTATGGCTTTTAGTGCCGGGAGTGTCCAAGGACAAGTTTGGCTCGCCAGATGCAGGTCTTTTGATTTGACACCCGTAGGTGACCTGCGCGTCGTGATGAGGATGAAATGATGATTAAGACGACACATACACCCAGCCCCCGGACCAGCGGAATTAACCAATTATGGTTAAAATTCCCGACCCTGCCGGGAATCGAACTCGGGACCTCTGTGGCCAAAGGCCAGCACGCTAACCATTTAGCCATGGAGCCGGACAGTTGTTGAAGAAGCAATGAACAATATGGGCTTATCACTCAGAAATCTGTGTAGTGTCGCTACTGACGGAGCACCAGCGAAGTCGTCTGGTGGGCAAGGTTTTACAGGCTGCATCAAAACGAAGGTGCGCGATGCTGGGTTACCACCAATATTATTGGTACATTGTGTTTTACATCAAGAACAATTATGCTCAAAGAACTTTTGCAACTTTAAATCTGTTGTGGATACTGTGTCAAAATGTGTAAATTTCTGCAGAAAGCAATGTTTGAACCATCGGCAGTTCAAAGAATTTTTAAAGATCTCGAAGCAGAATGTAGCGATATTCCCTTTTATTGTATTGTGCGCTGGTTAAGTTGCACGAATGTGCTAGCAACCTTCTTTACAATAATTGAAGTAATAATTGCTCTGTTCATGGAGAAGGAAGGTTCTCCACTACCAACTTTGCGGAAAAAACAATGGGTAGCTGACCTCGCTTTCTTGGCGGGCATAACGTCTTATTTGAATGATTTAAACATTTCATTGCAAGGGAGAAACAAATTGATTAGCACCATGTGTGATTAGAATTAAGGCTTTCAAAATGCAAAGTTTGCCGTTGAAAAGTCAGCTTGAAGCCGGAAATTTTGACAATTTTTCCTTCATTAAAATCATTGCATTTGTCTATTTATGAAAATCTTGAAGACTATCAGACGTCGTTACAGATTTTTCACTCTGAATTCAATGCCCGATTCAAATAAATAAATAAATAAATGATAAGGCACCTCAACTTGAAATATTTATGACCCCATTTTCAGCGTGTCTTGAAAAATCACCATCATATTTCCAAACAGAGCTGATAAAACTACAGTGTGACGCAATCCTAAAGGACAGGTACTACAACTAGAGCGGTGATTTAATTTCCTTTTACAAAGGTGTTCATCCACAAGAATTTCCCAGACTTCAAGCACTTGCCTTAAAATTTACGTCAATGTTCGGTACAACGTAAGCATGCGAACAGATGTTTTGAATTCAGAATTCAAATAAATGGAGAACTAGGACTTCTCTGTCTGATGCTGACTTAGAGGCTGTTATTAGAATTTCTACTGCCAAATCGATTGTACCCAATATTGGTAAATTAGTCGCCTCAAAACTATGTCAACAGTCGACTTAAACACTAAATGTACATTGAGGCAAACGCAATGTATGTACAGAATAAATTGTGTGTTTATGTGTTCACAGAACTGTCGTGAATAATATTGTTTTCATAAGCTGCGCGCTGACTTGATGACCTGCGCTTCTGCCTCTGCCACTTCCCCTCCTTCCCCCACCACCTCAACGGTGCTATAGTACAGCGCCGGGGCTGCTGCTGGGGCCCTGGGAGCACCTCAGTTGGAATCGCTTGACATAGAGGATGCCCACAGACAAAGCATACACTATACAGTGAATACTGATTAAAAAAGAAATAGTTTGTAAAGAACTCAAAAAATTAAAACAATTGTAAAATTAGAGCTACAATATTAAACAATACTAAAAAAAGAATTTGTCAAGTTAAAAGCTACAAAAACATTTAATAGGTTATACGAATACCCTGAGAAGTAATTCTTACAAAACTTTAAATATAATTATAATTTGGATTTGAAGCCAGTTAACAGATGATGGTGTCTCAAAATGAGGATAGACCCATGAGAGTTTTTAGCCCTCCCAAGTTCATCAGTGTTGGTCCTGAAGACTTGATTTCTACCAACTTTTTGAGGATTGTCTCCCTGGCACTATGTATGTTTAGTCCTCAGCCCGAAGGCTGGTTGGATCCTCAACAGTTCCGCCATCAGCTGTCATAGATGGCCTAGGCATCACTGAAGAGGCGTACTAGGGAAATGAGAAGTGAGGTAGTTTCCCGTTGCTTTCCCCACTGAGCCAGAAGTTGCTATTACATATCAGTCTGCCAAGCCCACTGAAATGCATGCACCAACTGACCCTATGAGCAATATTTTCACACCATTCATAGCAGGGACTGGCTGCAGAAGGAATGGCATTACTAGCATCACTCATACCTCAGTCACTTTCATTTTGTCAAAGCCAAGGATAAAGCTGAGACAGATCAATGAAAGTAACAAAATTGCTCTAGCCTATACCAGAAGACATAGTGCACTGTAAACACTAGGTCCCGCCAGCAAAGGCACTATATATTACGTATTTATGAAAGAACTACAAAATTTGATTTTGTCTTATTACTGGGCAGTAAACTGCTGGTCTTTCTTTTAATGCATTTTTATTAAAAATGCCTGGACTAAAATGGTTAACTTGTCTCTCTGGTTAAGAAAAGGCACTTCAGATAGCCTCGAAAACAAGAACCCTAAAATAAAGAAGGTTTCTGTGTTTCTCAATAAATAGGAATACAATTTGGTAGGTACATTTTAATCGACTTACCCCGTTCTTCTCGCAGACACCACCAGCATTCTTGAGGTCTCCAGTCCATGCCAGTCCGAGTGTCCCCATCTCAAAGTCTCGGTAAGTAAACATGTAGGCCAAGCAAAACGCATCGTAGTCCTCTTCTGTAAATGTTAAATGAATTAATGTTATAATGTATTCAACAACTTTGACCAATCTAAGAATAATATTTAGGTCTGCAAAGTAATTTAACCATATGTTCTTGCAATTGCTATCAATTTTAAGACCCAAGGTGCTAGAATTTTTTCCTGGAAAGGAGTCTTTTCATGTACCTGTATATCTAACCAAATTCTCAATTGCCGAGCTGAGATCCAATCCCATAGCCTTGAGCATAAAAACAAGTGAGTGTGTTGATGATGCACATTCTTCTTTATAACGTGCAAACATAGTCAGAATATTAGTCAACTGTTATACCTGAACATTCTTGTCCATGGTGTTGGTTACTGTACCTTGTCTAATTCTCGGTCGACCTACTTGTTCTTTTCTTCCCTGGTGATTTCAACTCTAGCTCTCTCTTTTCCACACAATCTTCGTATCTGTTCATTACATGACCATACCAGGGGCGTATGCTGGTTTTGAAAGTCAGGCACGCTCTTGTTATCACTGAGGGACTGAGTAAGGATGATTACTAACCATTTATAACTATATATTTAGAATTTTATGAATATTTAATTATAGAAATTAAACATTTAATTTAGAAATTGTTTTGAACTACTTAGCCCGCCTGGTGACCATGATTGTTAAGGCATTGAAGTCTAAACGGTTTGATACCATGGTTAGCCGGTTCGAGTCCCATTGGTCGAAAAAAATTCACCATCAGAATGTTGGCCGGCAGTGTAGGGGAAGTGGTGGTATACAATTTCTAATCACTAGATTGCATGCCAAAAGCCTGGATTAAATTCCAAACCTCTCCGCAGTGATGTTCATTTGTCCGTCGAATGGGGACGTTAAGCCTCTAGCAGACCCCTTGGTGCTATTCGACAGGAGTAAGCTATGTGCCGGCACCGGGTTTCACCCTCTCCCTTCTTACTATCACATATGTCGTCAATCATTTCATCTCATTTACTCCTCTGATGAGGTTAACGTCAGGAAGGGCGTCCGGTCATAAAAACCCGCCACGACAGTTTCATCTCACCTCATACCCGAACCCGTCGAGAAACGGGACGAGGGTTGGACAAGCATTCATTTTGAACTACCGGGCTAGTTGACCGTGCTGTTAGGGGCACACAGATGTGAGATAGTGGATTCGAACCCCACTGCTGGCAGCCCTTGCGAAAGTTTTTCGTGGTTTCCCATTTTCACACCAGCCGCTTCCTTCCCATTCCTAGGCCTTTCCTATCTCATCGTCGCTATAAGACCTATCTGTGCCGGTGTGACTTGAAGCAAATTGTAAAAAAAAAGTGAACTACTTAAATACAAATCGCTCCCCGCGGTTCCATTCTTTTTCTGAAATGCGCTTCCTTTTTTTTTACTGAAATGGTTAATAACGTCATCATAAAATATAAATTACAATATCATTTTTATTCTGAACAGCCGGGTTGAATATCTCAGGTGGTAGAGCGCTGGCCTTCTGAGCCCAAGTTGACAGGTGGTATTTGACGGTGCTCTAATATGTCAGCCTCATGTAGGTAAATTTACTAGCTTGTAAAAGAACTCCTTCGGGTCAAAATTCCAGCACCATAAAATGTAGTAAGTAGGACCTAAAACCAATAACATTTATATCCTGAACAACTCTTCGGGGAAAAGTATTCCCGAATAAACTGTCAATTAACACATACTTCTAACGACTTCGCTATCGATCGTAATGCCTTGAAATTAGCAATAAATGCAGCAGTTTCCATATACAGTCCCTTGTAAAACTCGATACAACACACACAAGTCACCGCTAGCTGACGCGGGCTGAGGTTCAATGGCTAGTGGAGTCAATTAGGCCTACCCCTCACTTTAGAGATACAATTATTAAAACTAGTGTCGTGTCACGGAGCTATCACGAAACGCTACGCCTGTATCTTATGGCAGCTCAGTGCTAAGGCGCGGGAATCACATTTTACGGACACGAGTTCGAAACTCGTTGCTCACGAGTTTTCGTGAATATCTGAAAAACGGCGAGCAGGGCATTGGCGCCCTAAACTATAAATCACTTTAAACCATTAGAAGTATACTTTCTTCTCTCTAAAGCATAAATGAATTGGTGACATACAGAGCGCGTTGCCTCTTTGTGAGCACCAAATGTTGGGGGACAATATGAGTACAATAGCACCATAAAGTGTAATTATCTCGTAGAAACTCGTGATTTCAGTTTATTTTTAGATTATTTCATGAAAATGAGAATGTAAAGGATTCTGAACGAACAGCGAGATGACTGGACTGCAAATAGGCAACATACACCGTCACGTGAATGTCACCGCAGCCGTGTTGTTGAATTGATTTATTGCTGAGATCAGCGGTCATGTCAAAGCTTTCCCCCAAACTGGATCTACTCCGGAAACACGCCACCCATCACACTTTCTGCCAACGTGATTTTTATCACCATTTTTTCCATTTATTCTCATCTGTCAAGCTAACAAGGCACGACGACTTACGCCCCTCTCTCTCACCATGCACAATTTCGTTGTGGCAGCCTTCTGAAAGTTTTTTTTTACATTTTTTTTACAGCTGTAATGACAAAAGAACCTTTGAAAGAGGAAGTAGCTGAACAGTCATTTCTTTCCCCTGTCTCATTTGCTTGCGCCGTGAAGTTGGCAGCTGATTGGCTCGGCTGTAATAGCTTCAGGTCGTTTCTGTAATCAACTCATCTTGTGCACAATTTGTTTAAATTTCGAAGAAGACACAATAAGTCATAGGTCTAGGGTGGAAATAAACCCATATATCCGTATATATGAACGCCCAATGAAAGGACTCAGTAACCAATGGAGAGCAGTCTTTTCGCATATCACGGTATCAATCAATACTCAGTCAATCACCACTGACCTGTATTTAGGGCTGCAACCCAGGTGGCAGATTCCCTAAAATTTTCTAAAATGAAATGGCGTATGACTTTTAGTCCCGGGATGTGTCCGAGGACTTCGCCAGGCGCAGGTCTTTTGATTTAACGCTCGTAGGCAACGTGAGCGTCGTGATGAGGATGAAATGATGATGAAGACGACACATATACCCAGTCCCCGTGCCAGAGGGAATTAACCAAATATGGTTACAATTCCCGACCCTGCCGGGAATCGAACCCGGAACCCCTGTGACCAAAGGCCAGCACGCTAACCATTTAGCCATGGAGCCAGACATTTTCTAAAATAATTTCAAAGAAGTTGGAAATCTATCGAATGTCTTCCTTGGTAAATTATTCCAGTCTCTAATTCTGCCTTCCTCCAAACGATTATCTGCACCTATTTGTCGTCTTGAATTCCAACTTTATCTTCATATTATAATCCTTCCTACTTTTAAAAACTCCATTGAAGTTTATTTGTCTACTCTCCACTCACAGACCGCTTAGTCGAGCTGCTCGTCTCCTTATTTTCAAGTCTTCCGAGCCCAAAGTTTGCAACAATTTCGTAACACTATTCTTTTTGTCGGAAATCGCCCAGAACAAATCGTGCTGCTTCCATTTGGATCTTCTCCGATTCTGGAATCAAGTAGTCCTGGCGAGGGTCCCGTACACTAACTGGAGTCTAACCTGCGACGTATACGCCCTCTCCTTTACAGCCTTACTACAGCCCTTAAATATTATCAGTAACATAACAGCCATAAAGATAAAATCAGTTAATTAGTTTGTATTTATTTATATATAGTTGCTACGATGCCGTTCGCCTCTTACTGTAGTTATCAACGGTCACTTGTAAATAACATTGTATTGAAGTTGTTTATCTAACTTGGCTTTCATTTCAACCAATCAGACTTGCGCCGAGCGACGCTGTCACGGAAACCCAGCGGACAGTACCTCACTGTCCCCTACCCGTAATATTTTACCATTAATGCCGAGCTTACTCATCTGGGGACTTTCATATCTTGTACGGAGATGAATGGAAATTATTTTATTTGTTTAATTTATGATTTGGCAGAAAAGCAGACTTCATAGCGTGAATCACACCATGAAAATAAGGGAATAATAATAAGAATTCTAGTTTAATAAAATGTAGGCGTATGGCTTTCAGTGCATAAAAATTACAATTTTAAATTTAAGTTTTTAATATAACTAATTGCCTGGTGTGTTGCTAAGAGAAAAATTTTTTTGCTAGGGGCTTTACGTCGCACCGACACAGATAGGTCTTATGGCGACGATGGGATAGGAAAGACCTAGGAGTTGGAAGGAAGCGGCCGTGGCCTTAATTAAGGTACAGCCCCAGCATTTGCCTGGTGTGAAAATGGGAAACCACGGAAAACCATCTTCAGGGCTGCCGATAGTGGGATTCGAACCTACTATCTCCCGGATGCAAGCTCACAGCCGCGCGCCTCTACGCGCACGGCCAAGTCGCCCGGTGATAAAATCTTTCGGGTCTCTTGTGTAGACATGCAAGACACTCTTGAGTGATGCGGTAGACAGCTTGTCTATCAGTCCCCCATTCACTCTGTGGATGAGGGTATATTTTTCTACTTATAAACGGAAAGTCTCGCCAAACTTCGTGCTTATCCGTACGCGGTTGAGAGTTGACCAAGCTCCTCGAGATAGATCAAATCCAGGGACACATACCGTGGTGTGAGGCCTGCCACGAAGCTCTATAGTTGAGAATGTTTCGCACTCACGTTGCCGATAAGGTCCTTAGCTATCTGAAGCGGAGAATCCTCCAATGTAGTCAGCCAAGCCTCATGCCTGTGAGATCTTCATGAATGAGCAGTTGTTGGTTCTGAATTATTATATGGTATTCTCGAACTAGAGCATTGCAACTCCGAAGGTGTGATGGAGGGATGTGACTCAGGATGAGAAGCCAATGGACTGGTGTCCACTTGATAGATCCGGTGATAAAATGTACGGAGGGTTTCAGTTGAGTGTTGATCTTCTTCACGTAAGGAATATTTACCCGTACTATACTCATAGTAATAGTATCGGAACATAATAGACTTCTAAGGGGCTTCACATTTTGAAGTCCTATGTTAAGTCTCAACGGGAAGAAGATTGCGGAACACTGGTTAAGTGATACATTTGTAAATGGTTGTAAATAATCTCATGACTCTTGGCTCTTATTACAAATATTGCTTTTTATTTTGCTTCACGCTAGTTTCTTCACGATCTGTCTTACTAATTACAAATAATGCCCCCACCTTCATATCATAATATTAATCTCTTTCCTGAGCAATAATTCTATATTTAAGTGATATTTCGTGGCCCTTACAATCTCATCTTCATATTTTCTTAATCTTACATATTTTCTTAGACACATTCGCCTCCCTTTGTCTGTCCTTATATTGTTCACTTTAATACGTAGTACACAAAAGTCCCAAATTACGTCTTCGACTACTCTAGGCTTCACAAATGTAACACGGTACATTTCATTTGGAAATAAATGCAAATATTTTTAAGTGGTGTTAATAGGACCTTTTCTAAATTTTACTAATTTGCCCAAAATTGCAGATGGCCACAAGGATTCAGTACTACAGCAAGTTTATAAATGAACAGCCTACAGTGGTTCTGAATAAAGAAAGTGAAATGACAGAGAGAAATATTTGTGATTTGCAGTACATTGAGTGCGTTAACATGAGGATGCATGTAGGTGATGTGTCAATATCCTGAATGAAAAGGGCAAAGGTATGGATGGCATCTTTGTCTGTTCGTTCTGAGTCTGTTGCATAAGTCAACAGAGACGTATTCGTGTCCTTGACTATCACAATTTCAAGGTTTCGTAAGGTGATGTTTATTAAAATAGTAGAGGATTCACGGATTGTACTAGAAATAGTCACAGACGGATTTCTTCGCACTACATATTTTGAATATTGTTAATTTTTCTTCAACTGCTTCCCCCCCCCCCCCCACACACAGTCTGGCGGAGTACTTTTTGCCGTATATCGACGGTTTACAGCAACATTATCGTAACCAGCATTTTTCAGAATTTACAGTTAAGTAAATTAAAAGCTTGTGTGTGCTCAAAAACCGCCTTGGAGACTTATGGCTGTCAGCGTTCTAGGCAATACTAACAGCCATAAGTCTCCAGGGTGATTTCTGGTATACACGGGAAATTTTAATTTGCTTTAATGTAAAATATGAAAAATGCTGGTTATGATAGTATTGCTCCGAACCGTCGACATGTGGACTTGGACCTGATTTTTGACCGGATGCTCTCCCTGACGCCAACGCTATGTGGAGGGATGTATTCACTATTCCAGGTTTTTGTGTGTGGAAATTAGTAGTGTTGTTTATCAAGAGGTATGTATTGACAGAGAGAAATAAATACAAAAACCCCGAGCCAAATAAATTAACCAGGCGCGGTTAAAATATCTCACCCAGCTGGGTATCGAACTCAGGATCTGCTGAACCGAAGGCCTCGGTGCTGATCATTTAACCGTTATTATTATTATTATTATTATTATTATTATTATTATTATTATTATTATTATTCTTAACTGATGGTAACGTACGGAAAGAAGTGATTGTGGCCTTTATGTTAAGTTTCATCTCAGCATTCCTTTGAACATGAAAAACTACGTGTAACCATTTTCAGATTGGTTAGGAACGGATTTTGAAACCATTTTTTTTCTCAGTTGTCTTCAAGCACCATGCACTGAAAGTGCACCAAGGCCAGTTTTTATGAAGTAATGACAGCGCACCAAAACCTGCCACTACGAAAGCGCACAACACTTCAGGTAATCGATCCTTGGGAGGCCTGTAACGTATACATTTTAGATGTTCCTACATGACGATGTCATTTGGTCAGAAATGTGTTCATTACTGAGAAAGATAATTAAGAGACAACGAGTTCATCATGTACTCCAGTTAGAGATACAAAAATGTCAAGGTGTCAGCAGAAACCAGTTCAGAAGCAGGCAGGAAAATATACATAAACATTCGTAAATATCAAAAGTGCGACAGAAAAAATACTAGCCGATTATTCTAATGAAGGTCAGTAGAATAAACTGGCCCATAAATTGAAACAACAGCAGGTAGGCGTGTGTTTAACGCACACACCATTCCTACTACTAACGCTATACTTTGCTCAACAAGCTATCACAGAGAATTTGTAACTTTAATGTTTCATTATTTCGTCCATGGTTAGCAGTAGACAGTCCTTAGCCCATAAAATTGGGAAGGAAATTTAACGGGCTTTTCATGCTTACCGCGGTGTTTTTAAAAATATTTTCATCGTTATTTTGATGGCATTTTGATTAAAAATACAGCTCTCTGTCTCTCTGTGTATGTGTGCTTTCAATGTGCAGCGGTCTTCAAGAAGTTCAGATTTTCAAGCTCTAGATCAGAATATAAAATCCTCAATTGCAAAACAGGGAAATGAATGTAGACCTACCTGGCGGGAATATAATATGCTAAGCCACAGACCATGCCTAGTGTAATTAGAAATATATTTGCCGTCGCCTTCGAGAAAGTTTCCATCTCATTATGTGTGTTTGAATTCGAAGTAGTACACCACGTAAAACCATCTGGTGAGGGCTGACAATAAGACTCGAACCCATTTCTATCTTGAATCCACAGTCAGTGTCTCAACATGCTGACCTAGTGCAGTTGCTGGCTTCCTTTTCTTTTTACTTTTTTTTTTTTTGCTAGTGGCTTTACGTCGCATCGACGTCTTATGGCGACGACGGGATAGGAAAAGGCTAGAAGTGGGAAGGAAGCGGCCGTGGCCTTAAGTCAGGTACAGCCACGGCATTTGCATGGTGTGAAAATGGGAAAACATGGAAAACCATCTTCAGAACTGCTGACAGTGGGGTTCGAATCCACTATTTCCCGAATGCAAGCTCACAGCTGCACGACGCTAACCGCACGGCCAACTTGCTCTGTAATAATAATAATAATAATAATAATAATAATAATAATAATCCCCATGAAACTACAGCCTTGACGGGCCCTGGCTTACCAAGCGACCGCCGCCCAGCCCGAAGGCCTGCAGTTTATGAGGTGACACATGGTCAGTGCGACGAATCCCCTTGGCCGTTAATCTTGGTTTCCTAGACCGGGGTCGCCATCTCACTGTCAGATAACTCCCCAATTGTAATCACGTAGGAGTGGACCTCTAACCAACCCTCAGGTCCAGGTAAAAATACCTGACCTGCCGGGAATCTAACCCTGGGCCTCCGGATGAGAGGAGGCACGCTACCCCTAGACGGCGGGGCCGACAATAATAACAATGTAATAAAATAATAATAGTAATGATATCTTTAGTTGATAACTTCTCTTCAAACGGTCGGTTTCAAGACGAAAGCGCTGCAAATATGACTGCATTCGGGATTCAAACGTGAACCTCCTGCTATCTAAAAGGGCTATGGTGAAGACATACCATATACTGACAAGTGGTTTCGTAATGATCCAGTCTTTGTCCAGTAGATGACTTCAATGACAGCGATTTCAACATGAAAGAACGGAGTGTTCCTGTCACACGTTGGTTATCCAAGTGAACCTGGTTAAGTACCCGTCCGGAATGTGGGAGTTTGGTATCAAATCCCCAGTTTGGTTAGCTCTTTCGTCTTCAATGACGATGTTATTCGTGTAACGTTGTTTCAATTGCTACATGTTTTAAGAGACGTCAGTACGTCGGCATTTTGTCCTCCAGGAGTTCTCTAACGTGCTAGGACTCACGGGACGGATTTAAACACCCTCATACGCTACCGACATCATTAAAAAATAATTTTATTGGATTTTACGTCCCACTGACTATTTTTGATGGTCTTAGGATACGCCAAGATGCTGTAATTTTGTCCCGCAGGATTTCTTTTACGTGTCAATAAATCTAGGAACGGAGAGAGCATTTATGAGACTCAACTTAACACTTCTTAAACCATTTCCTTAAACTGTGTGTGTAAGAATTATCGAGAGTAAAATAATGAAAAATACCACGAGACCCTGCCTGCTGTCATTTCTTGATGGATACAGTACTTTTTCATCCATCTCTTGGCACAGGCTATAGTAAAGTGTAGCTTCCACCGAAGTCCCAGTCAACATCCATGGCTGTGATAATATGGAAGTTGCTGGGGTAAGGGTAGTGCTGAGTAATGACATTCGGAGCATGACTAGTGCATCTGAGTGTTATGAAAAGTGCTGCTCATAGGGCCAGTCGTGCTGCAATAGGACTTTTTGACCCAGTGAGGAAAGCAATGGCAAACTACCTCACTCCTAAGCTTGCCTAGTACGTCTCATTTTGGTGCTGCCATTGGTTTTTGGGGTTTCCTTATAACCGCATAACCTTTGGTGGTACTATTTGAGGATCCAACCAGCCTCTGGGCTGATGACCTAACAGACAGACAGACAGACCACGAGACCACATATCGTATAAGGAAGCTCTCAACTAAACAGTTATTCGTTTCACTCATGTGAATCAAATCAGTTTACAACTCTGTCTTAAAACAATGATAAGGCTAGATTCATTACTTCTATTCGATCGGAGACGAGGGCAGAAGCTATTGTTAATAAGCTGAAAATGATACCATTTCAACTATATTTTCGTAAACTATAATTATCGTCACTGCGTGACAGACAGATAATCAAACACAAACAAAAACAGCTGGGTATGTTTAACATTAGTCAGCACTGGAAATATAATCTCCGAGAAGGCTTCATCTAATCTTTGAAAGCCAAGGTTTACCTACAGTTTATTCAAATCAATTTTATTGGAAATTAAAATTAAAATCCGCAGCCTGTTTCCAGTCATTCGTCCGACTCAGGAATCGAATGAATGAAGCCCCCATCTAGCGGCGAAGAGAGGAATTGTGCCGGCTGCCGAAGCCTGTCGCACTCCTCTGGGGCAATGACTGACAGATGAAATGAAATGATATTGGAGAGTGTTGCTGGAATGAAAGATGACAGGGAAAACCGGAGTACCCGGAGAAAAACCTGTCCCGCCACCGCTTTGTCCAGTACAAATCTCACATGGAGTGACCGGGATTTGAACCACGGAACCTAGTGGTGAGAGGCCAGCGCCCTGCCGCCTCAGCAACGGAGGCTTCACTACAATAGATAATACTGGTACACTTTTCTGTTATTGATTTTTTTCATATAACTCAGGAGACAATCGTTTGATTCAAAAAACCTGGTCGACGCAGGCGGAACCAGGGCTAACATATAGTAATACTTACAAAGCACAAGAGTTAAACTACATTTGCTAATATAGTTGCCACTACGGCGGGATTTTTGGCAATTTTTCTATCAAAACAAAAATATAAAACAATTGGATATCAAAGATGACATCTATAGTTTCTTTCCAAAGACCATTCCACAGTTCCATCTTTTTATTCATGCCAAACAACAACAGCAACGTTCCTACTGAGATGAACTTTCAAGCTCTATTAAACATATTTCTGTTTGTTCTATTTGCACATAACGGTTATGTTTTATTTTCATTAACTTTTAAATTATACAAACTGGAAAACATAACTTTTGGTTAAGATTGTTTACTTTATTCATACTTTATGAATGTCACACACTGTAGAAGGAAATAAGGTTTCAGTAAAATCAAGTATTATCCTTGCCTACATAGTTGTGTTTATCTGCTAATATTTCTTTCTATAGAGAGGTTTCAATAATTTTTCAAAGCGGTCCGTGGCATAAAAAAAAGAAAGGTTTAAAATTCATGCCCTAAAATGTTCATTAACAACAACAGGCTTTTATCATATGACCGAGAGGGCAGTGAAAATATGATTTATGAAGAGTAAATGTAAATACCTAAAGATTTCTGCCATTGGGTTCCGCCAGAATTTGCACACGGGAATTCGTGGTTCCCAGCCACAACAATATTTTGTTTGGGAATAAACACACAAAAGCTAATAGTCCACTGGTAGTAAACACGAGTGACAAACTGGCACGCCTGTCATTCCAGGAAGCGGCAACCCGCAGCACTGCAGGATGTGATGGTCAGTTAAAACTCCTGTGTTCCGACTAACATTCCTGGTATTTCATCTCAGTTTTGCCGTAACGGTTTTCAGCAATTCTCGCTGTCTTCAGCTTCAGCATAGAAAATGAGCTTTATTCAAAATATTGGTATTTACAACATGATATTTTGAAAGTTCAGTAATGTGTAACTTAGGGATCGCGATGACCAACAGCCGAAAAAACTTTTTCCCAAAAATTAATTATTCAACTTGAGATCTCTAAATGCATGTCATGGTGCGCATTTTAGGAATTAATGAAATGACAGATTTAATTAAAGACTTCATAATTCAGGTACTATGGCGAAATTTAGAAGAGAATGAGGAAAGAATAGAGCAAGGAAAAGAGGAAAGAATGAGTACTTTTTGAGGAGGAATTCCTACTAGGAACAAAATAGGCAAATGCATAGTGTGACAAGCAATTTATTATTCTTCTTTATTGTTTACCTTATCCTTTCTGGATGTCAGTGGTTATCGTTGCTACATTTGGCCTGTCGAGCGCAGAATTAAATAGAATTCAAACTGTAAAATTTTCGCAGGTTCACCAACCAGGAAATTCTTCTTCTACCAGTTTCTCTTCTACTTTCTTGTTTTCCTTGTACAAGCCGATATTCGTGCACGTTCAACCTAGTACGCTCAAGATATTCAAGCTTCTTTTTAACATACATAGTCAATTGAGGTAGCTCCCTGTGTGAATCAGCAGTAGTGTCGACCTCTGGATCCCACGACTGCGTGTTCAAACCTAGCAGATGAAGTTCGATGTTGGAAGAGAGAAAATAAAGTCCAATTGACACTCCATGATGTAGGATGTCGGCCTGTAAAAAGAACTTTGGCGACACATTTGGTGTTTTCCCGAAAAAAAAAAAAAATACTCAGCCACAGTTCAGCCATAAGAGTTCCAGTTTATTCTAGAATCACCGGGCGAGTTGGCCGTGCGGTTAGAGGCACGCGGCTTTGAGCTTGCATTCGGAGGATAGTGTGTTCGAATCCCACTGTCGGTAGCCCTGAATATGGTTTTCCGTGGTTTCCCTTTTTCACACCAGGCAAATGCTGGGGCTGTACCTTAATCAAGGCCACGGCCGCTTCCTTCCAACTCCTAGGCCGTTCCTATCCATCGTCGCCATAAGACCTATCTGTGTCGGTGCGACGTAAAGCCACTAGCAAATATATATATTTTAGAATCTGGTAGAGGAAAACGGAACATCGAAATAGGCACGCAGGCAACACAGATGGCGTCAAATTGAAATAACTGCACACGGTAGCTGGGGTTATGCGATTATTATTATTATTATTATTATTATTATTATTATTATTATTATTATTATTATTATTATTATTATTATTATTATTATTATTATTATTGGATTCTTGGCTGAGTAGTTAGAAATGGCACAGGGTTCGATTCTCGGCCAGGCCAAGGATTTTTACTTTCTCTGGCTTCGGGACTGGGCGTTTATGTTTGTCTTAATATATTTTTCTTAATTCACACACAATAAAACACATTACATTAGCACCACAGAAACACGCAATATTGAGCATATCCCTTTACACAGGTTTGGCGTCCGGAACGAGATCCAGTCTTAAAACAGGGCCATATCCACATGTGTGACACAGTGTGTACCCACAAATCTACCAGGTTGTGGGAAAGGCGGTAGAAGATTATTAGTAGATGTTCACTTCGCGAATGGCTGTTATGCGAATTAGTTATCAAGTTGTGATGTTTTACGGCATTTATACTAGATTATAGACATTACCGTTGTTTGTCTGAGATTTTTTAAATAAGCGAATTAACTTAAAATGTTAATCATCCACATTCTGAGTGAATGCACGTATCTAACCTCCAAAATACGAAATTATGTGAAATGACCAAATTTTTATGCTAATTCAAAGAAACACGCCAGTACGTTCTCTAACAGGAAGGGAAATTCAGAAGCAGTGTTTGTCGTTCACTTAGTTAACTGTGAACGCTGTTCGCCGAGCTGAGTGGCTCAGACGGTTGAGGCGCTGGCCTTCTGACCCCAACTTGGCAGGTTCGATCCTGGCTCAGACCAGTTGTATTTGAAGGGGTTCAAATACGTCAGCCTCATGTCGGTAGATTTACTGGCACGTAAGAGAACTCCTGCGGGGCAAAATTCCGGCAACTCGGCGTCTCCAAAACCGTAAAAGTAGTTAGTGGGATGTTAAGCAAATAACATTATTATTATGATTATTATTATTATTATTATTATTATTATTATTATTATTATTATTATTATTATTATTATTATTATTATTATCATTGAAGCGATGTTCTACGTGCTTCATCTAAGAGGCCAATTTTAAATTCATTTTTTTGAGTGAAGACATTCTAAATCTCTCTTTTATCAGGAAAAATGATTTCATTTACCGCTCTTTTCACGTAATAAAATTTAATTTACACCTTTCTTCAAGTAGTTTGGTTATATTCAAAGTTCTTTTCACGTAATATGATTCTGTATATTTATTTTATCAAGAATCAGAATCTTATTTGCCGCTGTTTTCACGTAATATTTACAGCTTTTCATGTAATAGGATTTTATTTACATGTGTTTCATGTAAGATGATTTTATTAACATTTTTAGCTACGTATAGAGCAAAAAATTGCCAGCTAGACTCTGGTTGGATTCATACTTAAGTAGAATCTTTTACCTGAAGTATAATATGATAGAGAAAGCTAAATGCATGTGTTCTAGCTGAAGCAGATCCTGAGAGAACGGAGACGCTCTTAAGAAATTCAGTTTTACAGGAATCGCCGTCAAATTACTATGCTGTTTACAAAATATGAGTGGTTCTATGAGCTGTTGCCACGCTGAATGCCAGAAAATTATGGCATAGATACAAGTACAGACAACCTATGCTACACTATGTCCGCTATAATTCCAGACGGTCTTCTAGAACATAAAATTTATAATACTTGAGTTATTGCATTTTAACTGAACAAGTGCTGGTGAATACCGAAAGATGGCTAGCGTGGTCACATAATGAACAAATTATTAAATATTCTTATAGTCAACAAACATTAACGAAGTCGCAGGTCGCCTACGGGCGTCAACTAACAAGACCTGCACCTGACGAGCCGAACCCATCCTGGAATATCCCGGCACTAAAAGCCATACGACATTTCATTTCATTAATCAAGCAGTTAAATTGAAATAATAAATATGGTAATTCAACCTATTCAATACAAGTAAATAAAAGATGTAGAGATTACATTCTTATTTAATTAAAAGTGGAAATGGTACCAGTTTCGACCCCAGTCCGGGTCATCATCAGCCGATTATAACTCGAAAACAATGCATAAGTAAGAAAGAAGTTAACGGTCAAGTCCATACAATATCAGTTGAAGAGGCGATATAAAAATGACGGGGGTAGGCACTGTAAAATTTTATATATCGCCTCTTCAACTGATATTGTGTGGACTTGACCGATAACTTCTTTATTACTTATGCATTGTTTTTCAAGTTATAATCGGCTGATGATGACCCGGACTGGGGTCGAAACCGGTACCATTTCCACTTTTAATTAAATAAGAATGTAATCTCTACATCTTTTATTTACTTGTATTGAATAGGTTGAACTACCATATTTATTATTTCAATTTAACTGTGATACTTTTCAATACGGAACAATGAAATTTTTATCTTTAAATTAATCAAGCATGCATAAAATTGAACAGAAAACTCCAAATTTGAATACATCATAAGAAATAAAAAGAAGCGTACATTTTCACCAACACCACATTTTACACTAAAATATAAATTATTGGGATATTAGTAATGCTAGTAACGGCATTCCGTTTGCAACCAGTCGCTGTGATGAATGATGTAAAGGTATAGATGAAGAGTTGATTGAAATGCGGTCATGTAAATTAAATATTCAATTAAAATGTACGAAGTCATTATCGCCGTCATAATCACCCACACACAAATATACAGTAGTTCAAAACGTTTTACACTGCAGAACGTGATTTTTTAAATTTTGCTTTACGTCGCACCGACACAGATAAGTCTTACGGCGACGATAGGATAGGAAAGGCCTAGGAAGTGGAAGGAAGCGGCCGTGGCCTTAATTAAGGTACAGTCCCGAGAACGTGAACTACAACAAGGTTTCGTGGCTAAACGAAACATTAGTAATAACTGAACAATGGCACCCACGATCCTCAGAAATACTCGCAGTTCTTATATTGTTTGTTTATATCATTAAAGCACTGTGATACAAAGGAAGGAAGTTGGCGAACTGTCTGTCCGATTTGATCTAGGACCGCGGCTCGTTACAGTGGACAAAGACCTGGTGCAAATGACAGAAACAGACATCAAAGGGCGCAGAAAGTAACGAGCTGGCCAGGGTTGAACAATACGTAGCCAGTAATGAACTAGAGGGTAATTCCGGCAGTGGACGTCATATAACGCAGCCCGCTCAACAGACATGCGTGTCTGTCTGCCACGGAATGATGAGGCCAGGATTGGCAAGGTAATTTAATTGTTACGTTTTTAACTGTTACACATAATCTACTCCGTGTAGAAAACTAGCTTTCCTTTTAAAATTCATATAATTAATTATTATTAATAGTATATACACACAGGGTTATTCGTCTATGATGTCCACCTCAGATAACTCGTGAACAGTTAAAGATATTGACATTCTGTTTTCACTTCCATTAATGTTACCAAGGGGCTCATAATTAACTTCTGGGTATTTTTCCACGGTTTTACACTACAGTACATGAATTACAACTAGGCTTCGTGGCTAAACGAAACATTAGTAATAACTATATTGCCTTCACCTAGCCTTACACTTATGGATATTACAAATTCAGTGCTATTATTCCGAAAATCGAACAAGTATTTCACGAAAAGAGAGAATGAAATGTATTCAAATGTGCTTCTTTTGCCGGTTGTGGATCCACTGTTCAATTTGAAGCATAAATCAGGTGGGCATTAGACGCGCCACTTATGAAACATGAGCTGTCGACATGCAGAGAGGATGGTTGCCTAGTTGTACTTCCCCTTAAAACAATAATCACCATCACCATCGGCATGCAGAGTTCCTTCATCTTCTTCTGACAGCTAGGTATGATCTCTACTATGTCGACATGCACATTTCTTTTACAACTGGCTTTACGTCGCACCGACACAGATAGGTCTTATGTCGACGATGGGATAGGAAAGGCCTAGGAATGGGAAGGAAGCAGCCATGACCTTAATTAAGGTACAGCCCCAGCATTTTCCTGGTATGAAAATCGGAAACCACGAAAAACCATCTTCGGGACTGCCGACAGTGGGGTTCAAACCCACTATCTTCCGGATCCAAGCTCACAGCTGCACAATTTATTACGATGCAATATGTGCAGTACAGACGCCTGGCGGATATCTGGATAGTGTGTGGATTGTTTTTAACTGAGGGGTCAGGGAAAAAGAATGGGGAAGTCAACTTCCTACAGAACCCAGAAAAATGAAATTTTAATTTCAAAACTTTATTAGATAAACAAATAAAAAGTTTTAAAAAATCATATGCTTTGAATAACTGAAGTTCGAAATATAGTAGACTGAATTAAGCTTGGTCCGATGCCCAGTATATCACCGCTAACTCGACTACGACAGAACTTTGACTTAATTGATTTTCCCCCGATCCTTCATATTTGTATTAGTTGAATAATCCTGTATACACAGGTTGAAATCATTCGCTCCTATTTATTCGGATTTATGCAATCCGTAGATCACAATCTAACGTGAAAACATCTCCCCTGTACTCTTAAGGGGTAATAAGTACCCCAACCCATTGGCACTACAACCCTTGAAGAGCCTTGGCCTACTAAGTGACCGCTGCTCAGCCCGAAGGCCTGCAGATTACGGGGTGTCGTGTGGTCAGCACGAAAATCCTTTCGGCCTTATTCTTGGCTTTCTAGACCGCGGCCACTATCTCGCCGTCCGATAGCTTCTCAATTCTAATCATGTAGACTGAGTGGACCTCGAACCAGCCCTCAGGTCCAAGTAAAAATCCCTGACCTGGCCGAGAATCGAACCCGGAGACTCCGGATAAGAGGCAGGCACGCTACCCCTACACCACCGGGCCGGTAGTAATGAGTACACTATGATAAAGTTATTTGATTTAACATCTTTAATATCGTCATATGTAACAGGTTTAGCATGTTGCTATTTCTTGATAGATACAGTAATTTTTGTATCACCGAGCTCGATAGCTGCAGTCGCTTAAGTGCGGCCAGTATCCAGTATTCGGGAGATAGTAGGTTCGAACCCCACTGTCGGCAGCCCTGAAAATGGTTTTAAAGAGCTCGATAGCTGCAGTCGCTTAAGAGCGGCCAGTATCCAGTATTCGGGAGATAGTAGGTTCGAACCCCACTCTCGGCAGCCCTGAAAACGGTTTTCCGTGGTTTCCCATTTTCACACCAGGCAAATGCTGGGGCTGTACCTTAATTAATGCCACGGCCGCTTCCCTCCCACTCCTAGCCCTTTCCCGTCCCATCGTCGCAATAAGACCTATCTGTGTCGGTGCGACGTAAAGCAACTAGAAAAAAAGAAAATAATTTTCCGTGGTTTCCCATTTTCACACC
Source organism: Anabrus simplex (assembly GCF_040414725.1). Classification (NCBI taxonomy): domain Eukaryota; kingdom Metazoa; phylum Arthropoda; class Insecta; order Orthoptera; family Tettigoniidae; genus Anabrus; species Anabrus simplex. The sequence continues at coordinate 226,334,018 of NC_090265.1, forward strand.
AGGCAAATGCTGGGGCTGTACCTTAATTAAGGCCACGGCCGCTTCCTTCCCACTCCTAGCCCTTTGCTGTCCCATCGTCGCCGTAAGACATCTGTGTCGGTGCGACGTAAAACAACTAGCAAAAAAAAAAAAAAAAAAAGAAAAGAAAAAGTATAAGAGTAAAATTGAACTTTCACCGAAGTTTCAATCTGTTGTGAAAGCTGCTGAGGTATGGGTGGTGCTGAGTTCAGAGCACAACTAGTGCCTCTGGATGAAATGAAACACCCACACTTATAGGAGAGTCATTATACAGTAGTGCATAACTGGCCCAGCGATAAAGCTATGGCAAATTATCTCACTCCTCATCATGCCTTGTACGTCTCATTATACAGAGCTCGACAGCTGCAGTCGCTTAAGTGCGGCTAGTATCCAGTAATCGGGAGATTGCGGGTTCGAACCCCACTGTCGGTAGCTCCGCGGTTTCCCATTTTCACACCAGACAAATACTGGGGGCTGTACCTCAATTAAGGCCACGGATGCTTCCTTCCCACTCTTAGCCCTTTCCTGTCCCATTGTCGCCATAAGATTTATCTGTGCCGGTGCGACGGAAAGCAACTTATAAAGAAAGTCTCTTTATGACACCGCCATTGGTTTTAGGGGTTTCCCTACAACCGCATAACCTATGGTGGTGCTTTCTGAGGATCTAACCAGCCTCTAAGCTGACGACTTAACAAGCAGGTAACTGAAAACAGAAGGTTGATATCTTTTCATGAGTTATATGAGGGGTAAATCTCAGCTAAATATCTCGGTATAAACAGATTGAAATCACCCACACCTATTTATTCGGAGTTATGCAACCCGCAGCTCATACTATAACATGAAAACACCTCTGCTCTCTTCCGATAATCAATTCTGGTGTAGGTGTATGGCTTGGAACTTGTGTATTCCTTGCTGACAAACCAGAAATGAGGAGGTAATAGTGAATAGAAGCATGTAAACATAAAAGGAACGCTCTCTGTTTGATCATAAACTGCGTTAACACTGAAATGTTACCGCGTAACAACAGCCGCAACAGACTTCTCCGTGGCCGAGATGTTAACGGGCCAATGTTCTGTAGCGCGTTCGTAGGTTCAAACGCGGTGGTAGTAGAATTCATTTTTTATGAATTTATTACAATCCCAAATGAGCCGTAATAATTAAGACCAATATTAATCATGATCACATCGGCGTGTACAATTTATTCTTTCGTTCTTAATCGGTTTACCCTCCAGGGTTAGTTTTTCCCTCGGGCTCAGCGAGGGATTCCATCTCTACCGCCTCAAAGGCAATGTCCTGGAACGTGAGACTTTGGGTCGGGGGATAAAATGGACAGGAGGACCAGTACCTGCCCCAGGTGGCCTCATCTGCTATGCTGAACAGGGGCCTTATGGGGGATGGGAAGATTTGGAAGGGATAGACAACGAAGAGGCAAGATAATGGTCGTGGGTTTAAGTTAGGTACCATCACGGCATTCGCATGTCGGAGAAGGGGGAAACCACGGTAAACCACTTTGAGGATGGTTGAGGAGGGAATCGAATTCACCCTCTACTCAGTTGACCTCCCGAGGCTGAGTGGAACCCATTCCAGCTCTCGTACCACTTTTCAGATTCCATGGCCGAGCCGGAAATCGAACCCGGGCTCTTGATGAGTCTGAGGGAAAAAACATGGGAGGTAAACGGATTAAGAAATAAAGAAAGTCCATGCGGATCATTGCTTGGAATTTAATAGTAATAATAATACATAAGATGTATGCCTTTTCGATCGCAGCCGATGACATGCGACCAGCAATGCAAGGTTGCCAGCTTCCTCCACTCCTTCGCTCACTCAACACATTCTCCCAGTTACACCCATTCATCCAGTTACTTTAGTTTCGCGTGGAAGTCACGTCTTTCTCAATGATAACACACACGCCCACCTCGACATTTTCCTCTCAGCCACATCTAGTTTCATACTCTGTCACTTCCTTGTTGCTGAAGTGTCCACTCCATTCTATTTCCTGCTTTGGTTAATTTTTATCACGGACAACACTGGGCATTCATTTTTAGTTCTTAAGAGCATCCTGTCCTCTGCGAGTTATCTTAATATCTAAAGCACCACCTGGACACAGTCGAGTCTTGATATTCCCCAAGCCTATTAAAGGTCTTGGCCTTGTAAGACGACTGGTGTCCAGTCGGCTGGACTGCAGATACTGAGGTTAGCTTAACGATATCCTCAGTCATATTGCTTGGTATTCTTGACCGAATTTGTAACAACTCACTGCCATAAATTCACTACGTCTATCTCAAACATTTTATTTTCCTCTTTCCAGAAACTCAGTTTCCATCCTTCTTTTTCTTAACTCTGCGTCTTCCAAAACGTGTACAGATCAATATCTGGGAAGAAGCCGTGTTTACAATATACTTCGGCTAGGAAAAAGTCTGTTATTTTCATCAGCCTGTCTGATCTGCCTCTGACAATAAGGATGAGACTGATGTACGAAGAATAAGAATTCCTTATGCAGCCAATCCCTGTGGAAGTATGGCTTGTAGGTTCAGTTGGTGTGCACCTTTTTGTGGGCTTGGCAGACTGTTATGTAATAGCACCTTCTGGTTTACTGAGGAAGGCAACAAAAAACTACCTTACTCCTCATTTTCTTAGTACACCTCTTCAGTGATGGTATTAAGGGCAAATACAACTAGATAACCATCTACTCTGGACTCTGACCAGAAGAGAAATAAGAGGTCTGAGACCATTCCAAGAATTAAAGTAGAAGTAAAGGGAAGGGCCATGGACGGTGTGAAAATAGAAGATCCCGTAGCCTCGCAAGCCTAATACAATCGGGTTTGTAAGAGAACAAGAGTTGGCCAAAAGAGGTTCAATAGCAAAGATGATTTTAAGGACTCTGGTACAATTAAGCGGAAAGAAGGTCACAGTCAGCTGGGGGCCGTGCGGTCGTCAGTTCATCCTCACAAGCTGAAATACCTTGGAAGTAACTCTTTCAGTTGACACGCTAGACTTCTTCTTCTTTATCTGTTTATTTTCCAGGGTAGGTTTTTCCGTCGGACTCAGCGAGGGATCCCACCTATACCGCCTTAATGGCAGTGTCCTGGAGCTTCAGACTCTGGGTCGCGGATACAACAGGGGAGGATGACCAGTACCTCGCCCAGGCGGCCTCACCTGCTATGTTGAACAGGGGCCTTGCGGGGGGATGGGAAGATTGGAAGGGATAGACAAGGAAGAGGGAAGAAAGCTGCCGTGACCTTAAGATAGGTACCATCCCGACATTTGCTTGAAGAAGTGGGAAACCACGGAAAACCACTTCTAGGATGGCTGAGATGGGAGTCGAACCCACCTCTACTCAGCTGACCTCCCGAGGCTGAGAGGACCCCGTTCCAGCCCTCGTACCACTTTTCAAAGTTCGTGGCAGAGCCGGGAATCGAACCCGGGCCTCTGGGGGTGGCAGCTAATCACACTAACCACTACACTACAGAGGCGGAGCTTACGCTAGACAGTCAGGGTGAATGACTCAGGCGGTAGAGCGCTGGCTTTTTGAGTCGAAGTTGGCGGCAAGGTTTAGTCCGGTGGTGTTTGAAGGTGTCAAAACACATTCGACTCGTGTCAGCAAATCTACCCGCATGTAAAATACCTTTATCGGTATAGAACTTTCGTCACTTCGACGTCTCCGTAAACCGAGAACTAAGTTAGAAGAATGTAAAAACCAATAACATTGAACATACATACGTAAATACATAGGCTACATACGTACATAAGAAGCAAAGCATAGTCATCTCCGCACTAACCATGAAGGCCCTTGGAGGAGTGGAAAGTAATGGCTTCCATTTTGCGTAACACCACCGCGAATTGGGATAGAGTGGTTAGCTCTACGTCCGGTCACCTTTGTCTTCAGAAATTAACTCATTTTTTGTGTAAGCAGAGAGAACCTCGAGACCACGTGCCTCTTCAGAAGTGAAAATTTTGTTTCTACATTTTTCTACTTCCTGACGGGGAATCGAACTACATCCTTCTGGGTGAAATAAATATGTTTTTGCTGCCTGGGACAGGTAAAAGAAAGATAATGAAATGGCGTATGGATTTTAGTGCAGGGAACGTTCGAGGACGTGTTTGGCTCGCCAGGTGTAGGTCTTTTGATTTGACCCCCGTAGGCGACCTGCGCGTCGTGATGAGGATGGAATGATGATAAAGACGACACATAGACCCAGCCCCCGTTCCAGCGGAATTAACCAATGATGGTTAACAAAATTCACGACCCTACCGGAAAGCGAACCCGGGATCGCTGGGACGAAAGACCAGCACGCTAACCATACAGCCATGTACCCTATCTGAATAAAATCATTCGTATGTTATTTAGTCACTACAACCAAACTGGTCAGGAGAGATTCTGTGTACAGAAATTCCTCATGGAATAAACTCAATGACGTTAAGCTGCTAATCACAAAATCACATAACCTCCGAGTTAGTGCAGAACGAGTATTTAAACCACTGCATCGCACAAGTCAAACGAAGATCAAAGGTGCGTGTTCGTCCTTACGGAGCAGTATAGAGGGCTCTGATGGGAGCTAGTTGTTAGCTATGTAACACAATCGCGACTGAGCAAGGTCTACATTACCGACCAATTACACCTGTATTAATACCCTCTGATGTGTGACACCATGCTCGTTTCCGCTTGCAGCTATTTGGAGGGAACTCGCTGTTCACCAACCTGAGTTCAGTACAGCGCTGTGGCTAGGTCCGAGGGATGGAACGACAGCAAGCGAAATTGTGAATATCCGCTGGCTTTGCAGTGCTAGTGATTACTGTTTTAACCCTTTCAATGTCAGCCGGTCGGATTCTCCTGCAAGCTATCTTACCTAAATGTGTATATACACTGTCGAGTGTTCAGCTCGGAGGCTGCTGGTATGAACCTCAACAGCTTTTCCACCAGCCGCCATAGGTGGCCCAGGCGTCCCTGAAGAGGCGTACTAGGGAAGTGAGGAGTAGGATAGTTTCCCACTGCTTTCTTCACTGAGCCAGAAGTTCCTATTACATATCAGTCTGCTAAGCCCACTGAAATACATGCACTAACTGACCCTATGAGCGACATTTTCGCACCATTCATAACAGAGACTGGCTGCATTAGGAATGGCATTACTAGCATCGCTCATACCTCGGTCACTTTCATATTGTCAAAGCCAAGGATGAGAGTGAGATAGGTCAATGAAAGTAACAGAAGACACAGTGCATTGTAAATACTAGGTCTTGCCAGAAAAGGCATAGTATATACACCCTGTATCTCTTTAATATCTTGCATGGCATATCTGAACATTTGCGTTACGGAAGTGTAACCCTTAGCAACCGTGCAGGCTGTGATGTAAGGTATGGATGGATGGCCAGACAATGTTACGTAACAACCGTGCAGGATATGTCTTAGAGCTGGGGGTCATTGTGACGTTAGTAGCAGGCGTTGATGGATGACCATGACCGAGAGATATATTTATGATCGTTTGATTTTCGCAAAGGAAAAAGTGGTTTGTTTTATTCATGACGCAAGTTCAGTCTATATAGATGATCTATTTTACAGTTATACCTAAACTAATGTCAGATTCTCTCTCTCCAGTCAACTCTCCGTTTACGGATACAGAGTTAGGCCTTAATACCAGTAACAAAGAGCCCTGTGACGTTGGTTATCAAGTTGATATCTTGGATGACAGCAGCACAGAGAACAAAGAGTAGACTTCAAGTCGCGCTATTCAGAATGAAGAAGAAAATATTAGATCTGGAAGAAAAATTACACCGATCAAGTAAACAGCTTGGAGATTGTAATACGCAATTCAAACAACTGAACATTATAAAGAAAGCTGCAGGTGAGGATATTGAATTGGCCATCTATTTCCAAGATCAAGTATGGTCTGAAGAAACTATACGGCATTGTATTTTTGTAACGCTCACCGAACCAAGTATGGCTCCGAAGTATTCTACGTCAAAATAACAGTCAGAGGAGTTGTGACATCCACCAAATATTATGTGTACAAAATATAGCATACATCATAACTGACTACAGACGGGCTTGGTATCACGATGTATCTCCAATGAACGATACTCAAATTCCATTGTGATACATAACTATAAATCAACTGGTAATAATAATAATAATAATAATAATAATAATAATAATAATAATAATAATATAAATAATAATAATAATAATACACTGAAGAAAATGGAAATTGCAGCACCCAAAAGGAGTGGTGCTACATTGCTGCAATTGAACATGCAGGACGAGTGTTCGGTTGTGATTCGATGATTACACTTTCAGGTCCCTCTGACCGCAAGTTTCGACAACAATCAATACAGGATGTGCCCACCACGAGCTGCAATACATTGATGAATTCGTCGAGGCATGGAGTCAATAAGGCCCTGGATCGCTTCCTGAGGAATTGTGGCCCATGCTTGCTGCACTGCACGGGTCAGTTGTTCCAGAGTTGTGGGTGGCTGAGGACGGTTGGCCAGTTGTGGACCCATCATGTCCCACGCATGCTCAATAGGACTGAGGTCCGGGGATCTGGCAGGCCATTCTAAGGTTGTGATGTCGTGGAGAGCTTCTCTGGAGACGCGTGCAGTGTGAACCCGGGCACTGTCCTGCTGAAACATCCCATTAGCAATGTTCGCCATCATAGGGACAACCACTGGATTGAGTACCCTATCAACGTACTGTCGAGCAGTCATAGTGCCCTCAATAAGCACTAATTGTGATTTCACATTAAAGCCAATAGCTCCCCAGACCATAATGCTTGGTGTTGGCCCGGTGTGCTTCTCGACAATAAGATCTGGGTGGCCCCTCTCCCCGGTACGTCGGCGCACACGATTCCGGCGATCACTGCGGGCAAGACAGAAGCGCGATTCATCACTAAAGACGACCCTATGCCATTCGTCGACCCACGTCGATCTTTCTCGACACCAGGGCAGCCTTACACGTCGCTGTTATGGGGTCAATGGAACACCTTCTGCAGGGACACGGGCTCGTAAGCCAGCTGCACGCAGGCGATTACCAACTGTTTGTTGTGTAACGCTGGGTGCCGCAGCTGCTCGAATTTGCGCTGCTGTTGCATGGAGTTCCATCCGGGCCATCCGAATGATGCGGCGATCCTCTCTCACAGTTGTCCGTCGCGCTGGGCCTGTGCCAGGTCTACGAGTGTGGGTACCTTCATTTGACCACTGCTGCCATACACGTTGTACCGTAGATGCCTGTCGGCCAACACGTGCAGCGACAGTCCTTAGCGATAATCCAGCCTCACACAGCCCAATTATCCGAGCCCTCTCAAACGGCGACAGTTGTTGATAGCGTGCTCTTCTCTGTCGTCGAGGTATGTTTGACAGGGAACACTTCACTGCACAGACTGCAAGTCAACTACGCTACACCAGAGTCCGTATACTGGAGTTGATTCCTCCGCGACCAATCACGTGAGGAGACCTGTAGCAACAATCCAATGGGTCTGAAACTTTGATCGTTTACATACCTATATGGCATCGTTCCATATCTTGAAAATCAACACAAACGACCAATGCCTTCATGGTGTTGAAATTTCCGTTTTCTTAAGTGTAATAATAATAATAATAATAATAATAATAATAATAATAAGAAGAAGAAGAAGAAGAAGAATGGCGTATGGCCTACGGAGAGTACTGGTGCAGGTCTTTTCCTAGTAGACGGCCTATAGGTGACCTGCATGTCTGCGGTGATGGGGTCGTACCTAGGATGATTTCTAATAGTGAAGACACCAAAAACACCCAGCCCAAATTAATTAACCAATTAAGGTTAAAATCCTAGAATCGAACCAGGGACTCCCTGGGCCAAAGACCAGCGCACTAACCATTCAGCCATGGACCCGGACAATCATTTGGTGAAAGGACAGGGAGACCGTGGAAAAAATTGGCGTGATCACTTTAATATTGAGACGGAATAGGTCTAGAGGCATAATACTTGATGTTTATGGATAATAATTGTTACCTTGGTTTGGTGGATCAGCAGAGGTGAAAGAAGGTGCCGGGGTGAATGGATCTAACTACTTGTCAAGAAAGAATTTAAATTGAAATGAAAGGTTATATTTTCGAAAAGCAACAAGTTAACAAATTCTCACTTAGTGAGATAACAATGACATAGCAAATAAAAAAAAACAAGACTTTGGAAAAATCCAATAATTCAAATCCTTAACACACTTGGGCTACAGGCCCCTAGTTTTACAATCTTTGGGCTTCCAGATCAAACTTTACAGAGGAGCATAAATTTACAAAAGGGCAGAAATCTCCTAATACCTGGAGCACTTGCTCCCTAATTTACAATATCAAGCCTCCTAGAGGCACTTTTCCAATACAAGGAAGGAGCTGACACGTTCTCAGGTTTTTCGAGCCTATTCCAGGCAATACCTGAACTTACAATTACTTACCCACAAGGCACAACTTACAAAAAAATGAAACAGGGGTATCTAGTACCCAACCTACAGGGCCTTCGTCTAAAAGAAATAAATGGCCCGAATACAAAATGAAAGGAGGCGAATACTTGCACTCCTCTATTTAACTTCTTAAAACCTAACAGGAACTAGGCCGATGAAACAGGGGCTACTCCAAAATTATGGAGGTGACCCGTATAAGAAAGAAATTTAAAACATTAAGGAAGGGAAGAAAATCAGTTATCAAAACGTAGTCACCTCAAACCAAAATGAAGGGGGAGCTCGAGAGGGTTAATCGCTCTTTATCCCCGAATTACAGTTACAGATTTTATAAAGTTTTTACATAAGCCTTTAGAACTTACATTTTATAGAAGTTGGTTACATGTTAAAGTTTCGGACCTTTCCCGCGGGTTAAACTGCTGAGCTAGCAAGAAATAAGATGTTAAACGGCCATTTCCTTGCTGAGGAGTAGCTGCCTGATGAAAGAGGCGCCTCCCACCTCCTGCTTCACGTATACACACTTAGATGTTGATCAAGTGGCCAAGAGACGTAAAAATCAGCAGTTTATAAACCCTCGTGGAAAGTTAGAGACCTTTCATGAATGATCAAGACACACCCACTGTGTTTATTGGTCAACTTCAAAAGTTACACTCAAAATCGAAGAAGAAATACATGATTAGTCGGAAATTAATTACAAAAATTCTGGATTGGCTAAATTCAAAACTGGCGGAAAGAAAAGATCAATATTGCCAACCCACAAATGAATGAACGAAATTTAGTAAAGAAAAAACTTATGAATACAAAATTTCTTCAAAAAGGTTCCTTAACTTCGCACCAGCGCGCTTGATCATAGTTTTTTAGCAGAGACATCTGTGAGAGAATGTCCACATTTCTTGAAGAACAAAACAAGTTGAAATTCACACAGTACTCACAACTTCACCATAAAAAAAAATTACGGTAGTGATATCTTCTGGGGAAAAGTTTAAGTAGGTTTAGTTCCAAGTTCAGTTTTCCTCCAGTAGAGGAGTGCTTATTGGCGCAAGATTTAAAAGAGTGGCGTAGGGGTGTACCTCCAATAATAATAATAATAATAATAATAATAATAATAATAATAATAATAATAATAATAATAATAATAATAATAATAATAATAAAGTAACAATAATAATAATAATAATAATAATAATAATAACGTGAATGGATGTGTTTAACGTCCCTTAAACTAGTAGCAGTCTTTAGTGATTTCTATTTTGCTAGTGGTTTATCATCGCCCTTGCACATCGAAGGTTTTTGGTGACGGAAGGATGGGAAGAGGATAGGATTGGGAAGGTGGCGGCTGTGGCCTTAATTAAGGTACAGCCCCAGCAATTACCTGGGAAATGGGAAACCATTGAAAATCATCTTCAGGGCCTCCAACGGTAGGATTCGAACCCATCATCTCCCGAATGCAAGCTGATAGCTACGCGACCTTAACCGCACGGCCAACTCGCTCGGTCGTAAGTAGTTACAAAGTGCTGGGCTTTTAACGAGGAAAAAACGATTTAATGCGCCAGTAAATCTACTGACAGGAATCTCTTGCACTTTAAGTGTTCTTAACTCGATTGCGTCATGTTTGAACAAAGCAAGCAAGCTTGCAGTTTTACAGGAATGTTAATATCTTGACTACAGTCACGGGACCTCCAATTTTGGGTGGAATCCGAACAACAGGAATGTAAGTAAGTATTTATTTCTGCTACAAGTGGCTTACAACCGGTAGTAGCATAAAATTCACAATAAAAAACGTACACAGTAAAATTAAATTAATAATCTACACTATACTGATCCTGGATGTCAAGCGAAGATAAAAGGAATAATGGTGATGACCCGTTATATGAAAATGATATTAAGATCTTTCCAATAATACTTTTGCTAACGCTAAATATAAGAAAACATTAATGAAAACCTATCAACTTAATAAATTCAGAATTAAATTATTAAACAACCGTATTTCCATAATAATAGTAATAAATATCAATTGTAATAATGAACTATCAATAATAATAATAATAATAATAATAATAATAATAATAATAATAATAATAAAACTTAATAATAGAAGTTGATATCTATAAAATAAGAATACTACTGATAATTAAGTTGAGATGAAACTGTATACATTTGATCGAATATGTCAGTGGTCTGTCTCGAGTATGAAGGCATGTAACTCAACGGTCACACAATTAAAATATTATATATAATATCACTTCTCATTTCTAAAATGTCAGTTAGTTATCAGGGCCATGCACCTGATTTCAATCTCGAAGCCCTCTTTATAGGAGACGAACACCGAGAAGCGGGATAAAGAGAAAAAAGGTAAGGATTTGAGATACGACGGTGTATTTAGAAATTAGATGGATTACTCGGGTAAGAAATGCAGACGCATCAGAACACGTAGAGGGACTGGGAGATTTGTGGCCAATTTTTGGAAGAGATCTGGAAGGCTAGCAGTCAGTACACCTTGAAGAGACGGCGAGCCATAATGTATAGATCCGTGCACAAAAGAAAAGTTCTGCTTCGCTGACCTGCTCACATGTGCCGCTTGGCGAGAGAGCACTGGGCACTCTGATGGATGTTCAGCAGAGCCCGATGTCTCCCAGGGGCGGAAATTCCCCTGACCGTGAAACAAACCGGACCGCACCACCGGCCAGGCTACTTCATATCTCTCTTTCCACTGCTGAATTACATAAATGGGAATGACCTCAAACCAGAAGTTCTTAGAGGAAGCAACAATTACATTCAGCCCATCTCAGCCAGAAGTTTGTCAAGAAATGAAATGTCGTATGGCTTTTAGTGCCGGGATATCCCAGGACGGGTTCGGCTCGCCAAGTGCAGGTCTTTCTATTTGACACCCGTAGGTGACCTGCGCGTCGTGATGAGTATGAAATGATGATGAAGAAAACACATACACCCAGCCCCCGTGCCATTGGAATTAACCAATTAAGGTTAAAATCCCCGACCCGGCCGGGAATCGAACCCGGTACCCTCTGAACCGAAGGCCAGTACGCTGACCGTTCAGCCAACGAGTCGGACTTTGTCAAGAAATACAAGTACAGAACTGTACATGAATTATATTGATAATACAACTAAACAACAAAGGTGAAACGTACAGGATTTATATATTCTGAAAAAGGTCACTTCCGTGATTTATAAGTTAGCGTAGTAGCTTCCCACCCAGTTGGACCTGGTTTAGTTCCCAGCTGAAAGGCTGTGTATCGCAGTTGGTTAGGCCGAGTTCGAATCTCGACACAATCGGGTTGTCTTTTAAGACTGTCCATACAAGAAAGATCTATATCAGGAAATTTACTGCCATCTTAAACAGATCATTTTTATTTATTCAGTCTTCTTCTTCTCCTTCTAATATTTATATTCCGCACTCCGACGTCTCGTAAGACGGATGGTAGTACAATAACGTTGAACATGCACCATTATATTATTATTTAGACTTTCACGGCCCGTACAACTATTCATGAGGTATATTTTTGGGCTTATGCCGTGTAATAAATTATAAAAACACACTCACCGCGTTTCGAAAGGAAGACACAGAGAAATGAAACGACGCACAACAGGTTGCTAGGAGAAAGCAACAAGGAACTTGAAATGATGCCCTAAGATGTAAACGGGACGCCATTTTAGCCCCAGATAAACACCCAGATGATTTCAACAGCGATACAGGCTACAACCTCAGTGAATCATGGTTACGTATTATCAGAACCATTAGAGAGTAATGCTTTACTGTTGCCACTCGTTGTCTCTATCTGGGGGCTAAAATGGCGTCCCGTTTACATCTTAGGGCACCCTTTCAAGTTCTTTGTTGCTTTCTCCTAGCAACCTGTTAAGCGTCGTTTCATTTCTCTGTGTCTCCTGATGAAGAAAGGCAAGGTTCCTTTCGAAACGCGTTGAGTGTGTTTTTATAATTTAATACACGGCATAAGCCCAAAAATATACCTCATGAATATGCACCATTATAGTCGATTCTTCCACAAGTTTACAATACGGGCTTGGATTAATGATTACAAGTCCCCGTCTGACGAGGAACGTTCGCAGAGTGCCTGGTTGATATTCGTATAATATTAAGTAAAACAGAGAACGGTTCCTTGGTTCAATGGTAAACGTCCTGGTGTTCGGTTCAGAAGGCCCCTTGTTCGGTCACCGGCTGCAGCGGGGATTTTATTGTCTTCCCAATCGGTATAGTTATAATACATGTTAGCGGTAGGTCTACGTCAGTCTGGCACCATTTCACTGGTATTCACTCCCTGGCGGTATAACGATTGTTTTTCAAGTGCATCGTTGTTGTCGAACGTGGAATCTTAGATGAATGAATTTTAGAATTACAAGCTCTGCAACAACGCTGGTGGTAATTTCTTCGTTTTTTTCCACCTACCAGTATCGTGCCCTAGTCGTTGTTCAAAATGATGTGATCCCTCATGGACAATGCATTGCCACGTCAGCCGATCAGACACTACATCCCCGGGCTGCCGATGTCAAATTAGCATTTCTTGATATTCGATTCTTTTGCAACTTTTTGGAATATTTTACCGCTTCCACACAACTTAAGAACAGGCCAGTGGGTTTTTAGCTTTCGATTCCATCTCTCTGTTCCACTGCCACAGAGATGCGGCTGAATGTATTTCGACAAAATTTTATCTAGACTACGGAGTCTATCCATCGAGGAGCAGGTCATAATATGCGTGTGATTCCTAAATCACTCAAATGACTTGGAGTTTATAGGAAGACCAAAACAGGTGTTTAATGTTTTAGTACATGTGTATGTATGTATGAGGGGCTGCCTGGCCGAGGCGGTAAAGGCGTGCTCGGTTCGCCCGGTTCGAATCCCCGTCAGGAAGTCGTAAAATTTAAGAAACGAGATTTCCACTTCCGGAGGTGCATATGGCCCTGAGGTTCACTCAGCCTACACCAAAAATGAGTACGAGTTTAATTCCTGGGGGCAAAGGCGGCCGGGCGTAGAGCTAACCACTCTACCCCATCACGTGCCGAGGTTAACAATGGTGGAAGCCTTTACCTTCCACTCCTCCAAGGGCCTTCATGGCCTGTACGGAGGTGACTTTGCTTTGCTTTATATGTATGTATGTATGTATGTATGTATGTATGTATGTATGTTGGGTATTCAGCCCGAAGGCTGGTTTGATCCTCAACAGGTGTCACTGAAGAGGCGTACTAGGGAAATGAGGAGCGAGGTAGTTTCCCGTTGCTTTCCTCATTGAGCCAGAAGTTGCTATTGCACATCAGTCTGCCAAGCCCACTGAAATGCGTGCACCAACCGACCCTATGAGCGACATTTTCACATCATTCATAGTAGGGACTGGCTGCATAAGGAATGGCATTACTAGCGTCACTCATACCTCAGCCACTTTCATATTGTCAAAGCCAAGTATAAGACAGACAGGTCAATGAAAGTAACAATTACTGTCGAGCATATACCGTCGATGTTACGTAAAATCGAATTGTAAAATATCGATTTAATTCATACAATTTTTGTTCTGTATATTTATTTCTTGCTCTTGAAACAAGGGGTCAAATGAATGCTTCGTAGGAGGCTAATGTTCTGTCGGCAATTACCGGTTTCCTCACAGCTGGACGATGAGTCTATCAGTTGGCAACACTGCAGTCTGCCTGTATTTGAAGCAGCGAGAGCTATAAGTTGGTTAGTCCAAATTCTACTGTTTTCAGCAGAAGCATTTGACAGGTTTAACACACCAGAAATAATGTTTTGTTTATAAATAGTGGAATGAATATCTTCTGTATAAGTGTATCATATGTAAGTACCATCTGACATATCCGTATAATTTTCTGATGCATACGGTTAAGAGAAATGAGTTTTCAAAAATTTGGACTTATCAACGTTTTGCATAGAACTTGCTTAACACGAAAAAAATAGTCAACAAAGGCTAGTTAACTGATCAGAGATATTTGCACACACTTATTCCTTCTTAATGGGTGAGTCATTTGGGACCTCTTCTGGAGCTTCAAAGCATTAAATAATGTGACTGTTTCCAGAATGGCTGTATAGTGAAGGAGAAGTCAAACGTTCTGGAGATTCTCCATCCTTATTGGCCGGAGTGCATTGTTCAGCTTCGTAAGATTTTCCATAACATGAAAGAGGATATTGGATTTATTCCTTTCTCTAGTATTGTACATCTGTTGGTCTCAATGACAGACATTATCTCCAAGGCTACGGCTGCTACCTTACCAACCTTCTCTTGTCGAAAAACTTTGATGTATTAGTGCGACGTTAAACAAAAACATTGGTCTCCCGCAACTTTGGAAGGGATCTACGATCAAAGGTAGTATGGAAGGTAGCGTAGAATGAAACGTGTGATAGAGTTCAGAGCATCTAATGCAGGGGTACCTTTATCTTGCATATCATCAATGACAGGATGTTTCATGTAGACTGCCTCAAACGATTGTGCCTCTTTTGATGAACTTTTCTATATACTTATAAGGCAGTAAAACTTTATCCAGTCGCTGTCATCCCTTTTCTATCTTGCCAAATGCCCTTTCATTGCTCATCAGAGATGAATGTTTTGAAATAACGTGTTTGCGGAATGCTGCCAAAATGCAAAAATGTACTTTTTACTCTGTGAAGGAACAGTTAACGATGAAAATGTGCAGGCGATTTGTAACAGAAGGAATCTTCTTGTTATTTTTATTACAATTGTCGTTACGTCGCACCGTCACAGATAGCTCTTATGGCAACGATGGGACAGGAAAAGGCTAGGAGGGGAAGGAAGCGACCGTGGTCTTAAATGAAGTACAGCCCCTTCATTTTACTGGTGTGAAAATGGGAAACTACGGAAAACCATCTTCAAGGCTGCCGACAGTGGGGTTCGAACCCACTATCTCTCGAATGCAAGTCCACCGCTGCTCGACCCCAACCGCACGGCCAACTCGCTCGGCGAATCTTATTGCTCATATAGCCTACTAGAGAAAGCGATTCAGATTCCATTTGGACCTTTGTCACACTAATGCTCATCATATACAAACATGGTCGCCTTTCTGGTTTTCAAATCCATTATTCCAAAATTGTGCAGCCGTAACTCGCGTTTGCAGTAGGTTTATTTCAGTTTGAAAACGTGGGCGTATAAACGTCTGGCCCGCACAATTACAGTATATATATATGAGTGATTAGAGGGATCCACAAATCTGTACTTCCTAAACTTCTATCCACACGACTGTTTCCTCATGTATACTACATGGTCAAATCAGCCCACTGCAGTGACTACCTAAATTTTGGTGAGCGTTCAGTGCCGCAAAGGTAGTCACGTGACGCCATGTTCATCATTCGCGCAAACTTGTGGCTAGTCAATCAATCACTACTCATCTGCATTTAGGGCAGTCGTCCAGGTGGCGGATTCCCTATCTGTTGTTTTCCTAGCCCTTTCTTAAATGATTGAAAAGAAATTGGAGATTTATTGAACATGTCTCTTGGTAAGTTATTCCGATCCCCAACTCCCCTTCCTAAAAACGAATATTTGGCTCAATTTGTCCTCTTGAATCCCAGCTTTATCTTCATATTGTGATCTTTCCTACTTTTAAAAACACCATTCAAACTTATTCGTCTAGTGATGTCATTCCACGCCATTTCTCCAATGACAGCTAGGAACATGCCACTTAGTTGAACAGCTCGTCTCCTTTCTCTCAAGTCTTCCCAGTCCAAACTTTGCAACATTTTTGTAACGCTACTCTTTTGGTTGTTCGTTGGGTAGCGGGTAGGGGAGTCATTCGTTATTCATATTTCAACAGTACTGCGGACAAAAGTCCAAGTTTTCCGCTGTTAAAAGTTTTCTGCTTTCTGGTATATTTCCTCTGAGCATTTTACCTGATTTGCATAGATGACAGTTAACACAGCTTGTTTTGCATAAAGAAACTGTGAAACTGAACATTTTTACTACAAAGAAGAAAGAAGTTTTTCGTCACTCGTGATATCGTGATTATTTCTATAGGGCATCCTGTTTTCCGTGGATTCAGAACGACTGGAACATGAATTTGCATTTCAAAAATTCTACATCCATGGTCTTGAATTCGAGCCGCGGTTGCACCATAGTGAGGAGGCAGTGACTATGCCACTCGGCCATCACGCTATACCAGAACGTTATTTATTACGGCAGTAATTTTACACATGACATTAAACTATTCCAGGATTTTAAATATACTGACAGCATTTTGTCAGCAGACAACATATTAACCCAAGAAATTAACAGTAGGATTAAAGCTTCTGCAAACTTTCATGGGATAAAAACTTCCCCCAGGAAGCTAAAGTCACTGTATAAATTCTCCTTCCTCCTTGTCCTAACTTATGGACTCGAAGCTCCTACCCTGACTAGAAGAGACAACATCCGGATACAACATTAGAAATGATATTCCTCAGGTCAAGTATACAAAAGATCAGAAGAGTAAGAATTAGAAATGAATCAGTCTGCCTCCGACAAAGGTTGCAACGAAGTGTACTTCACATTCTGCAAAAGTCAAGGTTGAAAATTTGAAAGAGAGTTTTCTGGGAAAGTACCTGGCGGCTGACCAGGAGGTGGGAGGTTGAAGCACGTGTAAACGGTAATGGCTAGGGAGACCTAGAATGGTAAAAGGTACTGGAAAACAAGTGACGACAGTACAGAAGATTATAGAAGAGGCTGGAGAGGATAATGATGATGATTGAGATGAGGCACTGAAATCATACATTTTTTTCTTACCCATAAAATTTACACTGGGCCATAATTTCCGTTTGGTAGCTGAATTTTATGTTGAACAAAAGGTAAGTCTGTAATAAGATTGTTTGTTCGCCTGTAGGTGTAAGGAAGTGCAAAGGCAGTGAAGTATGAAGTTTCAAGCCCCTGCAACAAAGCAATAACAACAACAGAACAGATTAAATAACTTCTTGATATTCTCCCGCCTCCATTAGATGTACCGGAAGCGGAGATGTAGCTCTTTGAATTACGATACACGATCTGTACGAAGTTAGCAAGCCCTTTGTAGAGATGCGATTGTTAAACTCGCTAAGCGGGAGAATATATTTTAAAATTTCTACTTGAATAGAATTACGGTAATTAATGGTCGCCATAACAACGGGAGGAGCGGCGCCGCACTTATGGCTTGAATAGCTGATTAAGGAGACCTTGTAGAGCAGGTCTACACAAATTCAAATAAAGGGAATTCTGCCGAGGTTATGTCCACAAGGCTCCTTCGTTCTTGAAACTTCTCATTTCTCCCCCTTAATCACCAGAGGATTATGTCTCCGCGAATACAGATAAGATTCGAGCCAAAGCCGGCTGTAATGAATGCCTCATTATCTTCATTCATCCTATACTGTATTAGCGAGTTCAACACCTAAGACCATTGATGCTGCAATTAAACAGAAGAAATCGTAGGAACTGGCATTTTATGGGGTACGGAAATTAGTTTGAATAAGTACTAGAGCTTTGATTAATTTACGGTTTTATAATAACATATGAAAGTTTTCAAATCGAAATAATTTCTAGACAGCGCGTGCAGCGACCGTGTTCAATATCTCAGTGTGACGTCACCGAGCGATGCAAAAGTGCTGCCAACTACAAGTACTAAAATCACCATTCCGCGGGTCTAACAATTTTTTTTATTTGTTCCACGTCGCACCGACACAGATAGGTCTTTGGCGACGATGGGATAGGAAAGGCCTAGGAAGTGGAAGGAAGCGGCCGTGGCCTTAATTAAGGTACAGCCCCGGCATTTGCCTGGTGTGAAAATGGGAAACCACGGAAAACTATCTTCAGGGCTGCGGACAGTGGGGCTCGAATCCACTATCTCCCAACCGGATACTGGCCTCACTTAAGCGACTGCAGCTATCCAGCTCGGTGGTCTAACAATTTGTGTAGGACGTCGTGTGAGGTGACTCAGTACGTTCTGTAGGTATAGCCCTGCGCGGATATACAAAATATTATCGGCATACGCATCAGCGAAAGGTTATCCACATCATGACTGGTTATCCGCGTAAATATTTAAGTATACTAGCAGTTTCTCGCTGGCTCCGCCCGCAGTGTACAAAGTATGGCGTTGTTCGTTACTATCCTCATGGATGTATTTCAAAGTTTCGAGTTAATGAAATAAGGCACATGATCTGCTGTGGTAATAGAATGTAATATTATGTCAACAAAGCACTTGAAAATACATCACACAAAGAAATTGAATTAAACGTTCCTTGGAACAACACCATGCGCCGAACTGTTAAAAAGTCCTTCAAAGATCTTCGTCATGGAGACAAATGTACTTATAACTTTTCTCATAATCTACCAATTTAAGTAGTTATTACCTGAAAAGAAAGCGCTTGATCCACTGAATGTTTTTAGACCAAAACAAACTGCGTACCTCAATTAGAACGAAAGATATGATTGCTTCAATGAGAAAAAATGTTGAAGAAATGAGACGTCAATTTGAATGTGCACTCATAACTTTCCTCAGAATCAACCAATTTGAATAGTTAAGAGCTGAAATGAAAGAGCTTGATCCACTGAGTGTTCTTAGGCCAAAACGAACTCCTTACCTCAATTAGAATCAAAGATATGATTGCTTCAAAGAGACAAAACATTGAAAAATCTAATAATTTGAGGAAGGCAGAAGTTAAGTGATTTATAGTACCTGATGACAAATCTGTGCATGAATACCTTTCGGTTAAAAAAGTGAAGGAAATCGACCGGATAGAATGGCCGGACTGACTGACTTTAGTTTTCACATTTTTTTAATACATAGATTACACCGTAGGTATTGATGTGAATAGATCTGTTAACATAATACTACAGGATTGATACCTGGCACCAGAATCTCTACAGTCACAGGTTTATGAGGGATTTCTTCTTGCGACAACTACCGACGTGTTGAGCGGTTGTCTTTCGGAACCTTTGTTCCTTCTGTCCAAACATTGTAGGCAGGAGCCAGTTAAGCTTAGGTCAGATTAACGGATTTATGGTCTCAAGGCTCTTTAAATATCACTATTCTCCCATATCAGTGTCAAGGGTCACCTAACCACAAGCAAAAATCAATAAACTTCATTATTTAGAAATTATCAGCAAAATTATTCGTACTGCCATACAGCTTGCATCCGCCAAAACACTAACGTTGCGGATATCCGCACCCGTGCAGAGGTCTATCTATAGGTATGCAGCGAATTAATGGGATAGGGAACATTTGAAAACACTGTAGTGTGAATATGTGTGAAAAAAGTATTTATTTCGTAAACTCTCGCTACAAAATATGGGCAATTAATGGCGTTAAAATTACGGAAGACGCATCCGGGAGAATAGGAATGACATTTCAGAATTCCGATAAGTTCAGAATGACCACATAGAGCGTCAAAAAACATGTCGGGAGCGTCTGAAAGTTAAGGTGGCCGACCGTCATGAACCGAGTTCCACCCTGCTGGAGCCTAGACCGCGCACATCTACTGCCCCAGTGGTCGAAAATGATTTGGAACTCATGGTTTTCAAAATGTGTAAATTTGTTTAGAATTAAGAAATGTCAACAACAACAATAACAAAAATGGCTTTCACGGCCGCAGATCTTAAAATCACAGGAACAGAACCAGCTTTTGGGTGGTTAGGCCGTGTGCATTTGCAGAGTTTCGCCCAGACGTGCCATTTGGACTCATCAGCTGGAGGGGCGTGCCAATCCAGATGATGAGCCCAAATGGCACGTCTGGGCGAAACTCTGCAAATGCACACGGCCTAACCACCCAAAAGCTGGTTCTATTCCTGTGATTTTAACAACAATAACATTCGAAACCCATACTTTCTACTTACAATTTGTATTATGTCGCACCGATACAGACACGTCTTATGGCGACAATAGAATAGGGAAGGGCTAGGAGTGGGAAAGAAGCTAATTATTTCCGTTTAAATACATTCAAACTCATTACGGAACGATACTTCGGGAAGAAAATTTTGTTGGCAACAATTCATGAGAATATCATGGTTACGAAGAAGAGTTTAGAACCCACATGAGTTTGAAGTGGATATATTCCACATAATACTTTCAAAACGTGTTCGACTTGTCTTCTGGGATGTTATCCATTTAAAAAAAAACAGGGCACGATATCACGTGAACACTTTAAAGAACACATTAATAGAGACTTCGGAAACCGAGAGTTTTCATCGATTCACTTACCGGCAACTTTGGCAGCGTGTACACTAGCATATAGCAGGAATGTCCGCCCCACAACGGAGCAGTGTGTACCAATGCCACCTAGATAAAATTTCATGCAACAAAACGTGGAACACGCACTTTTTAAACTTTCATTTTGGCCAGGTATTTCAGTGATTTGAACCACTGTGCGCAACCAAACACGGACGTTGTTCGCTCGGGGTATCCGTTATAAAAAATGGATGGCTGAGACACTCGTTTGAAACAAAAATGCGACTATATGTACGCAAATATATCACTGCTTAATGTATTCCAAACAATAAACCATTACAGAAACCAACAAAAGTTTAATTTGGACAACCCTTATATACTTTTTCGTTAATCTGTTTGTGTGTTTTGAACATTATTAGGGTAAATAATAAACTATTAAAATAGTAAAAGTACACTCGTGTCTTCGTCCTGAGGTCGAGCAGCTCTTTTCAGGCACACCTACCGGGCGAGTTGGCCGTGCGGTTAGAGGTGCACAGCTGTGAGCTTGCATCCGTGAGATACTGGGTTCGAATCCCACTGACAGCAGTCCTGAAGATGGTTTTCCGTGATTTTCCATTTCACACCAGGCAAATGCTGGGGCTGTACCTTAATTAAGGCCACGACCGCTTCCTTCCAACTCCTAGGCCTTTCCTATCCCATCGTCGCCATAAGACTTATCTGTGTCGGTGCGACGTAAAGCTACTAGCAAAAATATTCAGGCACCCCCCCCCCCCCATTGAGGGTGAGCTGCATGTACCATTTTAATCACATACCAGCCCTCCTGCCATTCTTACATTTCTGGCAGTACCGGGAATCGAACCCGAGCCCCCGTGAACGGCAGCTAATAGTGCTTAACGATACGCAACAGAGGTGGGCATCTATTAAAATGAAATCTATATATATAATAAGAGTTTTGTCTGTACATTGCTCAGAATTTGAAAATAATGGTATTTCTGTATCGGTCATGTCCATAGTAACAAGAAAATGCACTTTTTACTTTTCCGTAATTTCTGTCTGTCTGTCTGTCTGTCTGTCTGTCTGTCTGTCTGTATGTATGTATGTATGTACACGCATCACGAGAAAACGGTTGAAGAGAATTTAATGAAAATCGGTATGTGAAGTCGGGGGATGAGCCTCTACAATCTAGGCTATAAATCATTTTGCTCACGCTGAGTGAAATGGTAGTTTAGGGGAAGGCCTAAAATTGAATTCTCAACTATTTATGTTATTAGTGGTCTAATGAAAATCGGTATGTGAAGTCGGGGGATGAGCCTCTACAATCTAGGCTATAAATAATTTTACTCACGCTTAGTGAAATGGTAGTTTAGGGGAAGGCCTAAAATTGAATTCTCAACTATTTGTGTTATTAGTGGTCGTATTTTAAAGAAAATGGGTATGCAATGTTGGAGAATAAGTTGCTACAATCTAGGCTATCAATAATTGTATTCACGCTGAGAAAAATGGTAGTTTAGGGGAAGGCCTAAAATTTAATTCTCAAATATTGTTGTTATTAGTAGTCCTATCTTGATGAAAATCGGTATGCAAAGTCAGGAAATAAGTCGCTATAGTCTAGGCAGTAAATTATTTTATTCACGCTGAGTGAAATCGTAGTTTTCGCAGTCACGAGCGAGACATCGGGAAGTGCAGACGCGTGAGTAAGACGAGGTGCGCAATATGGGAATAACGCTACAGCAATACAGGATGAGAATTGGAAGATGGCATGGTGCAAGAGGGAGTTGGAAGGAAGGTGGACCTGAGAGAGGGAGAGAAATTAGTGGTTATAAAGGACGGTTGGAGATTATGTTGTGTGCGGCGGTGATTGCGATAATGCTGGTGGTAGGAGGTATAGAAATGAACCCGGGGCCAAACCAGGGACCGTTCGGATGGGAGGAACTTGAAGAGATCAAGAGAGTGGTGAAGGAAGCTAGTAAAGGAGATGAAATAAAGGAAATGATGCAGGAACACCAGGCAAACCAAACGCAGGAGATGAAGGACTTAAACATTTTTATAAAAGAAGAAATTGGTGGGCTAAATGGTAAGGTAATGGAGATAGAAGATGAGTTGGGGAGCTTGAAAAAGAAGGTGGTGGTGCTGGAAGAGGAATTGACAGCAATGAAGAGAGAAGTGAGGTTAGCGAGGAACGAATCAGCAAGAAAAAATGTGTTTCTGTATGGTGTACCTGAGGAAGGAACAGAATCAAAAGTGGAATTAGTATTGAAAGTGGTGGACATAGTTTCGAACAAAATGAAGATAAACTTTTCTGAAGTTGATATAGATGATATATATAGAGTAGGAAGAAACAAGGGTCATAGGCCGGTGAAGTTAAGGCTAATTTCAACCCTGATGGCAGATATAATTCTTAGGAATGCTGGAAATCTAAAAGAATCGAACATTTATTTGAAAGCTGAGACAGAGAAAGAAGACAGGATGCGGTTGGATGTCTATAAGCGGGATATTTGGCGGGCTAGAGCTCAGGGATTGCGAACCAAGATTGTGGGGAGGTGTCTGGTAATTTCAGACAGAAATTGGTCGCGATCGTGGACTTAGGAGGAACTGCTGAGGATGGAGAAATGTGAGGAGGAAATGAGTTGCAGAAATCGAGAGCAGGGCGACATCAGTATGGAGAAGGAAGAGAGAAGACGGGAATGCGGTGTCAGCGGTCAGGTAGCGGAGACAGCAGAGTCCTTGGTGAGTCAGAACAACCCAGGAAGGAGTGAATCAACAAGTAGGACACTAGACCGAAGTGAAGTGGATACAGGTAGTGAAGAGGTGACGGGAAGGGAAAGTAGTCAGAGTAGTGACTCAACCTCCCCGAATAAGAGAATGCAGAAAGGAACCTGGAGAGAAAACAGGCGTTGAATAAGGCGAGATCGTTAAGTTTAAAAGATCTATGGGGTGGGAAAGAAGGCTCTGGCACGGAAAAGGGGAAGATTGGGGCGGGGAGAAGAAAGGGAGGGAAGGGGATAGTGACGTGGTGGAGCCAAAAGGAAGAATTACGAGAAGTAAGGGGGAAAGTGGTGAAACGCAGAAGGATAGAGAGGGAGGGGGAGGAAATAAATAACTAGAGATGGCGATAGGGGTGCTGAATATTGAGGAGTTGATGGGGAAGTTAGGGAATAGGGAAATTGTGGATCTAGTGAAAGATTTTGAGATAATTGCGCTAGTAGAGACGTGGTTAGGGAAAGGAGTTGAAATTACATGGGACGGTTATAGAGTAGTTAACGTGTTAAGAAAAAAATAGGGAAGAGAGGCCGAAACCCAGGGGGCATAGTAGTTTTAATAAGAAATGAGATAGCGGAATGGGTGGAGACGTTACAGACTGGGGTAGAAGGGGTAGTGTGGCTGAGAGTAAAAATGGGGAAGGGGGCAGCGGAAGCAATTTGTCTGGCACTGCTGTATAACCATCCGAGCGATTCAGTTTATGCTAATAATTTTTTTTGACGAATTGATTGAAGAAATAAATACAATTAAAGGGATATATGTAGAAGATGGGATGATCTTATTGGGGGATTGGAATGCGAGAGTGAGCAATAGGGTACCGGTATACGGGAAAGAAGTAAAAGTAGAAGGGGAACTGCAAAGGAAGAGTAAGGATAATGTTGTAAATAGTTATGGAGAAAGGTTATTAGAGCTGTGTGCTATAGAACATTTATTTATTTTAAATGGGTGGATGAAGGGGGATAGTGTGGGAGATTTGACGTATATTACAACAAATGGAGGAAGTGTAGTGGATATAGGAATAAGCTCAGAGATAGCGTTAAGGAGAATAATAAGTTTTGAGGTGTTAGAATGTGGGTTAACGGAACATATGCCTATCAAAATAAAATTGAGAACTTTGGTTGCTGATGAGAAGGGAAATACGGAAAAAAGTAGGGAGAGATATAGGAATGGAGGATGGAAGTATCTATGGGATGACGATACTAAAGAGAAATTGGGACGGCATTTGAAAGAGGAGGGAGATATATTAAGGGTAGGAATTGAAAGGGCGGCAGAAGGGAACGACATGGATAGCGTGGTAAAATTAATAGAACTCCCTGTATGGAGGGTGGGAAAGAAAGTCAGGAGGAGGGTAGAGGGAAAAAAGAATAAAATGAATGGATGGTTTGATGAAGAATGCAGGAGAAAACGTGAGGTTGTTATGAGAGCCCTAGCGGAGTTTAGGAAGGAGGGTGAGCAAGAAAAGAGGAAGGAATATTGTAAATTGAGAAGGGAATATAAGGAGGTATTGAATGAGAAGAAAAGAGGATGGAAGGAGGTGGAAGCTAATAAAATAAATAGATATTGTAGAGAGAAGAAATTTGAGAGGATATGGGAGGTAATAAACAAGATCAGAAGAACGAAACCGGTGGGGAAGGGGGATAAAATAGGAGAAAACGAGTGGCTTAGGCATTTTAAAAGGCTTTTAGAAGGGGAGGGGAAATTGGGTAGAGAATTAGACAAGTCATATATAGGAAGTGAATTGGAGGTAGGCATTACAATTTTGGATGGGGAGATAACAAGCCAGGAGGTAATTAGAGTATTAAAAAATGCTAGACCCAAGGCTGCAGGAGGTGTGAACGATATTCCCAATAGTGTATGGAAAGAGGTTGGGGCAAATGAATCAATGTTGAGGGGGATCGTGAAGTTCTTTAATAGGTTGCTGGAAAAGGGGAAATTTCCTAGAGAATGGAGGAAGGGGGTATTATGCCCTATTTATAAAAATAAAGGAGCTAGGAGCGATCCTAACAACTATAGAGGAATTACACTCCTAGACTCGTTGTCGAAGGTGTACACAGGGGTTTTGGCGAATAGGATAACAACTTGGGCGGAACAGTACGGTAGGATATCTGAGTTCCAAAATGGATTTAGGAAAGGAAGGTACACAGTCGATAATGTTTGGATTCTGGACACTTTGATTACAAAGTATGTGAGGATAGCAGGGCGTAAATTATATGTAGCAGCTATTGATTTAGAAAAAGCCTTCGATACGGTCAGTAGGGAGGCGTTATTTTTGAGACTAAGGGAGGTTGGAATGTCGACAAAAATGAGGGTGGCAGTACAGACAATTTATGAGGAAGTGTTTGTGATGATTAAATTGCAGGATGGAAGGTTGAGTAAGTGTTTTGAATCGAAGAGTGGGGTGAGACAGGGGTGTAAACTATCCCCGATATTATTTATATTATTTATAAGTAATATTTTAGAGGGTCATGGTGGAGAGGCATGGCAGTGCCCTTGGATAGGAAAAATGGAGATTCCGGAGTTGTTATTTGCGAATGACCTATTGATTTTGGCGTTGACGGAAAGTGGGTTGCAAAAAGGGTTGGACAAGGTAGTTGAGTATACTAGGAAGTGGTCTCTCAAAGTAAATGCAAGGAAGACTCAGATAATGGTATGTAGGAACCGGGGTGGGAGAAAGAATAAGGAAGTTTGGAGGCTAGACCAGGAAAAAATTAGACCAGGAGGAAAAATGGAGTATCTAGGTGTAATAATTAGTAAGAATGGTTCTTGGAAAAATCAGTGTAGGAACGCAAAATTCAAAGGTAGAGGAGCACTTGCGGTAGTGGGGGTTTTAGAGAAGAAATTCCCAGATGTTAAATATAAAATTCAGAAAACGGTGTTCAAATCACTGGTAATGGGCAAAATGCTATTTGGGGTCGAAGTATGGGGAATGGAGGAGGGCAGGGGTGAACTAAACCAGGTGGTGGCGAAATTTAGTAAGATTATGATGGACCTACCGAACTGTACAGCCAATGCCGGTGCCAGATTAGTCTGTAAAGAATCGATAGAGGTTGAAATAGCTAAGAGGGTGTTTAAGTATTGGATTAGATTGGAGGAAGGGAAGGGCGGGGCATTAGTACAAGAAACGTTTAATTTTCAGAAAGGTATGACGAATGAAGGTTACTGGGTGAATAAGTGCAAAAAATGGTTACAACAGGTTGGTTTGGGGGAATATGGAGAGGCCTGGGGGGTGGTAGGAATAAATGGGTATGGGAAAGGATAAAGGGAAGACTACTAGATATTGAAAGACAGAGCTTAATAGGGGAATGTAGAGAGAGAGAGTCTCTTTAGCAGTATTAAATAAATTGGTGGAAGTAATAAACCCGAAAACGGAGTTTGAGGGTAGAAGGGATAAGAGAGGTTTGTATTGGTGGGTATTGGGGGTTTCGAGGAACAGGGGATGGATAGGCAGTGAGAATAGGGATAGATGTGTGTTATGTGGGGGGATGTGGGAGGATCTGCATATTTTTAATCAATGCCGAGCTTTGGAGGAGATAAAGATTAAACTACTAAGTAAGAAGGAGCTGGACTTGATAGGGGAAAGTTATAAGATAACATCTTGGTTATGTAGAGAGTGGGAGAAAGGAACGAATATAGCGAAATTCTTAAATGTGGCCAGAGCTAGATTTATAAAGAAATTGAGGGAGTAACAGGGGATGTGCAGATAATGTGGTTCTTGCCGAGGGAGGAAGGGGGAGGGCATTCTGCTCAGAGGAATGGATATCCGCCCTGAGCAGATGCGGGAAGGGGATGATATCAGAAAAGGGGGTTGTAGTGTTAGGGGAAAGGGGGTGAGCACCTTGCCCTGTGGAAAAGGTGATCCGCCTAGGGCAGGGTGTTGGGAAGTAGACAGGGAAGTAGTAGGATGGGAGGAGGTGATAGATTAATGACTTGAGGAATATGAGAGCAGAGGTGTTTAAGAGAAGAGTTGGTAACAAGGGAAAGACTGAGAAAATTAGGTAAGAGTTGAGAATAGGGGAGGTTGAGTTGGCTTGAGGGTAGTGTAAATTTAAGAAGCTGTTATATAGTTTAAGTTTACCGTGGATGGTTGTAATGAAGCTTAGGTAAAATATATATATAGTGAGATGGCTGAGCGAACTAATGAACTTGGAATGGAGTACTATTTGTTTGTGTGTATATGAGGTGTAAAAAAAACAAGTATTTGTGTGAGGAGGGAGGATAAAGATGGTGTGTGTAATAGTAATTTAGATAGATTAAGGGGGACTGTAGTTAAGGAGAAAATGTTGGTAGTATAAAGTTTGAGGCAAGTGTGGTGTTGTAGATTGTGAAGACTGAGTGAACTGATGGACTTGGAATGGAAACTGTCTGTTTGTGTGTAAGTGAAAAAAAAATTGTTGATGTTTAAGTCTTAAGTTCAAGAAGGTGAGATGTAGTGGGCGGGAATAGTGCGAGAGAGGAGAAGGTGGCGTATCAAGGGAAGAGGGAGGGGTTGGGGCTTGACCCAACCCAAAGAAGCTAGGCTTTAGCATGTCTGCACGGCAAGAAAAGAAAAAGAAGAGGGAAGGTAGTGAGCTGACAATGAACAGAGAAGGTGTGACGTATATAGCGGAAGTGTGTGACAAGCCATGTGATGGGTCTGGTTTCCGCCAAGCTGGCTTGTCACACATGGTAGGTAAGGAATACATTGTCAGCAGGTGTAGGTGAGAAATAAGATCAGTTCTCACGTGGCGAGGCTGGTCCCTGCGATCAACGGGTTGGTGGGCATGTATTCCATACCAGGGCTGACGCAGAGACCAGTCTACTATTTTTTTCTAGGTGGTTGGTAGGAATAGGGGAATAGGGAAATAGGGTAATTTGTAGTGCGGTGCTTCCTGCACGTTTGCCGGCTATCCGCGTGCGTGTGGGAGGATAATGAGTAGATTTAGAGGTAAATAATTTAGCTAAGTAGTTTTAGGAGAGATGTAGTGCCTAGTGTTTGTTTGTTTGTTCTTTTCGTTTTTGGGTTTCGCTCTGTCTGTCTTTATTACCTGTAAAGCCGATGGTGTATTCTAGGGTGGGTAATAAAGATATGTATGTATGTAAATGGTAGTTTAGGGGAAGGCCTAAAATGTAATTCTCAAATATTTCTTATTAGAGGTGTAATCGATGAATGCTACATAACTAAGGTTATATAGTATTAAATTTCCTATTATTCATGTCTTATACATTGTTACCGTACTGGCTATGATCACAAAGATATTCATGAATTTGGATTTTTGTTACTAAGTCCATATCAGCGCCGAGTAACGAGAAAATGGGTAAACAGTATTTAATGAAAATCGGTATGTAAAGTCGGAGAATAAGAAACTACAGTTTATGGTATAAAATATTTTACAAATCACAGAGTCGAAAGAAAACTAAATGTGAAGGCCTACAATATAGAAAGCTCATAACATTGATCAACAATTACATTACATTGACCATTGTTTGTCGTGATGTGTTTTGTGTCTTCTGTTGCCCCTCATCTCCGGTAGATAGATTTACTGCTGCGTACAGAGTATTTTTTATTTGATTTACGTTGCACCGACATAGATAGGTTTTATGGCGACGATGGGATAGGAAAGGGCTAGGGGTGCCTTAGGCCTTAATTAAGGTACAGGCCCAGCATTTGACTGGTGTGAAAGTGGGAAACCACGGAATACCATCTTCAGCGCTGCTGACAATGGGGTTCGAATCCACTATCTCTCGGATGCAAGCTCACAGCTGCGCACCGCTAACCACACGGTCAACTCGCCCAGTCGTACAGAGTGTAACAGCCTGTCTGAATATTGATGGGAAATAGCTGGGGAGTTAGATAACTTTCTTCTTTAGCATGCCATTCCCCTGGTTTATAAATTTTCTGATACTACTGGTACGTAACACACTGGATCATAGCATTCGGGCTATTCAATCCCTACTCTGAGGCACTGATTGGAATGAACAGTGTGCATATTTAGCGGAATAACGGCAGATGAGTGTTCATGGCAATCTGTGGCCTGGTCATCCCAGCTCTGGAACTTTGGGCTATTAGATTGGCACCGTAATCTAACCGCAGCACTGTTTGTTAAAAGTGATAAAACGTGCGGCTTTCCATGTGATCGAGTATTTTATATGATAGCATTGCTTTTAATCGCTACATACTTACGTTTTTGTAATGACCTATGTTGATTTCAGGTTAGGAAAACCACAAAGTCAGTCTTTCTGAGAATCCCGTAGCGAAGCACGGGTACATCAGCTAGTAATAATTATTAGCACACTGTAATAGATATGTAATATTAACAGAACCAAACCGCCTGAGCTTAATCCATTGGCAATACAATTTATATCTGGGATAAGAGAAATTGTCTACCTCTGTGGTGTAGTAGTTAGCGTGATTAGCTGCAACCCCCAGAGGCCCGGGTTCGATTCCCGGCTCTGCCATGAAATTTGAAAAGTGGTATGAGGGCTGGAATCCACTCAGCCTTGGGAGGTCAACTGAGTAGAGGGGGGGGGGGTTCAATTCTCATCTCAGCCATACTCGAGGTGGTTTTTCGTGGTTTCCTACTTCTCCTCCAGGCTAATGTCGGGATGGTACCTAACTTAGGCTCACGGCCGCTTCCTTCCCTCTTCCTTGTCTATCCCTTCTAAACTTCCCATCCCCCCACAAGGCCCCTGTTCAGCTTAGCAGGTGAGGCCGCCTGGGAGAGGTACTGGTCCTCCTTCCCACTTGTATCACCGACCCAGAGTCTCACGCTCCAGGACACTGCCCTTCGGGTGGTAGATGTGGTATCCCTCGCTGAGTCCGAGGAGAAACAAACCCTGGAGGGTAAACGGATTAAGAAAGAAAGAAAGAAAGAAAGAAAGAAAGAAAGAATAAGAGAAATGTCGTCAAAAGCTGATTTATGAAATGTTACATTCACATGTTAGCGTCGTTTCTTTCTTTTAACGATCGCATCATGTTTTCGTAAAAATTGCTTAAGTAGATTTTCAGAGCACAGTTAGAGCGGGTTTAATTGATATTCTTTGTCACTTTCAGATAACCTCAAGAGTATGATGGGGAATATATATATGTAAAAGAATAGTGCCATATTACGTGTTGAAGAGTTATTGAACTCAAGGTTACTTACCAGAGAAGAGCTCCAGAAACTTTTCCACACCGTAGTTGAGAGGGAACCTGTAAGTAGGGTCTTTCAGCGCGTCCATCGTATGAACCTTGATGCGTTTGATCATGAAACTGATATTATCCGGACGTCCATCTTGGTTGAAATCTATAACAAAATCATGGAAATATTTAAAAATAACTCACAAAACTCAAAATATACAGATAACCGTCACGTTCAAATATAGCTGAACTACCTTAACTTATATTCACTGATTTTTTCATGTATGCATGTATGTATGTATGTATGTATGTATGTATGTATGTATGTATGTTTGTATGTATGTATGTATGTATGTATGTATGTATGTATGTATGTATGTATGTATGTATGTATGTATGTATGTATGTATGTATGTATGTATGTATGTATGTATGTATGTAGGTAGAGAAACAGTTCAATACCATGTTACTAGATATGTTGGGAAGCCTAGTAAGTTATATGTGCCGTTTTCCCCATCAATTTGTGAAATGTTTGATTGCAAATAGCATTGTATGCCCTGTCCGGGATACGAACGATGCTGGGTGAGTTCGGAGGCTGGATCTCTAATTACGCTTAAGGTGAGAGAGAAGCTCTGGATACAGCGTGACCTTGGTATTACCCTCTCTATCGTGCAAGAGAGTTGACGACATGACGCGAGGCTTAGGATGCTGCTTGTGTCAGGAGTGGCTAATTTACAGGGTTTCAACCTAAGAACTGTATATTACCATCAGTTCCCTGCCTATTTTCTGGATATCAACCCACAGATTTCGCGGGCTCATCAATAATAATAATAATAATAATAATAATAATAATAATAATAATAATAATAATAATAATAATAATAATAATCATCATCATCATTTTCTACGAATTAAAATATTGTACATTAACATTATGTATATAAGACACAGTCCCCCTCTGTACTGTAGTGGTTAGCATGATTAGCTGCCATCCCCGAAGACCCGGGTTCGATTCCCGGCTCTGCCACGAAATTTGAATAGTGGCACGAGGGCAGAAACGGAGTCCACTCAACCTCGGGAGGTTACTGAGTAGAGGAGGGTTCGATTCCCACCTCAACCATCCTGGAAGTGGTTTTCCGTGGTTTCCCACTTCCTAAATTAGGGCGACGGCCGCTTCTTACCTCTTCCTTGTCTATCGCTCCCAATCTTCCCATCCCCCATAAGGTGCCGGTTCAGCATAGCAGGTGAGGCAGCCTGGGTGAGATACTGGTCCTCCTCACCAGTTGTATCCCCCAGACCCAAAGTCTCACGCTCCAGGACACTGCGCTTGAGGTGGTAGAGGTGGGATCCCTCGCTGAGTCCGAGGGAAAAAACAACCATGGACGGTTAACGGATTAAGAAACAAACCAACCAACAAACAAAGACACAAAGGAAGAAATTATATTTTTCTGCAGTTCAATCAAAATCAATCAATACTGATCTGCATTTAGGGCAGTCGCCCAGGTGGCAGATTCCCTATCTGTTGCTTTCCTAGCCTTTTCCGAAATGATTTCACAGAAATTGGAAATTTATTGAACATCTCCCTTGGTAAGTTATTCCAATCCCTAACTCCCCTTCCTATAAATGAACATTTGCCCCAGTTTGTCCTCTTGAATTCCAACTTTATCTTCATATTGTGATCATTCCTACTTTTATAGACGCCATTCAAACCTATTCGTCTACTAATGTCATTCCACGCCATCTCTCCGCTGACAGCTCGGAACATACCACTTAGTCGAGCAGCTCTTCTTCTTTCTCTCAATTCTTCCCAACCCAAACATTGCAACATTTTTGTAACGCTACCCTTTTGTCGGAAATCACCCAGAACAAATCGAGCTGCTTTTCTTTGGATTTTTTCCAGTTCTTGAATCAGGTAATCCTGGTGAGGGTCCCATACACTGGAACCATACTCTAGTTGGGGTCTTACCAGAGACTTATATGCACTCTCCTTTACATCCTTACTACAACCCCTAAACACCCTCATAACCATGTGCAGAGATCTGTACCCTTTATTTACAATCCCATTTATGTGATTACCCCAGTGAAGATCTTTCCTTATATTAACATCTAGATACTTACAATGATCCCCAAAAGGAACTTTCACCCCATCAACGCAGTAATTAAAACTGAGAGGACTTTTCCTATTTGTGAAACTCACAACCTGACTTTTAGCCCCGTTTATCAACATACCATTGCCTGCTGTCCATCTCACAATATTTTCGAGGTCACGTTGCAGTTGCTGACAATCTTGTAACTTATTTATCACTCTATAGAGAATAACATCATCCGCAAAAAGCCTTACCTCCGATTCCACTCCTTTACTCATATCATTTATATATATAAGAAAACATAAAGGTCCGATAACACTGCCCTGAGGAACTCCCCTCTCAACTATTACAGGGTCAGACAAAGCTTCACCTACTCTAACTCTCTGAGATCTATTTTCTAGAAATATAGCAACCCATTCAGTCACTCTTTTGTCTAGTCCAATTGCACTCATTTTTGCCAGTAGTCTCCCATGATCCACCCTATCAAATGCTTTAGACATGTCAATCGCAATACAGTCCATTTGACCTCCAGAATCCAAGATATCTGCTATATCTTGCTGGAATCCTACAAGCTGAGCTTCAGTGGAATAACCTTTCCTAAAACCGAATTGCCTTCTATCGAACCAGTTATTAATTTCACAAACATTTCTAATATAATCAGAAAGAATGTCTTCCCAAAGCTTACATACAATGCATGTCAAACTTACTGGCCTGTAATTTTCAGCTTTATGTCTATCACCCTTTCCTTTATACACAGGAGCTACTATAGCAACTCTCCATTCATCTGGTATAGCTCCTTCGGTCAAACAATAATCAAATAAGTACTTCAGATATGGTACTATATCCCAACCCATTGTCTTTAGTATATCCCCAGAAATCTGATCAATTCCAGCCGCTTTTCTAGTTTTCAACTTTTGTATCTTATTGTAAATGTCATTGTTATCATATGTAAATTTTATTACTTCTTTGGCCTTAGTCTCTTCCTCTATCTCGACATTATCCTTGTAACCAACAATCTTTACATACTGCTGACTGAATACTTCTGCCTTTTGAAGATCCTCACATACACACTCCCCTTGTTCATTAATTATTCCTGGAATGTCCTCCTTGGAACCTGTTTCTGCCTTAAAATACCTATACATACCCTTCCATTTTTCACTAAAATTTGTATGACTGCCAATTATGCTTGCCATCATGTTATCCTCAGCTGCCTTCTTTGCTAGATTCAATTTTCTAGTAAGTTCCTTCAATTTCTCCTTACTTCCACAGCCATTTCTAACTCTTATTTAGTCTGCACCTCCTTTGAGTAAAAGAGATGTAGAAATAAGCAATGAAAGTTTAATAATAATGTTATTTGTTTTATGTCCCACTAACTACTTACACGGTTTTCGGAGACGCCGAGGTGCCGGAATTTTGTCCCGCAGGAGTTCTTTTACGTGCCAGTAAATCTACCGACACGAGGCTGTCGTATTTGAAGCACCTTCAAATGCCACCGGTCTGAGCCAGGATCGAACCTGCCAAGTTGGGGTCAGAGGGCCAGCGCCTCAACCGTCTGAGCCACTCAGCCCGGCAATGAAAGTTTCAGAGAAATTGTTTTCCTGAAGTACTACTATCATGAAGCTGAGAATTTGTTAATTCCTTTTTTGCCGCAGTTCATAAGGGTACGACTATGTGTATAGAAAAGTACGTCAGTAGATCAGAAAATTAAATCTATAAAAGTGTTCAAAATCGAACTATACTCTTTTACATTTCGTTTTAGATAAATTGTTAATTAATGAATATCATTAAGAAAAGTAAAAAACGCAGAATATTGACATAAATATTTTTACACTTCTTAATTATATTCATCTAGATGATAATAATAATAATAATAATAATAATAATAATAATAATAATAATAATAATAATAATAATAATAATAATAATAATCTACCGCTTTTCCCAAACCTTGTGCGGTCGCGGGTACGAACTGTGTCTCACATGTAGATCTGGGCCCTTTCTGACGCCAACCCGATGTTAAGGGATATACTAACTATTGCCTGTCTTTACGGTGGTTGGTAGTGTGGTGTGTTGGCTGAATATGAAGAGAAGAGTGTTGGAACAAACATAAATAACCGGTCCTCGAGCCAGAAGAATTAATCACGCGCGATTACAATCCCCGACCCGGCCGGGAATCGAACTCGGGACCTTCTGAACCGAAGGCCTCAAGGCTGAGTATTCAGCCAAGGAGTCAGATAATAATAATAATAATAATAATAATAATAATAATAATAATAATAATAATAATAATAATAATAATAATAATAATAATAATAATAATAAGTGTGATTTTATAGAATCTGGTGTACTTTCAATATATTTAATTCTATTTTTAATTAACGGTATCTTTTTTTATGTATCATCTGTTATTTAATGTTTTATTCCTCGGCTATTTGCTAAGTTTATTTTATTCTAAATTAGTTTTCGATAGAATGAAGAGCCTAACAGTTATATATCACTTATGCTGTTACGGCATGCAAGTTGCTGAAGTATGGGTTATTCTGAGTTATGACATTCAGAGCACGACTAGTGTCTCGGTGCTGCTCATAGGGTCAGTGGTACTGTAACAGTACTTTCTGTCCCAGTGAGGAACGCAATGGCGAACTACTTCACTGCTCATCATGCCTAGTACGGCTCATTATGGTACCGCAATCGGGATTTTGCTGTTTCCTTATAACAGCATAACTCTCGGTGGTCTTATCTGAAGATCCAGCCACCCTCCATACTAATGGAATAAGAATATTCGTTCCAATCCCCAGTGTCTTTATTAAAATAGCAATGTCTCCAGATTGTTTGAACAGTTTTCCCCTTTTCGACAAAACAATCAGAAAACTCTTTAACCTCACTGCCTGTTGCCTTCATTTTGAAAACTACGTGAACACTCTGAACAACTCGTTCTGATTGGCTTACTTCAATCATATTGGCCAGTGAAAAATGTTGATTCATAAGGGTAGCTACATACCCACTATAGATAACTGAAAATCATAAAGGAGACATTTTATTCAGCTTATTTACAGTGAATCGGTATGAGATAAATTGTTGTAGTTCGTAACTATAACAGATGATGGTACAGGCTACGTGATCATACAAATATCTCAATATATGCCATGTGACATGTTCCTCTTTTCCACTATGCCTCAACTTCGAGCATATTAGGTCAGTTTATTACAGATCATAAAATCCTAAGGTGTTAGAACAAAAAAACAACAACAATATATCCTTACCCATTTAATGTCCAGCGGTATTATGTGAAAAGTCAATAGTTATTTTCTATGAAGCTTCATATGAGCTGATTATACGTTTGAGTGTATTATTAACAAAATTAACTGTCCATTAATAGTTATGACCTACCCAGAGGACTGCTGTCCAACCCGCCGCTACGTGAACATTGGAGAGCAAGTGGTCAGCGTTATGTCATCATCAGCTATATTGCTTGTCTTTCTTGATCACGTCACGCCGCACAGCTTCTCACTTAATCAGACAAGGCTGATTGAATCCCGTTACAGTCCTCAGCTATCTTCTGATGAGGAAGAAATCGAACCTGGGACCTCCGAATAAGAGGCAAACATGCTACATCTACATATCTGAGATCAATTACCATATAATACTGCTTGGTAATCATCATAAATTAAAACAACAACATTATATTGCAGTTTAAATACGAATAATAATAATAATAATAATAATAATAATAATAATAATAATAATAATAATAATAATAATAATAATAATAATAATACATCTCGCTTTGAAATTTGATTTGAATTTTAGAATTAGTTCGTACTTTTCTAATACAAGTTCGTATTTCTTCGGTGACTTATATGATGTACCAGTGAATACAAAGAATACCAGTTTAATATTGCTGCTAGGGTGCTATTGATCACGCTGTTTGTTGTGAAGCAGCATAAAATAAATGGCATGTTGGGGAGGTATTTTAAATTTCTTCTCAAGATTAAGGAATGAAACAGTAATTTATCAAGTCCTGTAAGGCTACCTTAATTAAATTAAATTAATGGAAGGCTACTTACTTGCTTTGTCTACTCACTGACTTTTCATAATGGCGGCCAGTATATCACTTTCACTGATAGCCAGGCGGGGTTGGAGTGTTGGTGCGTTGCGGTTTATCTTAGTCACAGAATTGCCTTTCTTTATTAGTTTAAACTCGCGGTTGTTATCATTAAATCTTTAAAAATCGTCTTGTGGTTGCAGAACATTATTCTTTCACGAGAATAAATCCTGCTGAAGGACAAATGAATTCTGCTTCCATTGTCATGAACATTAAGACAGGGGCAGGAGAGGGCCAGAGAATATAACTCAGTGAATGTTGGACTCGACCCTGGACCAAGGCGAGATTCGGTAAATGTTCTGAATATGGGTCTGGCCGTATGTTGCTTCAACCATTATACCTGAATGTTGGGACTCAACATTTTCCAAACCCCAGAATGTCAGTCCAAACATTGTGCCAGTAGGTGACCTGCTTTGATTACTAAACTCTGTTAAAATTTTATCAGTCGAACTCTGTAATCATGAGCCAGAACTGTGAGTTCTGTTTTTCTTACAGACGGCGGTAGTTTTGGGCTGTGACAGTTTAGAGTTTTCTATCCTTACTTTACCTAGCTTCTTTCTTCTTTTCTCCACTCTTCGTCGGTTGGCCGATTCTTTTCCGTATTATTCCTCTCGATGTGTGTTCAAAGGATTCGTCTGTTCAGTGTTTTTCTGTAGCTACTTTTCTAGTGAAATGGTTGTTATTGTATCCCTTTTTTCGGATCGATGTGTGTGATGTGCGAGTCAGATGAGTGAATGGAGGATATGTGTAGACGTATGATCGAGATTTCTTAGGTTGTAGTAAGACAGGTTGTTTTAGATTTGCCGTAAATGAAATAGTCACGTCCTTGTGGTTAGGGTTCCGCGTAAAGCTGTAGGCCCTGTGGCTATGATTACGATATTAACAGTCACCTAAACTACTAGCTTCTTTTATTTTCTATCCATCCGACTAGAGCCCAAGCGACTAATGCCGCTGAAAACAAGCAATTTACGATTTCATAGCACAAAAGACTACGTTCATAAGCGTGGGGTCCATGTTAGTGTGGAAGGGAAAAGGGCGAGAAAAACACACGGCATCACGATTATTTAGTGTGACCCACCCTCTGGGACTTCTCGGTGACTCCCATATTATACAAAATGTTTTACATCCTCCCGGGTCCCGTATTGAT
Source organism: Anabrus simplex (assembly GCF_040414725.1). Taxonomy (NCBI): domain Eukaryota; kingdom Metazoa; phylum Arthropoda; class Insecta; order Orthoptera; family Tettigoniidae; genus Anabrus; species Anabrus simplex. The sequence goes on from NC_090265.1 coordinate 226,371,804, forward strand.
AATTTACTTTCTCTTGTATTTCGTTAACAATACAGATCAAGAATTTAAATTGTATATTATTCCTGCCAAACAGATTATAATATAGACTGACATCAAAACCATCTACCAAATATCATACCTCAATCTCTATATAAGAATGAAATGACGTCAGTCTCGCTGCCTTCCAGAACGACATCGCGTCTAAACTGCTGGGTGGAATTTAAGGAAATTTTGCACAAACATTCTGACAGGGAACTGTTACATGGCTATGTTTCATTTCAAAATATGGACCTGAAAATAATATAACATAGTTCTGAAGTATCAGTTAAGTAGAAGTTTAATACTAAGTGTACGATGCGTGGCAAGTTAGAAATGTTTAGGCCCTATTCTTGTTGTAATTTTTATATTATATAGACTAAGTTATGGTAATTCCATTATTTTGTTTAATCTTCCCATGAACATTTGCTGGAATGATAAAACATCGCTAAAATTATGCAAATGTTGGTCGTGCATAAAATCGATTTTAATTTTCTCTCACGTCTCATATGTACAATTAAGATAGAATCTGTAGTTCGGGAGCAATAATCCTGAACGTGAACACACGATTCCGTTACACTAAGGCTCGAATGTAGGGAGCCTGATTTTTTAATCGTTCTCACGTCAAAACTACATATAAAATAGTTGAACTACTTTAATCGAAGAATGGATTCTTAAGCAAAAGTAACAAGGAAACATTTCACTGTGATACCACACAAAAGATATGAATAATGAACTTACGGATTCATTTTCCAGAAAGTAATTCCTGTCCAGGTAAATTAAAACTCAGTTAGCGAGATCTAATCTGACGCAGTTCTCTCCCCTGCTTTAAACGTCACTGGCGTTCAGATATTAATCACTGCTAATTGCGGCAATTCCTTCCACCACCAGCCAGCTGCTCACATATTCCGGTCTGACCATATCTTTCACCATTGAAATTTTCATATCACTGCCTTAATTAAATTTCTTGCTTCGTGAAGTTGATTGGTAGCGCTCCATCCATTTGTCTTGGCATGGGCGGGGATAGGGACAGGACATGGAAATGAAACTGTCAGTACGCAAGGCCGTGCTCAGAAATTTGTTCCGGTGGACTGTGAACACTGACATTAATACCATCTAGTGGAGATGAGTGGGCAGCGGAAGAGACAGAGCGCCTCACAATGTTTGCAATGGACGGACAGTCAGTGTGATGTTATAGTTTAGGTGTCACGTGACTACCCTGATGGCATGTGTACAGTCCCAGGCCGAACGCAGCGTTGCCAACCGATCTCGTCGCCAAGTTGCGAGAGAGCCAATAACAAGTTGGTCGAGCGATTAGAGTCGTGCAACTGTGGACTTGCATTCGGGAGATAGTGGGTTCGAACCCCACTGTCGGTAGCCTGAAAATGGTTTCCGTGGTTTCCCATTTTCACACCAGGCAAATACTGGAGTTGTAATTTAATTAAGGCCTCGGCCGCTTCCTTCCCACTCATAGCTCATCAGTTCCATAAGATTTACCTTTGTCGGTGCTATGTAAAGCAAATTATTGCTTTCGGGAGATGGTAGGTTCAAATCCCAACGTCGGCAGCCCTGAGATTTTTTTGTGGCTTCCATTTTTCACATGAGGCAAATGCTGTGGCTGTACCTTAATTATGGCCACGCCCCTTCCTTCCCAGTCTTAGGTTTTTCTTATCCCATCGTCACCAAAAGACCTAACTGAGTCGGTGCTATGTTAGAAACACTTCCGAAGTTCTGAAGAAGCACATTACTCTGACTAACCCTGTCCACTACGATAAATAGTGAATGAAAACCTACAACCTGTTTTCCAGTCAGTGACCGGGTCAGGGATGGAATGAATGAAGCTCCCATCTTGCGGCGAGGATAGGAATTGTGCCTGCTGCCGAGGCCTGTCGCATTCCTCTGGGGCAATGATTAATGACTAACAGATGGAATGAAATGATAGTGGAGAGTATTGCTGGAATGGAAGATGACAGGGAAAACCGGAGTAACCGGGATTTGAACCATGGAACCCAGTGGTGAGAGGCCGGCGTGCTGCCGCCTGAGCCACGGAGGCTCTCAAGCAATGTATGTATTTACAGGTAAGCTAAATAATGAGTGCAGAGTAAAATTCAACAATATAAACATTAAATAACGAAGACGGAGAGAAATATTTCGTAAAACGTTCATTTTTGACAAATAGTAAAATAAGAAATTTCATACCAAGCGGGGTAGTCTCATTACCCCACCAATATATCCCGTCATTTGATAATTAAAAACAAAAACAAAACAAATAATTGGGTCAGTCACGAGTGTAAATTAAATTTCAGCCATTTTAAGACAGAGTCATGAAATCACAGGGGTTTCGCCAAGTTTCTCTTCACTTGTTATGCAGCTGATGATGGCGTCATAATGAACGCCGAAACTAGTTCTGTAATTAAAGATAAGTTGTAAAAACATCTAACAACACTGTATTTGTACTGAGAAAGGTGGAACCTATAAGATTTTAATTCAATTGCGATCTCAGTTCAATACGGGTAAATCAAGATGAAATTCCTTATGTTAAACCACAGGGGTAGTCAGAATACCCCGCTTGGTAATGCGAGAGATGGCTTTCGTTAACTTTTAATTCTTCTTACCTCCTTTCTGGCCCTTTTCCCAATATATTTGGGTCTGCACTGAGAAGGATTTGGTACAGTTTTACATCCAGACATTCTGACACCAGTCATACGACTCAATGGCTGAATGGTCAGCGTTGAGGCCTTCGATTCCTGGCCGGTCCGGGAATTTTAATCGTGTTTGATTAATTTTCTGGCTCGGGGACAGGGTGTTTGTGTTTGTTCCAACACTTTCCTTTCCATATTCAGACAACACACTACCCTACCAACCACCACAGAAACATGCAGTAGTGATTACATCCTTCCATATACGGTAAGGTTGGTGTCAGGAAGGACATCCGGCCGTAAAACAGGGCCAAACCCACATGCGCTACATAGTTCGCACCAGTGACCCGACATGAGTGGGAAAATAATAATAAGAAGAAGATTCTGATACCAGTACTACGTGGAGGGATATATTCGCTATTGCTTGTTTTTATGGTGGTTGGTGTGTGTGTGTGTTGTGCTTACATGAAGAGAACTGTATTAAGACATACACAAACACCTAGTCCCCGAGCCAGATAAATTTACTATAAGCAGTTAAAATCCTCGGGTCGATCAGGAATCGAACCCAGAGCCCTCCGAACTTTTAATACTAAGACGAGAGTAATGGATCCTCGCCGCTAGATGGGGGCTTCATTCATTCCATTCCTGACCCGGTCGAATGACTGGAAACAGGCTGTGGATTTTCATTTTCATTTTCACGAGAGTAATGGCTGTCTGGAAGTAGCCACGTCTGTTAATACATTTTCAGATAATGGGACTACAGCTTACCAGTGGCTCTGTAGATGGCATTGACTCGTTGAACATGACGAGTCATCACCTCGATACACGCTTCTTCCGTGCCGTACTTCTGGTAGAAGAGGTGGTCGGCCTGGAGATACAGCATACACGTGCTCTTCTTGGGGTCTACAGTCGCACGCTTGCGGACATGCCGGTGCTGCTCCAACTCCAACTCCAGGTCTGGCAGCGTCCGGCGGGTGCGGTTTGAGTGCAACTGCTGTGAGGCGCAAGGCCGCGACAGGGAGTCAGGTCGCTGGATGTCCGACGAGCTGTACATGACAGAGTAAAGGCCAGGAGGTGGAGAGGACAGATATCTGGAGGCAGGCTCGATGTAGAATTCCTCGACAGGTGTCGATACTGTCCCGTCAAACAAGCCATCCTCTGTCACCACCCCTTCTACAGTAGCTGTCTCGTCACCTGTGAAAGAAGACATCATTACTATTAGCCAATGAGATACATACATTTCTATCTACAGATAATCGAGAATACCAAATGAACCTGTATGCACCCTCTGGAAGTAACAAATAATTTAACTTCCCCCTTTTGTTGTTGTTGTTGTTAGAATTTGCTTTACGTCGCATCGACGCAGAAAGGTGTTATGGCGACGATGGGGCAGGAAAGGGCTAGGAGTGGGAAGGAAACGGCTGCAGCCTTAATTAAGGTACAGCCCCAGCATTTGCCTGATGTGAACATGGGAAACCACAGGAAACCATCTTCAGGGCTGCCGACAGTGGAGTTTGAACCCACTATCTCCCGAATGCAAGCTGACAGCTACGTGATCCAAACCTGCACAGCCACTTGCAGGGTAATTCAACTCCCTTTATTGAAAGGTTCAAGGCAGATAGCTATCTCAATTCACCTTCAAACAGAATGAAAATGAAAATCCACAGCCTGTTTCCAGCCATTCGCCAGCGTCAGCAATGGAATGAATGAAGCCCCCATCTAGCGGCGAGGATAGGAATTGTGCCGGCTGCCGAAGCCTGTCGCACTCCTCTGGGGCAGTGATTAATGAATGACAGATGGAATGATATTGGAGAGTGTTGCTCGAATGAAATAACTCGCATGACAGGGAAAACAGGAGTACCCGGAGAAAATCCTGTCCCGCCTCCGCTTTGTCCAGCAAAAATCCCACATGGAGTGACCGGGATTTGAACCACTGAACCCAGCGGTGAGAGGCCGGCGCGCTGCTGCCTCAGCCACGGAGGCGTTTTTCAAACAGAATGTTTTAGCTAATAATAACATGCCAAATATGGGTATATTTGACGAGGAGAGTATTTTTTACGGGCAGACAGAAGGGAACCCTCCAAGAAAGCACACCTAAATTCAATGTATACTTGCACATCATTTTTTTTGCTAGTTGCTTTACGTCGCACCGACACAGGTAAGTCTTATGACGACGATGGGATAGGAAAGGGCTAGGAGTTGGAAGGACGCGACCCTGGCCTTAGGTACAGACACAGAATTTGCCTGGTTTGAAAATGGGAAACACGGTTAACTATCTTCAGGGCTGCCGACAGTGGGGTTCGAACCCACTATCTCCCGGATACTGTTGCACATAATTAACTGTGATTCAGTTCTAAGAGTACTGTCATATAAATCTATTTTGAAATGTTTATATACAGTAAGTTATATTTGCAGCTTGCTTTACGTCGCACCGACACAGACACGTCTTATGGCAACGATGGGATAGGAAAGGGCTAGGAGTTGGAAGGACGCGACCCTGGCCTTAGGTACAGACACAGAATTTGCCTGGTTTGAAAATGGGAAACACGGTTAACTATCTTCAGGGCTGCCATCTGCGGAATTCTAACTATAGGCCTATACACTAGTGTCCAAAAGTTAAGCATAATCACTAAACGAGACCATACCGCCTGATAGGAATATCAGACGAATTGCTGAACAAACTGAAGCTGAATCACACGCCATATGTCACACAACTTGTCCAAAGAAAACAGTGTCAGAAAAGTTCTGATAGCTAAGGAACACCTTTGACAACAACTAACAAAACTTGGTAATGTCTTCCACAACAAAATATGCTGTTAATAGGGTGTATGGTTACCCCTAACGGCCACACATGCTTCCCATCGACGTGGTATGTTCTCTATCAGATGGTCCAAGAGCTCTTGTGGCAGTCGATCCCATTTCTCCGAAAGGGCAATGCGAAAATCTTGGAGGGTCCTTGGTGGAGGCTGACGGGATGTATTTCACCTCCCCAAAGCATCCCAGGCATGTTCTATAGGATTCAGATCCGCAAACCTCCCTGGCCAGTCCATGCGATGAATGTCTTCCCCAGCTAGAAATCCATCCACCAGAGCAGCGCGGTGCGGTCGGACATTATCGTCCATTAAGAGGAAATCTGGACCAACCGCACCTCTGAAGAGTCGAACATGTGGCCTCAGTACCTCATCCCTGTATCTCCGAGCGTTAAAAGTGTTCCTCGGATCACCCATGAAGATATGCAGGTCCGTACGGTCATTCAACATGATGAGGCCCAACATCATGATGCCACCACCACCACCATACTGGTCCCGTTCCACAATGTTCCTGTGGTTGTATCGGCTACCCGGTTCTTTCCAGATTAATGTGCGACGGGAATCGTTCTACAAACTGAAGCGGGATTCATATGTGAAGAGCGACGTATCAATTACAGGACCCAGAGGCTAACGTTACTTCTGCAATAGCCATTCCTGTCCAAACTTCCGAGGTTATCTTCTGTTCTATTCCGAAATCTTCCCACCCTTCCCACCCTTCCCACCCTTCTTTTTCTTTTTCTGCAAGTTGCTTTACGTCGCACCGACACAGATAGGTCTTATAGCGACGATGGGACAGGAAAGGGCTAGGAATGGGAAGGAAGCGACCGTGGCCTTAATTAAGGTACAGCCCCAGCATTTGCCTGGTGTGAAAATGGGAAACCACGGAAAACCATCTTCAGGGCTGCCGACAGTGGGGTTCGAACTCACTATTTCCCGAATACTGGATACTGGCCGCACTTAAGCGACTGCAGCTATCGAGCTCGGTCTTCCCATCTTTAATGGCATTACTAAGGTAGAGAAAATCGCTTTAAGGATGTCAGAAGAGGGAGTTTTCTCTTTTCACGGGTGCAAAGAATGCGTCTCTGCAGGTTTTGAAGTGCCATCATTCATAATATGAACTAGCGGTATCCGTGCCCTTTGTTGCACGTACAATTCGCAATGAGTTTTAAGATAATTCAACGATAAATTCACATCACCAATGGAGTGCGCCGTGTTATATAAACCGTACACATAATAAACTGTAAGTAGGAGCTATGTTTGTCAGTGGGTTTGTTACACTGTAACGAGGAAATGGCTGGAAATTTCAGTGAAATTTGCTGTACATTTGGTGCATACTTAATTACCAGAGTGTATACTAAACAGATAACACAAACGAAGTGTTTGCAGTAAAGAAAAATGTAGAGATAATTGACGAAATACTCTTCACCTTGCCCCTTAAAAGTTCTTGCATTTTCAAATGATTGCAGATAGAGCATTTAGAGAAATTATGATGTGTTTTATATGTAGCTTTCTACCAAGAATTACATCTGAAACCCATCATTATGTGTAAATACCACAACATATCTGCTACAACCAGTAAATATTAGATAAATTCATTTTTAGATCTTGACTAGATGGGGTTTAAGTCTGGGGACTGGGGTGGTGTCTGCAGCACATGAGGTGTATTGTAAAGTAGCCATTCCCTAACAACCAGAGCAGTGTGCTTAGGGTCATTATCTTGCTGGAAGAAGTACCCACTACAAAATGGTAACAGAAAGCACCGGTCTATCTCCAATAGACAGCTAACAATTAGCACCTTTATGGTGCCTGTATTTACCGTTTAGAGAGCTGTAAAAGGTACGTACGAATATTGTGGAAGCCTGAAACATTTAGGGAAAATAACCTACCCCATAAGCGAGTAAATTTAATGTTGATGATGAAAAGGCTCTTTATGTAAATTATTTCGGATTAATTTTCGAGATATCGTGTCTGGAAAAATTTAATTAATAAACCACCTAACAATAAGCAAATGGACCATGCCTGGGAAATAGCTTGTAATATTAACAAAATGGCGAATAAGGTCCATAGCGCTTTTAAAATTAAAGGGACGAAATGCATTCAGAAAGATATGCAAGTACATTATTTCTCTCCTATACATTTATTTAACAATAGACGTGTTCCTAAGAACATGATTTCTATATAGGTCTACTTTATACCATGTACCCAAGTTTTTGGAATTAAAACTACAATTTATTGACAGGGACAACTAAAACTCATAGTTAATTCAGACTAATGATGTTTCTATGTATACCTCTGGATATCTCGAAAATTTTCTCCAACATGTTATCGGGTTTTGATATTAAAAATTAATACATTTGGTCTTTTAGAAATACTTTAAGGCCACAAAAACTATAGGTCATCCATTTAAAAAAATGTTTCCCAGTGGCTAACTTAAGGCTTACGCTCGATTACTTGTGCAATTTTACTCCTGAGCCCCGATTTCGCTTCCCCCTCCCCCTCTCAGCACGATCTTCCCAAGGAATTTTGAGAATTCTCGAATGAGTGTATTATGTCGGAAGTGTCACATTAATTCATGCCAGTTCAGGTCTGTTTCAATTTCCTTACCTACCTTCACATCACTACACATCCGGCTCTCTGGCTGAATGGGCAGCGTACTGACCTTCGATGCAGAGGGCCCTGGGTTCGATTCCCGGCCAGATTGAGGTCTTTAACTGCATATGGTTAACTCCTTTGACCTGGGAACTGGGTGTTTGTGTTCATTTTAATTTACAGTTGTTAATATTCAACCACAGAAACACGCACTAGTGAATATGCCCCTCCTTCTAGGGTCGGTGGCAAGAAGGACACCTAGCCGTAAAACTGAGTTAAATGCACCTCAAATTACGACTCCAAAAAACTGGGGAAAAGGCCAAGAAGGATCGTCGCTACACATTGACTTCCATTCAATAGCATGTATTACCTAAGATTTTTGCCCACCCTTCAAGATCTCTGATTTTTGTTTCGCTCAGTCTTTATTACAGTTGCTAGGTGATGTATCTCCCATTCTGCAGCAGCCAATGTTGAGGTAGCCATTGGAGTGAAGTTGTTAATAATGTACACACCTGATACCTCCAATAATCAATTAGGGCGGGCATTGCTTGCCTTCTATAGGGTAATGAAGTGCGAGAGTTCATGCGGGACTGTGGCCATACATTGATTGTGTGAGGAATACAAGCGCACTGTTACTAACCATGGAGCTACAAACACACATCAAATATCAGACCCCACTTCATACCAGGTATTTTGTAACATAATGCACGTCGGAGATTTCCAGTCCGGCTCCTTTAGGCGAACGGTAAGTGGAGAGTTCTTCAGTTCAGAAGATAATGGTTTCAATTCCTGACTGAATCGGAGATTTTAGCCACATGCAGTTAATACTTCTGTCTCGGGGACTAGGTATTTGTGTTCGTCGTAAATCACAACTCTTCCTTTACATACTTCACACCGTACTGCCCATCAGCATAGAAACACGTAGCAACAATATAAATAGCTTAGTATAGGGTGGGGGTATAATAGCCAAGTGGTATCGTCACAGGTTTTTCACCAAAACAACCGCTGTTCGAATCCCGGCCAGTAACTGCGTGTATTTTTAAAAATTAAAAGCTATGTCCCAATGATTCGGGTTCCAGGTAAAACTGGAGGTCTCATGCCTATGATATCGAAGACTGTACACTCATGAGCAATGAAATTAGAAATACCTTGCTGATAGCGTGCAGCACCTCCTTTCACCTTGATGACGGCAGCGATGCAGCGTAGTATGGAAACCACAGGGCAACGAAAAATTTGGTACCATGATCGCCACACAGCATAACCCACGAAGAATGGTCAGAACAGGGTCCAGGTCACGCACATCCCTCTTGACAGGGTTCCAGATGTGCTCTGTGGGATTGAGATCGGGGCTTTTCGGGGGACAGGCAAGCATCTTCACATCGAACCAGTCAGCCACAATTCGTGAGCAATGGGCTGGAACATTGTCTTGCTGTAAGGGTACTGCAGGGTACTGGGCACAGGGATGAACATGATCTGGCAGGAGGTTCCTGTAACATTCGCCGGTGAGGGACACTGTAAGATGTTCCAGGGGTCCAATTTCATCCCACGTGAGCAGTTCCTATACAACGATCTCATCACCATCACCGGCCTAAACTATACCCTGCTGGCAAGAGAGACTCATTGTCTCATATGGTTGACAATGAACTCGTGCCCGACCAAGTGGTACCCCGACTGTTCTGTCCAGGCGACCTTTTTCCATGTTTCGAGCGTCCAATGGTGGTGTTCCTTTGCCCATGTCAGTCGTTGTGCCTTGTGGCGGGCGTTGAGCAGATGTACCCCTCATGGGACTTACGCTTCTGTACCCCATGGTGAGGAGATGGTTGTACATGGTATGGCTGTTCACACGTCATTTTGTGTGATCTGTTGCACTGTGACCCGCCTATGCGCTCTAGCCTACGGTGACGCCTGTGACCAACGCGTCGTACACCACGATAGTTAACCCTGGCGGCGGTAGCTTTGCCCGAATACACGTACTAATGGTACACCCTTGATACCGTGCCCTTGGCAATTCAAGTGCTAGCACGACTTCAGAGACGGAGTGGTCCATACGTCTCAGATTACCCACAACGGCTGGCTTGCGGTCATTGGCTATTCGAGCGTGACGTCACACAGATACCTGCTCTCTGATCGCGGGAGCGCTTTCCAAAGGAGTTTAGTGATTGCGACATGTTTTAACCAAACAATTACCAGCTCGTTTGCCTCCCTATACCTACTCAAACTGACTCTGTAAACAGTAGATAACGAACACAATAACGTGCAATACAAGAGCTAATCGTGTCACAAGACCGTGGTTATTGCTAACAGGATTTTGGTGGCCACACTACGCTACTAAAATCCAATAAAGTATTCTGAGTTAAACAAAACTGAGCATTAAATATGACCTATAAACAAGCAAGCGAAGTTTCTTCATTGACACGTTTGCTTCCACTTTTTCCTTTCTCCTCACGTTTGTTTAAACATTTTATATGAACATTTGTCCTAATTTTCATAAATGTGGCTACCAGATCACTTCTTAAATTAGGATCACCCTCTTCGGACTGTACGTCCGTGATAAGAACAGAAACGTTTCTCTATATCTCGTACAGTTTGTGGCCACTCAGCTGTCGGCTCTGTAAGTCCACCGTATGACCGTATTCGAACCCAGGACCCCGATATGTCTTCATCTGTCCAATTAACGCGTTTTTGCTGGTTTGTGAGTATCTTTATTTGATTTTCAGCAAAAATTCCTTTCAAACCGTTCGCCACTTTTGTATGTTTTTGTATGGATGCACTGAACATAATTTTTTAACCTCGTATATTTAATAAACTCCTTACGCAGTTTAATCATAGATACGCGGCTTTGATATAATTTGCTTTCCACCGTCTCGAATTTCAGTTTAAGGACATCGTTAATTTTTCCTTGGTCATCTAACTGTTTTTTCAATCTATCAATTTCTTCAATCTGGGCCATAGTAGTATCATAGACCTGGGTAGGTGGAGTGGCTGGAGGAGGTGGTGAACTTACAATAGTCATGTTATGTTCTGAATCTTTTAACAATTCGTCAGCCATTTTCCTATTGCTCCTCTTTTTCTTCCTTCCTTCCTTCTTAATCTGGCGTGTGACACTTGTTCTATGTTACGCAAAAGACCCAAATTTCTAGAGGGAACAGCACACGTTTGGGAGCAAGCCCAAACAATTCACCCTTTAGATCCCTTTCAAAATCGCTATCAGAAAAATGTTCGGAACACACCCAGCATGAATCTGCGTTCCACTTTCCATCACGCCTACATATTTGGATCCACTTCTTTCTTAGTTCCTAATTTTTTGGGAATTTGAAATATTATTTGATATGACTTTTGTAGGGATCTTTCCTGGTTTTCACACAGCTGTTATTGCACACAGCAACCATACACTCCGTACCAGGCATGTTTATATGCAACCCGAGACAAGTCAAACACGAAACAACACTGGCATAAGAAAGCAGCTATTCACCACAAGGACTAGTCACAGAAGGTACCATGAAACTATAAAATCAAAACTGCAACTCACTTGCACATATTAAAGAAACTCACAATTGCTCACGAGTGTAAGATTGCTATTTAAATGTAGGATTGGTGTCAGGAAGGGCAACTGACTATAAACTGGACCAAGTATGATCCTGCTCGTCACCGGGTGAGTTGGCCATGCGATTAGGGGCGCGCAGCTGTGAGTTTGCATCCAGAAGATAGTGGGTTCGAACCTCACTGTCGGCAACCCTGAATATGGTTTTCCGTGGTTTCCCATTTTCACACCAGGCAAATGCTGGGACTGTACCTTAATTAAGGCCACGGCCGCTAGCTTCCCATTCCTAGGCCGTTCCTATCCCATCGTCGCCATAAGACCGATCCGTGTCGGTGCGACGTAAAACAAATAACAAAAAAAAAAGAAATTCATCTGGCTTGGAGACTGGGTGTTTGTGTTCGTCTTCACTTCATTTCATTTGCATACAACACGCCACACTACCACCCACTACAGAAACGGGCGGTAGTGAGGAGGGCCAAGGCTACATCCCTCCATGTAGGGCTGGCGTCAGGAAGGGCATCAGGCCGTAAAAGCAGACCATATCCACGCCAAGTGCCAACTGCGATAAATAGAGAAAACGCCAGGAAGAAGAATAGGTCGCCCAATAGAGTTCCAGTTTCTCTGCCATCTGGCAATAGTATACATAAATGTTACTGTAAACGATCAGGTTGGTGTACAGACCATGCTGATAAACATTATTTTTCAATAAACTTAAACAATGCCAACTACGTTTTAAAATTGACCTCAAGCGTATGGAATATTTTATCTCCATTTAACTAGCAAATGCATATCTACTTTTTACCTTGGCAGCGCTATACCATTACAGTTCTCACTGAAATCATACATTGAACAGATCCTCACTTGAACACACAACGCTACACGTTGAGGGCAAAGCATACATGGAACATACAACACTGATGTGGTTACATAGAACCAATCGATTTTATTGAATTGAAATGGGTTATTCATAGCCCTAGAAAATACCATTCCTCGCGTATTCAGCTGTGAACCGTAGAGAGATGTCGAGCATTGTCTTCTCGATCAGGCGCAATAAAATTTAACTGCTACTTAATGGTATTCTTTCCTTATTTAACCCTCATCCTTCGCACTAATACTGTTGATCAGTGATCCAGTGTATTTCAACGTGTGCGTCCCTTTCGATAATAATAATAATAATAATAATAATAATAATAATAATAATAATAATAATAATAATAATAATAATAATAATAGAGGACAGGACTGATTCATAAGCACTCGTGACCACACAAGTATATTTTAAAGGAAGAAGTGAACGACAGATGCAGGAGATGCAGGGAAACAATTGAGACGGTGGAACGTATTGTGGGTACATGTAAGGCCATAGCAGGTAAAGAATATACTCATCGGCATAATGAGGTAGCGAATCAAGTCGGAACTTATGGATGAGAAAATCCCATATCATGAGTACAACCACATAGTTAGTAAATTACATTTTCAGCTATATGTGCTCGAGAACAAAAGGTTCAAGCTGTACTGGAACCGATCTCTGCAGACAGAATCATAAGACCAAACAGACCGGATATTGTCCTCATTGAAAAACATCTCATAATTTCGTTTGGCTATTGCTAGCCTGGTGCAGCCTTTGTAAGGCAGACCCTCCGACGAGCGTGGGTGGCATCTGCCATATTATGCATTTTCTATTATTATTGTAGTGGAGGATAGTGTTACGTGTGAGTTTTAGGGATATTGAGGACAGTACAAATACACAGTCCCCAAGCCAGAGGAAATAACCATTTATGGGTAAAATCTCCGACCAACCGGGTATCGAATCCAGGGTTCTCTGAACCGAAGGTGAGTTGTAGGGATACTGAAGACAGTACATTCAACCATTCAACCGAGGAGCTGGACTCAGGAATAGTGATCTGTTGGATGTCACATTCCCTTCAGATATTAATGTCTACTAGGGCTATGTGCAGAAGATTGAAATGAACACTGACCTCGTAACAGAAGCTGGAAAACTGTGGGAAATGGACCTGGCGACAGTAAGCCCTCCAGTCAACTCCACCACAGGTCTTTTGCACAATAAGCTACAACAATAACCGTCTATCTTCCTCTGCTTATACCGCTTTTCCAATATGTACGTGGTCGGGGGTGCGAAATATGTTGCACATATGGATTTGGCCATCTTTTACGACCGTATGCCCCTCCTGACACCAACCCTATGTGGAGGGATGTAATCACTATTGCGTGTTTTTGTGGTGGTTTTTAGGGTAGTGTGTTGTCTGAATATGAAGAGAAAAGTGTCCGCACAAGCACAAATACCCAGTTCCCGAGCCAGAAGAGTTAATCGGATGCGTTCAAAATCGCGGCCGTGAATCGAACCCGGAACCTTCTGAATCGAAGGCCTCAACGCTGACCATTCAGCCAATGAGTCAGACCGTCGTGTGCTATTTTGGTCGGATATTTATCTTTAACAACCATATAGCTAGTAAATTACATTTTTCATCTATTTGATCGAGTCGAATACATACTGAACATGCCAAAGAGATGTTAAGTACATTGTGCAGAGACCTGCAGACCGAAGCCTAAAATGTACAATATAAATATGTATGTGACTAATGTTTAACGTTCGTCGCCATAAGACCTATCTGTGTCGGTGCGACGTAAAGCCCCTAGCAAAAAAAAAAAATGTTTAACGTTATACTAACTCAGATAATTATAACACGTATAAATTGGAACATACTTGTACAACACTGCGTATGAATAGGAGAGAATGCAGCAGTGGGGGTACAATTGCGACAGTACTACTTATAGATTGCAGAGCGCGTGAAAATATGATCATCATTTGGATTACCCTGATTAGGAATAGAAGAGTATGTGAAAGAGGGGACATCGTTTGGAGAACCCTTTTTATGGATCCCTGAGTACAAGGAATTTGTAGAATAGTTTGGAATAATCCTGTTTATGGATAGTAGAGGGCGTGGAAATATGATCATCATTTGGATTACCCTGACTAGGAATAGAAGAGTATGTGAAAGAGGGGACATCGTTTGGAGAACCCTTTTTTATGGATCCCTGAGTACGAGGAATTTGTAAAATAGTTTGGATAATCCTGTTTATGGATAGTAGAGGGCGTGGAAATCGGAACATACTTTGGATAGCCCTGCTTATGAATCACAGAATATGCGGAAGTGGTGGTATTATTTGGACAACCCTGCCTATGGATCGCCGAGAACGCGGTGCGGTAAATACCACGAGTAGACCAGTCGCGGTAAGTCGTGTGACCGCTAGGGAGCACACAAGTCGCCATCTCTTGGATCTGCAATTCTAAAACTGATATTGTTACGTCACGAGCACTTTACATGCAAAAGCGTCACAAATAATAGAACTACAGCGGCAACACACGTCCAGATCATCCAGTCGTGCTGACAGTTCTACTGTACTCCAAGCACGCAATGATCTTCTTAAACCGTCCGAATAAAACAGCCATTTTTTCAAAAAACTACTTATTTGTTTTACGTCACACCGACACAGATATGTCTTACAGCGACGATGGGATAGGAAAGGGGACTGGGAAGAAAGCGACCATGGCCTTAACTAAAATACATCCCTGGTGTCAAAATGGGAAACCACGGAAAATGATCTTTCGGCGGGTGTGGTGGTTTGATGGTTTGACGCAACTGAACCCCGACCAATGCACCTGGGTTATTTTGAAACGAGAAGCTACGTACGTCCCTGTGGCTCGGATTGCACTTAAAACTGGAGATCTGCTAAAATGAAATGTAATATTTCAGGTTTAGTGTTCTCTTTTGTTGGTTAGAATCGAACCCGTGATCATGGATTGGACACCACCAATGATCGCCCAAGGAAGCTAATTAACCAGTGAACTATGGGTACGACCGCTGTAAAATTCAGCACTTTTATTTAATAATAATAATAATAATAATAATAATAATAATAATAATAATAATAATAATAATAATAATAATAATAATAATAATAATAATACCGGGCGAGATGGTCGTGCGGTTAGGGACGCGCAGCTGTGAGCTTGCGTCCGGGAGATAGTGGGTTCGAACCCCACTGTCGGCAGCCCTGAAGATGGTTTACCGTGGTTTCCCCATTTTCACACCAGTCAAATGCTGGGACTGTACCTTAATCAAGGCCACGGCCGCTTCCTTCCCAGTCCTAGCCCTTTCATATCCCATTGTCGCTATAAGACCTATCTGTGCCGGTGCGATGCAAAGCAAATAGCACATAGCAAATAATAATAATAATAATAATAATAATAATAATAATAATAATAATAATAATAATAATAATAATAATAATAATAATAATAATAATAATAATAATAATAATGGTGCAAGGCATCTGTACAGGCTTGGTGGTGACCTAATGAGGATAAAATGAATGGCGAAGACGTCATGAATACCCAGTCCCCAAGCCAGGGGAATTAATAGTATGAGGGGGTTGATTCTGAAAATTGAACCGGGGTCATCGGACCAAAGGTAAGCATTCCATCCATTTAGCCACAAAGCCGGACTTTAATTTGCTAAACCTTAGGCTACCATCTCCACTGATCAGTGGTTGAGCATTGGCAGTAGCAGAGACCAGGGCAGTAGCTTGTGAAGCAGCTTTGACAACACAGCAGGCTTCTCTGTTGGCTATTGACTGCAGCTCAAAACGCCGAAGGCTTGTTCACTAAACCAACCATCGAAAAGGGGTAAGCTATGTCCAGTGGTAGCCCACGTCTTGATCCCACTCTCGGGATTGGAACCGTAGTCGGTTTGGTGAGAAGTCAGTGACAATACAATGCTAGGCCATCACACATCGGCCATGAATATAAAAAATGTTTAAATGCACAATCCTGACTTCTCTTCGCGCTTTACTCAAGTCAGCTCTGGATCATACCGGCATGTTTGCGTAGCATCTAATAATAATAACAATAATAATAATAATAATAATAATAATAATAATAATAATAATAATAATAATAATAATAGTAATAATAATAATATCGATTTTACATTTACGATTATCGAAGTCACCGAGGTGCCATAATTTGTTCCACAGGAGTTCTTAAACGTGCCAATAAATCTTCCCACACGAGGCTGGCGTGTTTGAGCACCTTCAAGTAAGCTACCACCGGACTGAGCCGCAATCGAATCCTCCAACTTGAGCTCAGAAGGCCAGCTTTCTACCGTCTGAGCTACTGATCCTGGAAGATTCATAATTATTACATGTCATCTAATGTCACTATTTAGGGGCTGCCGGGCCGAGGCGGTAAATGTATGCTCTGTTCACCCGGAAGGAAGTGGGTTCGATTCCCAGCCAGGAATAAGAAAATTTTAAGAAGCGAGATTTCCCCTTCAGGAGGTGCACATAGCCCTGAGGTTCACTCAGCCTACACCAAAAATGAGTACCATGTTATTCCTGGGAGCAAAGACGGTCGAGCTTGGAGCTAACCATACTATCTCATGAAGTGCGGAGGTTACGGATAGTGGAAGACTTTACCTTCCACCCCTACGTCCTTCATGGCCTGTACGGAGATTGCTTTACTTTACTTTGCTTGAATATCACTGCCTACTGAAATTTGTTTTCATTTTCTATTGTTTCATGAGTTATATTTTTTTTCTGAACGTCTCCAAATAAGATTGTATTTTTTAATCTGTATAAACACAATCTCACACGATCCCCATGTGGCAGAATTATCTCAGCTTGAAACAAGAAGCGGAAACATTGTAACAAAATATGAAGAAGCTAGGCCCTTGATATGGTTAAGATATTAGCTTGCAGACGTCTAATATAACCGAGTTGCAAAGTTAATAAGTTCAACTTTCATGTAACACAAGATGCCATATTTTCATCTAACTTCAAGCATCAGAAAGTTTCACTTCTGTAATAAAAGCAGTCCCAACAACAGTAAGAAGTATGACATTCATATACGTCTAGGGGACTGAATTCCTACCATAATTACACATTATGCCTTTGGTGGCGAGATGTAGTGTTTACAGTGCACTATGTCTTCTGGTATGGGCTATATCAAATTTGTTACTTTCATTGACCTGTCTCAGTCTCATCCTTGGCTTTGACAATATGAAAGTGACTGAGGTATGAGTGATGCTAGTAATACCATTGCTTGTGCAGCCAGTCCCTGTTATGAATGGTGTGAAAATATCGCTCATAGGGTCGGCTGGTGCATGCATTTCAGTGGGCTTGGCAGACTGATATGTAATAGCAACTGCTGGCTCGGTGAGGAAAGCAACGGGAAACTACCTCACTCCTCATTTCCCTAGTACGCCTCTTCAGTGACGCCTAGGCTATTTATGACAGCTGTTGGTGGAGCTGTAGAGGATCAAACCAGCCTTCGGGCTCATACATACATACAATTACACATTCCATTGACCGTATAGCGCAGTTAGTTTGGTGTTCGTCTCCTGTACTCCAGCACACAACTAAATCCCGGTGCCCCCGTTTGAATATAAAAGAACGCCACTGCAGCGAAAATAATATAACGAGCCTATGCTTTGGCGTGTCTTAAAATCGGCATTAGTTCGAGGGACATAAAGCAATTGCAATTTGCTTTACGTCGCACCGACACAGATAGGTCTTATGGCGACGATGGGACAGGAGAGGGCTAGGAATGGGAAGGAAGCGGCCATGTCCTTCATTAAGGTACAGCCCCAGCATTTGCCTGGTGTGAAAATGGGAAACCACGGAAAACCATCTTCAGGGCTGCCGACAGTGGGGTTCGAACCCACTATCTCCCGAATACTGGATACTGGCCGCACTTAAGCGACTGCAGCTATCGAGCTCGGTGGGACATTAAGCAGGCATTGCTCATTATTATTATTATTATTATTATTATTATTATTATTCGACTCCTTGGATGAATGGTTAGCTTTGAGGCCTTTAGTTCAGAGGATCTCGGGTTCGATTCCCGACCGAATTGGGGATTTTAATCGCGTCTGATTAGCCACTTTGTCACATCCTTACATCTACGCATGTTGACGCACAATGTCCTCTCGAAACATCAATGTCTCACTGATCGCTGCTGCTATGGTCACGTAGAGCCAGTGCGCGTGCGGTTTAGCATGGGACCCGTTGGCTGCGCCATCTGTACAGGCTTTACGATCCATCTGTGAGTGCGCACTGAGGTGAGTAATAGTTTGTCGGTGAGCTTACATAAGGAGTCCACTGAGTTGCATTATTCAACCGCGTGTTTGACTCCCCCCGTTACTAATGTTAAACATACATGGATTACATCTCTCCGAGCGAGTTGGCAACGTGGTTCGAGTCACGCAGCTGTGATCTTGAAAGGTACGAACTCCCGAGTCGGCAACTCTGAAGATGGTTTTCCGTTATTTACTCTTTGCACACCTTAATTATGATGACCACGGTCGCTTTCCTGTCCTATCCTATAATCACCAAGAGACCTGTCTGTGTCAGTACGACGTAAAACCAATAGAAAAATTATTGGCTGTTACGCCATTCAGCGCTCAGTCTGCACGCTTCTGTCAATGAAGTAAACTTAGTCCTCAGTTTGGGACTAGCTCTGAGGCTCCTTCTGTTTGTACACTTGCTGTCTGTAATCATTAAATTGAAGTCTAAATGGATCGCATTACACAGAAACGAACTAATACTAATGTACATCAAAAAGTTTTTAAAAATCCGAAAAACTCTGTTAATCACAAATAAAATATCCGAAATACAGTAAGTGTTATTATAAACTAGTTATTCTTGTTAAATTAATGTCGCTAATAAAATATACTCTTAGATGTTACCAGCTTTTGATACAGTATATTATACGTTCTTGCGGCATGGTTCCTTTCTCCAGAATGGCTAAATTTTTAAATACAATCTACAAACCTGACTTTAACAGTGTACTTTTTATATTCATACTCCATAGGTAAACCCCGTACATTAGTTATTTTTCAGCGTACATTTTAAGTTCATTTCGTACTGAGAAATCATTCAATTTTAGATTCTGAATTCATAGAGTTGCAACATTTGGATTAACTGGAAAATCTTAATATCCTCTACACTGGAATCTCTGATGAAAGTAAGTGTATGTCTATCCCTAGTCCCGTATCTTGATACGGGGTCTGGGATGAGATGAGATGAATTGTTATAGCACGTTTTATGGTCAGATGCCCTTCCTGACGCCAACCCCTCAGAGGTAATATTTCTACAAAATTAGTAGGTCGATCGATTTGCGTTTCTATTTTTCTTCTTTTTTCTCGTGGTTTAACGTCGCATCGAAGCTCAC
The DNA here is from genome assembly GCF_040414725.1 of Anabrus simplex. Lineage (NCBI taxonomy): Eukaryota > Metazoa > Arthropoda > Insecta > Orthoptera > Tettigoniidae > Anabrus > Anabrus simplex. The sequence goes on from NC_090265.1 coordinate 226,391,652, forward strand.
AGCTACGCGACCCTAACTCACTCAGTAATTTACGTTTCTTTTCGTCAATTTATGCAAACTACTCTTACAGTGATTCCTGGAAAACTGTCTTGTGAAGAATTGTATCTAATATATGTAATCAGGAAGCCTTCTCTTTAATTGTATTCACGTTTCTATTAGCTACCATTCAGAGCAGGATTTATACTACAGACCCACTAGGCATATGTCTAGGGCCGGCGGTATTGTGGGAAGGCAAATATTGGCTGATACTATTTTTTATTGATGCCTATAATAATATTGTGTACTTTGAATAATTATAATTAGAAGATACTGTCTTAATTTTCCGTTGTATATTCTTAGAATACCGCAACACCTGTGTGGTCCTACTTTTCAAACAGCTAAGAAACATACATTTAATACCTGTTACTTTCAACTGCTTTCCATCAGACAGTTTTGTTTCTCCAGGCATGGCTAGTGGTTAACGATATGTCGGTGTACTCTTCCTTGTTAGCTATAATCTTTAGTGGTTTGTTTGACATCCGCTAGCAAACAGAACAAGAGACGTACGAAGAAATGATCGACGAATTCGCTGCCGTCAAAATGAGACGAAAACCTCTATGGTGTATTTGCTGTACTGTAGGTATCTATGTTTGCATGCCGTATTTACGTACTCCTGTAGTTTAATGCACTTAATTTTCATTTTCTTTTACACATAAGCACAGGAAAATGAACACAACGAAAATTGTTCTTATAGACTGCATATCCATATGTGGCTGTGAGGCGTGATCAGTCTTAAGGAAAACAATGGACAGGAAGAGCATTGCCAGATAGGTGATATTAGAACTAGACAATCGATATGTTATCCTTACGCTAGTAATTGAAATACTGTTGATACATAAATACCAACTTCACTTCTGTGGATCAAAGGTAGAGTTTCCGTCTCTGTATCCCAAGACTGCGGATTTTTTTTTTTTTTAACAAGGGACATGATGTATTGATACAGAAACGTGATGTCGTTATATATCATCATTTGCACTTTTCTTGCACCACAGTGTCCTGTGCTTACTGCTTACGCCTATGCACTTACATCAAAATGTATGACTTCATGCGACATGAAATTCACTAAGGAACACAGTCTATACAATGTAACTTGTCGGAAACCACGATCTTCACTGTAACCCTGCGCGTCGCTAACACTCGCACCGCTTTCCAGCACCTTTGTGACAGGGATTAAAGAAAGAAATTATAACACACACGAGGTATCGGTGGAAGGTTTAGACACGGCTGAGACAACAAACCTGAATATATCACAGTATACTTTGGAGGTCTTTGATGAGTAGACTAGTGGCGGGACTACCACATCTGGCTAGTTTCCATTTACATTCTTGTAAGTAGCTTCTGAAGGAAGTCAGAGATACCTTGTCGTTGGTTTGAAGGTGAGAGAGATACCCCATACTAAGCCAAGTCAGAGCATGTCGATGATCACGTCTGCTAATGTCCAAAGTCAATACTGCACGATACACATCGTTCGGGTTTCTAGATCCCGTCAACCTGTGGAACGCTACTCTGAGCCACTGCCAAATGTCCTTGACGGCTCCACAACTAGTCAGTCTATGAAACTGAGTGTCAATTACCGCGCATTCCTTGCATAGCGGCGATTGTGTCATCCGGTGGCGGAATTTCTTTTCTTCTGTCGGAAGTAACTCGTTTATAACCTTATAGCTAGCTACTTTCCATTCTAAGGGGATGCAAGACATTTGGAAAGTGGTCCAAATATTAGTCCAATTGTAATTGGGGTATTTGATCATGATGTGTGGAAGATGATCATGCTTCTGTAGCAACAGTGGGGATATTATGGTCAGAAAGTTGCAAGCTGTACAAAGCCTGAAGAAACGATTTAAAACAAGACGAGCGAAGGTAATGATTATTTTCCACAAGGGGGGAAAACTGGACTGCTCTAGCGTGGTCGGAAGACGAATACTGCACCATTTCTCTGATCAGGAGAGCTTTGCATTTTTCGGCGGATTCAAACCCGACATGGGTAGTCGGATTTTTGAAAAGCGGAAAAGGAAAGACGATCCGGCACTCCATGTCGTACGGTATCGGCATGTAAAAGATCTCTGGTGGTACATCTGGCGTTTACCCGACAAAATACATTAAAACTCAGATACAGATCAAGCAAGGGAGATCTGTTTTACTCTGCCACCTGATAGAGTACAACGGAACGTCCAAATGAATACACAGGTTGCCCAGATGACGCCTGCACACAACAGCTAAGACCATATCGTCGCTTCACCGGTAAAACGTTGTATCCCACAATACTCTTCCCAGCCACATATGGATACGTAGTCCATCAGAACAATGTCCGTTGTGTTCGTTTTCCTGTGTCGACGATTAAACGAAAATGAACCTTACATGCATTGTACACTAGGAGTGCGTAAATACGTAATGCAAACGTACATTCCTACAGTACGGTACTGTAAGGTTCATTTTCCTTTACACTGGGCATAGGAAAATGAACACAACAAAATTTGTTCTGATGGACTGCATATCCATACGTGGCTGGAAGGCGTGACCAGTATTAAGGAGAATAATTGATAGGAAGAGCTTTGTGGAATACAACCTTTTACCGGTCGAGCGACGATATGCTTATTATTTTTATTATTAACACTTCAAATGTCCATATTTTGAGCAGAAGTGTGTTGGCTTAGTGAATATAAGGAAACGTAATATTAAATTTAACACAACCCATAGAGAATGACGCAAAATAAAGCGTTCCAGTTCACAAGCGAGAGTTATAATGCCACCTATCAGTACAAGGGAAAGCTTCTTGTACTGGATAACCTGCACACAAGTTTTCCACCAACAGACTACGAAGATCATTGACTCTAGAATCTAAAAATCTGTGATTCAAGTGTTAACTTTGGTAATCAAATTTTAGGCGCTGCTGAACTTAGTAATGTAATTACCAGTTCGGCTTTCAGCGCAGCGCCTTGATGGTAGGCACACAATGATACAGCGCTGGCACAGTGTTTGAACTGACTAGTGGAGCGGAGAGAGCATATAGACCGCGCACGTCATGACAAGCGACTCAACTCCACTGATATCCCCGGACATAAAATGTTATTGGTCACAACTCGGCAGAACAATGGGTTTTAAACAGACCCAGTTTAATAAGTCAGATGCTGAAAAATCCACAAATTGTAAGGTGAAGTAGTGACCACATGCTCCACCTGATTCTGGTATTGCTCCTACGTAGCTGTGTAAGATGATCTCCCTTGCTCAAATCTTGTTCTCTTTTGACTAGAATAGAACGCACTTGCAAGGTTTGGGAGCTTAAAAACAGGGCCGTCATACTTGAGGGTAGGTGAAGCCCCTTTTTTAATTTTGATAATCTGCTTTAGGGTGCACCGACACGGATAGGACTTATGACAACGATGGGATAGGAAAGGCCTAGGACTAGGAAGGAATTGGCCGTAGCCTTCATTAAGACAGTCCAAACATTTGCCTGGCGTGAAAATGGGAAACCACGGAAACCATCTTCAGGGCTGCCGACAGTGGGGTTCGAACCCACTATCTGCCGAATGCAAGCTTACAGTTGTGCGCCTCTAACCGCACGAATAACTCGCTCAATAGCTGATGTTCTTATTTTATAATCTAGAAACTGCTTGGGACTCACACGTATTAATTAAGCCTACGTTATACACATACTGACCCAAGGATTGTCTTTTCCCCCATGGGTACTTAAAAATGAAAATCCATTGCTTTCTTTCTGTTGGCTTTTGATTTAATTTTTAATAAATAGTTTTGAATGGTTTTGTATGTATAGAAGAAAAATTGGAAACTCAACAGAAACAATATATGGGTTGCAGATAAAATTGCGTCCAATGAATGTTCATGAATGTTAGTTAGCTTAATTTGCTCGATTATTATTATTATTATTATTATTATTATTATTATTATTATTATTATTATTATTATTATTATTATTATTATTATTATTATTATTATTTCGTTATGCCCATTCACAGAGTGCGCTGGAGGTTGTTCATTGGCTTGATGACTTTCGCCTTCCTATTTTTCCAAAATTTGTTCATGAACTCACTGTGTTGCCTCATCCGTTCTTCTGACCACTTTATACCTTTCTTGCCGCTAGTTTTGACCACAAATATGTGTTTTTTACTGAGGTCCTGAAGATTTAGCGATTTTTCTGATGCCTTCCCTGATGTTCAATTCATTCAGGTTCCCTTTTGTTTCCTCCAGTCCATTTATTCTCATGTTGCCTTCGGGCAGAATACACCTTTACCTTAGTAGAATAACTTTTGTAATATTTCAGATTAGCATTACGTGACATTACTCGTCTGAAGTGTTGAGGCCCTTTCTGTAATGGCCAAACTCTCAAATCCCGAAGGAAGAATTATTTCTCCAAGGTATTTAAAAAAGATACCTGAAAATTGTCCCATTATTATTATTATTATTATTATTATTATTATTATTAATACATTAGCACTGTACTTAGTTAAATGTGAAGGTAGACTCTCCTTTCGGGAAGCTAACTCGGGACAGAGCTGGATTACGATCACATAACGTATACAATGCTATCCCGCAGAGGTTGCTCTCTAACCACAAATGGCGTGTCTCGAAACCGTCTACTTTGTAGAGTGGCAGTAAAGCTTTATAGAATACATATGAAACAGTTGTTGAGGAGTATTGACAGGAGCGAACACAAACAAAGTGTGTGCGTGCTGCTCCCGGGAGATCTGCAAAACAAACAGAAAGTGAACTCCCACAAAGTCAGAGGGCAACTAGAGTTCTCCAACGGTACACCTCCTTAAACACGAAAATGTTCTCAACAAACGAAAAATATGATAACTTTCATCAGTTCATAGAGCTATTTGTTTTAGGGAAGGTTGTAACATTCTCGTCTGAAAGTACTACATTTTGGTTAGCTGCATAACTGCAATTTATGTGAATGAATTGACCGCTTGTTGAATTTTCACGACCACATTCGATTCGTATATATGCTTTCAGCTATTATTATTAATAATAATGCTAAGTATCTCAGACGGTAGACATGCTGGTTTTCTGAGTTGTCGGGTTCAATCCTGGTTGAATATTTGCTCAAATACGACAGCCGTCGTGTCAGTAGATTTACTGGCACTTAAAGTAACATTTTCTTTACAATTTGTTTTATTTACGAGTATAACTGTTAGGTTCTTCACAGACCAGAAGTTATAAATTAACTGAGCTGAAACTGAAAAGGAATAGCTTCCTCTAAAAAAAAAGAAATAAATGAAAAAAAATGGCTTCATGTCGCACCGACACAGTTAGGTGTTATGGAGACGATCGTTAAAGTAAATCGTGCGGGCCAAAATTCCAATACCTAGGCATCCCCCTAAACCGTAAAAGCAGTTAATGGGATATAAAACCAATAACACCGAGCGAGATGGCCGTGTGGTTAGGGTCGCGTGGCTGTGAATTTGGATTTGGAAGATAGTGGGTTAGAATCCCACCGTCGGCAGCCTTGAATATGGGTTTTGGTGGTTTACTACTTTCACACACGTTAAAACAGCTGCAAAAAGTAAACAAAACACTAAAATAATCTATATACATTGAACCCATGACCTTAACCTTAAAGGGTTCAGTAAATACTAGCTGTAGTGCCCGGCGTTGCCCAGTTATTGTTTTAATGTTTACCTTAAAGATTTGTATTACCAGTTAGTTATGTGTGAAGTGAAATTTTATAGAATTCCCTTTTGAAATATTGATTGATATTTTATGACCTATTATGTAGTTTTAGAGTTATTGAAATCTGTTTGATTTTTAAGTTTTAGAGTATTAAATTTTCGAGTAAAACGTTATCGTAATGTAAGCTAGAATTGACTGGGAAGTATTTGACCCTGTCAAAAATATAATAAGTGGTAACTACATGTATTTACCCGTCGCACTGCAGATACGATGTACACGATTTCAACTGTCATTGGGACTGCCATCATTCATCCTTGCGACCCCAAAAGCAGTGGATTCAACACTAATCTTGGTTGTTTTAGAATATTTACTTTTAAGCCCATCTCAGACCCCCCGTCTCAATGGAGGCTGAACGTGGACTTCAACGGTATCCAGAGCGTAACTATAATTCATCTCAGCGACACATAAACAATAGATTCGACATTAATATAGGTTATTCTACCACTTTTCCCACACCTGTGGCTTTGAGGGAGCGAACTGCGTCGTACTTGTGGATTTGTCCAGGTTTTATGCACGGATGCCCTTCCCGACACCAATCCTATATGGAGGAATATGATCACTATTGCGTGTTCCTGTCGTGGTAGGTAGTGTACTATGTTGTCTGAATATGAAGGAGTGTTGGGGCAAACACAAATACACAGTCCCGGAGCCAGAATAATTAATCAGAAGCGATTAAAATCCCCTACCCGGCCGGGGATCAAACCCGGGACCCACTGAACCGAAGGCCTCTAGGCTAACCATTCAGCCAAGGAGTAGGACGACACTAATATAGGTTACTTTCCATTATTTTTACATGTCATCCCCTCCCATTCCCCAATCTTAGCGGGGCTTGGGATGTTCCATCTCCACAGGGTTTTTCTTCTCCTGATGGTCATATGTATAAGCTATGTATAAGTTTCGTTGAGAGCTATTCTGGAACATACTCACATACATCCATGATCTAGCTCATTTTTACATTCATGTTCACCCTTTCTCAACCTCCATTCTGATTGCGGCTGAAGTATGACTTAACCAGCATCCAGAGTGCCACAGTTCAACTCAGCGACCTCGTAAACAATGGATTCAACTTTGATATTGGTCGTTTTCGTTTATTTTTATATTTCACCTCCTCCCCTAGGAGTGCTAGGAGTGTTTTCCTCCAACGGTATTTTTTTTCAGATAATAAGTCATATTTGTTCCAGTACTGTACGAGGGCTATGCTGGAAGAATGATACATACATGCGTAATTTCCATAATTTTGGATATTTTCCTTCTCATCCTCATCCTATGCCGATGCCGGGCAAACATGGACTGGAGTGTCGTTGTTTACTTCAGGGACCCCGAAAACTATGGACTGTACGTTAATATTTGTCGTTGTTTATTATTTTAATATTTTACCCTTCTTTCCGATTTTTTAAAATAATTCAACTCCGCCGCTAGCTGAATCGCACCCTTCTAATAATTTATATCTCGCTCTCCCCTCACCGCCCACCCAAAGAGGGGAAGAACTTGGACATTAAAACATTCCGGAGTGTTACTGTTATAATATAATATAATATAATATAATATAATATAATATAATATAATATAATATAATATAATATAATATAATATAATATAATATAATATAATATAATATAATATAATATAATATAATATAACCCAAAATGAGGATGAATTTGGACGTCAAAAATTCCGGAGTGTCATGATTCATCTCAGCGACCCCGAAAACTATGGATGCGACACTTTTTTTCGATTATTTTTATATCTCACTCCCCCCTCGCCACCCACCGCAAAGAGGTCTAAAAATCCGGAGTGTTACTATTCTTCTCAGCGACCCCGAAAACTATGGATTCGACACTATTTTCGATTTTTTTATATCTCATTTGCACCCATAATGCGATTCCTGGTCAGAAGGGCACACACTGTTCACTCTACCCCACCGCAAAGGGGGCTGCACTTTAACTCAAAAATTCGGAGTGTTACTATTCATCCCAGTGAACCTGAAAACTATTGTTTCTACACTATTTTCGATTATTTTTATACCTAACCCCCTGACCCCCCACCCCTAATGGGGCTAGAGATGGCTTACCCCACAGTGCTTGTCTCCAGATAGCAAATAATAAGTGTTCAAAATTGGATTGAAATTACTCCAGTGGTTTAGAAGGAGATGTGTAATTTACACACATACGTCCATTTTTATATATAGACTAGCAAATGTACCCGTGTTTCACTACATTCTTTTACATTGCACACGGATTTCTTCGTATATTACTGTAAAGGCAGTGAGTAAGATTATATTAAATTGCATGCTTCTTAGCACTATCCTAGAAACAAAGCAAGGAGTATTGAATACGTTGTTTCCGATGTAAGGTAGGCATTGGGGAAATTTTGAGGATAATGGCAGGCCACAATTCCTACTGCCAATCATACTAGAGTTCGGGAGCTTCTACTATAACGGCAGGCTCACTTGGCAACTGTCATTCACAATAGAGATGGAGAATTTTCATTATAAGACAGGCCATTTTTCTTAATGCAAGTCACAATCGAGTTCGAAAGTTTTTATTATAATGGAGAAATGCAGCGCTATCTAACGTATGAACAATGGTATCAACAATAGAACGGCGATTGTGCTATCTGTTTTGCAATACGACCTACCGTTTAGCCATCAGTTATCCTGAAACGAAAGTCTGCACCGTTATTAAAATGCATCCTTATTTCGATATTTTCCGGGACCAAAAGTCATACATTTGAAGAGCTTGGAATTTTTCTTCAAAGAAAAGAGTGTCCAGGTTTCGGGATTAGCACTCGCATACATGCGGAGAAATTAAAGAAGAAAGTGATACAGTTAGAAAAGTTGAAATTAATAGAAAATAGGATTATAACTGAGGACAGCTGCATAGGACAAATACGTAAATATCAAGTGGATGTATTGGAAAATCAAATGTCCCTCAATAAATTATGATGGTATGAGTTACGGATAGAAGAAAGCCGTAAGAAAGGAGAAATTTAGGCTCAGGGATTCTTAGGTAAACAGATAAGAAGATGACTTATGGTGTTATTACTTTAGCTATTCGAGGACGGTTATAACCCCAACGATATTCTGCCAATATCCTGCAGAAAGGCCGATTGACGTCTCTGTTGCTTTCTACCCAAGGAACAACCACCAGTTTACAAGAACAATGGCGAAAATGGCAATACGTTACTTCCCTGCCGGCAGGCGATCAGAGACGTTGCCATGGTAACCTGTAGGTTCGTTGTCGGTCTGTCGGTCACTCAACGCAGAGCATGATACCCGCAGAAAATAGTAATTTTTCCTTCATTCGAAGAGTAAGATAAATTATGAACATAACGTAAGTTGTTTATTATGAAGAGACGTTTCACATACAGTTCACGGATTTTACAGAAACTCAATAGTATACGGTAAATGGAGGAAAACTGTTCTGGTTTTCCTATGAACCTCCCGTATGTTCAAAGATTTTAAAATCATATACCTATCAAAACCTTCCCAGGAATGAGTATACTCTAAATATGACTTTTGGTCGAGATCTAATCAGCCGTTTTTCCGTGATGGTGGAACAAAGAAACAGACACGAAAAATAAAAACTACCGATTTGTTCTTGAGTTGACCTAAAATGGATAAATATCTGAAAAACTGGCAAAACAAACGAAATTACAGACAGACTTTATTTATAGGCCCAGAGATATGAAAATAGACGTGTGTGTCCGTATATTTCACCTTGCAGCCAAAACTACCCACCGCAGACCACTGGTGTTTGTGTGTGGTAGTAGCCTCAAGTTTCCCATCGTGTACTATAGTGGTTGTGTGTATGTACCTGTGGTGGGAGATAAGGGGGTTGAAAGTGGCCGACTATGCATGAAAATAGACATGTGTGTTCGTATATTTCACCTTGCAGCCACAACTATCCATCGCAGACCACTGGTGCTTGTGTGTAATAGTAGCTTTGAGTCTCCCATCGTGCCCTATAGTGGTTGTGTGTCGGCAGCTGTGGTGGTGTGGGAATAATGGGGGTTGAAATTGACCGACTGTATATGAAAAGAGACGTGTGAGTTCGTATATTTCACCTTGCTGCCACAACTACCCATTGCAGACCACTGGTTTTGTGTGTGGTAGTAGCCTCAAATCTCCCATCATACACTGTAGTGGTTGCGTGTCGGTAGCTATGGAGGTGTGGGAGATGTGGGGGTGGAAAGTGACCGACTATATAGGCCTATAAAATAGACGTGTTTGTTTGTATATTTCACCTTACAGCCACAACTACCCATCGCAGACCACTGATGTTTGTGTGTGGTAGTAGCCTCGAGTCTCCTATCGTGCACTGCAGTGGTTGTGTGTCGGTAGCCGTGGTGGTGTGGGAATAATGGGGGTTGAAATTGTCCAACTATTTATACAAATAGACGTGTTTGTTCGTATATTTCACCTTACAGCAACAACTATTCATCGCAGACCACTGATGTTTGTGTGTGGTAGTAGCCTCGAGTCTCTCATCATACATACGATAGTGGTTATGTGGCGGTAGCTATAGTTGTGGGGGAGATGTAGGGGTCGTATGTGGCCGACTATATATGAAAATAGACTTGTGTGTTCGTATATTTCACCTTGGAGTCACAAGTACCTACCGCAGACCACTGGCGTTTGTGTGTGATAGTAGCCTCGAATCTCCCATCGTGTACTGTAGTGGTCCTGTGTCGATAGATATGGTGGTGTGGTAAATATGGTTGCGTGTCAGTAGCTGTGGTGGTGTGGAAGACGTGGGGCTGGAATAGTGGCTGACTTCGTCATTGAATGTAATACAATGAGTAAGAATGTACTGGAAGGTTCGGAGTGGGATTGTAATCTAGAAGGCTGTATGTGTACTCCTTGGTTTTGTGTACAATCTTTGATTCATCTCGCAGGAGTATGGTGATCTCAAGAATATAAAACTTTGCTGTTTGAGTATATCTGTGAGTATTTTCTGGAATTCTTGAATATAAAGCAGATGCTTACTGAAACAACACCTTAACAACATCATTGAGGCAGTAATCCCGACCGGCAAAGAAAAAGCAAAATCGGTTTTGATACCAAGAATTCTATTGATCTTAAATGATTTGTCATTTTGTTTCAAACGATTACAATTTACAGTGAGATTAGCTTATAGTATGACCATTTAGGCTCAGGGTCAAACGATCCACTATTGCGGACTTAATTTGAAGGATTCCTGTTTCACACATGGTTAGCTCTACGTTACTCTCTCACGTGTCGGGACCGGGCGAGTTGGCCGTGCGCGTAGAGGCGCGCGGCTGTGAGCTTGCATCCGGGAGATCGTGGGTTCGAGCCCCACTGTCGGCAGCCCTGAAGATGGTTTTCCGTGGTTTCCCATTTTCACACCAGGCAAATGCTGGGGCTGTACCTTAATTAAGGCCACGGCCGCCTCCTTCCAACTCCTAGGCATTTCCCATCCCATCCCATCCCATCGTCGCCATAAGACCTATCTGTGTCGGTGCGACGTAAAGCAACTAGCAGCAGCAGCTCACGTGTCGGTCAAGCAGAAAACGTGTTTATGCATGTACCAGAAAAAAAGACCTCAAATGTAGTGTATAATAATGTATTCTTATCAAATGTCTTAGAATGTAAGATATTTATGTACCCCTAAAAATGAGTAAAAATAAACAAAGAAACAGAAAAAGAGTGGTCTTTTAACGCACGTCTTCTGTATTATACAGAGGAAACCACACGGATGTATAAAATATCCAGCGAAGCAGATTGTCTTCAGCTAGTAATAATACTAAAAACATTATGTATGAACTTAGCAACCGAACTGAAAATCTTTTGATTGTCACCACTGGAGTTATCTTACTGCCACTTTCGACGCTCCATTCTCCCTAACAGGTTGCACCACAGTGAGAGTGGGTAAGAGATGTAGAGGGAGACCAAGTCGACGATGGTTAGACTCAATTTTTAATTATTTGAAGGTAAGAGATTTGGAACTATACGATGTCGTGCAGCTAGTTGCAAACAGAGAATTTTTGGGCCCTTATTTAATTCACAGTTACTTTTAGACTGAATGCTGGAAAACGAAACAATCAATAATGAAGCTACATGCATGTTCCTTTTTCTTTGTTTCGACGTGAAACACCTTATTAATCGGCATAGATACGGGTACCTATTAGGCTGGCAGTGATATAGGACCTAATGAAACCTTTCTTTATAACTCGGAGAATACAAACGATATCCAAACTGGCCACGTGTCATTTGAAAGAGAATGGTAGAAAAATTAAAATCAAATTAAAATAATTTTGGAGTCAAAAAGAAGGTGACCCCCGAATATGTGTCGCCGCCAGGCTAAGATTAGTGTAGCTCAATGTGACATCGTGCGAAGAATTCGTGATTGAGTTAATTTTAGCGCTAAGATTGTTCTAACGAAACAATCTGGATTCGTAAAAGTTAAAAAAAGATGAAAGTTGTGAAATATGATTTCTTTTGCTGTTCGGAGAAATTGTCCAAAGAGCTCCAAAATAAGAACTTGGCTCATTCATATTTTCTGGTTTTCAAATTATCTTAGAGGTTTAAGGTTGCAGTAACACATGAAAGATTTTTGGCGACTCATGGATGGTAAGGAGCTAATATTGGGAAGGTAGAGGCCGTTGGACTGATTAAGGCACAGTCCCAGTATTCGTCGGGTGTGAAAGTTAGAAATCACAGAAAACTATCTTCAGGGCTGCCAACGGTAGGGTTCGAATCCACCATCTGCCGAACTCAAGCTCACAGGTAATGAGCCGAATCGCGCAGCGAAGTCGCTCGGTAGAGGTTTTTCTATTTACGAACAGCATCGTACACACGTATCCGTGTATATTGAGGTTTCTCTCTCGAATTTCGAACAAGTTTTAATATTGGTAGCGATGTCTCGGTGGACATGAAATGTATTCTATGTAGCACGACGCTGACAGGATATGAAGTGGAGTATCACACTTCAAAAGTATTGACAGACCGTGAGTGTGATCTCCCTCCATAGCTTCAATGGCATTGACGTATAACATGAAGATCTCAATCACACACTTCCCCACTGACTGTACATCGATTCCATATGTTCGCAGATTGTCTTCTCGTACCAGTGTTTATAATGGCAAGACATTTAAAGAGCGGTCCAAATATTGTATCTTAAAGGAGATAGATGATTAGAAACATAATATCACTCTGAGATTTCTAACCACAAGAGATGTATTTATACAGCTAGAGTAACACGTGTAACTTACACTGATGAGTTTGTAAGGATACTGTATATTTGTTTTATTATTATTATTGGTAATTTTTAAGGACTTGAGATGTTTCACTCAAGATCTTCAAGGGCTGGGAGTTTCTCTGATGACCTGTGTGTCTTTCCTTACTTTCCTGCCATTTACTCAATTACTTGGGGGTCGGCAGTCATGTGGATTAGGCGTAGTTTCACGGTCAGATGCCCCTCCTGCCACCGAGTCTATGAAGTGGGACGTATTTTCCATTCTGTGTTTCTGTGATGTTTGGTAGAGTTATGATGTGTTGTGAGTAAATGAAGGAAGTTTATATTAAGATGAATCAAATAATTATTACTATATAAAAAGCTACCCGAGACCACGCGTTCCTTGTGCCAATATACCGCACTCAGAAGGTATCCCTGAACAACCTTTAAAAGTTTGCCGGTGGAGTTCGGGTTCTCCTTATTATATTACATTGGGCATTTCAGTAATTTCATACTGCAAATATATCTTAATTAACTGGCCGCATATCGTTCAATGTAAATAAAAATACGACACAAACCGTAAATTACAGTCAACGAGCACAGAATATTATTACGTCTCACAACAGTCAATTATTTGAGAAGGTATTTGAATCTCTGTTAAAGTTTTTTTTTCTATTTTAGACACAATATGGCACCACCAATCAAGCCTGAAATCAATGAAACCGCTATGTAGGCATCGAAAAGGAAATTTAGGGTAGTTTTAAATGAAATCATGATTTAGGGAAAGGGTTTAGGGCAGTTTTAAATGAAACCATTAAGTAGGAAAGGGATGCATTTAACGTAATATTGCTATTGCAAAATATCACCTCCGCTAGCTATACGACTGAATCTTAATCTTAATACCGTCCAATTAATAATAATATATCGCATTGTCCTACATAGGAAGCTTGCAGTGGTGTCTCCACGGCGCACTAGCACCAGTGTCTTGGAAAGGTGTAGCAATCGAACTACACTGGGGTGAAAAGCTGGTAGTTTCACAATTGTGAAGGCCTGAAGAGCTCAAATGCTTTTAACATTTGCAATCAATGAAACTAAATTATGGTTTCCTTCTGATGACCGGGCTGAGCGGCTCAGACGGTACAAGTCCAGCCTTCTGAGCCCAAGTTTGTGGGTTCGATCCCGGCTTAATCCAGGGGTATTTGAAGGTACTAAAATGCCAGCCTCTTGTCGGTAGATTTCCGCCATGTAAAATAACTCATGCGGGACAAACTTCCGGCACCACGGCGTGTCCGTAAACCGTACAAGTAGTTTCTGGGACGTAAAAGCCCGCGTTTATTAATTCAACCGTTAGATGTTTCTAAACTATTTATTTAAAAGCAAATTAAAACTTTATATTTATTAACGCACATAGTTTTGACGTAGATTGCATGAAATACATTATTTTATTTTTATTATATTGTTACTTACAATGCTTAAGATACCGGGTTGATGGATGGCACAGATAATATTAAAACCATGTAAAAGACATGTTATATAATACAAAATATATTGTTTCCTTATAGAGCTTAGAAATAAACTATATTAATGTCCTTCTATTTGGAGGTAAGGTGTATACTGTTTGTGTTTGCCTTTCGAACTCTTGAACAATCCACGCACAGTTGACAATGGCAAAAGCACCGTTTTCGAAGATGCAGTCCTACAACTTTAAGCCATTGTCCTATCTCAAAATTTCAGATCTGTGTGTGCCGTAGATCTGACTGGGCTTCGCACACATACACCCAAACACTTCCGAATATTACGGGCTGATGGCTCCTCGTGTCGCAGACCGAAAATGGCTTCCTACGCAATGGACTTACAGTCCGAGGAATACTACTTCGCCCGCGGCATGCTCGCTCATAATGGTGGCTTCAATAATATTCATCATCAGTTTCAGAGCCGTGTTCATTGCAGAGCATCAACAGCGTCATATACCCTCACACCATATAAAACCAAAAATGGACTTACTGTAAAATGGCTCCTTGAATATTGTGTTCTCTACCTATCGTATGCACGTTGCCTAGCGACAGTGACTCTATGCATTTAATCTTGGTGACAGCACGTTGGATTGTCATATCCCAATGCACGTTTTACGATGATTTTTCGTT
This sequence comes from Anabrus simplex, assembly GCF_040414725.1. Classification (NCBI taxonomy): domain Eukaryota; kingdom Metazoa; phylum Arthropoda; class Insecta; order Orthoptera; family Tettigoniidae; genus Anabrus; species Anabrus simplex. The sequence goes on from NC_090265.1 coordinate 226,406,719, forward strand.
CATAACTCACCAACGAAAGCGAAAATGAAAATTCCGGCTTCGAGGTGCATTCGAACCCTCCTTCCATCTACCTATGTTCAAAATTTCAGATCTCTGCGTGCTGTAGATTTTGCTGAGCATCGCGCAAAGACAGACAGACAGACAGACAGACAGACAGACAGACAGACAGACAGACAGACAGACAGACAGACAGACAGACAGACAGACAGACAGACAGACAGACAGACAGACAGACAGACAGACAGACAGACAGACAGACAGACAGACAGACACTTCCTTTTATAATTATAGATAATTGCGCCGAAATCTGATATAGCAGACGTGTACATAGAAGCCTTATAAATTACTGTACGAAACCGGTCAAAGCGAAACAGTTTCAGAGAGTTTGGACTGTTCTTCACATCTTAAATCTTGTTAATTTACTTGGCATCTTGCCTCTATAAAGGCAATAGTGCACAGTCAGACGGTAATTTTATTTTTTGCATGGACAGCATCTCTATAGGACACTGGTCTGAGTTACGATAAAATAGCACGAAGTTATCTTACTGGGCACTAATCTACACTCCAGTTATCTAGGGATATACTTTTGAAATTCTGCTTAGTGCACAGTATTGAAAAGAGGATAAATACAGGACGGTAACCAGATGTAAATTTCTTCTCTCACGTGCTGAACTCAGGGAGTCCATCGGGGAGGAGTAGAGCCTAACCAGCGCGATAGAGCTTTTCTGTGTAACATAATAATAATAATAATAATAATAATAATAATAATAATAATAATAATAATAATAATAATAATAATACCGAGCAAGCTGGCCATGCGGTTAGGGTCACGTAGCTGTGAGCTTACATTAAGGAGAATGGTGGGACCGAAAACCTTCGATGTATTAGTACGACATTAAACTACTGGCAATAATAATAATAATAATAATAATAATAATAATAATAATAATGATAATAATAATAATAATAATAATAATAATAAATTTAATGAATTATCCACGGTTATGAACTTCACAAAATCCGCAAACCTAGTGGGTTTACTTTATTTTATTCAAAACAAGTATATTAGAAAGTACTTACTTATAGCGCGATTACTTTCGCATTTCTTTCCATGACCAGTATAACCCTTTTTAGTGAGTTATGAACATACATACATTATCGTTATAGACTGTTATGCCTTTCAGCGTTCAGTCTGCAAGCCTCTGTGAATTTACCAAACGTCGTCACAATCCTCGATTTGCAACTAATGTTGTGGCCTCATTTAGTTGTATACCGGTACCTCTTATCTTTAAATCGTTAGAAACTGAGTCTAACGGTCATCGTCTTGGTCTACATCTACTTCTCTTACCCTCTATAACAGAGGCCATTATTCTCCTAGGTAACCTATCCTCCTCCATTCGCCTCACATGACCCCACCACCGAAGCCGGTTTATGCGTACAGCTTTATCCATCGAGTTCATTTCTAAATTAGCCTTTATCTCTTCATTCTGAGTACCCTCCTGCCATTGTTCCCACCTGTTTGTATCAGCAATCATTCTTGCTACTTTCATCTCTGTTACTTCTAACTTATGAATAAGATATCCTGAGTCCACCCAGCTTTCGCTCCCGTAAAGCACAGTTGGTCTGAAAACAGACCGATGTAAAGATAGTTTCGTCCGGGAGCTGACTTCCTTCTTACAGAACACTGTTGATCGCAACTGCGAGCTCACTGCATTAGCTTTACGACACCTTGATTCAATCTCACGTACTATATTACCATCCTGGGAGAACACACAACCTAAATACTTTAAATTATCGACCTGTTCTAGCTTTGTATCACCAATCTGACATTCAATTCTGTTGATTTTCTTACCTACTGACATCAATTTAGTCTTCGAGAGGCTAATTTTCATACCATACTCCTTGCACCTATTTTCAAGTTCTAAGATATTAGACCGCAGGTTTCGGCATAGTCTGCCATTAACACCAAGTCGTCAGCATAGGCCAAACTGCTTACTACATTTCCACCTAACTGAATCCCTCCCTGTCATTTTATACCTTTCAGCAGATGATCCATGTAAACTACGAACAGCAAAGGCGAAAGCTTACAGCCTTGTATAACCCCTGTAAGTACCCTGAACCAAGAACTCATTCTACCATCAATTCTCACTGAAGCCCAATTGTCAACATAAATGCCTTTGATTGATTTTAATAATCTACCTTTAATTCCATAGTCCCCCAGTATAGCGAACATCTTTTCCCTCGGTCCCCTGCCATATGCTTTCTCCAGATCTATGAAGCATAAACACAACTGCCTATTCCTCTCGTAGCATTTTTCAATTACCTGGCGCATACTGAATATCTGATCCTGACAGCTTCTCTGTGGTCTGAAACCACACTGGTTTTCATCCAACTTCCTCTCAACGACTGATCGCACTCTCCCTTCCAAGATGCCAGTCGAGATAAAATGTTCAATTTACTCAAAATGCGACATTTGTACGAAAATGATTTATGTCTTTTATTTTTCTCCTGGAAACTTGAACCGGGGAGTTTATGCATCCTTTGATTGCCTGCAAATGTTTTGGTGTGTTAATCTCAAATACCCAGAGATTGCGCAAGTAGCTCTGCAACGTATTTGGGGTGCTACCAAGCAGGATATTTTAGTAAATACAATTGAATTATAAGTTACAGGAGAACACCAATGACAGACCAAAATATTCAGATATGTTCTATAATTTACTTCAGCAATATCACTGACACATTATAACGACAAGTTGGTTTTAGATGTATTTTTGTTCTGATTTTGCATCGGTACAAATTCGATTATGCTTTAATATATATCAATTCAAAATAAATGTACAATTTGATTATATTGCATGCATTCTAACTTAATATTTGCTTTATGGAATTGAGATTTTAATTTCACACTAATATTATCAAACAATATTACCTACTTAATAGAATTAGCTCAAATTCTATAATTTCCTTCAAAAGACTATGAAATGACAAATTATAAATTTATATATATTTCAACTTGCTTTACATCGCACCAACACAGATAGGTCTTACGGCGACAATGGAGTAGGAAAGGGCTAAGAGTGGGAAGGTAGCGTCCATGTCCTTAATTAAGGTACAGCCACAGCATTTGCCTGTTGTGAAAATGGGAAACCATGGAAAACCATCTTCAGGGCTGCCGAGAGTGCGGTTCGAACCCACTATTTCGCGAATGCTGCGCGACCCTAACCGCAAAGGCCAAATTGCTCGGCTATAAAAGTAAAAGTATAAGCGCCACAAAATGCTAAATTTGCGGATTCCATAACGTTAATAATCGCCACCCCTTGGTATAGTTTACTGCAATATTGAAGTTAATTTGAACAAGGTTAATTTACTGTCATCAGTCACTATCATGGCTCAGTTCTCGACTGCACCGAACCAAATAGGCAGGGCTCGTGGCAATCTGAAACATTGATCCACAGACAGTGAAAAATACCCTTTGACGTTCATCAGCGTGACTGGGAGCTCAATATTTCCTCATTACTCAGAAATACATCATCATTCAGAGGGCACTGCGTGAGGTGAATGTCAATGCCGCACAAACAACTGAACTATCAATAGAACTTAGTCTCTTGGGCATAATTTCTGATAGCTACATTGCTAATATACACTAGTGTCCAAAAGTTAAGCATAAGTTACGAGTGAGCAGGACAACAGGAAACAGACCGCAAATCGCACGACATATGCACCTACCAACGTGTTTGCTCTGTATAGGAAAGGAGTGTTCCCTGCTTTGAGTAGCGGCGTAACCGCAAGGTAAACACACCCAGTGCCTGTGCCCCATATTCCCTCAGTCGTGTTTGCCCTGTTGTAGTGTGCGCAGCGTAGCCTCATGGTGAACGTGACGACATAATGGCACAACGAGGCCCTTTGGACCCCGTTTTGCAGTGTAGAATACTCGGCCGCCTGGAAGCAGGCCAGATACAGACCGAAGTCGCCGTAACCTTGAATATGCCATAAAATGTCTTTTCCAGGCTTTGGAAATTATTTCGAGACACAGGAGATGTTAGTAGTAGGCCAGTACCAGGTCGACCAAGGGTAACCACCTCAAAGCAGGACCGATATCTGGCTTTAACCGCCCGAGGAAATCGGAGTGCACCTGCAAGACAATTGTCGGCGGAGCTTGCAGCCGTCTCAGGGTATGCCGTTTCCCGCCAAACTGTGTATGGAGACTCAGAACAGCAGGGCTGTTTGCCCAACGTCCAGCGGTGTGCGTCTCGCTCACTCCAGCACAGAGTCGGGCCCGTTTACTGCGGAGCCGTCAACATCGAAACTGGACCATGAATGAATGGAGGCATGTGCTCTTCACAGATGAATCCCGCTTCACTTTGCAGAACGATTCCCGTCGCACATTAATCTGGAGAGAACCGGGTAGCCGATACAACCACAGGAACATCGTGGAACGGGACCAGTATGGTGGTGGTGGCGTCAAGATGTGGAGCGGCATCATGTTGAATGGCCGTACGGACCTGCACATCTTCATGGGTAATCCGAGGAACACTGTTAATGCCCGGAGATACAGGGATGAGGTACTGAGAACACATGTTCGACTCTTCAGAGGTGTGGTTGGTCCAGACTTCCTCTTAATGGACGATAATGCCCGACTGCACCGCGCTGCTCTGGTGGATGCATTTCTGGCTGGGAAGACATTCATCGCATGGACTGGCCAGCGAGGTTTGCGGATCTGAATCCTATAGGACATGCCTGGGATGCTTTGGGGATGTGAAATACATCCCGTCAGCCTCCACGAAGGACCCTCCAAGACTTTCGCATTGCCCTCTCGAAGAAATGGGATCGACTGCCACAAGAGCTCTTGGACCATCTGACAGAGAATATACCACGTCGATGGGAAGCATGTGTGGGATCCTGGCAACTATGAGCATTTGAGATGGGATCCTGGCGACGTATATTCCAAATATCATGGACACAAATGAAAATGAATGAAAAAGTGCTGTTTTTAATACAAGAAAGGCACAGCCTTGTTTATACCACTGAGGAAAGGAAAAATCAACTTATCGACGTCCTGATAGGCCACTCCGATAGGTACACCACGTTGCTGGAAGGACATGCTGAGAGAAGAGCACTCAGAGGAAGACCTTGAGCAGCATTCCTCGATAGCATCACACAGTCACGAAATAAATTTTTAGCTGAAAGGAGGACTATCGGTCAAGTAGTCCACTACAAAATGTCCAATAATGATGATGTCCATTCTTAGACACGTCTGCGGCCATTAAATGACCTTTGTCAGAAAGGTCCAAAGTCATTGAATAACCATGATGGAAAATGCCCGTAGTTATTAATATCAGATCACGAAAGAATATCCTGATAATCTTTTACGTCGTTTCCTAGGCAGCGTTATATTTGATCGAGATATGTTTTTAATATAAGTAAGGCTATCTTTGTTACTAATACGGAATTTACATTGCTATTATTAAAATACAGTAAATTTTAATTTTTCTACCAATTTAACTCGAAATTAGTAAATACCTATATGCTATCATTTTGGCTGTAACGACCGCGGGTGGAATATGGGTGGTTGCGCAAACATCATTCTTATAGAATTCTTTCCTTAGAATGGATGGTAAGAGGGTCTGACAATCCCTTTATTTTTCCATTAAAGCAACGGTTATCACAACCATTAATTCTTCGTTCCTGATAGTTAACAACTGACTTCTGGTGATTGAGTGAACACCGTTCCAGATTCACATACTAATGCAAATTTGAAAGGATGTGGACGGAATGAACTCGTAGTCGCCAGACGGAGCCTTTCAGTGTAACTCTTACACATACCTTTTATAACAGTCATTCAATGCATATTCTGTCATTGGATTATATTATATCTTTCTGAATATGTGACTAAATATGACCTTTAATAAAAAAAAGACCGAAATATGATACAAAGAGATTAATATCCAGAGTTGTGGTCTATAAATCCAACCGACCTGTCGTTCGGGTCTGATGCTTGGTATTTTATACCTGCTACCAGGGTCGAGGGAAATGGATGCCTTTTGCAGCTGTTCTTAACATGGCATGATGGTTTTGAATGGCACTTTATCCACTGAAGGATAATAATTACCACCGAAAAAAGGGCTCCTCCGCCAGATCTGATGGTCCCTCATTAGAGAGTTTAGTTGTTTTCCGACGCCCGGCATTGACTCTTTGACTGAATAGTGTATTCCATTATCGCAGCAGGGTAAACCCAGCTGATTATTTTGATAGATGAAACCGTTCTGCGATGATCCTTAAAAACCGCATCCTGCACCTCCGGGCTGGTGTTCTAAATATGAATTTACGAGTATGTGCTATTTAAAGCAAGTCTAAATATCGTCAGAAATGATCCATTCAAGCTTAATTCATCATAATGTTAAAGTGAAAGCGCAGGGAAAGAAAGGAAAACCTTCTTCATACCGACTGTCAAGGCCCTTGTAACAGTGGAAGGTAAAGGGTTCCACTACCCGTACCTTCGGCGCTAAGTAGGATACAGTGGTCAATATTTATTTGTTTACAGTTTGCTTGTTTTTTTTTACTCTTTTGCCGTGTTTTTAATGATATTCCTCTACTAGCTGAAATGAAAATCTTCACCCCGAATTTCACAGAACAGTCTTTCATTTTCACGCCCTTCATAGCCCTTTACTTTCTTTCACCGACATCTTCAGTCTTCGAAATATCAGAACTCTTTCCTTTTCCCTTGTGATTAATGTTAAGATGGTATTACTGACTAGTTGTACCTCACCTCATAACAATAATCACAACCGCCAATCTCATGACCAGGAATCAAACCCACGTTCTTCCGAGTATATCCAACACACCTTTACAGTCTCAAGTAGGCAGTCTATTTGCTTCTGCACTAAACGTCTGCTACTGTTACAAGTAAGTACACATTAATATTTAGAAGCAGAAAACTGTTATGGTACGTCAGGCAAGAACTGAAGTTGAATTCTTGTATAATCTTCAAATCACTCCCCAAAATTTCGTTGGCACAATGAATGTTACAGGATTAACAGTTTCACAAGGACAGACGGACTATTAAATTACTACAATTGAATGAATCTTTGTAATTTCAATCACTCCCTCACAGCAATTCCCTGAGGGCTGGTCGACAGGGTGACAACCCACGTCTCCACAAATGGAACGTGAATTTCCGTGTGGCCGTCATTAGCGACCAGCAGAGGAAGGCGTCAGACCAATATTGGCGGTAATCAAATATACTTATTGCCTGCCCGACACGCAGTCTCAGGGAAAAAAATAGAAGAAGGAAAGAGATAAAGAAAAAATAAATAAATAAAAAGAAAGTAAATTTCGAACATGTAAAATTCACAGGGGACAAGGCGGTCAACGTGGAAACAGGTAATTTCTTAGAAATTGCTCAAGATCTGCATCGTAACGTAATTGCTTGGGTACTCGCCTTCTGTTCTTATGATGCGAGTTCAAATCCCGGCTGAGTCGGTTGGCATTTAAAAATGCTTGAATGTGAGAAACTCTTGCCGGGAGATTTACTGGTCCGTTAAAGCAGAGATAGCCTATTCAACCTTTTATCATCCCGTATCTACAAACCTTTTCGTACAAATTGTACTCCAACAATCGTTTATGCATGATTTAATTCAACTACATAATATAAATCAAATAAATCATACAAATTGCTTATCATAATAATAATAATAATAATAATAATAATAATAATAATAATAATAATAATAATAATAATAATAATAATAATAATAATAATAATAATCATCATCATCATCTGTTTACCCTCCAGGTTCGGCTTTCCCTCGGACTGAGCGAGGGATCCCACCTCTACCGCCTCAAGGGCAGTGTCCTGGAGCTTCAGACTCTTTGTCAGGGGATACAACTGGGGAGTATGACCAGTACCTCGCCCAGGCGGCCTCACCTGCTATAGTGAACAGGGGCCTAGTAGGGGGATGGGAAGATTGGAAGGGATAGGCAAGGATGAGGGAAGGAAGCGGCCGTGGCCTTAAGATAGGTACCATCCCGGCATTTGCCTGGAGGTGAAGTGGGAAACCACGGAAAACCACTTCGAGGATGGCTGAGGTGGGAATCGAACCCGCCTCTACTCAGTTGACCTCCCGAGGCTGAGTGGACCCCGTTCCAGCCCTCGTACCACTTTTCAAATTTCGTGGCAGAGCCGGGAATCGAACCCGGACCTCCGGGGGTGGCAGCTAATCACGCTAACCACTACACCACAGAGGCGGCTAATAATAATAATAATAATAATAATAATAATAATAATAATAATAATAATAATAATAATAAACCTCATGACATTACAGCCCTGATGGGCCTTGGCCTAGCAAGCGACTGGTGCTCATCCTGAAGCCCTGCAAATTACGAGGTAACGTGTTGTCAGCGCGATGAATCTTCGTGGCCATTCTGATCGGTTTTCTAGACCGGGACTGCTGCCTGACCGCCAGACAGCTCACGTAGGCTGAGTGGGCCTCCTCCAAGCCCTCAAATCTAGATAAAAATTCCTGATCTGGCCGAGAATCGAACCCGGGGTCTTCAGGTATGGGGCAGGCTCGCTACCCCATTGACCTTGGGGACGATAATAATAATAATAATAATAATAATAATAATAATAATAATAATAATAATAATAATAATAATAATAATAATAATAATAATAATAATAATAATACAGCCTCGTCTACCGAACTCAAGAGTTTTGATCTGATGTTAGCTGGCCGAATGATTTCCTCGTTCTAGTCCCCCTACTAGGTATCACGCCGTCGTGGTCAATGATACTGACAGCGTCTCTTGTGGCAAGACCGTGTACACAAACTATAATAAATCACTAGGCACTCAACCGCTGCATTTTAAGAAAAAAATGCATCGTAAAAGCAAAGCGAAGAAAAAGCAGTCTACATACAGGAAGAGTGAAAAGTGAAGGACTAGACTACTATCTCGACACTTTACGCGTTGGAATGGTTAATTCTGGTACTTTTCTTTTTTACGATTTTACAGGAAAGGAAGCGGTCATGACCTTAATTAAGGAACAGCCCTGGCATTTGCCTAGTGTGAAACTAGGAAACCACGGAAAACCATCGTCACGGCTGCTGGTAGTGGGGTTCGAACCCAACTCTGGTACTAACCTCCAGAAGTAAAAGGCTAGCTTCTAAATTCCTCGACTTATTGATGGGGAGTCGAAGCAATTTCCATCCAGATGGAACAAACGCCATTTAAAATAATGGTTTAGCAATTCTCAAACTATCAATCTTATTCTTATCTCACTTTATTGCAAGTGTCAGCTGTGGACAAACAATATTTTGCGCGTATTTCCGCTAATAATTGTGTTAATGAAAAAATGAAAATCCACAGCCTGTTTCCAGTCATTTGCCCGGGTCAGGAATGGAATGAATGAAGCCCCTTCTAGCTGCGAGGATGGGAATCGTGCCGGCTGCCGAAGCCTGTTGCACACCTTTGGGGCAATGATTAATGAATGATTAATGAAATAAAATTATATTGGAGAGTGTTGCTGGAATGCCGGGCTGAGTGGCTCAGACGGTTGAGGCGCTGGCCTTCTGACCCCAACTTGGCAGGTTCGATCCTGGCTCAGTCCGGCGGTATTTGAAGGTGCTCACATACGTCAGCCTCGTGTCGGTAGATTTACTGGCACGTAAAAGAACTCCTGCGGGACAAAATTCCGGCACCTCGGCGTCTCCGAAAACCGTAAAAGTACTTAGTGAGACGTAAAGCAAATAGCATTATTATTATTTATTGTTGCTGGAATGAAATATGACAGGGAAAACCGGAGTACCCGGGGAAAAACCTGTCCCGCCTCCGCTTTGTCCAGCACAAATCTCACATGGAATGACCGGGATTTGAACCACGGAACCTAGCGGTGAGAGGCCGGCGCGCTGCCGCCTGAGCCACGGAGGCTCTCAATTGTGTTAATAATTAAAGGGAATGAGGAGAAAGAATTAGCTGATAAAACAACAGGGCTTGTAACCCCCACGCTCTCTTAATCGCCGCTACCAATGGGGATTGTTTTAAGCTCAGTGGCTCAGCTGTTGGCTTTCCACCCGAAAGGATAAGGTTCGAATCCCACTCTATTCTGGGCCGAAATTTTCATCTCAAGAATCACGTGGCGTTAGGAAGAACATGCGGTCTTAAACCTTCCGGCCAAGACCAAAATGAGTCTGGGTGGCTCCAGTGACCCCAGAAATAACTGGGAAAAGCTTAGCAATGTTTTTATGGCCGCGCGTATTAACGTACTATGGATATAGAGCCAAACTCTGCATTCGGGAGACGACTGGGTTCAAACATCACCGGCTGTCCTGAGGATGGTTTTCTGTGGTTTTTCTATTTTCACTTCAAGGCAAATTCCAGGACAGTGTCCGGCTCCATGGCTAAATGGTTAGCGTGCTGGCCTTTGGCCACAGGAGTTCCGGGTTCGATTCCCGGCAGGGTCGGGAATTTTAACCTTAATTGGTTAATTTCGCTGGCACGGGGGCTGGGTGTATGTGTCGTCTTCATCATCATTTCATCCTCATCACGACGCGCAGGTTTCCTACAGGCGTCAAATCAAAAGACCTGCATCTGGCGAGACGAACTTGTCCTCGGACACTCCCGGCACTAAAAGCCATACGCCATTTCATTTTTTTTCCAGGACAGTTCCTATTTATAGGTGGCAGCCGATTTCTTTCACCTCCTTACTCTATTTCATTCACTTTTATTAATTTCATGTTCATTAACTCCTCAATTGAGGTTGACGCTAGGAAGGGCATCCGGCCGTTAAAATAAACCGTATAATTTCATCCCACCTCAAAGAAGTAGATATACACTTAATGAGTAGGGAAACAAAAATGTACGCACAATTATGAGAGGTTTTTGCTATTTTTCAACACACGAATCGGGTCTCTCGAGACATTTCTCACATCGTGAGACCAATCTGAACAAATCTCGTTCATAAAACTCCATTCCCTAGGAGTACAGCCACCCGCACACGATCGAGTTCACTTCTTCAACTGAACCGAAATGTTGACCATCTAGAAATTTCTTCAAGGACGCGAAGAGGTGACAATTTTCACACCCTTGTTGCGGCTTCTGTTCATACGAAAATCAAATATAATGGTTACGAGATATGCAATCATCTACTATAACGTTCAGACTTTGAACCAGTCGTTTATGTGCGGCCAGTATCCAGTAATCGGGAGATAGTGGGTTCGAGCCACACTGTCGGTGGCCCTGAAGATGGTTTGCCGTGGTTTCCCATTTTCACACCAGGCATATGCTGGGACTGTACCTTAATTAAGGCCACAGCCGCTTCCTTCCCACTCCTGGCACTTTCCTGTCCCATCGTCGCCATAAGACCTATCTGTGTCGGTGCGACGTAAAGCAAAAAAAAAAAAAAAAAAAAAAAAAACCTATAAAACACGTGACTTCCACTCTTTCGGACCACTGAAAATTTTTTTCTTCTTTTTGTTCTTTTTTTTACAATTTGCTTTACGTCACACAGACAACACAGATAGGTCTTATGACGACGATGGGATAGGAAAGGCCTAGGAGATAAGGTACAGCCCCAGCATTTGTCTGGTGTGAAGATACCGCTGGCTGATACCGCCTACTCTCGCTGGAGGATTCCACCATGTTAGCAATAGGTACAAGAAATTATAACTGTTCCTATGTTCAAGGAAAGGAGACTCTCATTTTACGCTATGATAAATGCTTGCATACATTTCGACCCCTCCAATTAAGAACATCGTAACTGACACTTTTGTAATTTTGAGATTATTCGCTTAACATGTACTAAAACGTGAGCTCTATCAACTGGAAAATTACTCCATCCTGATTCGCAATATATTTTTTGTTAATACAGTATTTAAGAACATTGTATGTGCTATCATTTAATTTGTTCCAATTAATCACATCGTAATGTTCTTAAATGGAGTGTTGTTATGTACAAGTAAGAGTAAAATGTAAAAGTGAAGTTACGATCATCTTACAGGAAATATCCAACTCATTCACTCAATGTTGCATGTTAAGGATAGCACTGATTTGAGTATCTCTCCGCACTGACGCGCCAAGATATTCCAAGTTTTCATTCTCATTGCTTTGTGTCTGACAGCTCGTCAGTACATTATAGTACTCATTTTAGCAGCTGGGGAGAGACATTTCTTGTCACTGAAGTCGAGACACAGTACAGATGGGAATGTTACCTGTGCAATGTAAAACGCCGACTAGAATGTTATGGTGATTATTGTGCGTAGTCTTTTACCCATTCCAAAATCTATTTCAGAGGCTACTTGATGGTTGATTTAGTGAGGAACATGGCTGTTCGTTCAACTCCGTTACAAGACAAGTGTATATTCATTTGTTCAACTGAACCAGTCATGTTTAAGTCTCAGAAAGATAGTTTTCACCAGCAACAGATAAAGCCTCCGATTAGAGGAGAAATGTGGAAGTTCAGCCAGAAACGACGGGTAAGAGGGGAATCACTTTGGAACTTAGTAATGCTTATAAGGGACTCTTGCCAGTAGCTCCGGAAAAGAAGAAGGATCTGCTGTCTTTATATGCACATAATCTCATTCCATATATGTATGAACATTTCTACAACAATCGTAAAACTATTGTACCCGAACCAATTGCTTGTGATGCTTGTTGTTATAAGGGGCCTAACATCGAAGGTCATCGGCCCCCGAACCAATTGAATCAGGCACAGTTAGTGAGTAACAAAGACTTATAAAAGTGATGTCACAGTTCAATTGGTTAGGTTTTTATATTTCTATTTTCCAAACAATAATGAAAAGGTAAAAATAATAACTACCGGTACTATTAAAAACGTATCCCTCCAAATTGCCTAACCGTTAAATTGGTAATTTATTTCGAAAGACACGTCTAACTCCATGGTCTTTAACGATGTGCTGTTCGCAGGCAATAATCTCAAGAGTGTTAAGTTCAGTCAATTTTTCCTTTTAGCTAATTATAAGGAATAAAAACACAATTTAACTTACAAAGGACGTAACTTGAAGTCGATGGTCGTTATTGGATTACAAAGTCCAACCAATAACATCGCAACTTGACTTACGCAGTTAATTGTTCACACATCTCCAATGAAGAACATCATAGCTTCATCACATACGATTCTTCGTTGGATACCTCGAGTTTAGCAATATCGTAATTACACGTAAACGGGCTATTTAGTACATTAAAACACCATTCTTGGCCAGTAAACGCATTCCATAGAACACATAATCGTCAATATCGAAAAACTCTCTGATTTGTTTGAATTTTCAAAACTTTAAACAGCTCTCCTCAATAATTTTAGTTATGCAGTTACAGGGGTCCATTTATACCGAAATAAAGCAGTGTTATTTATCGTAACATACCTGTTCCCGCTTAGTTAGAAAACATTGTGGAAATTTAGTTTCTGACGTACCCTCAAACCTCCTCGTGTTTTAGCGGGTTCTCGCAATGCACGCACGTTTGCATCCTACTACGTTAATACTATGACATACTTTCCCTCCAGGACCTCAAGAAATCTCCCACAAAATTCGTATGTAAAACGCTCCAGTTTAACACATCCCTGATAAAGCGCACCCATTTCACATTTCACACTACACAAAGCGCCGTACGGTAGTGACTCAACATTTGAGAATGGAAGCCAGTGCAGTCTTATCCCCCGTGAATGGGGGCGGTAGAATGCAAGAGGCGACTGAAAAGGCTCTAACGACAGGTGCCCTACCTATAAATGGCATAGCTTGCACTTACTTGTGCCAAACTCTTCACTTTATCTTTCCTGTCATTTTTTTTTACAAGTAGCTTTACGCACCGACGCAGATAGGTCTTATGACGACCATGGGGCATGACAGGGCTAGGAGTGGGGAAGAAGCGATCGTGGCCTTAATTAAGGTACAGCCCCAGCATTTGCATGGTGTTAAAATGGGAAACCACGGAAAACCATATTCAGTGGACAGTGGAGTTCGGACACATTTATCTCCCGAATGCTGGATACTGGCCGCACTTAAGCAACAGCAGCCATCGAGCTCGGCCTCTTTCCTGTCCGACTTTCTCTTTTTCTCCTCAAACCCCGTACCCTGTGGGAGGGGGCGGGCGTTAGAATAACACCCACGGTATCGCCTGCCCGTCGTAAGAGGCGACTAAAAGAGGTCTCAGCGGCTCTTAACTTGGGACCGTGGGTTGGCGACCATGGGCCCCTTATCTGAGTCTTGGCACTGCTTCCACTTACCTGTGTCAGGCTCCTCACTTTCATCTATCGTAACCGACCTCCCTTGGTCAACACTTGTTCATTTCAGACCCCGACGGTATAAGGTCACGAGGCCTAGCGAGTCTTTCACTTTCACGCCTTTCGTGGCCCCTTAATTATTCGAAGTGTTGGCCCCTTGCACTTTTTCACTCTGATTAATGTAAATAGAGGATGACTGTCTAATTGTACGTCGTTTTACAATAACCACCTCCACCACCACCTTTTCTTACTCCGACGCCGTTAGGTTTTCAAGCACTCTAGGAAGCCTTTTATTTTCACGCCCTTCCTCTCCTTTCCATTTCTCAGAACTGTTCCCTCTTTTCCTCTCGTGGCGCTTCAGACATGAGTGGCCTTGATCTACTAAGCGACCGCCGCTCAGCTTGAAGGCCTGCAGATTCCATGGTGATGCGTGATCAGCGCGATGAACTCTCTCGACCGTTACTCCTAGCTTTCTAGACCGGGGCCGCTATCTCACCGTCAGGCAGTTTCTCAATTGTTCTCGTGTAGGCTGAGTGGACCTAGAATCAACTCTCAAATACAGGTAAAAATCCCTGGCTTGGCAAGGATTAAGACACAAGCTTGCTACTCTTAGATCGCGGGGTCGGCTCCTTATCAGTGTTACACATCGTATTCACTCTGGGTGGATGAAATCGAGGCATTGTCTGGAGTACAACGCGACCGCAGAATTCCTGTAAGAACAAAGAGTAAAGTCTACAAAACAGCAATAGAACCATCGATATTGCATGGTGCGGAGTGTTAGTCTGTAAGGAAGCAACATATGGGTAAGTTACATGCTGCCAAGATGAAAATACTAGAATCACTCTATTGGATCAAGTGCGAAACGACCAGATCCGTGAGAGTTCCAATGCCAGTTCCTCTGCTGACAGTCTTTACAAAGACAGACTAAGATGGTACGCCCATATAATGAGAAATCCAGAAGACTATTATATGATTCGGACAGTAATGGAAACAGGAACTCAACCCAGAGCCCTCAACCGAGCGCCAGGGAAAATCCTGGATGTCAGTTTAAAGACCTACCGGAAGCCGAACTAAATCCAATAATAATACGGGACAGGTGAAATTAACGAATTCAAAATAGGAGAACCACCGTGAAGTAAATTGGGTCATGGGCCAGGACAAATAATAATAATAATAATAATAATAATAATAATAATAATAATAATAATAATAATAATAATAATAATTACAGGACCCATGCGTTATAAATAAGTCAGACAACTCGTCTTGATATGCCTGTCGTAGCCATATTGTTTTGTCTGCCCTTTTCAATAGTTTTATGAATATTTTATATGAAGCGCCGGAGTCGTAGTCAGAATTCATCCATTCTGACGCCATCATGCCGTCTGTTTGGTCAAATTCTATCCATATATTCGCTTTTTTATCCCGCAGTTCTTGATGAAAAGCTCGGTATTGTGTCGTAGAATCCAATGTATTTTTAATCGCAGTTCTTCTATATAGAACGGTTGTCTTGTGAGCTCATAGGTTAGTCTCGAAGGAGCGTCTTTTTGCCTTGCAGAGAAGGTTTTGAAGATGCATGGCCTTCAGTCTTTCTAGTATAGGTAGGTTACCATTGGATGGGTGTTCCCAGATAATGTTTAAGGCGTATGTCATGATGGGGTCTGGTTGTACGTAGACTTTTTTCTTTTAACAGCATATAAGTTAATAGGAATGCTCTGCCATCTGTTGAATATATTTGAAAGCTGGGAAAGGTAAGAGAATCAAAAAGCACCTAGCAGGGAATAGTATTCTTCCGTGATCAGAGGAAGTTCATACTCTCTGGCTTGACAGGTAGTAATCAAACATTGCTGCATGCAATGACGTTACTAAGGATGAAAATCATATATCAGAATATTAAGTGAAAGTGTTAGTCGCTTAGCAACCCGCTAAGTACAGAATGTATTGCGGGTCAGGGTAACCATTCCCCTGCAATTATTGGAGCGATCATTTAATGGTTACTCAAAGTTGGCTGAACTTACAGACCTATCTATGTCTCACGTCTCACCAGCAGGTAATTCCAGACAGAATAAAACTAAAATGAAGCTGATCGCTCCACTAGAAGGGACGGACGGATTTGCTACAGCTGGTTTTAGTAAACTTCTTTGATATATAGATACAATAATCTGAACATTGCCCCATCATTGAAAATAGGAAAATATCTTCAGGAAATAGGCATCACAGATGACATTGTATCAGACAGATCTAAGTCAGAAAATTAGTCGACAATCACCGCTTTACACACTATCCAATCACTACCGCCAACAAAACCTGGTCAGAAGATCGCGAGAAAAGCCACAGTGAGAAGATGAAGAAATTTTGGGAAAAGGAAAAGACAACGACATCAGCTAAAGAAGTTGAATCGCGCTCCTTAGTCGACCATGACGAAGAAATAATAATAATAATAATAATAATAATAATAATAATAATAATAATAATAATAATAATAATAATAATAATAATATAAAGAGAGGATGGTTGCCGAGTTACAATAATCACCACCACTCCAGAATTTATAGTTCACAAGTGGGTGAAATGACGGCATTGACCAACATTCAAATAGTGTTATAATATTATATGGCTATTACAGCCGGATGCAACCTTTGTAAGGCAAATCCTCCGATGAGGGAGTGCGGCGTCTATCGTGTAGAGAAAATTACGAGTTAATGTGGAGGTGGATAGCGTCGATTTTGGTAAGTGAGTTGCAGGAATGTTGGAGACAGCATAAACACCCAGTTCTCGAACCAACTGAATTAACCATATACGATTAAAACCCCACGACTCAGCCGTGAATCGAACCCGCGGCTGCAGGCTGAAGGCTACGACACTGACAAAGGAGCTTGATAGAATCGTGTTGATAATTTTGTTTGTTATTAAAGAATTTGGCCAATTATAGACTGCTTGAAACCTAAGTCTATGGTACAGTATTTTTATTTTCTTCTCAGAACTTCTTCATACGTTAGCTGGTCGCTTACCTCTGTTCCTCCGATTGCACTCCCAGATGTTGAACTCGAATTTGCAAAAGCGAAAAGTCCGTGGAAGTGATCTGCCGCCGAAACTCCACCCTATTAGTTATGCTGTCATCTGTGTTCTTCAGTCTTTGTAGATCGCATCGTATCTCTTCCAGCCAACCGGTGGTGTGTTCTAATTTGGAGATGTAACCAAAAATATTCTGAGTTAGCCTGTCCTTGTTCATTTTGTGAAGGTAACCATAAAATTGTAGCCTTGGTCTTTTAATTGTGTCTGTAATTTTTTCTATATTGCGGTAGAGGTCTTCAGCTTTCTCTTCATCCAAATAACTTTATCTTTTTGGGGTCCCAAACATTTTTCCAGTGTTGATAATGTACACAATATACGCGTTTCTCGCTAGATATGGATTTGGGAATGCAGAGGACAGGGTGGCATGGATAGATGTATCAAACAAGTCTATTGATAGATGCCAGAACAATGACAGTGTGCAGAAATATTTTTTTAAAGCACCGAAGCCTTGAAAGTACACTTCCGTGAGAAGAGGTCGTTCAGCTGTTTGTCCCTAGAGAATGCGGTCAAGCAACACAATATTTTGGGTGAATTTCTTTGTAACTCACGAGTTGTACCCCGCTCCTCTGTAATTACAGAGCTGCTTCCAACATGGCTCATTAAGTATGCACCAATTACAGCTCAAAGCTGAGCTACGTTCTAACTCAAATCCCATTTGCCTTGATTTAAACCTGACCGTATGCATAAAGATCAAATCTCTTCCCTCAGCTCACGAGAGACTAGCAGTATTCCAATTACGGAAGTAAGTCATATACACATCACAGTTTTCTTTTTTAAATTCACATCTCTCGCCCGTGAGTGGGAATGTTTTAAAAATGTGGAACCTTCAAAATAACCCTTGAGCATTTTACAGAGCAACGCAATTTACAGTATGAATGTTTGTTTATACATAGGCTGTGAGGATGAAAATAAACTTCAACCGAGCTCGATAGCTGCAGTCGCTTAATTGCGGTCAGTATCCAGTATTCGGGAGATAGTAGGTTCGAACCCCACTGTCGGCAGCCCTGAAAATGGTTTTCCGTGGTTTCCCATTTTCACACCAGGCAAATGCTGGGGCTGTACCTTAATTAAGGCCACGGCCGATTCCTTCCCACTCCTAGCCATATCCTGTCCCATCGTCGCCATAAGACCTATCTGAGTCGGTACGACGTAAAGCAACTAGCAAAAAAAAAAAAAAAAAAAAAAAAAACTTCAAGCAAACATCAACCATTTCCTTCCCTGAAGTCACAGGATGCTGAACTAGAGTAGATAATAATAATAATAGTAATAGTAGTAATAATAATAATAATAATAATAATAACAATAATAAAGATAATAATAATAATAATAATAATAATAATAATCATCATCATCATCTTGCAGAAAAATCTAAAAGAAAATATACAGGTTGTTTGGTTTGAAAAGATGCCAGTACTGGAGACTCAAGTTTGCTACGCTCTCGCAGACATACTTTTGTCTATTCGATTAGTCACATATTTGGGCATTTTTGAAAATATGCCAAAATTCGTCAATTTTTAATCATAAAAGTCCTCTGAATCTAAAAACATTAAACCATGTGCGGACAAAAACCTATGTTTCACTATCATAAAAGTCCAAGAGCATAATTTTAATTTTGTAAGAACATATGTGTAAAAGGTTTACTTGCTAAACATTCACTGAGTATTAGAGTAACCAGTGCAAGAATTAAGAAATCATTTTTCTATTGGTTAAAAATGGCTGTCATTAAAAGAACACAACCAGTCAAAAGACGTAACTTCCTATTTTGCGTGATAAAACATCTGTCTTCTCTAACATATCCGCTTTAAAAATTAAATAACAAGATCTTTTTAATGAAAAATTTTGGCGGACGCCGTGTTTCCAGGGTACTGTTCTCGGTTCAAACTAGGACCTCTGGGAGCGTATATATTATGTGTTATTAGACGTTAGGGAAGACACTCTTTAACCAATAGAAAAATGATTTCTTAATTGCTGCACTGGTTACTCTAATACTCAGTGAATGTTTAGCAAGTAAACCTTTTACACATATGTTCTTACAAAAAATTATGCTCTTGGACTTTTATGATAGTGAAACATTGGTTTTTGTCCGCACATGGTTTAATGTTTTTAGATTCAGAGGACTTTTATCAAGAGGACGCATATTCATAGTTTTAAGACAGTTGGTGCTATTTTTTAAGTTTAGGTCATAGGTTAATATTTATGGATCCCGTTTTTAATTAGGTCTTACCAGTTTTGTAAAATTTGTATGTGCTTTATGCATTGGTTATTGTAACTTTGTCTATGTATATTTTTCTTATTTTTGGCTGGTGATGATGCGCACCAGCATCGAAACCGGTACCGAGTATAATAAAATGTTATAATTTTTCTTATAACATTATATGGTATTGAATAGGTGGACCTCTCTTGTTTCCATTAGATTCTCGGTTCAATACGGAATAAACATGAAGTTTTTAAACTTGAATGCTCTTATTATCCATTATTTTCCTTAAGACTCGTCACGCCTCCTAGCCCCATATGGATATGAAGTCTATCAGAGCAATTTTCATTGTTCATTTTCATATGTGTGTGTGTGGAAAGGAAAATGAACCTTATATACAGTATACTGTAGGAGTGTATAAATACGTCATGCAAACATATATTCCTACAACACGGTACGATAAAGTTCAATTTCCTTTGCACGTGACCATAGAAAAATAAACCGAACGGTAATTGTTCTGATAGACTACATATCCATATGCGAGCGGAAGGCATGACCTGTCTTAAGAACAAAATGGGTAAGAAGAGCACTGTCCGATAGGGAGTATGGTTTCTTGAGCGACGATATGCTTTCTTTGATTTACAGTTACATTTTGATTTTACTAATGTTTTATTATAGTACAACTTATAAGATTGTCAGGCCATCGAAACACAAAATGTATTTCTTTTTGCAATTTGCTTTACGTCGCACTGACACAGAGAGGTCTTATGGCGACAATGGGATAGGAAAGGCCTAGGAGTTGGAAGGAAGCGGCCGTGGCCTTAATTATGGTACAGCCCCGGCATTTGCCTAGTGTAAAAATGGGAAACCACGGAAAACCAACTTCAACCCACTATATCCCGATTACTGGATACTGGCCGCACTTAAGCGACTGCAGCTATCGAGCTCGGTACGTATTTCTTAGAACATTATAAAATACCTGTAAAAAATTAAAATTATTAGTGGAATCATATGGTTTGGTCTAAAAGAACGTTGTCGGATTCTATCAAATCACTTTTAAACCTTGAGTATACATTACGTTACGTGTCCAACTCATAAAAAATGATATGATAGAATCTGATGATGTTCAGGAACGAAACATTGCATTCACTTTTTAATTAAACCGTTCCTTTTACACTCCGGAATTTTTTAAAGTCCAACTTCAGTCCCCTTTGGGGTGGGGGCGAGGGGTTAGTGATATATAAAAATAATCGAAAATAGTATCGAATCCATACATTTCGGGGTTGCTGAGACGAATAGTGACACTCCGGATATTTTTAAAGTACAAATTCAGCCCGCTTTGGGGAAGGAGGTTTACGAATATTACCTGCTATCTGAAGAAAACTCTGAGGGCGTCCGAGAAGCTGATGACTTCAGGATCCCTAGAAAAATCGAAAATTTTCAGAATAACCTGAGGGGGAATCGCTGAGAGTCTTAAATTTGGGGCTCAGCATAAGAACGCAGTCGGATATATTTATCCAGAACGATAAGCTGTAGGTTTCATGGACTTAAAATTTTCCTGAAAGTTCTAATTTTTACCCCCTCCCCCAAATCTCGCACAATCTGCGAGATGAGCTAGAAAATTGAAATTTGGCAACATTATACCTTTTAGCCTGTAAACGACGGAAAAATTATGAGGTGTTTAAATTTTTCTTTCTTACCCCCGGAAAATATCGAAATATGGAGGCAATTATTAATGACGGTTCAGACCTTCCTTTCGAGGTATTTGATGGCTACACGGTAAGTCGTATCACAGAACGGATGACACAATCTCCGTTCAATTTGGAGTGATCTACAACTTTGGACCTATGAATTTTTGTCGTATCCCTATCCCTTATACGTTACATTTGGCTCTATTTCTAGATTGTACGTAAATTTTGCACTTTTTACACGCATAATTGGTAGTTTGATTCACTTATCCAAAAGATAGGAACATCAAATTCTACACGAACATTTGCCCACCCAGTAGGTATACGTGAGCCAAATTTACGTTTGTAGCTGTCACATATGTATCAGAAAAATAATGCACTGTGAGAAAACCTTACTGAAATTTCACCATGTTCAACGTTTCTAAATCAATCTTACCCCCAAAATATATGGGATACGAGAACACATCCTAGGACCAGCCATTTAGACCGTTATATGTGGCGCCTTATCGTGCAATCCGTTTGTCGATATGATGTACCGGTTTAAATGAAGGTAAAAATGCACATACTTTCGTATGTCTATCTAATTCGTTTAAGTCGATTTGTAGCGTTCAGGAAAGGGTGTGTGTGTGTGTGTGTGTGCGTGTGTAATTAATACTTTACAAGTAGATTATGATTCTCAGCAGGAGGGCGTCTGCTATTGTAATCAGTACTCCCCACATCGACTTTGACTGGCAGTATGAATGGGGTCCTTCTCCAACTCCTGTGTACCATTGTAATGAATAAATTCCTTCTCAATTTGACTGGTAGAAGGCTAGGGAGCATACATTTTTTTCTAAACTCTTTTACCCGATTGTGTCTGGTAGTAGGCAAGGGTGCCTGCCATTATAAACAAATTTAGCCATCTAAAAAGTGACTGATGTTAGGCATAGTGGCCTGCTATTATAATGGAAACTCACCAACACGGTCTGACTAGCAGTAAGCTGACTGGCATTAGGAAACGGGGCCTGCCATTATATTGATAACAGCACAACTCAATTTTGACTGGTAGTGGGGAAGGTGCCTGCCATATTAATAATAATTCCTCAATTGTTGTCTGTCTGAAAGTAGGAAATGTGGCCTGCTGCTGCAACGAAAACACCCCAAATCGATTGTGACTGCGGAGTAATCAATGGGGCCTGCCATTATATTGAAGACTTCCCTAATCAATTGTGAATGGCAGTAGGCAAGTGAGCCTGCCGTTATCATCACAACTCTACAACTCGCATTTTATATTGGAAACAAGGTATGTGGACCTCCCAATGCTGTTTCTCGGATAACGCTAAGAGACATAATTTTTTAAAAAATTTCATTCATTGCAGGTACAATAACTCACTTCGATATCCGTATACAATATAGAATACCGTAGCGAAGCACGGATACATTTGCTAATAATAATAATAATAATAATAATAATAATAATAATAATAATAATAATAATAATAATAACGGCTTTACGTCCCGATAACTACTTTTACGGTTTTCGGAGACGCCGAGGTGCCGGAATTTAGTCTCGCAGGAGTTCTTTTACTTGCCATGAAATCTACCGACACGAGGCTGTCAAATACCACCCGACTGAGCAAGGATCGAACCTGCCAAGTTGGGGTCAGAAGGATAGCGCCTCAACCGTCTGAGCCACTCAGCCCGGCACCATGTAGTGAGTAGAGACAACTTCGAACTTTTGATGACAGAGGGTAAATTAAATGGTAAGATACCCGGAGGCCGATCATAACAGATTTTGCCCAACAACTGGCAACAATTTACAAACCGTAGCCGAGGCACCAGAAAATTGCAAGAACCGGAGAAGGATTATATCGCAGGTAGTCACCACAACCCTGACTAAGGGTAAGAAATGGGAAGGATTTATTTATTTATTTATTTATTTATTTATTTATTTATTTATTTATTTATTTATTGAAACTAATCATATCAGAAACCTTTAATAATGCAGGTTTTCTTTTCTTTAATTTCCACCGGGCGAGTTGGCCGTGCGGTTAGAGGCGCACATCTGTGAGCTTGCACTCGGGAGATAGTGGGTTTGAACCCCTGTGTCGGCAGCCCCGAAGGTGGCTTTCCATGGTTTCCCATTTTCACACCTTAATTAAGGCCACTTCCTTCCCACTCCTAGCTCCTTCCTCTCCCATCTTCGTCATAAGACCTTTCTGTGTCGGTGCGACGTAAATCAAATAGTAGTGTTTAATTTCCAGACAGCCACAGTGCAGACCGTGTTATGTATGACGTAGGCAAGGAAATGGCGAACCAGTGGCTTGGTGACCTAGGAACCAGGCTGGCGGCCAGTGAGAGACTGGCGCCGTGAAACTACTTGCTCCCCTGCGAGAGGAGAGGATTCTGTCTCTGCAATCGATTATCTGTGTCTGTCCCTACAGTATCGAGAGCCTGCGTTGCCAAGCCGCGTGCATCATCTCCCTCACACCTTGCTCAGGTGGTGCAGGCCGCAAAAACGATTAAAAAACATATATGAAGGCCCGTAAAGAAGGTCGGTATAATTTTAATCGACGCCAAAAATCTATAAAAAAGAATTCCAGAAAATGATTTAGACCCAGTAAAATTCATGTCGTCCGCCTCTGTGGTGTAGTGGTTAGCATGATTAGCTGCCACCCCCGGTGGCCCGGGTTTTATTCTCGGCTCTTTTAGGATATTTGAAATGTGGTAAGAGGGCTGGAATAGGGTCCACTCAGCCTCGGGAGGTCAACTGAGAAGAAGGGTTTCGATTCCCACCTCAGCCATCCTCAAAGTGGTTTTCCGTGGTTTCCCACTTCTCCTCCAGGCAAATGCCTTGATGGTACCTAACTTACGGCCACGCTTTCTTCTCTCTTCCTTGTCTATCCCTTCCAATCTTCCCATTCCCCTCAACGCCCCTATTCAGCATAGCAGGTGAGGCCGCCTGGGCACAGTACTGGCCCTTCTTCCCAGTTGTATCCCACGATCCAAAGTCTCACGCTCCAGAACACTGCCCTTGAGGTGGTAGTGGTGCGATCCCTCACTGAGTCCGAGGGAAAAACCAACCTTGGAGCGTAAACAGATTAAGAAAGAAAGAAAGAAAAGAAAATTCACATCACAATTTCTTAATACTACAACGCTATTTATGAACAAAAGAATGCTGAAATGCGATTTATTGTATGAATACAGCAGAGATAATAGGGAACTCACGAAGTAGAAACAGTATAAAATATAATACGTTCTGGTACATAATAACAGGGAATTTAAATAAAAAACAAAGTTACAGGAAACAAAGGCACTAAAACCTGGTAAATCAGAGGTCAAATAAATAGACTGGCTGACACACACACACACACACACACACACACACACACACACACACACACACACACACACACACACACACACACACACAATGATGGTGTAACTTTAGTAATTAAATTATTCAGACAGAAATCACAACAGCAAATTACAAACACCACTTCCGCTACCGGTGCCATGAAAATCAATGTCAAGCATTCAAATTATATCACAGTGTATGTTGTGACGCTCATAGTAATGTGTACAGACAGGTACACAAAAGATCTATTTAACTTGGTAAAAATCTACTTCAGTGTCTAATACACAGTTATAGAACGGCGAAATGTGAAGCGTTCAGTTCTTTGTTAGCAACCACTTTGCGATCTTCAGCCCTGGGTTTGGTGTATTCAAGTGCTGAGTATTGTGCACCTGTTTGGATGAACAGTCATCACAATTGAAATGTCAAAGAGGTTCAACCTTTTCAATACAAAACGTGTTGTATAAGAAGTTCACAACATAATATTTATTGAATAACAAGGACCGGTTTCGACGCTCACTGCGTCATCATCAGCTAACAAAGATCAACAAATAGGCAAAGTACATGTCATGAATGATTTACATTAATAACTCTTGTATGGCTGAATACAAATGGTAAACTGCTTTGTCATAAAAGCTAGGAGAAACTTGAGTAAAATATGATGATGTGATGTGACACATAAAACATAGTGGTTTGATGGGTAAAAATTATGCATAAAATTGAACTGATGCTATGAGCATGAGAGTCTGAATATGGTGATAAAACTATGTGGTAAAAATAAAATGGTAAAATTGTCCACTCTTCTGTTGTTCACTTCAGGCACATAAGTCCAGGTCCGATGTTATATAGTCAAACCAATAAAAAATTTTTTGTCGAGGCCGGGACACCTGATGTTGGGCGATTGAATAAGGTTGCTCTTCAAATTAGTCTCAGCTCAACAGGGTAGTGAATCTTTTAGAGAGGAAAGAAAAACTAAGTTAGTGAAATGGAAGTCTAAATCGAGTTCGGTCAAGGGTGATAGAATATGAGACTCACCTTGTTTGGCGTGCTGGCCCAATTCATACAAAAATTTCTTAGCAGAAACTATAAATTTCAGTCGAAAAAATCCGTAAAAAACACCACCGAACTAATTGAAAAACTGAATAAATTTGAAATACTGCCATTTCATACCCTTCACTCATTCGATATCAATAATATGTATCCCAGTATCAACACCAAAAAACTCCTTCCCATAATACTAAAAAACCTAAAAACATATAGTGGGCTAAGTAAACTAGAGATCCAAGACTTTATGCAGGTCCTAAAACTCGTAATACATAACAACTATTTCGCATTTGATAAATGCATTTACCAACATGATGGACTGGCTATGGGGTCGCCGGCCTCAGGAATTTTGGCTGAAATTTACATAGATTTCCTAGAAGACACTGCAATTAACACTAGTAACACTTTTTCAAATATACACTTCTGGTCTAGGTATGTTGATGATACTCTAGTTATTCTAGATGATAGAACGGTTAATGCAGCCACCACTCTTAATAACTTAAACAAGATTGATCCTAATATAAAATTCACATTAGAATCTGAGTCCAATTACTCGATCAATTTTTTAGACCTTACAATTAAACGACATCCTTCTTCTTTAGAATACAATATCTACAGAAAACCAACCCAAACAGCGACCACTATCAGAAACGACTCTACACATCCACATGCACATAAATGTGCCACTTACTATAGCATGGTAGACCGTGCACTAAAAATACCCTTATCCAAGGAAAACCTAAAGAAGGAATTGAACACCATTCGGGCCATTGCTAAATTTAACGGTTATAATGCCTCATTCATAGAACGCATCATTAACAAATGTAAACATAGACTGAAGTCAACATTAACCAAAGAAAGACATAACCCTGCCCTATTCGCCACCTTCACCTTTAATGAAAATATACACAGTGTAACGAATATTTTCAAGAAACATAATATTAAAATTTCTTACAGAACCAGCAATAGAAACATAGATATAGTTCACAATTCCAAATCAGTTAACAGGTCTGACACTTATGCAATGTCAGGTGTTTACCGTTTTCAATGCAATAACTGTCTTTCCTCATATGTCGGACAGACCGGGCGCAGCTTCAAAGTTAGATACTTAGAACACGTTAATGCCATCAGATATAATAGATTTTCCGCAATAGGCCAACATATACATGACTTAAAGCATAATTTTACCACCATAGAACAAGACCTAGAAATTCTCAAAAACATAAATAAAGGCCCTTTACTCGACGTTACGGAGAACTGTTTTATTCACCTAGACCAATTTTTTAACCCTAACTTAAATCTTAACGAAATCTCAGAAAAATCCAGCATTCTTTTCGACTACCTAATAGAAGTCTTTAGAGGTATAAAAACCACGAGAGAAAAATCGATCTTTCACGCTCTCCACAGTACTCTTTTACGTCCCACACCACTGCCACTCCGCCCTCCTGACCCACCTTAAACTCCGCCTCCCTACCCCTCTCCTCTCCACTTCCCCTCCCCACCCCTCTCACTCTAACTTCGCTACTCAGTCACACCTTCTCACTAGTCCAGAACTCTTCTTACACCACACACTCAGCACGCCAAACAAGGTGAGTCTCATATTCTCACTAGTCCAGAACTCTTCTTACACCACACACTCAGCACGCCAAACAAGGTGAGTCTCATATTCTATCACCCTTGACCGAACTCGATTTAGACTTCCATTTCACTAACTTAGTTTTTCTTTCCTCTCTTAAAGATTCACTACCCTGTTGAGCTGAGACTAATTTGAAGAGCAACCTTATTCAATCGCCCAACATCAGGTGTCCCGGCCTCGACAAAAATTTTTTTATTGGTTTGACTATATAACATCGGACCTGGACTTATGTGCCTGAAGTGAACAACAGAAGAGTGGACAATTTTACCATTTTATTTTTACCACATAGTTTTATCACCATATTCAGACTCTCATGCTCATAGCATCAGTTCAATTTTATGCATAATTTTTACCCATCAAACCACTATGTTTTATGTGTCACATCACATCATCATATTTTACTCAAGTTTCTCCTAGCTTTTATGACAAAGCAGTTTACCATTTGTATTCAGCCATACAAGAGTTATTAATGTAAATCATTCATGACATGTACTTTGCCTATTTGTTGATCTTTGTTAGCTGATGATGACGCAGTGAGCGTCGAAACCGGTCCTTGTTATTCAATAAATATTATGTTGTGAACTTCTTATACAACACGTTTTGTATTGAAAAGGTTGAACCTCTTTGACATTTCAATTGTGAATCTCAGTTCAATACGGGAAAATGAAGTTTTTAACTTATAATGAACAGTCATCATACAAGGCTTGTTGACACCCAGCTTAATACCACAATGCGCTTCATATCTGGCGCAATCACATCTACTCCAGTTCATTGGCTTCCACTGCTAACTGGTATAATGCCACCTGATCTACGCCGATCTAATGCCCTTGTGAAGGAATTCCACAAGATCTCAAGAAATCCTAGTCTACCCGTGAATAGTGACCTGCCACTTCTGAATCTTAATAGACTGAAATCACGCCATTCAACTCTGCGTGATGCTGCTAACATGGATGCTAAGGATTTTAAATCTCTTGATGAGTGGAAAAGTAGATGGGAAGCCTTCATACCTTCTTCTCAGGTCCCGAACTTCCAAGTGGATCTCACCTACCACGCAAGACCTGGACTGCCCTGAATAGAATCAGAACAGGACATGGCCGGTGCAGAGCCGCTCTCCATAAGTGGAAAAAGCTACCTAGTCCAGACTGTGAGTGCGGAGCTCCACACCAGACTGTTCATCATATCGTCAGGGAATGTAAGATTCAAGCGTATCACGGTGATGAAGATGACTTCCTGCTGGTATCTCCAGAAGTTGTACGTTGGATTGAAAAACTTGATATTCAATTGTGAAGCACAAATTAATTTGTTTCTCAGCTGTAAATATGTATATATATTACTGATATTGTCTGTATAAGCCATACGCTAAATAAATAAGCCGTCTCCATCCAGGGCATGGAGTTCCCGGAGAAGTGAAACTTAAATACTTACTATGTGGGATATCAGGCCATTAATGGCCAGAAAATTGACCTGGTTCTCATATAGAGCAAGCACACAAGCTTGTAGCTTTACGGATTGACTGTTGATATCGCCATCATAGCCTCCTGTTTTACGTAGAATACGAATTACAGGTACGTAACCTTCAGTTCAAAAATCTTGCATGCAATGACTGGGATTCAAACCGCGGCCATCTTGGTAAGAAGCCAGAGACTGTCACTCGGTTATCACGCCTCCGGTACTCACTTCCGATGAAGGATGAACGACCCACACGACCAAGAACCTTCCAAAAGAGTAAGTCTCGATTCTAAATGTTTCGGCTTCCTGGCTTCCTGATTGGGAACTGAACCCACGTCTCTCAATTGTGTTTTACTGTTAGTTGTTCAAGGTATGTTCTAACAGCTCACGATCTAACCATGCGCCGGAGAGTCGGAAGTATAGAAGTTCCGGAAGCCAGCGACATGGAGTTGTCGCTCTTCAACACTTACCTCAGCTAACATCGTGCCCGTTACGTAGTGAACTGTATCATCAAAGGCTCTGATAATAATAGTAATAATATATTGCAAGCCTGGTGCAGCCCTTCTAAGGCAGACTTTACGAGGAGGGCAAGTGGCATCTACTGTGTGTGTGGGAAACTGCGTGTTAGTGTGTTGTATGTGGTGTATGAGGAATACTAGAGATAGCTCAAACACCCAGTCCCCGAAACCAAAGGAATGAACCATTTAACATTGTATTCCCTCGACCCCTTCGAAAATGGAACCCTGGTCCCGACGACCGAAGACCAAAACTCCAACCATTCAGCCATTGAAAAGGATGAGATGATAATCGGTAATTGTCATAATGACTGAGTAAAACACGCCGTTCAAGGAATACCAAGTGGGATGATATAGAAGATGGGCACAAAGTTGCTTTCCTCAACCTACTGTAGTAAGGAAAGTTATCAGTGGAAGTGCTCTCATAATACGTATCTTAGGAATATTTATGGCCATAAAATTGTGTGCTAAATCAGCGACCATTTTGTTGGACGTATACCTTGATAGGTGCGGCTATCTTGTGACATTGCATGGGAATGTTTTGTGCTGGATCAGCTGCCATACTGTTCGATGTAGATCACATTTCTTTCGATTTATCGGAACTCTTTCCATGGCTAAATGGTTCGCGCGCTGGTCTTTGGTCACAGGGGTCCCGATTCGATTCCCAGCAGGGTCGGGAATTTTAACCATCATTGGTTAATTTCCCTGGCACGGGGGCTGGGTGTATGTGTTGTCCTCATCATAATTTCATCCTCATCACGACGCGCAGGTCGCCTACGGTTGTCAAATCAAAAGACCTGCACCTGGCGAGCCGAACCCGTCCTGGGATCTCCCGGCACTAAAAGCCATACGCCACTTCATCTCCCCTGTGGTGGAGTGAAAGGATGCATCATCTGCCCCCCCCCCCTAAGTGTCATAAAAGGCTACTAAGAGGGGAACTGTACTCGCTCTGTCTTCTTCTAAGCCCAACTCTATGCTTTCCATAGCGGAGAAATGTGTGCTAAATCAGCGACCATTTTGTTGGACGTATACCTTGATAGGTGCGGCTATCTTGTGACATTGCATTGGAATGTTTTGTGCTGGATCAGCTGCCATACTGTTCGACGTAGATCACATTTCTTTCGATTTATCGGAACTCTTTCCATGGCTAAATGGTTCGCGCGCTGGTCTTTGGTCACAGGGGTCCCGATTCGATTCCCAGCAGGGTCGGGAATTTTAACCATCATTGGTTAATTTCCCCGGCACGGGGGCTGGGTGTATGTGTTGTCCTCATCATAATTTCATCCTCATCACGACGCGCAGGTCGCCTACGGTTGTCAAATCAAAAGACCTGCACCTGGCGAGCCGAACCCGTCCTGGGATCTCCCGGCACTAAAAGCCATACGCCACTTCATCTCCCCTGTGGTGGAGTGAAAGGATGCATCATCTGCCCCCCCCCCCTAAGTGTCATAAAAGGCTACTAAGAGGGGAACTGTACTCGCTCTGTCTTCTTCTAAGCCCAACTCTATGCTTTCCTTAGCGGAGAAATTTACATATACATCTTCTGTTAGAAAAAGTACAATATCTGTACTCAAAATTATAAAAGGAATTAAATACGGCACAAATATCCATGTCTACGGGGAAACCCAAATTGGTAGCGAGTGTATCGCATCGTCTGAGAAACAAAAGAAAACGGCTCGAGAAATTGTAAGACATTTGACATTGAAATGTTTCCAGTCTGGATGAATAATCAGAGTACTGGCGTTCGGTTCAGACGGCCCCAGGTTCGATCCGCGATCTGACTGGGGATTTAACTACGTATGATTATTTCCTCTGGATCGGGGAACAGGTGTTTTTGTCCGTCTCAATACAATTATCTTCATATACATCCCTTCTCCTAGGGCATCTGACCGTAAAACTGGACCAAGTGCTAAGCGATTAAATTGGGAAAATGGCCAAGAAGAAGAAGACATCTGAATGTTTCGCGTATAAAACGAATATGGGCCAATTATCTCTCCCAGGCGTGGATTACAGTATATACGGATTTTATACCTCTTACACTGCGTGAGTTAGCCGTGCAGTTAGGGGCGTGCAGCTGTGAGCTTACATCCGGGAGATAGTGGGTTCGAACCCCACTGAAGATGGATTTTCGTGGTTTTCCATTTTCACACCAAGCAAATGCCGGGGCTGTACCTTAATTCAGGCCATGGCCGCCTCCTTCCCACTCGTAATCCTATCACATCGTCGCCATAAGACCTGTCTGTGTCGGTGCGACGTAAAGTAAGTTGTAATAAAAATACATATATACCTCTAGCGAAACCCACTTGTTGTTTTGGGTACTCCCGTTTGTCGTTATTTACAAATCCCAGTCATGCGCTGTAATAGTTAGCTGATGTACTCATTCATGATTGAACATCCGAGCCCAACAAACCAAACTGGATCAGTGACAGATGTAGCATTTGAACAGCATATTCTATCACAACTCATCAGTCAAGAGAGACCGATAGAAATAAATCCATCATAACAGAGAGAAATATGTTCTTGTACTTTACGATGTTCTTTTAGGACGGTATAATTTATGATCACAACACGTTCATTTATCTCTGGAATCAATGTGAGAGCAATTCTTTATGCAGACGGTACTGAATAAAATTGTATGGAAGTAGCGTTATAAAAACTTGTAGTTGTTAGGAATTCATTCTACACAATACAAAAAGCCATACAGTTCATTAATTTAAATCCGCTTCAACCATTCGCCTCATGCTATTTCGATCGGGCGAGTTGGCCATGCGGTTAGAGGCGCGCGGCTGTGAGCTTGCATCCGGGAGATAGTGGGTTCGAATCCCACTGTCGGCAGCCCAGAAGATGGTTTTCCGTTCTTTCCCAATTTCACACCAGGCAAATGCTGGGGTTGTACCTTAATTAAGGCAATGGCCGCTTCCTTCTAACTCCTAGGCCTTTCCTATCCCAAAGTCGCCATAAGACCTATCTGTGTCGGTGCGACGTAAAGCCACTAGCAGCACATCTCATACCAAACAGACATTTCCTTTTTGGCCTCGGAGAGTACAAACGCCGCTAGACGGTCCAAGTTTATAAGGGAGACCCTGTATTTCTGTATATTACTTGATTTGGTACTTGTTTGTTCCTTGCTGGGCTTCCTTTCTCCTTTGTCTCTGTCCTGCAATCCTAGTCTTTCACCATCTGTACGAATATTTTTTGTTTCTTTCCTTGCCCTCTCTTTATCATACACTTCACTCATCAAGGCTGCATATCTCTCAAGATGATCCCTCAATGTGTGTCAAAGGCCAAGGTGGCAAGTAGAAATGAGATCATCGGGGGGGCCGAGATAGAATATAATCGAACCGGGATCGATGATGTGAGAGCCCATCTATGTGAAGACGGCAGTGTATGAAGATGTTTCTTTTTTGTACAACTGGCTTTACGTCGCACCGACACAAAAAGGTCTTATGACGACGATGGGATAGGAAAGGCCTAGGAGTGTGAAGGAAGCGACTGTGGCCTTAATTAATGTACAGCCCCATCATTTGCTTGGTGTGAAAATTGGAAACCACGGGAAACCATCTTCAGGACTGACGACAGTGGGATTCGAACCCACTATCTCCCGGATGCAAGCTCATACACAGCTACAACTGCACGGCCAAATCGCCCGGTGTTTTCACGTTTATCATTGTCTTCTTTCTTTGTTACTCCCTCTATTAATACTGAGCTTCCCTTGTATTTCCCCTATGTTCCTATTCATGTTATTTTCTCCCATATAGATTGGTCTAGGAAACATTGTATATGTACTTGGGGGCTCATCTTATTTCTCCAGTCCTTCCATATTTCTGAACAGAATTGAGGTAAATAAATAATACTAATATAACCGGATGAGTTGGCCGTGCGGTTAGGGGTGCGCAGCTGTGAGCTTGCATCCGAGAGATAGTGTGTTCGAACCCCACGGTCGGTAGCCCTGAAGATGGTTTTCTGTGGTTTCCCATTTTCACACCAGGCAAATCTTGAGGCTCTACCTTAATTAAGGCCACGGCCACTTCTGTCCTACTCCTAGCGCTTTCCCATCCCATTG
Organism: Anabrus simplex; assembly: GCF_040414725.1. Lineage (NCBI taxonomy): Eukaryota > Metazoa > Arthropoda > Insecta > Orthoptera > Tettigoniidae > Anabrus > Anabrus simplex. The sequence continues at coordinate 226,439,953 of NC_090265.1, forward strand.
TCGCCATAAGACCTATCTGTGTCGGTGCGACGTAAAGCCACTAGCAATAATAATAATAATAATAATAATAATAATAATAATAATAATAATAATAATAATAATAAATAATAATAATAATAATAATACCGGGCGAGTTGGCCGTGCGGTTAGGTGCGCGCGGCTGTGAGCTTGCATCCGGGAGATAGTGGGTTCGAATCCCATTGTCGGCAGCCTTGAAGATGGTTTTCCGTGGTTTCCCATTTTCACACCAGGAAAATGCTGGGGCTGTACCTTAATTAAGGCCACGGCCGCTTCCTTCCAACTCCTAGGCCTTTCCTATCCCATCATCGCCATAAAACCTATCTGTGTTGGTGCGACGTAAAGTCACTAGCAATAATAATAATCATTATCATCATATCTTAACTTGTCACTTGTTTATGCCTTTCCGTTATGTATTATGATCATTTCAATTAATATTAACTTGCAATAGCGAACCACGCTTTGATGACCTCTATTGTTCTGTAGTACTAGTAACAAACCACTTTGCTTTTTCCATACCCTGCTTTACCTCACGCACCATCTCACAATAAAGACCACAAATCTTCATCATTTTACGCATGATTTCCTCTCACCAAACTTCACAGTAAATAATTTTTTTTATTAAAGAAGAGAAAGTCTATTATCGACATCCCAAGATTTGATTATCTCCTCACTCGACCACAAACTTTCTTAAAATGAACATCGTTAAAAGTTTTCTGTCAAGTACAACGCACAAAAGATTCTCTCCGTTATAATAGCAATAGGATATTCTAGCTATTCAATTCTTCCTTCTCATCGTCGCTTTTCATATATTTGTTTAATTTCCTTTTTATCTTTCTTTCTTTCCTTCCATATTTCCTTCTTTCGTTCATGTTTCCATCCCCCAGTTCTCTATTCGGAAATTATGGCTCCCATTCCTTATATCCATGTAATCTTACCTTCCAGAGAGCCAGTATACGCCTTACTGCGGTCGAAATCGATTGGACCTTTTGTACTCTCGAAAACGACGTCATCAGCGAAGACGCTCGTGTCCGGTATCAGTTGCATGTGGAAGTCCCTGCAAAGAAAAGAATATTGTTAAGTATAGGAGAAACGACAATACAGCAGCACAATGCTCATAGCCGTGTTATTTATTAACCACAGGTGAGTACTTAAAGTGGCGTTAACCTAGAAAGGCTCTTCTCAAAAAACTGAACTGTAACACTTGGCTATAAAAGAAAAAAAGCATATAATTTTAGGTGACTGTTGATATTGAGGTCATCGCCACAGATCCTCCAGTTTTATGTGAAATGAAATGAAGTGTCCGTCTCTGTGGTGTAGTGGTTAGTGTGATTAGCTGCCACCCCCGGAGGCCCGGGTTCGATTCCCGGCCCTGCCACGAAATTTGAAAAGTGGTACGAGGGCTGTAACGGGTTCCACTCAGCCTCGGGAGGTGAAATGAGTAGAGGTGGGTTCGATTCCCACATCAACCATTCTGGAAGTAGTTTTCCGTGGTTTCCCACTTCTCCTCCAGGCAAATGCCGGGATGGTACCTAACTTAATGCCACGGCCGCTTCATTCCCTCTTCCTTGTCTATCCTTTCCAATCTTCCCATCGCCCTGCAAGGCCCCTGTTCAGCATAGCAGGTGAGGCCACCTGGGCGAGGTACTGGTCATCCTCCCGAGTTGAATCCCCCGACCCGATGTCTGAAGCTCCAGGACGCTGCCCTTGAGGCGGTAGAGGTTGGATACCTCGCTCAGTCCGAGGGAAGAACCGACCCTGGCGGGTAAGCAGATTAAGAAGAAGAAGTAGAAGAAGATGAAATGAAGTGTTGTGTTCTTGGAAAATTTCGTTGTGAGGGGCGTAATGACAGTGTGACTTCGTCTTTGAGTTTTCACCAAGGCAATCGTGGATCGAATCCTGTCCAATACAGAAGAGATATCTTAAATTATAAGTAAATTATTTCTTTTTCAGGTACAATACTGTTACCATATGCTTTTATTTTTCAGGTAGTTTATAAATTTTTTGGTCGGCTCCGTGGTGTAGGGGTAGTGTGCCTGCCTCTTACCTGGAGTCCCCGGGTTCGATTCCCGGCCAGGTCAGGAAATTTTACCTGGATCTGAAGGCTGGTTCGAAGTCCACTCAGCCTACGTGATAACAATTGAGGAGCTATCTGATGGTGAAATGGTGACCCCGATCTAGAAAGCCAAGAATAACGGCGAGAGGATTCGTCGTGCTGACCACACGACACCTCGTAATCTGCAGGCTTCCAGGCTGAGCAGTGGTCACTTGGTAGGCCAAGGCCCTTCAGGGCTGTAGTGTCATGGGGTTAGGCTAGGTTTATAAATTTATTACTGAAATTAATTTCGTCTGACCAAAGAACCTAACAGTAAAAAAAATAGGGTTACGACTGAAAAGGTAGCGGCCGTGGTCTTAATAAGGTACAGGTCCAGCAAATTTCCTAGTGTGAAAATGGGAAACTACGTAAAACCACCTTAAGAGTTGCCGACAGTGGGGTTGGAACGAACTAACTCCCGAATGCAAGCTGTCAGACACGTGACTCAAACCGCGTAGCCAACTCGCTCGGTCAACATTTATCACAGAATAGATATTCCAAACAAGTAAATGAAGAACATGGCAGGAAACAGGACTGCACGTGGAGAGCTGCTAAAGTGAAGCAACTACCTAGAAAGGAGTAAGCCAAGCTGCAGTGTGTCCGTTTTCAATATTTATATAGAATAGGCTCTAAAGGAAATCAGAGATGAATTCGAAAAATTAATCACAGTTCAAGAGAGGAAACCTAAACTCTGATATTGCCGATTATTTATTTATTTATTTATTTATTTATTTATTTATTTATTTATTTATTTATTTATTTATTTCGTGTCAGAGTGTTGAAAAAACTTAAAATATAAATAAAGCATCATATACAAATAAAACAAAGTACATTTTATGTCACATAACATGTTTCACACAATGTCTGCCCAGAAATAGGCAACAAGAAATTCCCTCTTCAGTGGCTTGGATCAAGTCTTGAAGTGTTGAAAGATATTACCGATGATATTATTTTATCTGAGTCTGCCCAAGATCTGCAGAAACTACTGAATGGTATGTGCACAGTATTGGAGAAGTAGTACAATCGCGATCACAATAATTCCGGGTGGAAAAGGAAACAGATAACGTTTGGCCCAAGATTTTGGCCGTCCCTGAGGATGAAGGAGAAGTAACCAAGGCAACGTCACATCTGTTCGTCGTCCAGGAGGTGGCCTGTCCCGTTATGCACTCAGAGGTCACTCCCAACACCATTTTCTCGGGAACTGATTAAGATGTTTCCATGGTTAAACGTTCTGGCTATACTGGCTTCTCCTAATCGAGGAAAACAATTAATTATCTGTAATTTACTTGTGAAAAAACGTGCACGATGTAATCCCGCCCCAACACGTGTGGCATTTAATTGCTTGATCAGCACTGACAATAACTCCATAGGAACGGTTTTGCTATTAACAAAGTAATGAAGAACCATTCTTTCCGTTCTTCCCCTAATTAGTTTCCTCCAATAATTTGAATTGGTAGAAAATTGTTATTTTTATGGAAAACCAGTGCACTGTTTAAGATTATACAAATACAATTATTTTCGTGTGCAGGAAGCGTTCATTTTATTTATTTACTTTTTTCTTGCAAAATGCACTGCTTTGTTTCTTTTAAGACATTTTGCTGTGATTTGAGAATATCTTATTGTTATTATTATCTACCATTATTTTTTGGATTGTGGATAATATTCTTCATTTACATGCTTTTAAATGTAAGTACTGTTTCTGTCTTGTATTTTTATATAGTTACCTTTTCTCATCCTCATTTCTTGTGTTCAAATCTGATATCCGTGTATATTTTAGTGCAAAGTATATTAATTCTTCTTCCGCTAGTGTCTGCATGAGTATTAAAGTAGTTTAATTTAATAGGGCCAATATTAACAAAACTATGGGTCATTCTTTCTTACAGTGGTTGAGCGCGATGATAATGAAGTCATGGTCGAGACCGCTATCATTACAGCCAGCCTTCGCAAACAAGAATTACAAAGAAACTGGAGAATTTGACCCTCAATGAGTTGATATACACAGTACGTCTGTTGCCTTCAGGGACTCCCCTCATTCCCCTCTCTCATCATTGTCAAGCCAGTAGGGACGTGCGGGCAGGCGGAGAGCAAGTACTTCCCCCTCCGCGTGTTTCGTTCATGCTAGATATCCCGTACTTCACTCTCTCCATCTTCCCTTCACTCTTCAGATGTGTGAATGTGTTACGTGTCTAATGTATGTGACCAATGAGAGAGAATATGTAAGCAAGTACCGGGCGGTTCTGAGGACTCTACTGATTTCTCGTCTAAAATGAATATTTCTGGCCACGAAATACTAAAGTTCTCGAGTATACTGTACAAGATGAAAAAAAACGTAAATCCGAAACAAAAGTAATGGAATTCAGCCGAATGAAGTCAGGTGGTGCTGCTAATATTAGATTGAGAAATATATTAAGGAAAGTAGATGAATATTGTAATTTACGTAGTAGAATGACTGACGATGGCAGAAGTAAGGATAGCATCAATTCAGATTAGTGCAAATAAGGAAGGTCATTCTTAAGAATAAATTTGTAGGTTTTAGACACACATATCCATATAATAAATATGTTTTTGAAGAACTTTGCGTGGAGTATGAAAGTGAAACATCGATGAAAACTAGTTCAGAAAGAAGCTAACTGAAACTTCTGTAATGTACATTAGTGTTACGGAAGAATGTTGAAAATGAGATGAGAAGATAGAATCTACTTATACTAGAACCTCGGAAAACTACTAACATCACTCAGCAAAAAAAAAAAAAAAAGAAGACGATATACCTCCAGAATTCTAAGGAAATGGGACCATGATAGACCGTACGTGGACCAGCATACAGTTATGAGTTATGACATGAGGCACATGTTTACAAGATTGGTAGTGCATGGTTTCCACCATAGTATTTATACAAACACATCTTACCATGAACCAACAGAGATGTGTGAATGTAAACTATGTGGACATACGCGAGAACGCTACCACTTAGAGCTCTGCAGCAAAACATAAACATCAATCAAAGACTATGCAAAATAAGGCGCAAGCGCGCAATTTTGGTGTATTCTAATCTCTATTTCTTATGGCTATTTGGCTGCAATCAAAGTATTATTAGAGAGAATCTAGTTGGTGAGAGGAGAAATATTTTACAACATTTGACCAGAAGAGGAGACAGATTGATAGGATTCATCGTGAGACATCCAGGAATTGTTCAGTTAGTTTTAATAATAATAATAAGACTCCGGTCTTCGGAGACGCCGGAGTGCCGAAATGTAGTCCCGAAAGAGTTATTTCACGTGACAGTAAATCTACCGACACGACGCTGACGTATTTGAGCACGTTCAAATACCACCGGTCTGAGCCAGAATCGAACTTGCCAAGTTGCGGGTCAGAAGGCCAGTGCCTTAACCGTCTGAGCCACTCAGCCTGGCAGTTAGTTTTGGGAGGAAGCGTAGGCGGTAAGAACGATAGGAGCAGACAAACCCATTAGAGTAGATATAGCGTAGATGTAGATGTAGATAGAGTAGATGTAGTAGTTACGTAGAAATCAAATTAGCACAGAATAGGGTGGCGTTGAGAACTGGATCAAACCAGTCTATGGGCTGATGATCCAAATAACAACAAAAACAAATCTTATGATCACTATGTAATGGACGTTAGCAATCTAACATAAATAAATGAGTTTTTAATGTTCTTATAGGCCTATCAACGTTTTGAGATCTATGCTAGTTGCTTTACGTCGCACCGACACAGATAGGTCTTATGGCGATGGGACAGGGAAGTGCTAGGAGTGGGAAGGAAGCGGCCGTGGCCTTAAGTTTAAAACAAATCACTCAAACAACACAAATCCATAATACGAGCAAGAATACGTGTCTGATGTCTCAATCCCCTTTATGAAGCAAATATATCAGGGAGATAACGAGAAGCTATTTGTGAACGTCCTCATATTTCACTCTCTCTCCTCGTGAAGCGGTCCTAAACCAGGCGCAACGGATTTACAGTAATACATTAGCTTCCATGACCCAGAAATACTCGCGCTATTATGAACTGTATCGAGTACGATGAGTTAATGCCATCATTATTTCTCTCTGCCCACGCTAACATACAACAGGATTATATTCTTGCCGGTATCGATTTGAATGCACTGAGCCAATCCAAAGCGAGTTGCCAATCGGGCAACGGATCAAAGCATGCGGATGTTTACAATCAGTACTAATTAAAGATGTTAAAAAGTACACTGATATGTGTGGTATTATGAAAGATCCCCCTAAATGAGAGTGCTCATGGAAAACGGGACAAGTGTAATAAAAGTGGAAGTTTACAGGTTAAATCAGTTCTACAGTCACAGGACTGCGGTAATGCCTACCTCGCTGAAGTAGGGTGTATTGTAAACAATGAAGTTTGTTCGCATTACATGTAAATTTAGAATATGGAAATATCCCATTCATGGTCTTCAACGTAGCAAAATAAATATGAACATCTTCACAGATTAGAATTAGAATGGGATTGATTAATTATTCTTATTGTTCTGAAGCCGTCAAAGAAAACTGGCGACTACCATGAAGTATTTTGCGTTTCTCGTGTGAGGGTTGTTGCATTCCACTGTCGGAAGTTCTACGCCCAGGATAATCTTCTCCACCCACGTCCACTTTCCCGTTCTATCTTGCCTTCTATGATCTGCTTCCGATTCGGATACAATGGGTTAGCTCTTGGGAATGTTTCAGATCGCATATACTACCCTAAAGGCTCTTAAGAATGTTCTTACTTTAATAATTCGGTTCGGAGGGCCTCGGGTTCGATGCCCGTCCGGATCGAGCATGTTAACTGCGTCTAGTTAATTCCTTTGGCTTGGGTACCGAGTATTAGCATTGCTCTTAATATACTTCCTCCATTTACTTATGCCAACGGCCGTAGCCGTGTTGACACACCGGATCCCGTGAGATTTCCGAAGTTAAGGAACATTGGGCGTGTTCAAGAAGTGGATGGGTTGCCACGCGCTGTTGGTGGGGGGTAAGGGAATGGAGGAGCGGAAAGGAGCTCCCCTACCGCACGTAAATTCCGGCTCAGGCACACCTCTGCGGAGGTTCGGACCTGCCTTTGGGCAGAATAAACCCTCACCTTACCTTACCTCCTACTTACAACGCTCCAAATTACTGATCACCACTGAAGCAATTACGAATACATGCCGCCACATAGGGCTGGCGTCACGAGAAGAATCCTGCTGGAAAACTGGACGAAATCCAGATCAAGTATAGAACCCAATAAATTGTGGAAAAGGCCTGGAGGAACATTTAAAAACTGTAGCTTATAAACTTGCGTTTGTTTTTACTTATTCTCAAAACGAGGAGGACTGAGCTCGATAGCCGCAGTCACTTAAGCGCGGCCAGTATCCAGTATTCGGGAGATAGTGAGTTCGAAGCCCATTGCCGGCATCCCTGAAGATGGTTTTCTGTGGTTTCCTATTTTAACACCAGGAAAATGCTGGATCCGTGCCTTAATTAAGGCCACGGACGCTTCCTTCCCAATTCTAGCCCTTTTTCTGCCCCATCGTCGCCATAAGACCTATCTGTGTCGGTGCGACGTAAAGCAACTTGTAAAAAAATAATTAAAAACGAGGAGGAGTTCTAGATATTTGTTGGTAAAGTAAAGCAATCACTAGAAGGAATTGGAATGGGGAACTACTGGGACAGAAATCTAGAAGAAAGAAATGTCCGTAGGAAAGTGGCGCAGAGAATATCAGGTATAGAAATACAAATGCTAAAGGTAGAAGAATAGCATAAGATTCTTAAGGTAATGAACAGGGAATGGAGAAGGCCAGGTAATCTATCGAAATTACGGATAATTATAAAAATCTGGTGGGAACAAATTAATGACATGAATGAGGGATTGGTACAAGCAATCGAAGCAACCTTGGCAAATAGCAAGAGATACAACAGGAAATAACAGGAGATACAGCAGGAATACTCATGGTTAAGTATAATAAAGTATGGTTATACTAAACATACATATGCATAGTAATGTTACAGAATGAACCAAGTCTCGCCTCTACAGCCTCGGTCAATCGAAGTCGAGAGAGACAGGTAAATACCTGTGACTAAACAGTTAAAATCGGCCATGTTTGAATTGAAATTAAAATATAGAAAAACTAATTTCTAAAGTATTATGTCTGTATGGGGAAGTAAATATGAGGTCTCGTGACCATATATGTACTCAAAATAATATTCCGACTCAGAAGTATGGAACAATACAGAATCAGCGATGAACATCTTGAACAGAAATTATTAGAGTCGTTGATATTTTTCTTTTAGTTTCTGTTTCAATGTTTGTTTATTTTTGATTGCCCCATTTTTTATACTTGTAGTATTTCTGTTCACTGGTTTGAACTACTTTGTGTATTTCTTTCGATTGCGTTTGTCTATTTGCTGGTTTGTATTGACTCTAATAGGTATATGCCTAATTGCCAATAAACTAGTATTCATTCGACAGTTTCTGGTGATTCGGAACTGGGGAGAGGAGTATTCCATTCTCAAAAGCACGTTTTCAGATGTAGATGAGACAAGAGTTGGTTTCTCGAATATAATCGGACACGGCCTGATGTCTATTAATTTCAAGTGTGTCGTATTTAATTTTATTTCTGAATTTATATTTATTCGGAAGTTTATCTCTCTGTTGCCCAACATTGAGTATGGTCACAAAATTAATAATATTAATAAATCGAAGTGATTAATATACTATGATCAAAAATACAGCATTGTTTTGTCACTATCAATAATTTTGCGCAATTTTATACCACAAGCACCGATTTTAAAAAAGAGGTAATTAAGATTTACTTAACAAACCTGTTTTTTTATATTTTGTTAGTAAGAAAGGTGAAAATATGTTCGAAAATTTAAGGAAAATTGAATAAGAAAGTAGAAAAGAAACATTATGAGTCAAATTCTTCATTTTCCTTCTATTGTACTACCTACCATCCTAGTAACTGTTACAGCTCCGGCTGAAAACGTTTATGTTTATAAGAAGCACACTGAGTGCTTTCGAAGGTTCTCCACACGAGCAAGTTGACGTTGTGATTACAACTCACTGACGAAGGAAATATCTGGGTTGGACCTGAATCAATGAACTTGGGTGAATGATCTATTAAAATATAATAATCTTCTGTATAACAGTCATTGGAGTCGATGCATTCGATACACCACGTTCCATAACAAACTGAAGCAACAAATAACTATTTTTGAATACGTATTATTTTCCGGCAGAGTAACTATTACCATTAAGTTTAATAAGACTTAGTTCACCACCCAAGTTTCATTACGATCGCTCTTGTCCGACCTCAACAGGTCTCTTGTGAGTTGCAGGTGAGTTTCTTGGTTTGCAGCGTCTGGATGAAACTGTCATGCAGGGTAGTAGAGAATCAGGGGCCTCAATAATCATGAACAGGAGTACAAGTCTCGGAGCTCACCTCTAAATGGAACGACCGTGATTATTGTGCCGTAAAATAAACAGTAGTGTTATACTGTGATTAAATGCTAAAATATTAGCTAGGTGGCGCGGAGCAGATGGCTGATGTTAAACAGAATGACATTTTGTATACATTGTATAAATATACCGATACTTATGTTTTAAAGTTATATAAAGTACTTTATACTAAAACATGACTTTTTTTGCAATACAAACAGAATTTCAGGCTCCAAGAATCTATATTATGAACACATCCATTTGTGGATATATCACAACAGTTGAGTGCTAATCTATACTAACATACAAAGAGGTAAAGTTTGTTTGTTTGTAATGGTTAATCTCAGGAACTACTGGACCGATTCCAAAAACTCTTTCACTAATAGAAAGGTACATTATCCGTGAGTGTTATAGGATATATTTTATTTTCAGAAAAATTCGAGAGGGGGGAGATATAAAAATACTACGCTAATATGGGCGAAATATCGAATTTGTTGTACAAGGACGAGACAAAGCTCAATTTAAGTCCCTTGACGCAAAGAACAAAACTCGGTACGCCCTGCGGGCCCTAAAATCAACCGTTTGGAGATACTGGCACCACACTACCCCTGCTCTAGGAATCTGATAAAGAAATGAACTACCGTAACCATGGCAACGTCAGCTCCAATATTCTTACAGCAGCGAGATTATCTACAATATATCACAAAAACCTAACATGTTACAGACATACAGCTTGGTATTTGGAATCTCCTTCAAAAATAAAAGAACACAAATTTTTGTTTTCTGGAAATCCACTTCAGGGGTGAAGAGGAGTGGGAGGGAATAGGTGAGGAAGGAGTTGAATTCTTTATATGATGATATATATACTTCATAAATTGAAGATGTTACAGACGTCAAAACTGGTACATGGAATCTCCTTTAAAAATAAACACACTTTTTCTTGGAAAATCCACTTAAGGGGGTGAAATAATAAAAAAAGCGGGTGAATTTTTAAACTGAATATCTTATTCTTCTACCGCTTTTCCCACTTGTGGGTTCGCCGGTGCTAATTGTGTCGCACGTGTGGATTTGATCCTGTTTTACGGCTGGATCAAGGTTAATAGAGAACAGTAAGGTTAGTCATTCCGCGTTACGGGCTGCCATTGGCTGTCGCTGTGACGTCACCATGGAACATCGCTGGTAGCCGCTGACGGCAGACTGTATTAGCGCGCGGGTAATGTTTCACATTTTAATAATATACCGAAGTGATATTTTAGAATTTTTGAACGTCATACAATATATTCTATAGAAATATACATTCTGTACAAGATAAAATACGTATAACATCGTAGCGCTACAAAATAAGAGGTACTTAGAAGTGCGCGATATGTTAGGTTTAAATCAACAGATTCGGGACAAATAAGACTATTTTTATTTACTGTTATTCACTCTTACCTCAGTGAAGATGATGTTGACGAAATGCATGGAATCTGCACCTCACTCTGACTGACAGATGGGTTTTGTTTTATGTCACAAACACTGTTAATTTGTTCAACACTTCACGGTGAAAACTTACAGGATACATTGCGATATGTAATAACTTCAAGTCTTAGAACACTAGCACCAAATAAACGGTTTGTCTTTCTTTCCATTAACATAAGTCTAGAAGAGTATCACAGTCTAGTATATTCACTATCTATCCGATTTTCATCAAAAGGGCTACAGTTCGAATCGTAGTCAATGAAAGCGAGACAGGGTATGAAATAAGTTCTTTCCCGAGTTCTGCGCATAAGGCAAAGGTCCCGTGGCTTTGCACACGAAGTTTAAAACAACAAATACAACGGTAACGAACATTTCTTGACATTTACTCTGTTGATAAATGCCACATTCTCGTTTTTCGCTTACGGGCAGCCTCTTTGCCGGCTGAGTGGCTCAGACGGTTGAGGCGCTGGCCTTCTGACCCCAACTTGGCAGGTTCGATCCTGGCTCAGTCCGGTGGTATTTGAAGGTGTTCAAATACGTCAGCCTCGTGTCGGCAGATTTACTGGCACGTAAAAGAACTCCTGCGGGGCAAAATTCCGACACCTCGGCGTCTCTGAAACCCATAAAAGTAGTTAGTGGGACGTAAGACAAATAACATTAATTAATTAATTAATTATTACGGGAAGCCTCTATTTTTATTTCTGTTTTGCAGCCAACCAACGCAAACGGAGTAAGGTTCGGATCTTAGCACATGATTTCAAGACTTGTGGATGGACGTCAGGAAAGCGGCTTTTCAACTTCACAAACATATTGTTCACAACTTCTGGTTCCCTGTTCAAATCTGTTCGTCCGTGAACTTCAGCAAATATCAGTTCGAATTTAGTGATAATTTCCATAAAACTATCGGAAGGGACGAGCAAACCTCCCCGAAACAGCACGTGTACCCACCCCAGACTTGGTTCATCAGGTGGTATCAACAACTCTCCTGTAGGCGTGCCCAGGGACCTGTGAAATTTTCGGCAGCGATATGCGATGAACCCTGCAACGTATTTGAATCCCTCCACACTACAGTCAGGATTTTCCTGTAAGGATAGATCATCACTATCAACAGCTGGCAATTCAATGTCATTAATATCCTTGTCACCCTCAGTCATCGCCAAAGCTTGTAATATCCGGGAGGATGTTGCCAAAGATAGCCGATGTAACAAAGTCTCCTCCTTCGGCAGGAGCTACAGGTGACTCATTGGAATGAGGAATATCGCTGGAATTGGCTCCTAACAACAACAGTCTGATGCTATTTTTCACATCAGGTGGAGATGGATGATCGTAAAAATGCCCAAGACCTCTTAGGCGCGAAAAGAAATTTTCCAGGCAATCTTGATTCAAACTTGCTGTGAGAATGTATTTAATATAATTAATGTTATTTGTTTTACGTCCCACTAACTACTCTTTTACGGTTTTTGGAGACGCCGAGGTGCGGAAATTTAGTCCCGCAGGAGTTCTTTTACGTGCCAGTAAATCTACCGACACGAGGCTGACGTATTTGAGCACCTTCAAATACCACCGGACTGAGCCAGGATCGAACCTGCCAAGTTGGGGGAAAATGTATTTAACGCCGAAAGATTCCATGTATTTGAACAGCACAAACGAAAAAAGAAACTAGGTCCTCTGACACTCGTTTAAACACCCACGCACTTTAAAGGTAAACAAATACATCCGATACATGTGATAACTGAAGAATTTGCCTCGATCTACCCTGGTCCCGCGTGGCTAGCTGTTCCACCGTAACGTCATGCGCTAAGCGAGGAAAATGCAACACCTTCTGCGCACGGCTGAGTGCACCCCCCTGGGCTGGATGTGCTTTCTGACGCCAACCCCGTTTGTAGGGATGTAATCAGCCTAATATTGCGCGTCCTTGTTGTGGTTGGTAATGTGGTGTGTTGAGCGAATTGAAGAGGAGAGTGTTGGGACAAACACAAACAACCTGTCTCGGAGCCAGATGAATTAATTACACGCGATTAAAATCCCCGAACCAGCCCGGAATCCAACCCGGAACCCTGTGAACCGAAGACCTCGACGCTGACGACTCAGCCAAGGAGTGGGGCAGTTTTTAAAATGAGTATATCTACAGAATATCTTATAAACTTAACATGTTACAGCCGTGAAAATTGGTATCTGTTATCTCCTTTAGAAATAAAGAAACCCTTTCTTTTCCATTTTAAAAAAGGACTGGTTTTCACATGTAGAGTTCCATGTCTCTACATGGTCATCTTAGCCCCAAGAGGCAACGCCACAAACGTGGTTTGCAAAGAGATTCTGGGGCAAATGAAATGCAATTTTTCGGTTTTTTTTTTGCTAGCGGCTTTACGTCGCCGGTAAGTTTTATCATCATCATCATCATCATCATCATCATCATCATCTGTTTACCCTCCAGGTTCGGTTTTTCCCTCGGACTTAGCGAGGGATCCCAACTCTACCGCCTCAAGGGCAGTGTCCTGGAGCTTCAGACTCTTGGTCGGGGGATACAACTGGGGAGTATGACCAGTACCTCGCCCAGGCGGCCTCACCTGCTATGCTGAACAGGGGCCTTGTGGAGGGATGGGAAGATTGGAAGGGATAGACAAGGAAGAGGGAAGAAAGCGGCCGTGGCCTTAAGTTAGGTACCATCCCGGCATTCGCCTGGAGGAGAAGTGGGAAACCACGGAAAACCACTTCCAGAATGGCTGAGGTGGGAATCGAACCCACCTCTACTCAGTTGACCTCCCGAGGCTGAGTGGACCCCATTCCAGCCCTCGTACCACTTTTCAAATTTCGTGGCAGAGCCGGGAATCGAACCCGGGCCTCCGGGGGTGGCAGCTCATCACGCTAACCACTACACCACAGAGGCGGACGGTAAGTTTTATACTTTATGGATTTTCAGATAATGTCTTAGTGCAGTACCGAGGAACAATTCATTTTTATCAACTTGCCAAATCCTCGCGAGCGATGCTGTGGGTAACAGCTAGTACTTTAATATAATGGAAGATAACTTATTAAATACTGTAGGTTTTTTAAAATCTTGTCATCCATATATAAACATGTTTGCTATTAATATAACCCTTTATTAGCACAGACGATGAAACTGATTGATTCGTTTACAGAATCATTTTTTTTAAATTTCTTCGACGGCCTATGTAGAATTCGAGGCGTGGAGTGATGTTAGGATGTCTTAACTGATCATCTTAACAAGTTTCATTGCAATCGATGCCTTCGATACAACACGTTCCAAAAAAACTGCAGCACCACAAAACTTTTTTTTTTAGTATGTATTATTTTACTGGAGAGGAATTATTACCATTAAGTTTAAGAAGTCTTAATAAATAATCCTACTAAGTTTCATAGCCTGGTCCGATCCAAACAGTTCTCTTGTGAGTTGCAGGCGAGTTTTGTAGCAGCTGGATTAGATTAGAATCAGGGCCCTAAAGAACCATGAATAGGACTACTTTCTAGGAGCTTACCTCTAGTTAGAATGGCATTGACGCACTGAATTATCCTGGAGAGTGCTCTTCCAACAGCACAGATTACCGGCATACTGTTGCGACTCATTGAAATTTCAAAGCTGCTTACGTATTTATAGAGTTAATTCATGAAATAGTAGGTTATAGGATTAAATGATTTGGTTTTAAATATGTAATGTGCTTTATAATTAACAAAATTACACAGACACTGAACGCAAATACGAATAGCTGCAGTAACTGGTCGTCATTATGTAATAACATAACCTTATTTTTGGCAATATTCTACGACAGTGAGGTTTGTGACGTAGTTATGGGCTGAACTAAACCCTTATCCAATACAGTACATTTAAGCCCTGGAACCTATGTAGAAGCCTCGGTGGTTCAGGCGGCAGCGCGCCAGCCTCTTACCGCTGGATACCGTGGTTCAACTCCCGGTCACTCCATGTGGTATTTATGCTGGACAAAGCGGAGGCAGGATAGGTTTTTCTCCGGGTACCCCGGGTTTCCCTGTCATCTTTCATTCCACCAACACTCTCCAATCTCATTTCATTTCATTAATCATTCATTAATCATTGCCCCAGTGGAGTGCGACAGGCTTCGGCAGCCAGCACAATTCCTATCCTCGCCCCTAGATGGGGACTTCATTCATTCCATTCCTGACCCGGTTGAATGACTGGAAACAGGCTGTGGATTTTCAAACCTGTCTAGACCTCGATTGGTGTCCAGCCAGTCGGCTTGCAGGTATAGGCTGGTGTTGACAGATGCTTTGAGGAGTAGCTTGACGGGGTTAACAAGAAACTACATGGGAAAGTTCGAACTTTTTGGAGAATAAATGTATAGTTGAAGAAAGGAAAAGTATATAAAATGCATCAAATTGAAAAACTCTCTAGACCTCGGAAAAGTAATACCGTCAAGATCGGAGAAGAACGAAGTATGTTCCAAGGTACCGGAATTTTGTTCCAGGGGTTCCTTTACGTGTTGGTAAATCCACCGACATGAGAACTGAGCCTGGATCAAACCTGCTGTCTTAGCCACCTAGCCCGGCGCAACTGGGAGATATCTCGGTGACAATGTCTGCTTACAATAGTATAATAAAAATAAAATTTAAATTACATAATAACAAACAATTACACAATTTCATGGAAACGAAACTACTACTATTTCTTCTTTTTCTTCTTCATCATAATATTCTTCTTCTTCTTCTTCTTCGAGATTATCCCGCTTTGCTGCAGAGCCCACTGTTTTTCATGCCAATCCCCACTTCTGTCGATCAAGGGCATCACGAGGAGAGACATTGGGGTGTGCTATGTCATCTTTAACCCGATCAAGCCACCGCTTCTTAAGTTGCCTACGGGGCCGATGTCCATCTGGGTTGAGGCGCTGGGCAGCATGACATGACTGTACCAGCATAAACGAGCACTCCACATTTTCTCGGTTATGAGAGCAACTACCATCATCACTCGGATCACGTCGTGTCAGACCGAGTGCCAGCGAAGCATATGAATCTTCTGACGTATAGTGCTTGTTCATGTTCAACAGATGTTGGCCAGCAATCAGAAACAGAGAAAGAGTACGATACTCCTGTAAGCATTGGCCTTCAGGTGGATGGGTATCTTGCGATCAAAGAAGACTCCGCTAACTTGCCTACACTTCGGCCACCTCGCGCAAACACGAGCACGGGCATGAGGTAGCGTTTCACCGTTCGATCAGATCAGGCAGCCAAGGTATCTACACTATTCAACTTTCTTGAGACCCAGGTATCTGCGATCCGCACTCCGTGCATTTGGTTTTTATAGTGTTCAGCCGTAGTCCATTTTCTACTAATTTGGTGTCCCACTCCTGCACTTCTGCTTGAGGAGAATGTCGTTATTCTGCGACCAACCGGAAATCATCAGCATGTAGGAGTGTCCATGGATGTGGGGTTTGGATATTAGGTGTTCTCGCATCCATACACAGTATGAAGAGCAGGGGAGAAAGGGCCGAACCTTGGTGGACTTCAACTCGAATGGGGAAAGGAGGAAAGATCCCTGCTTGGCATCGCACCACACTGCTATATTTACAATAGAGGAAAATAGTCCAATGGGCTTACACCTCGGGAACACCATACTATCAAAGTACTTGCCAAATAATTTTGTAAAGAACTCGATCAAACGCCTTCCCCAAGTCCAAAAGGCTGTATGGACAGGTTTGTTCTTTTCATTTCTGTGAGCAGTCTGGTAGCATGTATGTCATCCGTTGTCCCATATCCCTTCACAAAGCCATAGTGCATGTAAGTTTCACAATGTCACGGAGGCGACTGCCAAGAATGGGCTCAAAGATGTTCATAGCGTGACACAGCTGGCAGATCGGCCTATAGCTGACGCATTCACTAGCATCACACTTCCCATGAAGGTTACTGGTCAAGACTTCGTTAAAACCACCCAATTAAAATACTTCGTTTCTTACATCACCTAGGGTGACGAAACATCCCTTAATGATTGAGCACGAGTAAACTCACTGTGGATGAAATGGCTGCCAGTGAGTAGCAACAGTTGTGGCTTTAGTACTTTCAATACATCAAGGGGAATGTTCAGAATGTTCGCCAGCCTCAGTAGCAATCCCTCCATGGAATGGAAATGATTAATAATCCGTTGGTCGTTAGGACATACGAAACTCGACTACGTCAGAAGTGGCCATATCAGGCAACGGATGGGAGTTGTACCAATTTTGGGCAGGATGCGAGAAGCTCGCTTCAGATTGTATGAATATGTCACGAGGAGAGACGGTCGATCAATTATTAAGGCAGCTGTCCAGTAAAATCCAGGAGCAAATCGACCATGCGGCCGTCCCAAGAAACGGTGGTATGATCGTTTTAAGGAAGACATGGATATAGTGGGTGTCAGATCTAATGATGTCATTAACAGGACCAAGTAAAGAATGGCGTTCAAAGTAGCGGAACCTGAATTGTCGGGGGAAGACGCTAAGATTATTATTATTACTATCATCATCATCATCATCATCATCATCATCACACTAATAAGCAGTTCAAATTCGTTGTGCGTTAGCAAGCGTGTGTATGGACCGTTCGCTACCAATACCACAGGAGAACTGACTAAGCAGTGCCTATTACTTAGTGTATGGATTTAAGTGTCGTGAATGTCCGAGAACATGTTCGGCTCGAAGTGGAGCGGGAGGGGAGAGAGGAAACATCGTGCGAGAATGAACTTTTCGGGCCAAGGAGGGGAGATAAGGGACAAATCGCGCAGGAATCAAGTATCAGAAGTTAACTTTCGGTCAGTGGTGGTGCTAGATTATTTTATGTCTTGGTATTTATGATGTATAGACATTCATAATTTTCGTGCCGAATCAAATAATATTTTTCCAATGAGTAATAACAGGTGTGGCTTTATATGCAGCCATAATGTCTTCTTTTGAACAGGTCAGACCAGCATGTGATTTGGATCTTGTAAGATACCGCAGTTTTTGTTGTGGTTGTTGTTGTTGTTGACCATGTTCCCCGTCTTCAGGTTGGTCTTGAAACGTGAAACTCCCTTCCTAAGCCTGTTCAACGGTTTCTAAGTTCCCTACAGTAAGCAAGCCATGACCTTGTTCTCTAAGAGAGAGGTGATTGGATCCTTAACTTCTATTCTCAACATCTTCACAGAGAAAATTTCTAATGAACCTCTGAGGGCTGCTACTCACCTCAAAAAGCTAGATTCCTTATTTACACAACAGTCACACTTCTTGCTGGGACCGGAGTAATTCCAAATATCCAAAATCGCCATCCTACTGAATTCTTACACTAAACGAACGTTGTTTAGACTTACATTTTAACCCATTTTATTCTACAACATTTCTGGTAAACCAAACACCAACTGAAATATTTAGAATTTTTGGGGGGCATGCTTCCTGACAAACCCCAGAGGAATTTTGGAAGGATATGCACTTTAAAATGATCTTAAAGTTGGTACATTCTAAATGTAAAGTTTTATTGAAATAACTCCAGTAGTATTCCCGTTAAAAGCGTACAAATAGACAGACACACAATACTTTTTTTTAAGATGCGCATTTGTCTTAAGTAGTCTAAAACTTGCAAAAGAAATTGGGTGAAGTCTGTGCCCGAGCAAGGACCGCAGGTCCTTTGGGCTCAAAATAGGTCGCGTAGGTGTAGGTTTTCTTTTACATGGGTTCTCCTTTCGTATTTGTTGTAAAAGCACACTATGTCCGATTTCATTAATTCGATTACATCTTCTCGAGTATCTTTGAGCGTATATGAACCTCCATGGGCTGGACAGGAGCATCAGACGTACTCGGCTTTCTTATCTTTTATTTAGGCCCTCCAACACAAAGCCTCGGATATTCTGTGATTTTTTAAATTCCGCTCGACTCATTCTTTCCTCTCGTTTCCATTTGTGGTAGGCTTGGACAATATTTAGATTTAACTATTGAGGCACCGAAAATTTACACAAAATTTACAACTATTCCGGAAATTTTCTCGTACGGCACCTCACAGCACGCGGTCCCGATTGTACTAATTTTACAGCACGCTCTGAACTCCGATTTTACCACAAAATGGCGGATACGCACGACGCACACTACTGCACAATCTGCCTACTACATATGGAACTTTTTGGATCTTCCTCTCTTCCAGTCAGTTTTTATACTTTTGCCAGCGTTTTAATTTTGAAATAATTGAAGGAAATCTGGTGTAGTTACTTCTTTGGACACGCGAATTTTTATCGAGGGACGCATAAACCACAGACTTACTCCACGTCAAAATCACTAAATGTGTGGAGTGAATTGGCATAAACAAAAGAACAAGAAAAGCAACGAAAAACAGACTAATTTTGAATTATAAATAGGTGGATCGATCGGGGGCCGTGAAAGTACAAATCATATATATACTCCAGTACTTTTTTCGTTATTGTTCTAAGGAGAAGAGCATTGAAAATATCAGCCCATCTCAAACGTAATACAAATATTTGTTGATAGCGATAGTTACTCTGAGATGCATAGTATTCGGCTCACCATCCATACCAAGTAGTCCTTATTGAATGCTGTTCCATTAAAAAAATTGGTATAACCCATGGAACTGCAGCATTTTAAAATTTCGTACAACCGAGGAAGTGGCTGGGCGGTTTTGGTCACGTAGCTATCAGCTTTCATTCGGTAGATGGTGGGTTCGAACCCCTCTATCGGTAACCCTAAAGATGGTTTTCCATGGTTTCCGATTTTCACCGAGCGAGTTGGCCATGTTGTTAGGGTCTCGCAGCTGTGAGTTTGCATTCGGGAGATAGTGGGTTCGAATCCCACTGTCAGGTGTTCTGAAGATGGTTTTCCATGGTTTACCATTTTCACACCAGGCTGTACCTTAATTAACGCCACGGCCGCTTCCTTCTCACTTACATCCTTTTACTATCCCATCGTCGCGCTAAGACCTGTCTGTGTTGGTGCGAATTAAAGAAGTTTGTAAAAAAAAGAAGAAGAAATTTTATACACATTCATGTGGCTATTATTAGACCGGTGCATCCTATGCAAAGTAGATCTCCTGCTTGTTAGCATGGAGTAAGTTGAAGAAATGTTTAGGACAGTACGCACATCTAGTCTCTAAGCAGAGGTAATTTACCGTTCAACGACTCGGCAGCGTCCTGGCCTTCGGTTCAGAGGGTCCCGGGTTCGATTCCCGGCCGGGTCGGGGATTTTAACCTTAATTGGTTAATTCCAGTGGCACAGGGGCTGGGTGTATGTGTTGTCTTCATCATCATTTCATCCTCATCACGACGCGCAGGTCGCCTACAGGCGTCAAATAGAAGGACCTGCACCTGGCGAGCCGAACCCGTCCTGGGATATCCCGGCACTAAAAGCTATACGACATTTCATTTCATTACCGTTCAATTATAAAATCCGGCCGGGAACTAAACGAGGAACACGACTACCGAAGACGGTGAATTCACTAGTAAAATAACAGATATGCGAAGACTTAAAGAAGTCTTATTTCACTATGACGCGCGACGGTTTAAGTTTACAGCTTGTGCGCCCCGACGATTTCGTTTCTCCGTCATCCCTTTATGAAGGTATGGATTTGAATTGCCTGAGATGATCGCGTAGCAAGCAATAGGTATAATAATAAGTCAGGAGTTTGAAACCTCTTTAACGGCTGAATAACATCGACGGAAACAATGCAATGAAATTGCGACATCCCCTGCAAGCAGCATCTAAACACCCAACCATGCTACCGTAACTAAAGAGACGATAGCAAAAAGAAGAATGGATGTATGCAGCTATAAAAGACGGAGGAGTGCAAAGCTGAGATATCAAATGGTCACCCATTTTATTGCTGGTTTCAAAAGTCTAGGTTAAAGATACTGTGTCGACAAACGTATTCCGTTGCTTGAGATTCACATTCACAATTGAAGAAAAGTCATCAGATTGGGAATATGTCCTCGCAACACCATTGGAGTCACCTAATAATAGATCTTTTGATGCTTCAGCCCGGATGGGCCTTGGACTGCTAAGCGACCACTTCTTGCAGAATTCGAGTTGACACATGATCAGCGCGATGAATCCCCTCGGCCGTTATTCTTGGCTTTCAAGACCGGGGCCGCTATCTCACCGTCAGTTAAATTCTCAACTGTTCTCACGTAAGATGAGTAGACCTGGAGCCAGCCCTCACATCTAGGTAGAAATCCGTGACCTGGCCGGGAACTTAACCCGAGGCCTCCAAGTAAGAGGTAGGCTCGCTACACCTACATAAGAAAAATCACAGTTTAGAATTGGTCCCTAAAAGGCAAATATGGCAGATCTAAGTAATATCTATCAGTGCTGCCAAAAAAAAAAAAATAACCAAACATCGCCAAAACAAACCGTCCTATTGTTCCTGAGCAGAGTTTCCTGTTTCACCGTCAAATGAACTAACACTCAGTGAGCATGGGAGGTTGAAACTGACGCGTAAGTCACGCAGGTGGCATCGTATGAAAATATCTATAATCGGGTAGGAATTACACCAGCAGATGTCCAGAACCGGGTGATCTTCAGATTCAAAGTTTACAAATGGCAAGTTGACCAAGAGGAAAAACTAAAGAAGAAGACCGTAACAACTTGGTCCGAAGACAGAAATAAATATGGGCCCAAAGGAAGGCAAATGCATGCCTCCAAGTACTCTGCGTAGTCCCAAATGGTCCTCATCGTATTCTAAAGGGTAAGTCTTGACGCTGCAGCCATAGACGTTCATCTTGAGCCAGTATTTTCAATTCAGCGTAGGATAGCAGTTCATCCTCAGAAGCAGGTTCTTGAAATAAGACACTCTGGGTCATCCGCTTCCTCTTTTTCCAGCAATTTTTCCTTCAATTATGTTACAAAGCAACTCCTCATGCCGCAGAATGTGACCAATAAATGTTATTTTCCGTGTTTCAATTTCAGTCATCAGATTCCGTTCTTCTCCTAACTCTCTAAGGACTTCGGCATTGCTCTTCATGGTACTATTCGCAAATAATAATAATAATAATAATAATAATAATAATAATAATAATAATAATAATAATAATAATAATAATAATAATAATAATAATAATAATAATAATAATAATAATAATAATAATAATAATTGTTCCGAGGTATCTGTGGAACAGCAGAGGTGAAAGAAGGTGCTGGGATGAATAGGTCTTAACTTACGAAATTAAAGTTAATTTAAAATTTAACAAAGGTTATATTTTCTTTTCAAGATCAAGAAATAACAAGAATGACAGGTACTCAGTAGCATATCAACAAATTAAGAATGTACAATTGCAATTTGTTAATGGATTTGGGCTTCGAGCCCCCAGACACGCAATCCTTGAGCAATGAGCCCAACTTTACACATGAACAAGGTTCAACAAAGGGTCAGAAAACCCCCAATCATGCCAAGGAGCACTAGCTCCCAATTACCCAGTTAAGCCTGCTCGAGGCACACAGAAACCAAATTTAAGAAAGAGCAACCTGCTCACAAAGTTCAAGCCTATTCAAAGGCCACACCAAACTCAACCTTCAAGCTGCCCTCCAGGCACACAAGAACAGGGGTAAAAATACCCAACCTACTTAGGCCTATTCAGTAAAGAAACAGGACAATTACGTGGCCCCAAAATACCAACTTGAGTGGAGGCGTAACTTGCACTCCTAATACACCTTTTTAAAACCTATTTGGCACTAGGCCGCTTATGCAAGGGCTAATCCCATACTACGTAGGTGACACGATAGGAAAACTTTATTACATTACGAAGAGAAGGGAAACTGTTATGAAAACGTAGTCACCTCAAAACAATATGAGTGGGATCTCGAGAGGGTTAGGCACTCTCTATCCCAATTTGTAGTTAAAGAGACAGAATTTATACCAAGTGTCTTTTACATTTTAAAGGAAAGTTAGGCCTACATGATAAAAGTTTCGAACCTGCCCCGAGGGTTAAACTGCTGAGCTAGCGAGCAAAGAAGTTATTAAAAGGCCATTACCTGATGGATGAACTGCTGCCCGAAGAAAGAGGCGCTTCCCGCCCCCTGCTACATAATCACACTAGGATAGATGTTACTGAAGTGGCCCCGAGACAAGAAAATCAGCAGTTTATATACCCTCGTGGAACATTCGAGACCTTTCATGAATGATAACAACCCGCCCATAAATTTTTATTGGGCGGCTAAAGATTACAAGTCAAAACTGAAGAAGACATCTAGGATTGGTGGAAAATTAATTACAGAAATTACTCATTGGTCAAATTCAAAACTGGCGGAAAGAGAAGGGTTATACTGCCAACCCAAAAAATGAATGAAAGAAATTTAACAAAGAAAAAACTTATGAATACCTAATTTCTTCAAAAAACAGTTCCTTCACTTCGCACTAGGGTGCACAATTATCCTTCTTAAGTAGTGCCATCTAGACGAGAATGTCCACACTACTTGCTATAGACATAGTTCAAAACACTTCGAAATTTACAGTAGAGACACCTTCCGAGAAACTTTTGAATTAACATGGTTGTTAAAGTTCAGGCTTCCTCCAGTAGATGAGTTTCAACTGGCGCAATGTTTGAATTAGCAGCGTGAAGGTGTACCGCCCGGTACAATAATAATAATAATAATAATAATAATAATAATAATAATAATAATAATAATAATAATAATAATAATAATAATAATAATAATAATAATAATAATAATAATAATAATAATAATAATAATTGTACCGGGAGGTACACCTCAACACCGCTCATTCAAAACAAGTGCCAATAAAGAACTCTCTCTATCGAACAACACGTGAAATTGCTACTACATAAAGTTGGGACATTAATCAGAAGATGTCACTACTGAAGTATTGAGTAATTGTGTTATTGTGAAGTTGTCTAAACTGACTGGATTTATTTGCTTTGTGTTTGTTTACTTCAAGAAGTTTGAACATTTCTCCATAGATATTATTACAAAAACTGAGGTCATGCATGCACTCTGGTGCAAGGTAAAAGAATTTGTTAATGAAAGAAATTTTGTGTTTAGGGGTTTTCTCAAGTAAATTAACTTTCATTTTTTAAATATATATTTCAGAGTTTGCAACACTTCTTTCTCATTCCGCCAGTTTTGAATCTGGCCAATAGGAATTTTCTGTAATTATTTTTCAGCCTATCACAGGCTTCTTGTTTGCTCTTTGGGTGTAACTTTTGATTCTGCCAATAGAATTGAGAAGGTGTGTCCGGATTAGTCCAGAACCCTCTAGAACCGTCCCATCGCGTATTTAAACCGCGCCTTTTATGGCTACCTTGTCTATTGATCACCGAATTTCTGAGTGTGTGTGTTAAGATAGGAGGCGGGGCGCCTCATTCTTCGCCAGGCAGTCCAGCAGCCAAGGTAATGTCCGCCAGGCTTATTTTTCTGTAGCTACCTCCGCAGACATACACGAGGGCACGGTTCAGATTTCTAATTATGTAACCTCCTGTTTCCCAAAATACAAACCTTCATTCGGCTAATGTAAAATTTCATAATTTCTTAAAACCGTAAATCGGGGATAGAGAGTGCGTTACCCTCTCGAGTTTACCTTCAATTTAATTTGAGGTGACTATGATTTTGTAACTTTTTCTTTTTTGGTAAAGTGTTAAAATTAACCTTCATTCCAATTAGGGTTTTAAATTAAAGTTTCTAGGAGAACAAATGTATATCTCCTGTCATTTTGTGTTCGGGCCAGTAATTTAACCTGTTCTTCTTTCCACGAAGGCCCAGTAGGTTGGGTAATTGATACCCCTGAAAAAATTAAGTTGTAAATTGTGCCTAGAGATGCCAGAGATTGTAAAGGTTTGTGTAAGGTTGCCCTAAGCGAGCTGTAAGAGATTAGTTAAAGTTGGAGAGCATGTTAGCTCTTTTCTGTGTTTTCTAAATTCAGCTGCAATATTGAGGTGCGCCTCTGGGAGGCTGTAAAGTTGTTGGAGCAAAGTGCTCTTCCGGTTCTTGTCTAAACATTGAGATTTTGCAAAATTATGTAAACTGGATCTAGTATCTCAGAATTTGTAAACTATGGGCTTGAAGCCCAAAATTTGTTAAATTTCCTTTTCTAGATTTCTCTATTTTACTATCCGAATTTGTCATTGTTATTTCACTGAGTGAAAGGGTGTTAAGTTTGCTTTTTTGAAAAGAAATATAACCTACGTTAAGTTTAATTTTTTTTAAATATCGTAGTTAGACCCATCCCACCCAGCACCTTCTTTCACCTCTTTCTGCTCCACGGATATATCCGTATCAGTAATAATAATAATAATAATAGAGACAGAAAAGCTTTTTTTTGGAAAATTTGCAGGTGAACTGGCCTAAAGACCAGATGTCGACAAAGAATGGGAAAAAGCGGGTGAAATGTTCCCTGAACAGAGGATTGCTATGTGTGATCCAAGTGGTGAACACAAGAAATTACAGAGTATGTGGTGAATGAACCTAACTTAACCAATTGTCATTGTTGTGTATGCAATATAGAATAGGAAAAAATGAGACAAATAACCTGAATGTTCAGCACTACTGTCCACGGACTACAAGGTGACATGCGATCTTATTGGTAGGATTATTACATCGTGGAGTTGCCATCAGAAATGGTTTGGTCACATTATCACTACAACCGTACTATTCCTGCAACAGATACAAGATACCTCGTATACTGGGACAATAGCATCTTGACAGACACATAACAGACCAAATATATCTCTAAGGGACAGTACTGGATGGTCGATTTTGCAGTGTCTTGTACTGTACCATAGTTAGTTCAAATATTCGAAAATATAGAAATATCAAGTGCTCTCCACTACATATACTTAAAACATCCAGAAATATTTAGTTATCAGCTCTTGCAGAATTATGAGGAAGTTCCTCAACGAAAGTTCAATAAAAATGTAGAAAATAACCTATTGTTTTAAGTATAATTGTGTTTCATATTATTTATCCGTGCAATTACGCTAATGTACCAAATAAGAAAAGTCTGTGAGCTAAACAAATAATAATAATAATAATAATAATAATAATAATAATAATAATAATAATAATAATAATAATTAGAAGAAGAAGAAGGCACGGTCCCCTAATGGGAATGATACTTCGAAGTTGATTAGATAATAATAATTATGATTCCTATTACTATTATTATTATTTAGAAGACTTCTCGGTTTGGCAGTTAACTAAATCAGACAAACTGAACAATGGAAGTACAGTGAAATGCGAGATTCCGTGATAAATGTTGCCAATAACGGCTAAATCATCTCATTTACAATCGTCACTGCAATGGGATTTGAAGCCCCGAGGTGAGAGCTGAAGCTAGCATTAACACATGGGAACTATCCATAATCAAGCCAGCTAGCAATATTGAGTTAACAGCATAATAGGCAGCCGTAACACGGTTTCGAACAGGCAAAACATCTCATCATCAAGTAATGACAAGGAGCAACATTTCATAACCGAGCTACTTACTCTCCACAAACCACAGATGGCCAATTAGTATGACAAAGAATGTCTGAACTTACAGTACACATCAATTTGCTATCAGTACGGCTGTCGGAATGTTAAGCTAATGATAATCAATTTGATACCAGTATAGTGGTCGAAACTTTTAAGAACGAGTGAGATGGCTACGCGATACGAGATCGCGTAAGTTCAGGAACTCTTAAATATAGATTCAGTCGTTGATAAGGACGTCTTCGCTCAAACTCCACAAAAACCCACATAACACCATTTAGCTCAACTTCCTTCACTTCAAGAGGTCGAAACAGCCATTAGATATCTAAAAATCAACAAAGCAGCTGGTTCATACGGAATCTCTGCCAACTTCATTAAAGAAAGCGGTCACGTAGTAGCTAAATATATGGATATTTCTATTGCCAAATTTCTGAACAATGAACCATTTCTCTGACTTACTAAATGACCTACCAAAAAGGTCTTCGAAGTTCTTACTTGAGGATGTGCTGCATGACATCATGAGTGCTTCTGTTCTCGGAAACAACGAACCTGGAGAGCGCTTTCAGATAACAACAGGTCATAAGAGGGGATATGTAATTGCTGTACCTTTCTTCTCCATATTTGCGAGTAATATACTGTATTTGGTTGAGGAAAGATTGAAAGTATAGCATCCACAAAGACAACAATAATCTTGTTCTAAGCCATACGAAGGATGAATTAAAAACTACAGTGACATTATTTTATCTGTTCGGGGGATTCTCACTCGCCCAGTTGCCGGCGCTGCGAGACTGTGTCCCGCCAAGCACTTTGCCGTTATGGGCTTCTTGGCGCCACAAGCTCCCCTCCTATGCAGTCTGCTGAGAGCTCTATCAGCGTAAGGTTCATTTTAGTCAAGTGTTCAAGTGTTTAGTGCTCAGTGTGTTGTTCCAATGACATTTTCATTACGTGAGCGTGTGTATATACATAATACCTTCATAAATTGCAGGAAATTTTGTGCGAAAACACGCGCTGGCCGCATTACGTTAAAGTGCTTGGTGGGAGACAGGCTCGCAGTGCAGGTGACCGGGCAAGTGAGAATTTCCCGAATAGATAAAATAATTCCCCTGTAATTTAGTAGCCACCATCTTCAAGAAAAGAGAGATACGGTTCAATGCAGCCATTATCGAGGAATATACTACTTTATTTTGTTGGAATTATTTTCAGCAATTTTCGTCTGGTCGTCTGTTACTACTCACACAAGAGTCCCTACCCGATACCCATAGTGGTTTAGGCCTAACCGAGGCAATCAAGGTAGTCTTCACTGTCAGGCAGATGCAAGAAATTTACAAAGAACAAAAGTTTGAATGGTGTTCATAGATCTCGGCAAAGTCTTCATCTCTGTAAACCAAAAAGCTCCTCGAAGTCCTTACTTGAGGGTACGCTGCATGACATCAAGAGTGCTTCTGTTCTCGGAATCAACGAATCTGGAGAGTGCTTTCAGATAACGGCAGATGTCAAGAACGGATGTGTAATAATTGCTGTACTTTTCTTCTCTATATTTGAGAGTAATATACTGCATTTTACTGAGGAAATCGAAAATATGGTATCCACAAAGACAACAATATTCTTGCTCTAGACCACACGTAGGATGAATCAAAAACTATTTCGAATGCACTTAATCACGGATATACCAGTAACTGGTTGGGAATTAATATTAACAAACCACAAGCAACCTGCACCAAATTCACACCAAGCAGCTCCTTTCACCGCGAGATGCCATGGAACAATTTCCTTACCTTGGGAGCCAACTATCGACAAATCGTAACATAGACGTTAAAATACAATACCACCTTAGATGTACTAGTGTGGCGTTTGGTGGTCTCTTTAGACAACCATGACCTCAGCATCCGTACAAAGTTATGTTAGGAACTAATGCTATAGTGACACCAACACTTATTTATGGATGTAGGACTAGGAGTATAGAACTCACTTAGAATGTCTAGAGAAAATAAAATAGTACGAGCGTTGACTTAGAAGAAAGAATAAAATGGCATGAACGTTGAAGAAACGCCGTATCCTGCAAGAGGACAATACAACGAGCACTGAAGCAATGATTATCACACAAACTTCGTGGGGCCTGCCACATCGTACGCAAGCGCAATACAAGCCTCAATTGAAAGATAGACTAGGTAAGTAGGGAGGACAATAAAAACTATGCAAGGACGTTCTAAAGTGTCAAACTGACATCAGCAACTGGGAGGATGTAATTTCTGATCGGCCGATGTGGCGATAGCATTTTAAACAACAGTGAGGAAGGTACGAGTCCGACAAAAGAGATCATAGAATATAACAAGAATTTCACAGAATAAATAAATCCCAAATTCTACAACAACACGGAGCTTTGGTACATATGATGTTGCTGCACTATGTCAGTGAACCCATAATAAGCAACACTGATCCACTCCCAAGACGTTGTGTACTATGAGGATAATGACGGTGACGAGTTGTTGAGTTGTTAACTTGTATTCGGGAGATGGTGTGTTCGAATCCCATTGTTAGCATCTCTGATTTCTCCGGTCACCTCGTTTCACGACTGGTAAATACCTTCATTCCTCCATTCCTTCCTTTCCTTCCTTCCTTCCTTCCTTCCTTCCTTCCTTCCTTCCTTCCTTCGTAGTACTGGCCCACCTCCACACCAGCATTGTAGAAAATTTGTATGCGTTAGTGAAACTTTAAAATAATAGCAAAATATTGTTTTAGGTTATTAAAAACAACTTACTATCAGTACATAACTTTTATGTTACGAAATATAAGAAGAAGCACCTTAAGTCATGTGTGTAGGAGATCAAAGAATTTTATCGACTGAGTCTCACTTAGCCTTGTTTGTTCTGAAGTACCGATACCTGTCCCAGGGTTAAGGAAAACATTTATCTCGTTATTATTATTATTATTATTATTATTATTATTATTATTATTATTATTATTATTATTATTATTATTATTATTATTACACTCTGTCTCAAGCGAAGCTCTTTTCTGGCTCTCAACTTCTGATAGTATATGGAACTTTAGTTATGAACTCGAGATGGTAGTTGTACATATTGTATATAATATTGTATTCATCATACGCTAAATAAATAAATAAATAAATAAATAAATAAATAAATAAATAAATAAATAAATAAATAAATAAATAAATAAATAAATAAATACATTTATTATTTAATTAATTAAATAAATATTATTACTATTACTATTATATTTAATTTGTAACTTGGGACTAGAGGGTAATGTATTATGTGAGTTGGAACATTAAAAAATATGACCACAATCGGTACTTGCACACGAATTCTCCACTCTCAATAAAGGCACGTTGACTGTGGTGTTCATTCTGCTTAGACTCCAGTAAACTGGACCTCATGATGGATTTTCACATGGTTGTTGAATTCAAACCCACCTACATCGTCCCTCGCATAATCATCACCAGCTGCTGGGATTAGGGCCATTCCCTTCCTCTTCATCCAATCCCCCCTTTCACTTCAGACACAAGCCGAAGACTTACATGTGTCAATGAGAAGAGGAAATCCTTCTAGAGGTAATCTCTACCCTGCGAAACGTGGCTACGAAAATCATACAATATAACTTATAAATGGGAGCGAATTCCACACAGTTGCGCTCAAAAGTTGAAGACACGTCCGAATACCACGAAATACGACCTAGAACTTAAACGTCTACCCAAGAAAGTGTTTTTTCCCTAGATACTTGCATCTAGTAAGTGCATGTATTTTTGCAAGTTTTAACTGAGATTGGCCTGAAATTGTACGAATTATCGATTTCTAATCTATTCCAATGCATTTTGTGGTGGATAATTGTCACAATTTTTCTCAGTGTGCCATAAAGTGATATTTTAGCATCACTTGTTGTGGTAATGGTGGTGATTATTGTTTTTAAAGGAAAATGAAACTGGGCAAACATCCACTCTTAAATCTGATCAGAGCAAAAAGCGGAGGAGGTCCGATACTTCGAAGAGAAAGGGTATTTATAAATGAAAGAGAAGGTCCATGGAAGAGGTGAAAATTAAAAATTTACTAGGCTTCTCAAATTTATAACTATCATGTTGGAAGATAACAAATGCTGAACAAGTGAGGTCGGATAGGAAAGATAACAATGAGGAGCCTGGCACCTTGTCCTTAGGAGTAACTCTTTTCACTGGCCTTGGCTTGAATGTTCCATTCAGAGACGGATAGTTAGACAATAACACGGGATATTACAAGTATCTTAACTCTATGAATGCCACAGGTTTTACTGTGGTGTCAGCAAAAGTTTAACATTTGAATACCACTGAATCAATGACATTACTCTTGCAATTAGTAGTAAATATTCACATTTAATACATTATTTTAAAGAGGCGCATCTGCGCATTTTTTTGGAAATTAACTGTTTGTTGAAGAAAAGAAAAATATTTTAGTAAATGGTGCATTTTAAGTTATTTATTCAGTGTTCAAAGTAACATTTAACCTCTTGGTAGTCTTCTCTGTTCCATAAACCACAACGGAACGACAATCCAGAGAGGTTAGAAAGAAAGAAATATAGAAAGAAAGTCAGTACATCTCCAAATCTTAACTTCGGAATGTAGTTGAGTAAAATGTCACAATATGTCACTTATAACCATGAAAGTGCTGTTTAATTAAACGCCGACTTTTTTGAAACTGGCACTAAAGAACAGTCAGTATGATCAAAATATCGACCCTAGGAATTTGTTGGGATAAATGAACTCAAGAGATCATTTAATTGCACAATGTTTCTTATCCCAACATGATAACAGTAACAGGAACTCAGACTCTCAGAATTTGAGAACATTTAGAACCCTGCGCTAGAGAGCGGTATTGTGGAATACGTTAAAAAAGGTTGGAATCAAATACAATTTTGTTTTTCGTCGCACCGACACAGATAGGTCTTATGGCGACGATGGAATAGGGAAGGAAGCGGCGTGGCCTTAATTAAGGTACAGCTTTGCCTGATATGAAAATGGGAAACCACGGGAAACCACGGGAAACCACGGGAAACTGACAGTGAGGTTTGAACCTATTATCTCCCGAATGCAATCTCACAGCTGCGCTAACTACACGGCCAACTCGCTCGGTGGAATCTAATCTGTCAGTGACAATATAAATCCACTATATTATTTGGCATGTTTCGGCAACTTATTTACTGTCACTGCCATAAACTGAGCAGAAACATTAATGAAAACTATATTTTGCTCTATCCTGCGTTTGTGAGCAAGTACAAATATACTGCATCCATCAATAGATGGTAATGGGTAGCAATGGAATATATACATAGGGCATAGCAATCCCTCTTTAACAGCAAAGCAAATATTTACTGGTCACAGTTTCACGTTATCAACGAGTTCGGAAAATACTGATGAAAAACAAGCATGAGTCTGCGTGCATTTATCGTTTGAATGATGTACGAAATAAATAAACACTGCTCAAAGACCACAAGTTCCATTTTTAATTGTTATTTCGTGAAAAGGACTGCACAGAGAAATAACCATTATGAAGTGCTATTGGATATTCCAAAATTCATTAGCGACTATACGAACCGCAAAGTACCAGTAAATACAGTTATCATTAAAACCTCTAGCTATTTCGGTGGATCGTTAACTAACAGCGTCTTTATTTGATCCAGCAAGCTGAGTGTCGGGAGAGAGTGCTTTATAATATGTATTATTAAAGGGTCAAATTCGGCGCTCTTTAACGACTACTAATACTATCTGCCTTTGTGGTTAAGCGGTGTCGTTGTCATCCCAAGATAAAGCTTCAAAAATCTTACTACATGTCATAATACATTTTTGGTTTCTTAATGACATGAGCTGGCTCACACAAGAATACGTACGACAAAATGTACTTTTCAGACTGGGAGCCGTCCAGTAGAGTAGCCCCTTCGCAGCCAGATGTCAGTATAATACGAACGACGCTATTACTGTGCAAATCAACTAAATGGCATAATTCCAAATATACTATCAGCAGCTGAGTAGGCTATTTTAGATTATTATTATTATTATTATTATTTAATAATAATAATCCATCTCCTCGGCTGAATGGTTAGCGTACTAGTCTTTGGTTCAGAGAGCCTCAGATTTAATGCCCACCAGAGATGGGGATTTCTTACTTCTTTTCTTCTTCTTCTTCTACTACTATCACTTTTCACACACACTCCGATGGAGTTGCTGGTATGAACTGTGCATCACATGTAGACTTGACCCTGTTTTACGGTCGAATTCCCTTCATGAAGCCAACCATTCGTGTAGGGATTTATTCAGCATTGCGTGTCATTGCGGTGATTGGTAGTGGTGTGTGTATGTGTGTGTGTGTGAAGAAAAAGTGTTGGTAAAAACACAAATGCCCAGTCTCTGTGTACGAGGAATTATCCATATGCGATTAAACTCTCCGAATCGGCCGGAAATCAAACCTGGGACCATCTGATCCGACGGTCTCAACGCTGATCTTCCTGCCAAGACGCCGGACAGCCGGGAATTTTAACTGAGCAAGTTGAATTCCTCTGGTTTGAAACTAGGTGTTTCCGCTCATCTTAATTCACTTCTCTCCATCAACATAAAACACTTCACATCACCAACCATCTCAGAAATTCGCAACAGTGAATACATTCCTTCTCATGGGGTTGGCAACAGGAAGGGAATCCGGTCGTAAAAACTGAGCCAAATTCAAATCAATTTCCAACAGCAATAAATTGGTTGAGTGATAATAATAATAATAATAATAATAATAATAATAATAATAATAATAATAATAATAATAATGTATATGCTTTGCGTCTATTCTGTTAACGCCAGAGTATCGGATTTTTTCTGAAAGAGTTCCTTAAACTGTTAGAAGCCAACGACATGGAGCTGTATTTATACATATGTTACTGATCTTAGCAGACTGATCTGGTTACAAACTACTGAGATGTTCCTATCTGTTTGACTGAATTTACACACATATGTATATAAAACTGCATTTATATTGATAATCTGAATATCTTCATTTAAAATGGAAATTATGAAAATTAACATTCATTAAATAAAATACACACTCGTCGAACCCTGTACTCACACTTACTTGTTACCTGCTTACTTACACATACGTTATTTGAAGGGCGCCAGCTGTCACTCAGTACAGCAATAATAGAATGAGACTCTTGACCATCTCTAGGGTGTGGGGTAATAAGCTTACTTTTGACAACATACCATATAAGTTCTGGGAAAAGGAGATTGGCGTTCGGTTTCCCCATTAATTTTGAGGTTAAAATATTTTACTTTCAAAGAAATGAAACTATGAATTCGTTTGATAGAACAATATATATTCTTTAAATAATATACCAAAAAATAGTGAGTCTTGTTGCGATAAAACAGATGAAAATATGAAATTATGACATTGCAACTGACAGAAACTAGGCATGAATTTAGATTCTTCTTGACCGGACATTTAACAATTTATACGAAATATTTCCCTCACTGATTCACTTGACTGTACCTTCAACACTTTGAGTGTAATTACGACGTAATCCATTGCTCTGGTGTTTACTGTAGATGTGTCACGCCTAACTTGGTGATACATCCTTG
This sequence comes from Anabrus simplex, assembly GCF_040414725.1. Taxonomy (NCBI): domain Eukaryota; kingdom Metazoa; phylum Arthropoda; class Insecta; order Orthoptera; family Tettigoniidae; genus Anabrus; species Anabrus simplex. Next base: position 226,473,977 of record NC_090265.1, read on the forward strand.
CGACTGCTTCTTCTCCATATCATCTGACTTCTTTGTAAGTCAATATGGTATGACCTCTTGGCAGGTCCAGGGTTGCCCTCTCTGACTCCTTGGTAAGCCTTGCGTCCGCGTCTTCCACTAAGTGACGGACCAACCATTTGGTCTCACTCTCTCAATGACCAATATTGGCTCACTGAGTCTTCTCCATCTCTCGTTCACACTGGTTGACTGGCCAACAAAGGCCTCTTGATCTAGTAGACTACTTCACTGTACTGCATCCGTATAAGTAATGACTGACGCTACAATGTGCATCCACCTTATATAGACGTTGGTTGACACAGCTACGTAATCTCCAAAAATAACAATGACACCCACCTACGCGACAGATATTACATACAGTGGTGAAATAGCCCTCCGGCGGCTAACTCTCTGAGCGCATATTCTAAATAAATACGATGACATAGCCATGGAGTGGCGATGACTTGGCAGAATCGCCAACAATATTGCACAATGCACCAACGTCATACCCAATCTCTGACATATACAACAATTCTCACTGTACAGGTATTGAGTGTTATACTACACATACGTATATATGCATACATCTAAGTGCAATCTTGCAAGCAACAGGCAATTGCAAAATTGAATAAAACGGATAATTACAATAATAGTAACAATATCACAGATAAAATAATAATAATACTGACATAATCATAATAATAATAATAATAATAATAATAATAAAAATACAGATATCATCTTGTAACGGGATTTGAACCGTTACACTACTATATTACAAATACAAAATTTTTCAAAATTAGGTTATCTAGTGGTGAGTGTAGGAGCGTTCTTTACTAGTTTTTTTATAGCCGTTTCATGATAATTTCTCTTAAAGCATAAATTCGTGTAACATTTCGTAAGCCACTCTATAGTCCTGGTCCACAGAAAATTGTTGTAGGCTATTGTATCCATGATCTTCAGGATGGAGATTGTGCCAACTTCTAACGGCCACATGCTTTTATCAGGTAACAAAGAGTGACACTGATTCTTGACGGGGTCCTCCTTTGTAATACGATGACAGTTTCACGAGAGAGTGAGTAATAGGGAGGGAGAGGAAGCCATAAGGATACGGGGATTTCGGACGAGAAAGGGGTCATGGCCGGATTTAAAGAGGTGCAGAGGCAGGCGGTCATTCCCAAGGCGTTTAAAACTTGATAGAGAAGTAGGGAAGAAATCAATAAATACTACAGATCCTACGTTAGAGGAGAGGAACAACGGCCAGTAACTGGATCACATGTACTCCTTAGATGCTGTGATTTATTACCTATTATTTGTTTTGAGAAGAGGTGATGATAAACGTGAGTTACAGTTTGTGCCTTCTAGAGGCGAGTAGTGTAAACAAGGTGCATAATGGCAGGACAGTGGTTGAGTGGTTTCTCGAGTGGATCTACAAAGGGCACTTTGAACTAAAACGAAACTTTTAAACGCACTAAATTTGAAACTTTAAGCGCACTAACGTACGCGACATTAAGTTTGTTTACCTCATCTAACCTAAGCTATTCTTATAGGGACTGCCTGTTCGAGGCGGTAAATGCGTACTGCGATTCACCCGGAAGGTCGTGAGTTCGATTCCCCGCCAAGAAGTCAAAATTTCCACTCCCGGAGACGCACATGGCCCAGATATTTACTCAGCCTACACCAAAAATGAGTACCAGGTTAATTCCTGGGAGCAAAGGCGGCCGGGCGTACAGCTAACCACTCTACGCCACCAAGTGACGTTGTTACCTTCCACTCATCCAAGGACCTTCATGTTCTATAGGGAGATGACTTTGTTTTTTATTGATCTTATGTGTTTGTGTGTTTGTTCGTGACCTATGGCAACGTCCACGGCAGACTCTTAACACAACGCACACAGAACACTACATGGTCTGAAAGAAACATTCTGTAATGCCTCTGTCTGCTGGAGTTCAAATACGCCTATCGATAGTGTGCTTCATGGTTTACATTTCTTGGCCGTGTTGATAGAATATTAAATGCGAGGAACTTACTAAACCGTGCGTTCATTCTTTCATTTTTGAATGACTATATATTATGTTCACTCACTGTGTTAAAAAGGGGCAGTTCCTTGGTGGTTCTTGGCAAACATTATGAGGATTTACAAGTCCACAAGTAAAGTAACGGAAACACAGTTCTTGATCATAGTAGGTGCGCTTTATGAACGCTTACTGCAAGCAATATTCCAAATCACACTGCTTTTCAGAGTCGAAAATCCGTTCTGAAACCTCTATGGTCAGATGGTGAATACACCATAGATATCCAACTACAGTCCAGAGTATCTTACAAAGTTTGCGAAGACATGAGAACAGAACCCTCATTTCAGGTAAACAATTTTGCAAATGCATTCCTTAGTTCACCCGGAAGGTCCTAGGTTTCCTTGCTCACGAGGAAATTAGTGCAAGTTTTCATCGAGCTTGCAACTGAGTTACGCTTATGTGGACTGATTGATGTGTGGATTATAAATATACACACATTATGTGTCATCGTCAATAACATTACTTAACGAATATGTACCGTCACTCAAAAAGTAAAATTAAAAGATGAGCGGATGGTATTGTTTAAGTTCCTCGTGGACACACTTTTCTCAGAAACAAATGTTTGTTGTGGTTATCTACCGGGTTTATATTTGCAGGAGAGTTGAATTACATTTTGATAAAATATTAAATGCGAGGAACGTCCGATACCATGCACTCATTATTTTATTTTTGAACGACTGCATAAGTTTACTCACTGAATTAAAAAGAGGCTGTTCCATGGTTGTTCTTGGCAAAAGTTATGAATAGGGCCCGGATTTCCACGCAAATGCATGTTTTTAAATAAGCTTGTTACACTTCTCAAACTTATTCGTTTTATGGCTTAAAAATTCCAAATAAACGTTCTTTTTCCCTACATGTTTGCATGTTTTGGCCTTTTTAGGAGAAAATTCATTCATAGTGCACATTTTGAATTTTGATAGCGAATATTTGAACTTTTAATATTGCATAATATGACTTTTATCCTGACTTTGGCGCGTATATATAGTTAACTTGCATGATAGTGCCTTTGATGAATCAAATCACTCAATACTGATCTGCATTTAGGGCAGTCGCCCAGGTGGCAGATTCCCTATCTGTTGTTTTCCTAGCCTTTTCTTAAATGATTTCAAAGAAATTGGAAATTTATTGAACATCTCCCTTGGTAAGTTATTCCAATCCCTAACTCCCCTTCCTATAAATGAATATTTGCCCCAGTTTGTCCTCTTGAATTCCAACTTTATCTTCATATTGTGATCTTTCCTACTTTTATAAACGCCACTCAAACTTATTCGTCTACTAATGTCATTCCACGCCAACTCTCCGCTGACACCTAGGAACATACCACTTAGTCGAGCAGCTCTTCTTCTTTCTCTCAATTCTTCCCAGCCCAAACTTTGCAACATTTTTGTAACGCTATTCTTTTGTCGGAAATCACCCAGAACAAATCGAGCTGCTTTTCTTTGGATTTTTTCCAGTTCTTGAATCAGGTAATCCTGGTGGGGGTACCATACACTGGAACCATACTCTAGTTGGGGTCTTACCAGAGACTTATATGTCCTCTCCTTTACATCCTTACTACAATCCCTAAACACCCTCACAACCATGTGCAGAGATCTGTACCCTTTATTTACAATCCCATTTATGTGATTACCCTATTGAAGATCTTTCCTTATATTAACACCTAGATACTTACAATGATCCCCAAAAGGAACTTTCACCCCATCAACGCAGTAATTAAAACTCAGAGGACTTTTCCTATTTGTGAAACTCACAACCTGACTTTTAACCCCGTTTATCAACATACCATTGCCTGCTGCCCATCTCACAACATTTTCGAGGTCACGTTGCAGTTGCTCACAATATTGTAAGTTATTTATTACTCTGTACAGAATAACATCATCCGCAAAAAGCCTTACCTCTGATTCCACTTCTTTACTTATATCATTTATATATATAAGATAACATAAAGGTCCGATAATACTGTCTTGAGGAATCCCCTCTTAATTATTACAGGGTCAGATAAAGCTTCACCTACTCTAATTCTCTGAGATCTATTTTCTAGAAAAATAGCAACCCATTCAGTCACTCTTTTGTCTAGTCCAGTTGCACTCATTTTTGCCAGTAGTCTTCCATGATCCACCCTATCAAATGCTTTAGACAGGTCAATCGCGATACAGTCCATTTGACCTCCTGAATCCAAGATATCTGCTATATCTTGCTGGTAGCCTACAAGTTGAGCTTCAGTGGAATAACCTTTCCTAAAACCGAATTGCCTTCTATCGAACCAGTTATTAATTTCACAAACATGTCTAATATAATCAGAAAGAATGCCTTCCCAAAGTTTACATACAATGCATATCAAACTTACAGGCCTGTAATTTTCAGTTTTATGTCTATCACCCTATCCTTTATACACAGGGGCTACTATAGCAACTCTCCATTCATCTGGTATAGCTCCTCCGACCAAACAATAATCAAATAAGTACTTCAGATATGGTACTATATCCCAACCCATTGTCTTTAGTATATCCCCAGAAATCTTATCAATTCCAGCCGCTTTTATAGTTTTCAACTTTTGTATTTTATTGTAAATGTCGTTGTTATCATGAATGTTGGTGTGCAGAATTTAGGACCATATTTCCACTTTATACAGTATTTCTATTACTGAGAGACGGAGAGAATGTATTCCTGGCAACGTATGTTACAACCAAAGTACACACGGTAGAGGTCCTATAAACCAATTAACCATGCACTTTCTTATCTGTTGGTTGAGTAAGCCGGAAATCCCCGCATCAGTCTCTGTAATTTTTAGGAGTAAAGTGTCCTAGTTATGCTTTTGCTATGAACTGAACCTTAAATTGTGGATTACTAATTGACGGCTCATTTGTTCGTCTATGTTAGACAGCTTATAAACCTTGGTTTTACACTGAACCCTCTTCCATTGTTATCCTGGAATTTTCTAACCTTAACTCTCACTCCTTACATGTCTTTGTAATTGCATCAGGCAAATGTTAGCAGTTATTGAGAATATTCAAAAGTATCTGCGATCATCTGCGGCAGCTAGAGATAGGTCTAACAAAGTGATCCGTTCAAATCCTATACCGTACAATTTGGCCTCACTTTGTCCCAAATGTCTTCATTTAAGTCCCTTTTTGTGACCGTTTTCTGTGTTTAAGAATATGCTGACAGATAAACGGATCAAAAGAAACTGAATTTTGATAGTGCATATTTTTCAGTTTATTATGCGCTATATGACGTGTCGCTCGTTCACATGCAACCTTGCTGGTAATGGCGGCGAATCACAGAGCAGCATCTGAACATCATCTCCGAATAATGTAGCGTCTTCATTCTGTAAAACGTACATGTAACTAAGTTCCTGATTATAGCAGATCCACTTTACGTACATTTACTGGAGGCAATCTTCTCAAACACGCTGCTTTTCAGAGTCAAAAATCTGTTCTGAAAGCTCTCTGCTATGACGGTGAATACAGTCCAAAATCTATTACGACGTTTGCGAAGACATGATAACAGAATTATTTGTTAATTATATATGCCAACAATGGAATTAAATCCCTCGTCGATGATATGAAGTGAACATTGTTAAAGGACGACGTGATCTTCAGTCCGCTTCAGTGTCGATATAGAAACAGTGATTTAGGTAGATAATGAAATGTCTCACAGCCTAGTCTTCTCCAGTGTCAAACGCTTTTCCTTTGTTGATGCGAGTAACAACACGATTGACAAGTTACTGAATTAGAATTAGAATTAGAATTAGAGTAGGTGAAGCTTTATCTGACCCTGTAATAATTAAGAGGGGAATTCCTCAAGGCAGTATTATCGGACCTTTATGTTTTCTTATATATATAAATGATATGAGTAAAGGAGTGGAATCAGAGGTAAGGCTTTTTGCGGATGATGTTATTCTCTATAGAGTGATAAATAAGTTACAAGATTGTGAGCAACTGCAACGTGACCTCGAAAATGTTGTGAGATGGACAGCAGGCAATGGTATGCTGATAAACGGGGTTAAAAGTCAGGTTGTGAGTTTTACAAGTAGGAAAAGTCCTCTCAGTTTTAATTACTGCGTTGATGGGGTGAAAGTTCCTTTTGGGGATCATTGTAAGTATCTAGGTGTTAACATAAGGAAAGATCTTCATTGGGGTAATCACATAAATGGGATTGTAAATAAAGGGTACAGATCTCTGCACATGGTTATGAGAGTGTTTAGGGGTTGTAGTAAGGATGTAAAGGAGAGTGCATATAAGTCTCTGGTAAGACCCCAACTACAGTATGGTTCCAGTGTATGGGACCCTCACCAGGATTACCTGATTCAAGAACTGGAAAAAATCCAAAGAAAAGCAGCTCGATTTGTTCTGGGCGATTTCCGACAAAAGAGTAGCGTTACAAAAATGTTGCAATGTTTGGGTTGGGAAGAATTGAGAGAAAGAAGAAGAGCTGCTCGACTAAGTGGTATGTTCCGGGCTGTCAGCGGAGAGATGGCGTGGAATGACATTAGTAGACAAATAAGTTTGAATGGCGTTTATAAAAGTAGGAAAGATCACAATATGAAGATAAAGTTGGAATTCAAGAGGACAAACTGGGGCAAATATTCATTTATAGGAAGGGGAGTTAGGGATTGGAATAACTTGCCAAGAGAGATGTTCAATAAATTTCCAATTTCTTTGAAATCATTTAGGAAAAGGCTAGGAAAACAACAAATAGGGAATCTGCCACCTGGGCGACTGCCCTAAATGCAGATCAATATTTATTTATTGATTGATTGATTTGATTGACCTGTCCCATACAGGTTACCTCTGTCCGTTGCGGCACAGTTAGGCGGGTTGGAATCACCCGTCGGCCATCCTCGAAATTGTTTTCCATGGTTTACCATTATAACTCCAGGTGAATGCCGAGATGGTACCTTCCTCAAGGAAACGGCCACTTCTTTCCCATTCCTAGACCGTACAATATTACTCCTACACCCACAAAACCATTAAACAGCAGTACATGTTACATGTGGATCATTGGGAGTATCGGGAAAAGCAAGCAGCTGAAGAACTAACGAGCCGAACATGTCCTTATATCGCTCTTGAAGGATATTACAATGGAGCAGCTCCACCTCCCCGTATTTTTTCCAATCACAGTAAATTTCACTGACAGTGTCAGAGTGTCTATTTCTGACCCACTTTTCATTTTACACCAAAAATAACATCGTCCAGTGGTTTATATTTGTTTCTCCGGAGTTACTCCAAGGGGGTGGATTCATGTGTTAGTTAGGTAAACGCAGAAACCTTACGGAAGCAAGATCATTATTGGGATCTACGGGTATGGGATAGATTTTCTGCACGCAAGCGTACATAGAGTAACTTGACATAAGCTGTGCATCCGTGAAGGGAGGATTTTGATCGTATATACCACACCTTTAGATCAAAAGGGTTCCACTCGATATGTGTGGTGGCTTGTGAGTGGCTGTGACTTACTGAGATGGTAGATATGTTTGGAGTATTTGTAATCCACACCAATTATGGCAAGCTCAAATGGTACAGAACGAATACAGTGCAAGTGAGGAATTTCAGGACAGATGATGCAATAACAGCAACTTCATAGAGTATACACAAAGCATAGCAATGCACCGACCCGTGGCTATTTTCGAATATAGATTTACCTTCATCCAAATGTTTTATTCAATTAATGCAATCATAGGATTACGAGATAAAGGATTTTCGTTCGGGGATGAAACACGGGAGGAGGACCAGTACCTCGAACTGGCGGCCTCTCCTGTTGAACAGGGCCTTGTAGTGGGATGGGAAGATTGGAGGGGATAGACAAGGAAAAGGGAAGAAAGCGACCGTGGCCTTAAGTTAGTACCATCCTCGTACCACTTTTCAAATCTCATGGCAGAGCCGGGAATCGAACTCAGGCCTCCGAGGATGGGAGCTAACAACACTAACCGCCGGGCTGAGTGGCTCAGACGGTTAAGGCGTTGGCCTTCTGACCCCAACTTGACAGGTTCGATCCTGGCTCAGGCCGGTGGTATTTGAAGGTGCTCAAATACGTCAGCCTCGTGTCGGTAGATTTACTGGCACGTCAAAGAACTCCTGCGGGACTAAATTCCGGCACCTCGGCGTCTCCGAAAACCGTAAAAGAGTAGTTAGTGGGACGTAAAACAAATAACATTATTATTATTAAAACAACACTAACCACTGTACCACAGAGCCGGACATTATTATTATTCAAATGATTATTATACAGAAGTGATCAAGGTGTGTTTCTGTACTTCGTTTCCATGCGTTAAAGAGAGGACAAAAGCTAATATCTGACATATTTAAGCACATACTGTAGTCCAATAATAATAATAATAATAATAATAATAATAATAATAATAATAATAATAATAATAATAATAATAATAATAATAACATTCTGTTCGACTCCTTACCTGAATGGTTAGCGTACTGGCCTTCGGTTCAGAGGGCCCCAAACTCGATTCCAAGCCTTGTAATTGATTTTAACCGTGTTTGGTTTTCCCTCCAGCTCGGGGTTTGGGTGTTTGTGTTTGTCTTAATACACATTTTTTATTTGCATACAACATACCACTCTACAAACAACCACTAAAACACGAAATAGTGAATACATCTCCCTGCCTAGGGTTGGCGTCAGGAAAGGTAACCGGCTGTAAAGCTGATACTAATTCACATTAGTGCTGACCCCATGCAATAGGAAAAAGGCTAGAAGATGATGAAGAAGAAGAAGACGAAGAATAATAGTAAGAAGAAGATGAAGAAGCAGAAGAAGAATCTTCTTACCACATTCTCTTTAACGCGTGAAACCGAAGGATAGAAACACACCTCGATCAATTCTGTATAATGAACATTTGAACAATAATATTAACAATAATCATGTCCGCCTCTGTGGTGTAGTGGTTAGTGTTGTTAGCTGCCATCCCCGGAGGGCTGAGTTCGATTCCCGGCTCTGCCATGAGATTTGAAAAGTGGTACGAGGATGGTACTAATTTAAGGCCACGGTCGCTTCCTTCCCTCTTTCTTGTCGATGCCTTCCAATCTTCCCATCCCACCACAACGCCCCTGTTCAGCATAACAGGGGAGGCCGCTAGGGCGAGGTACTGGTCCTCCTCCTCATTTTAATCCCCGAACGAAAGTCTCACGCTCCAGGACATCACCCTTGAGACGGTAGAAGTAGAGTCCCTCGCTGAGTCCGAGGGAAAAACCAACCCTGGACGATAAACGGATTAAGAAATTAAAATAATAATAATAATAATAATAATAATAATAATAATAATAATACCGGCATCGTATCATCTTTAGTATGGGAACACGAAAACCAAAGATACCAATCACTTCTGTTTTTTATGAGTAAATATACCCAATTATTTTAATGAAAATATAATATTTTCTGCACCTGCGGACAAGAATACACTCTGTCTGACTCATACCCACATGTTGAGACGAAGTCAACCTCCACTCACTCCCTCTTACAACTGGTGTGACGGAGCAAGTGGCCGCGTGGTTTGGGTTACGTAGCTTGTATTCGGGAGATAATGGGTTCGAATCTCACTGCCAGCAGCCCTGAAGATGGTCTCACGTGGTTTCCCATTTTCACACCTGACAAATGCTGGGGCTGTACCTTACTTAAGGCCACGACCGCTTCCTTCCTACTCCTAGCCCTTTCCTGTCTCATCATCGCCATGCGACCTTTCTGTGCCGGTGCGACGTAAATCAAAGTGTAAAAACAACTGGTGTGGCGAGATAAATAACCTCCGAACTCTGGGCACAGGCTTGGGACAAAACGGGTGCTACAAAGCTGATCAACGTCAATCCCTTTCATATAACATACAACTTGTAATGGCGATCGCAATTTGCGCTAACTCTTCGTCAATTTTTCTTGTGCTGCTACAATGTCCAAATCGTTCCGCGTTCTACACAACTCAATCTGCGCGTCCGGGGGTAAGCTAATGATGGCGAACGAGGTAGGGAGGGGTGAAACCCCGTGTCAGCACATAGCCTACTCCTGGCGAATAATACCAAGGTGTCTGCTCAAGGCTTAACGTCTCCATCGGACGGACGAATCACTATCTACAGCGTCATATGCCCTCGCTCCTTATGAACACTGCGGAGAGGTTTGAAATTGCTAGTTGCTTTACGTCGCACCGACACAGATAGGTCTTATGGCGACGATGGGACAGGAACGGCCTAGGAATAGGAAGAAAGCGGCAGTGGCCTTAATTAAGGTACAGCTCCAGCATTTGTCTGGTGTGAAAATGGGAAACCACGGAAAACCATCTTCCGGGCTGCCGACATTGGAGTTCGAATCCACTATCTCCCGGATGCGAGCTCACAGCTGCGCGCCCCTAACCGCACGGCCAACTCGCCCGGTGGTTTGGAACTGAATCTAAGCTTTTGACACGGTCGACATTCTGATGGTGATTTTTGTCACCAAAGGGGCTCGAACCAGCTAACAATGGTGTCAGAACATTCAAAACTTTTCTTTTGGAAAGGATCTGAGCCTGATACTACTGCCCGCACTACTGTAGAGTGTATTCTTATCGCCTATTGTGGGCCATTTTAACTTTTCACGACGGCATTGAACCCGAAATGAAATTTCTGCTTATTGTGTCGTATTCAGTACATATAGTACATGCCGAAGAGATGTTAAGTACAGAACAAAAATGGCCAACCGGGAACTCACAACCTACCGATTACGCGACATTGCTCTACCGAATGAGCTATGGTGGCCTAGGTATTAACGATATTCACTTATCGTTTATTTTGCTTTGTTATGTCAAAGGAATACTTCAGTTATAACTCAACCTTAGACGCACGTTAGTCTAAGTTGTTTCCGTCCTTGGATCAACTTCTTCTTCTTCTTCTTCTTCTTCTTCTTCTTCTACTTCTTCTTAATCTGTTTACCCTCCAGGGCTTGTTTCCCCTCAGATTCAGCGAGGGATTCCACCTCTACCGCCTCAAGGGCAGTGTCCTGGAGCGTGAGACATTGGGTCGGGGGATACAAATGGGGAGAATGACCAGTACGTCGTCCAGGCGGCCTCACCTGTTATGCTGAACAAGGGCCTTGTGGGAGGATGGGTGATTAGAAGGGATAGACAAGGAAGTGGGAAGGAAGCGGCCGTGCCCTTAAGTTAGGTACCATCACGGCATTTGCCTGGAGAAGAAGTTGGAAACCACGGAAAACCACTTCCAGGATGGCTGAGATGTGAATCGAACCCATCTCTAATCATTTGACTTCCCGAGACTGAGTGGACCCCGTTCCAGCCCTCATACCACTTTTCAAATTTCGTGGCAGAACCGGGAATCGAACCCGAGCCTCCTGGCGTGGCAGCCAATCACACTAACCACTACACCACAGAGGCGGTCCCTTGGGTCAACTTTCCTGAGATAAGAACAGTATCTACTTCCTACGCTCGTTAAAAGTCAGAAACAGTGTCATCATATTCTTTAGACAAGAATCAAAGCTCTGATTCTGTACTTCTGGAGCAGAGTCACGTCTCCATTTGCGCTCGCTTTCTAAGTCCGTAACGATCAGCACCTGGGAAGAATACCGGTAGCAGCATAAACTCGCCGCAGTATAAAGAACTACAATTTTATGGTCTCCTAAGATCTGAACAGCAGTAAGTCTAGACCTCCCGTATAAAACTTCCTTATACGTAAAAGTGTGCAAATCCGGCCGTAAAACACGCTCGCCCCTCGGCAAGCAAAGTGGATTTGTGAGTTTGACGCCAGCTGGTTGGAAGCCGTACAAAGGAAACAGATCACCAGGACGTGAATCTAATTGCATTGTTAGGTGAAGCGTGGCCAGCATACGCGGGAACAAGCTTACTAACTATTCGCGAACGGTTCAGTTTCCCAATTGTTTTCACATATTCAGACGCCAGACTCATGCTGGGGAGACGAAAATGCCACTGACAATCCAGTTTTCTTTTCCATTTTCGGAATTAATTGTATTTACATTTCTTCACTGTTCATAATATTCACGAATCCCTTACTGAGGTAAGGTAAGGGTGTGTTCTGTCCGAAGGTAGGTCCGAACCTCCACAGAGGTGTGCCTGAGCCGGAGTTTACGTAAGGTAGGGTGGCCAGTTCCTTTCCGCTCCTCCATTCCGTTATCCCCCACCAACAGCGCGTGGCAACCCATCCACTTCTTGACCACGCCCAATGTTGATTAACTTCGGAGATCTCATGGGATCCGGTGTGTCAACACGGCTGCGGCCGTTCGCAATTCCTTACTGAAATGTATAAAATGGTTGGAAGGGATTCAGTTGGGTGGAAAATGTAGTGAGTTGTTTGCTCTATGCCGACGACTTAGTCTAAATGACAAATTCCGTTGAAAGCCCGTAAACTAATACCTTGGAACTTCAAAAGAGGTGAGTGTTGGTGGTGGTTGTTATTGTTTTGAGAGGAAGTACACCTAGGCAACCATCATCTATATAACACTAATCAGAGAGAAAAAATGGAAGGGATCCGAAACTTCGAAGAATGAAGGTACCGGTCAAAGAAAGACAAGGGCCACGAATGGCATACAAATGAAAAACTCCCTAGGCCTCGAATGCTCTAATACCGTCGGCGTCGGAAAAGAACACGAGCTGACCAAAGGAGATTGGATAGATGAGATGAAAGTGAGGAGCCTGGCACAAGTACGTGGAAGCAATGCCAGGACTCGCCTAAGGGCCCCGTGATTACCAACCAACGCTCCCAAGTTGAGAGCCTCTGGGGCTTCTTTTAGTCGGCTCTTATGACCGGTAGGGCATACCGTGGGTGTTATTCTACCGCCTCCGGCAACAGGGGGTTGAAAAGAGGTGAAGCGAGTATGATTTCAAGATTAGCATTCCTATGAGCAAAGTGATCTCAGTTTGGATGAATGTCAAGCACAGATGGATCATTTCAAGTAGGCCTACTTAGCATGTGTATTCTCCCAGGACGGTAATATAGCAAGCAAAATCGACTCAACAAACAAAGAAATCAAAGGTAATGCAGTGAGCTTGCAGTTTCGATCAACGGCATTCTCTATGAGAGAAGTGAGTTCTGGGTCGAAATTACCTTTACATCGGTCTGTTTTCTGACTGACCTTGCAGTATGGGAGTGAAAGAAGAGTAGACTCTGGAGGCGTCTCCCAAAACCGTAAAAGTAGTTAGTGGAACGTAAAACCAATAACATTATTATTAGTAGACTCTGGAGTACCTTATGCATAAGTTGGAAATAACTGACAAGAAGTTAGCGGGAATAATTGCTGGTACAGCGCAGAGATGTCGGATCAACACGCAATGAGAAGATAAAAGAAACGAAATGAAATGGCGTATGGCTTTTAGTGCCCGGATGTGTCCGAGACTTCGTCTCGCCAGATGCAGGTCTTTTGATTTGACTCCCGCAGATGACCTGCGCGTCATGATGAGGATGAAATGAGGATGAAGACGACACATACACCCAGCCTCCGTGCCAGCGGAATTAACCAATGATGGTTAAAATTCCCGACCCTACCGAGAATCGAACCAGGGACCCCTATGACCAAAGGCCAGCACGCTAGCAATTTAGCCTTGGGGCCGGACAAGATAAAAGAAGATATAGCCTAAGTCTATATAAATAAAGTTGTAGGGGGTCCGCTGTCTGTAATTTCGTTTATTTTGCCAATTTTTCAGGTGTTTACCCGTTTTAAGTCAAAACAAGACCGTATCAGTCCTTTTTAGTTTTCATGTCTATTTGTCCGTCTGTTCGTATTCTTGTCCGTCTGTTCCACCATCACGGCGAAACGGCTATCCAGCCAAACTTCATATCTAAAGTATACTCGTCTGGAGCAGGTTTATATATGTATATGATTTAAATACGAGTGTCACTGAGTAGACTGGAGGTTTATAGAAAGACCAAAACATGATTTTTAAAATTTTCTCTTATACTATTGATTGTCTGTAAAATCCGTGGACTATATGTGAAACGTACCTTCATTTTAAACAACCTTTCTTATGTACATAATTTGGCTTACCCTTCAAATGACGGAGAAAATTACTATTTTCTGCGGATTTCATGCTCTGTATTGAGTGACCAGCAACGAACCTACCGGTTACCATGGCAACGTCTCTGGCTGCTTGCCAGCAGGGAAGTGACGTAATGCCGCTTTCGTCGACATTCCTGTAAATTCGAGGTTGTTCGTTGGGTAGAAGGCAAGAGAGACGCCAAGCTGCCATTCTGCGGTGTATTTCTCTCTTTAGAATGAAAACTCTCTATATCTATTGTGAATGGCATTAGACAAGTGAACCTGCCATTATAGTAGAAATTCCCGAACTCGATTGTGAATATCAGTAGGAAATGAGGCTTGCCATTATCATCAAAACTTCCCAGCGCGCGTTGTACATCGGAAGCAAAGTATGTGGTCCTCTCCGTGGTTTTTCTCGGATAACGCTAAGAGACATGCAATTTAATATAATCATTCTCACTGCGTGTACAGTAATTTACGTAGAAATCCGTATACAATATATAATACCGTAGCGAAAAACGGCGCCGGCCCCGTGGTGTAGGGGCAGCGTGCCTGCCTCTTACCCGGAGGCCCCGGCCAGATCAGGGATTTTTACCTGGACCTGAGGGCTGATTCGAGGTGCACTCAGCCTACGTGATTAGAATTGAGGAGTTGTCTGACCGAGAGATAGCGGCCCCGGTCTAGAAAGCCAAGAATAACGGCCGAGGGGATTTGTCGTGCTGACCACACGACACCTCGTAATCTGCAGGCCTTCGGTCTGAGCAGCGGTCGCTTGGTAGGCCAAGGCCCTTCAAGGGCTGTAGTGCCATGTTGGGGAGGAGGTAGCGGAAAACGGGTACATTTGCTAGTCAATTATAATTTCTTTTTCTGCATTATGCTTTAGTCTATATCAATTTAAAATGAATTTGCAATTCTACTACACTGTATTCATTCTTATATCAATGTTACCTCTATGCAAATGCGATTTTTAGTTTCACGTTAATATTATACCTTTTGATGAATTAACTCATATTTTCTATCTTTCTTCTGAACATTATATACATACATACATTACATACATTATCATTATAGACTGTTATGCCTTTCAGCGTTCAGTCTGCAAGCCTCTGTGAATTTATTAAACGTCGCCACAATCCTCGATTTGCAACTAGTGTTGTGGCCTCATTTAGTTCTATACCTCTTATCTTTAAATCATTAGAAACCGAGTCTAACCATTGTCGTCTTGGTCTACCTCTACTTCTCTTACCCTCCATAGCAGAGTCCATTATTCTCCTAGGTAACCTATCCTCCTCCATTCGCCTCACATGACCCCACCACCGAAGCCGGTTTATGCGTACAGCTTCATCCATCGAGTTCATTCCTAATTTAGCCTTTATTTCCTCATTCCGAGTACCCTCCTGCCATTGTTCCCACCTGTTTGTACCAGCAATCATTCTTGCTACTTTCATGTCTGTTACTTCTAACTTATGAATAAGATATCCTGAGTCCACCCAGCTTTCGCTCCCGTAAAGCAAATTTGGTCTGAAAACAGACCGATGTAAAGATAGTTTCGTCTGGGAGCTGACTTCCTTCTTACAGAATACAGTCGATCGCAGCTGCGAGCTCACTGCATTAACTTTACGGCACCTTGATTCAACCTCACTTACTATATTACCATCCTGGGAGAACACACAACCTAAATACTTGAAATTATCGACCTGTTCTAGCTTTGTATCACCAATCTGACATTCAATTCTGTTGAATTTCTTACCTACTGACATCAATTTAGTCTTCGAGAGGCTAATTTTCATACCATACTCATTGCACCTATTTTCAAGTTCCACGATATTAGACTGTAGGCTTTCGGCACAATCTGCCATTAAGACCAAGTCGTCAGCATAGGCCAGACTGCTTACTACATTTCCACCTAATTGAATCCCTCCCTGCCATTTTATACCTTTCAGCAGATGAACCATGTAAACTACAAACAGCAAAGGTGAAAGATTACAGCCCTGTCTAACCCCTGTAAGTACCCTGAACCAAGAACTCATTCTGCCATCAATTCTCACTGAAGCCCAATTGTCAACATAAATGCCTTTGATTGCTTTTAATAATCTGCCTTTAATTCCATAGTCCCCCAGTATGGCGAACATCTTTTCCCTCGGTACCCTGTCATATGCTTTCTCTAGATCTACGAAACATAAACACAACTGCCTATTCCTCTCGTAGCATTTTTCAATTACCTGGCGCATACTGAAAATCTGATCCTGACAGCCTCTCTGTGGTCTGAAACCACACTGGTTTTCATCCAACTTCCTTTCAACAACTGATCGCACCCTCCCTTCCAAGATGCCAGTGAATACTTTGCCTGGTATACTAATCAGTGAGATACCTCGATAGTTGTTGCAATCCTTCCTGTTCCCTTGCTTATAGATAGGGGCAATTACTGCTTTTGCCCAATCTGAAGGTACCTTACCAACACTCTACGCTAATTTTACTACTCTATGAAGCCATTTCATCCCTGCCTTCCCACTATACTTCACCATTTCAGGTCTAATTTCATCTATTCCTGCTGCCTTATGACAATGGAGTTTATTTACCATCCTTTCCACTTCCTCAAGCATAATTTCACCAACATCATTTTCCTCCTCCCCTTGAGCTTCGCTGTTCACAACACCATCAGGATGATTTCCTTTTACATTGAGAAGATGTTTAAAATATTCCCTCCACCTCTCCAGTGACTCCCTGGGATCTATTATGAGTTCGCCTGTATTACTCAAAACACTGTTCATTTCCTTTTTCCCTCCCTTCCTAAGATTCTTTATTACTGTCCAGAAAGGTTTCCCTGCTGCTTGACCTAGCCTTTCCAGGTTGTTACCAAAATCTTCCCATGACTTCTTTTTGGATTCAACAATTATTTGTTTCGCTCTGTTTCTTTCATGTACATACAACTCCCTATCTGCCTCGGCCCTTGTTTGGAGCCATTTCTGATAAGCCTTCTTTTTACGTTTACAAGCTGCTCTCACTTCATCATTCCACCAAGATGTTCGCCTTTTCCCATCTTTACACACAGTTGTTCCAAGGCATTCCCTGGCTGTTTCTACTACAGCATCCCTGTATGCCGCCCATTCACTTTCTATATCCTGAACCTGCTTAATGCCTACTGTTCGAAACTTCTCACTAATCATATCCATGTACTTCCGTCTAATTTCCTCGTCCTGGAGATTTTCTACCCTTATTCGTTTGCAGACAGATTTCACTTTCTCTACCTTAGGCCTAGAGATACTTAGTTCACTACAGATCAGATAGTGGTCTGTATCATCGAAAAATCCCCGGAAAACTCGTACATTCCTAACAGATTTCCTGAATTCGAAGTCTGTTAATATATAGTCTTTTTTTTTTTTTTTTTTTGCTAGTTGCTTTACGTCGCACCGACACAGATAGGTCTTATGGCGACGATGGGACAGGATAGGGCTAGGAGTGGGAAGGAATCGGCCGTGGCCTTAATTAAGGTACAGCCCCAGCATTTGCCTGGTGTGAAAATGGGAAACCACGGAAAACCATTTTCAGGGCTGCCGACAGTGGGGTTCGAACCTACTATCTTCCGAATACTGGATACTAGCCGCAATTAAGCGACTGCAGCTATCGAGCTCGGTAATATATATATAGTCTATTACGGATCTGGTACCCCTAGCCTCCCATGTGTAGCGGTGAATAGCCTTATGCTTGAAGAATGTATTCGTAACAGCTAAACCCATACTAGCACAGAAGTCCAGCAAACGCTTCCCATTCCCATTAGCTTCCATATCTTCCCCAAATTTACCAATCACCCTTTCGTATCCTTCAGTTCTATTCCCAACTCTCGCATTGAAATCGCCCATTAGCACTATTCTATCCTTGCTGTTTACCCTGACTACGATGTCACTCAATGCTTCATAAAACTTGTCAACTTCATCCTCATCTGCACCCTCACATGGTGAATACACGGACACAATTCTAGTCCTAATTCCTCCAACTGACAAATCTACCCACATCATTCGCTCATTTACGTGTCTAACAGAAACTATGTTCCGTGCAATGGTATTCCTGATAAAGAGCCCTACCCCAGACTCTGCCCTTCCCTTTCTAACACACGTCAAGTACACTTTATAATCTCCTATCTCTTCCTCGTTATCTCCCCTTACCCGAATATCACTTACTCCTAGCACATCCAGATGCATCCTCTTTGCTGACTCAGCCAGTTCTACTTTCTTTCTTCCATAAGCCCCATTAATATTGATAGCTCCCCATCGAATTCCATTTCGTTCGCCAAGTTGTTTCCAAGGAGTCCCTCGCCTGTCAAATGGGAGTGGGACTCCGTTACTCCCATAGGTCCGAGGCTTGCTTAAAATGTTCTGAGCTCGGTCGATTCATGAAGCAGGATGCTGCCCTACTTGCACATAGTCCAAGTGAGGATCTCTCCTCTAACGGGTTAAAAAATGTATAAACGCTAAAAAAAATGCTAAATTTAAGACTTCAAAACGCAAAAATATTACCAACTCTACATAAAATATTTCCTGTGGATCTTGAATAGTTGTAGGTCTATTAGCAAAAGAATGGGACAAAACAAGTAACGATGTTCATTACTTCCATGTTCTTGTGGTAGTAACTAAGTACAACTATGCAACCATCCTCTGCATAATACTAATCCGAAAGGAAAATTGAAAGGATCCGACACGTCGAAAAATGCAGGTATCGACCAAAGAAAAACAAGGGCCACGAAGTGTGAAAGACTGCATAGGCCTTGGGAACCTAATTCCGTTGGGGTCGGAAGTGACCAAGATTTGACAAAGGAAGATCGGATAGAATAGATGAATAGATGGCACAAGTGGAAATAATGCTAGGACACAAAAGGGCTCCGTAGTCGCCAACCCACGCTCCCAAGTTAAGAGCCCCTGGGGCTTTCATGTTACTGTATAACAATAATATTCGGTTCTTACCGAAAGGAATGGATTAATTTACAGCCACTGAATGATTATTGAACTTAAACATAATGAGCGAGAACTCAAGCCTGTACATATAATGTTAAAATTACGTTAAACTGAACATGTGATTTATAATGGCTTCTGATACAAGGTGAGAGTGGAACATTTTATGTAGCTATTTAAGGGAGTATTTAGATTTTGTGGGACATACATGTGGACTCTCGGGTTGATAAAAGCCTCGATACGACCTGTATATCACGAAGAAATGCTCTGTATAATGAAATAGTATTACGGTTCAGTTTTTGGAAGCTTGATATATCGGACTTGTTTCTAAGGAAACGTACAAATTTATTATTGCCACAAAAACGTATTAATGTATGAGAAAATTGCAGCTTGTAATGCATGCGATACATAGTAATCACTGCTCATTGAACGTGATGCCCCATCTACAGGATTGAGGTAGTAACACTACTAGAGTATTTGATATCCTTAAAGGAATATGTGTCCAGAATAATATGTGAGAGCAGGAGTTTCACAGCCCAATTCAACAATTCTCCGTAGGAAATAATATACTATACGAGAGAAACTCATTTCTTTTTTCTTACGACCTTATTCCTTAGTGAAACACAATTTTAAGACCTGGTAGGAAATAATTTTAAGGGCTTTAATTATGCTCGATAGTCACAACACATTCGGTGCACAGTCAACACCAAGGCACGACAGAAACATACTATTGTTGAAGAGGTCGCTTACTGTGCGGTCCGCATTCAGTTAATATAAAAAAGGTAGGAAAGGGTTTCGCTATTCCCCGTTCACCCAGCACGCGTCCGTAAGGATTCCGGGGGCGATCAAGCGTGCTGACTCTCTGGATGGTTGCCACGGGTGATGGCGGGGAGGGGCCATCACTACGGGGAAGCCTGCTGCGATCGCAGCTGGTACTCCCCCACTGTACTCGGTCATATCGTCGGGGTGACAGCTGAACTCGACACGAGGTCAGTGCTCCTCAGAACAGGGGTTTTCTCTGTTTGGGGATTCAGTCCCGAGTGTCGGGGACGACTGAAACTTCGGGGATATTACCAAATACGTGGGATGAGGTGCGCGTCCGAAAGGATTCCGGAGGCGACAAAGCGCATCGACTTACTGGATGGTCGCCACGGGTGATGGCGGGGAGGGGCCATCACCTCTACGAAGACTTCCTGCGTTAGGTCAAGGAAGCAAGACGCCCTCGTCATATTTGGCTATGTCCTTGGAGTGACAGCCGACTCCAGACGAGTTCAGGGACTGTTGATCTGTTTTGAGGATCAGTCTGAGACAGAGTCGCGGGGACGACCGAAGCCACGGAGGATTCAGCAGTGTTGGGTACGGTGCGCGTCCGAAAGGAGACAAAGCCAATTGTAGCAACCATTGCAACTTGCTGCATTGGTCAGTTGAGTCAAGACTGGGCGAATTCTCCTTGGTTAATTTCTTTTGTAAGCCACGCTGGCGTAGTGGTTATGTCCTATTAACCTACTTCCTTTAGCTGCGAGACCGCTGGTGTCTTCCAACTTCCTCTTAACTTCGAAATTGGCGTCGGAAAATATTCTGGGGCGGTGGGGGGTGGGGGGGATAAAACAAAAGACTGTTCTGAATCTCTAGATTATCTCACGGGTAAGGGTGTGGATCACCTTCACAATGAGGGAAGATATCAGAGTACCTTTCTTTGATAGCTTCCAGGTAGATATGCTGAAAGGTGTTGTGTAAAAAAATTGTCAGTGTTTTCTTCTGCTCTAGTTGTTGCTGCTGCTTGCTGCTCTCCGTGGGTTTATCATATAGTCCTACTGCAGATGCGACAGATGAACCTAGGAAAAGTTCTACCCACTATCTGACAAGAGAAGAAACGTGCAGTGAATCGACAAAATGACCGATATTTAGTTGGCGTGAAGAGCTTCAATGTAAATTTTGGTATCAATGGATGGTCATAAAATCTATGTATGGATAATTTTGTCTATCCCTATGATATTCGCTAAATAAAATTCAACATCACTGTTTTTAACTGCAGTATTCTTTAATATTCCATCAAATATAGAAGGCTAAATATATTTACACTATCTGTACTACCCGTAGCTGATGGGTTGTATAAAAACTCTCAATCATAGGGTTAGCAGGAGATTTAAGATAAGATAATACCCATCTCCCAAAATGTCGGACACCACAGATCCGGGAAAGAGTATTGATTATTTTAATCTTAATTTTCGATACATGCAGTTTACAAAAATGAATAACGCATAACTAAAATCACACAGTAGAAACGCAAATAAAGAATAAGGTGTCCGGAAAATATCATGAATCAAAATTTAACATTTGTAAGTGATTCAGAAATTGAACAGAGAAAGAATGGCCTGAAAAGTGTGTCAGAAATATTGTTGTAAGTAATGAAACTTTTCAGATATGCTATCGAGGTTCATCAAATTCCCCAGAAACATGATCCCCCAAAGAGGTCAGCAGAGTAGTCCTTCCATGTCATGTCCGACTCCTGGAATTAATATTAGTCTTCACTATCGAAAAAACCGTCCGACTCGTTGGCTGAATGGTCAGCGTACTGGCCTTCGGTTCAGAGGGTCCCTGGTTCGATTCCCGGCCGGGTCGGGGATTTTAACCTTCATTGGTTAATTGAAATGGCCCGGGGGCTGGGTGTTTGTGCTGTCCCCAACATCCCTGCAACTCACACACCACACATTACACTATCCTCCACCACAATAACACGCAGTTACCTACACAAGGCAGATGCCGCCCACCCTCATCGGAGGGTCTGCCTACAAGGGCTGCACTCGGCTAGAAATAGCCACACGAAATTATTATTATATTATCGAAAAAACCCATGCAGACTAATAGAACTACGACGATAAATTAATTATATGTTATAACTACGTATAATCTACGTACCTAACGATTCTAGACTTCAACGGAGTTATATTTTCTAGGTTCCCTTAGGCACAATTATGTTACTAAATAGCATGTATACTTGTTTACCTTCCACCACTTTTCTACCCCACATTACCCTGAAATGAAATGAAATGAAATGAAATGGCGTATGGCTTTTAGTGTCGGGATTGTCCGAGGACATGCTCGGCTAGCCAGATGCAGGTCTTTAGATTTGACTCCCGTAGGCGACCTGCGCGTCGTTATGAGGATTAAATGATGATGAAGACGACACATACACCCAGCCGCCGTCCCAGAGAGATTAACCAATGATGGTTAAAATTCCCGACCGTACCGAGAATCGAACCCGGGACCCCTGTGACTAAAGGCCAGCACGCTAACCATTTAGCCATGGAGCCAAACTCCACATTACCCTAATAATGATGAACACTTTTGCAACACTTCTCGGGTGCATCCACTCTCTGTTCAATAACTTCACAATCGTATACAGTTGATTTTCGTTTACTAATTTTTCTCATATCCTCCCCCGTTTCTCTCTTATTTCTCTTGTCTCTAATGAATATTTTATAAGGTGTGCCCATCCCATGTCTTCAGAAAGTAAACATTTATTTTCATCTCTAATTTGCCTGTTGTGTTTATTTTTGTGTACCATCATTAACCACCATATTATGCCCTACATTTCCTTATTTGTTATGTTATCTATATTCATCCTCATTCTCCGAATTGCATTACAAAATTCCTTCAGTGACCTGTTGTTTTTTACACTGTGAAGCAGGAGAACACCGCCCAGACAGAACTGAGCCACCTCCCGCCTGGACACAACATTGCTGACACACAGGATCCATAACTTCAAGGGGCACACGCCACACTCTCACGCGCCCATCAGCTCGATACAACTGGAACAGGGATTCATCGGACCATACCACACGCCGCCACTGATCCATGGTCCATTGCCGCTGTTCGCGGACCCACGCACGTCGTTGAGCTCTGTGTCGAGGTGTCAGCAAAGGGAAACGAGTTGGTCGTCGGCTGGTGAAGCCTATGCGGTGCAGGTGCCTCCTTAAATTCTGGTAAATATGGGCTCCTGACTCCCAACATTCAACTGGGCGGTGCACGTCGAGCACCCAATATGGTTCTACGGAGGCCACGTGAAGTCCGTTGCTTAAACACCTGCGGTCTTCCCGTGCGGCGGTTTACGCGGGTGGTAACATTCTCTCTGTGATATTGAAGATCCAGCATCGATACTGTTGACCTCGGAAACCCGAATTCGCGTGTAATCTCCACATTGCTATGACCCATGCGCCATGCGCCATGCGCCATGCGCCATGCGCCATGCGCCGATGATCATCCCACGTTCAAAATCTGTTAACTCGCGACGTGTGGACATCTTCACGAGACTGGTGTCTGTGACAGACTGCTCAGCTACGCTGCAGCTAGCAGCACCGCTCAGGGGTCATACTATTGGGACACCCCTTCCCACGACTTTTGGCCGCTCAGTGTAAGTCCACGGCGTAGGAAGCCATTTTCGATCCCCGACATGAGGAGCCGTATTCAGTCCGTGATAACCGTAAGTGTTTGTATGTATGTGTGCGATGACCAGCCAAATCACGTCACGCAGAGGTATGGACTTTTTAACACAAGGATATTCTTTGATGAATCTTTATATCTTCAGTACGGCAGAGAGAATGTTACCAACCGCGTAAATCGCCGCGCGGGAAGATCACTGGTGTTTAACGATGAATCTTTCATTAATGAACTATATTACTGTAGTTTTATTGGTTTTAATTCATTTCATATTTACCCTCTATTAATTTCATTCGTGTCTTATTATAGCTTATTTTAGTTGCAATGAGACTGCAAATAAACACTTCGAATTGCATATAGGGGTAAGGTTCACTCTTTACCAGGTATTCGTTTAATTCACCTAAACTTTGCTTTATTTAGAGGAAGCAGAATAAGGAAAAGTTCAAGGCATAGGGATCCATTTTCAGTCCCGGACACGAGGAGGAGCCATTTAAAAAGTATTGCTTTACATCGCACCGACACAGATATGTCTTATAGCGACGATGAGACATGGGAGGGCTAGGAGTGGGAAGGAAGCAGCCGTGGTCTTTATTAAGGTACAGCCCCAGCATTTGACTGGTGTGAAAATCAGAAAACCGTCTTCAGGGCTGCCAACAATGGAGTTCGAACCCACTATCTCCCGAATACTGGATACTGGCCGAACTTACGCGACTGCAACTATCTAGCTCGGTGGAGCCATATTCAGTTCGTGATATCCGGAAATGCGTGTGCATATGTGTGCGATAGCTAGCCAAATCTACGGCACGCAGATGTCTGAAATGTTTAACACACGTGGGCACAACATTTACCGATCACGCGTGGCTGTACCAAAAAGTAATTCCAAGAGTAATTCTTGCTCCAAGAAATGAAACTGTCAACATCATCAACAAGCAACTTTGACAAGAATTACCCGGTGTTCTACAAATTTACAAGTCTATCGACACGACACATAATACAGACGAGGCTGTCAACTGCAAGATAGGGCTTTTAAACAACTTGGACGCACCTGGAGTACCCTCGAACACCTTGGAGTGGAATAAGAACCCTCCTTCCTTCTGCAATGGAACAAGACTGTCAGTCAAGAAACGGATGCCGAATGTTATTGAAGCCACCATCATAACCGGACATGCCACTGACGAAGTAGTATTCATTCATCGGATTCAAATAATATCTTAGGATATACCGTTTCAATTTAGACGTATGCAGTTCTCCGTTCGTTTTAGTTTCACTATGTGCATCAACAAGGCACAAGGTCAATCGCTTAAAGTTTAGGAGTCGATCTTCGTAAAAGGTGCTTCTCCCATGGTTAACAGTACGCGTGTTCTTCAAGAGTTGGAAAGGCAAACACACTAGGACATCTTGGCTCCAAATGGATGGACACTAAATATAGTTTATTCGGAAGCTATATACACTGGCAGAAAAATATACAAACACCATGAAATAAGGAATGTAGAATACGAAAATTTTGGCAATATATTTGTTGAGGTAACATATTTCATTAATTAAAGGTACAAGGGTACAAGTTAATATTCGCGCGAGAAAAGCCATCACATATGTGCCGTGGTTGGTCCATTAATACCCGGTGTAATCGCCTGACTCTTGAATGCAGGCATGCAAACGTGCATGCATTGTATCGTGCAGGTGCCGGATGCCAGCTTGTGGGATTCAGTTCCATGCCTGTTGCACTTGGTCGGTCAATACAGGAATGGTTAATGCCGGTTGTGGATGACGCTGGAGTTGTCGTCCGATGATGTCCCATGCGTGCTGGATTGGGGACAGATCGGGGAATCGAGCAGGCCAAGGCGACATTTCGACACTCTGTAGAGCACGTTGGGTTATAACAGCGGCATAAAAGCGTGCATTATCCTGTTGGAAAACACCCCCGGGAATGCTGTTCGTGAATAGCAGCACAACAGGTCGAATCTCTAGACGGACGTACACATCTGCAGTCAGAGTGCATGGGATAACCACGAGAGTGTTCCTGCTGCCATAGAAAATTGTTACCCAGACCAGATCTTCCGGTGTAGGTCCAGGGTATCGGCGCCGCAGACAGGTGGAATGCAGGCGCTCACCTGGCCTCCTCCTAACCAACACACGGCCATCACTGGCACGAAGGCAGAACCGGTTTTCATCGGAAAACACAACGGATCTCCACTCCATCCTCCAACGAGCTCTCGCTTGATACCACTGAAGTCGCAGACGGCGGTTGTTTGGGGTAAGTGGAATGCATGCCTCAGGGCGACTGGCTCGGAACTGTTCAACTGTAATTCGAATTGCTGCTGCAGACACAGTCCGCCGCGCCACAGCCATACGCCGAATACAGCGGTCCTCCCTCTCGGTGGTGCCACGGGGACGTCCGGAGCCCGATCTTCTTGGGAGCGTACCTTCTCTTGACCAGTGATGCCAGCACTCATGCACAGTGGAGACATTGCTATCAATTTGTTCTGCAATAGCACGGAAGGAAAATCCACCTTCACGTAGCCCTATTGTACGGCCTCGTTCAACCGCAGTGGGTTGTTGATACTAGCCTCTTCGTCGTCGTAAAGGCATCCTTGACCCACTCACAGTCACTCCGTCCAATCTTACAGGGCCGCTACTAGTGCCACGTTAATGCGATTTGCGGAAAACTTGAATCAACGCCATCTTTTAGATGTATAAACACGCTTACCTACATTCGTTAATCTAGCACAATCCCTTCTTGGTGTTTGGATATTTTTTCCGCCAGTATAAGTAGAAAATAGTTTGATTTTTATATAATATAGTCTTTTATAGTTTTAATATAATTTGTACCATCCACTAACCCGGTATCGTAAGCACTGAAAATAACAATTGTACGCTTGTATACAAGGGAAGTGGGTGAACAATATAATGAAAAATAAAATAATGTAATTCGTACAATTCATATGTAATTTACACTACCACAGAAACACGCAATAGTGATTACACTCTCCCGTATAGGGTTGGCGGCAGGAAGGGCATCCGTCCGTAAAAAGGGCGAAATCCACATGTGTGACGCAGTTCGCACCCGCGACCCCACACGTGTGGGAAAAGCGGTAGGAAAAGAAGAGGAAGATGCAGTTTTTGTGTAAACGATGTATGCTGACAAATATGACGTTTCTGTTTTGGTACTGTATAAGTGGTTTAAAACATTTCACGGCTGAATTAATAAGTGCAGACGAAGCCTCGGTTACCTGCTAGTATACTCATAATAGTTTCACCTGTGAATAGCGAAACAGCGGCGCGCACAGATGAATTCTTTTACTGTCAGGCGTGATTTTGGGGCGAATTAAGACACATCGAATTTTCAAGAGCAACGTCGAATTTTGTCAGCGTATGGGAAAAGCTCTTTGGAGAGGCATTCACAATGATGACTACTATAATGAGACGAAGTGATTGAGAGACACTGATTTCTTAAAGAGGACTGATATTTTATTTTATTCACAGGGGATTGTTATTTTAGAATTCATTGTTGTGGATAAAGAGAAAACCAAGAAATTTATCGGGATATTTTGCGTCCTTTGTCGGATTCCATCTATCGTAAGGCGTGTGATTAAGTGGTACAATGGTGCCTTCTCCATGATAGCGTACCTAAACATTGGTCCCTATCACCAATTCTTTCATTTTGGGAGCGTGGGTTGGCAACCACGAACTCATAGCTGAGCCTGATATTGCTTCTAGTTGTGTCAGGCTCCATAAATGTAGATTCCCTTCCGTTCGAAATAGCATCTGAAAGCTGACAACAACATCCAAGGACCCTTGCCCAATAACCCTGAGAACATCAGCTCCTGCCTTGTACTTCTTTGTCTCAATGTAAGGCTCTCCTGTATGGAGCACCTCCGTGAAGTAGCCTAAAACTGCATATTTTGGAATATTAATTTTACTTTCTTCAATTCTAACGTGTCAAGTTTAGCGGGCAGCATGATGAAACCTTGTCACTTGAGTTACCTGGGTAACCCTCCAGGATGTGGGACATGTATATATCCAGGCCGCAAGAGCTTCATGTTTCTATGGCTTGTGTTGAGGCCAGGAAGAACACGCGCTTCCGCGGGATCATTTTTTGTTCATAGGGCTTCATTCACTCGGCTAGGAATACTAAATTGTGCTGGCAACGGAGAGGAGAACAGAGGACTGATATCTTGTTACACTGAAATGTTACCGTATTCGTTAACCTATTCTGCCTTCGGTGGTGTTGTCTGTCTAGCCTATACTGAGGGATATAGAAAGACTGCACAGATCGCAACCTACTACGACCGAATGCATGAAAATTCAGTCCGGGGGCATGCTGAAACTAGTGATTTCCTTATTCACGACGATTTATTTCAGGCGTCAGGAACTAAGTGCTTGTATTTTTTGTCGTTATTATAAGTAGTAAAATATCAACACTTACATAGTGTTAGATAACTGTCACATGAGTTTCAAAGACAACGTGTTGAATGTTCAGTTCAGATTCATCCAAGTGCGTACTAAAGGGAAGGGCCCAGTATTAGTAAGTTTTGGAGAATTATACAACAGAATGAATTATGTTTCAGAAAGAAATAACAACAAATTGTAATAGGTTGGTCTTATAGAATTGATGTTAAGGCTGAGTTCTCTCCGCTTAACCTGGTTCTTAGGCAAATGAAATGAAATGTCGTATGGCTTTTAGTGCCGGGAAATCCCAGGACGGGTTCGGCTCGCCAGGTGTAGGTCTTTCTATTTGACACCCGAAGGCGACCTGCGCGTCACATACACCCAGCCCCCGTGCCATTGGAATTAACCAATTAAGGTTAAAATCCCTTACCCTGCCGGAAATCGAACCTGGGACCCTCTGAACCGAAGGCCAGTACGCTGACCGTTCAGCCAACGAGTCGGACGGTTCCTAGGCGAGAGAAAATTACGGTTTGCTTCCTAGTTAAGGCTTCGCTACACAGATTCAGTGCGTACGCGTTTCGATAATAGAATATATTAAATTCCAATACGATATTTGCTTTTATTTCTTTAGAACATTTTTGGGAAAGCTCGGCTTACCCTGTTTACTCTTGTGTTTCACTATCGGTATCAGGGAAAATGCTTTATCACTTCAGAAGATATACACAACAATAAATTATTTATGGGCAAAGATCAATATTAATTGTGTATCTATAACTCAGTCATGGGGAGTATTAGAAGGCAACTAGGGGGTGCTAATGCAGCAGTATGTTGTACATAGTGAATGCTTGCACAATTATCTGTGTGCATCATTTATATGCTAAATGAACTAGAGTGATTTCTGTGGGGAGGGATATTTACGATGAAAGGGGACAATGTTGTGGTCGAACAACAAAGTGATGTTGTGTCCACACTGCTCCAAACCTTAAGGCATCATCCGAACAGGAACACAGTTTCCATTCCCGTTGGAAATTCCACAAAGAACCTCCCGGACACCAAGAAAGAACGGAGGCGGTGATTATTGACAAACAGACAGGTAGTCAACCAGCCCAATATAAGAGATTTAGCTATTTAGAGGTCGCTGAGAAATTCCTCTGTTGGAAGTCATGATTTCCAATGCAGCAGGATGTTCAGACGATATCAGGAGAACGGCTATGTCCGAACATTTCGTACCAGGAACATTCCGGACCACTTGATTTTTCTGGATATCTCCTACCCACTGCGAAGGGTTTTTCCGTAATCCCCAAATATTTACGTCAAGTCAATTGGTACCACTTGATGTCAAATGATTAATATAAGATGAATAATGAGAATTCCTTCCCGAATCAGCCAACTGTATGCATATACTTAGTATAAAGGAATTAATAACAATTATGAAAAAAAGCCGATTTCATCTAAGTTCAGTTCATCATACGCAACTATTTTAACGTTTCATTGTGCCACGCCTGGATATTTTATCATTATTTATCAACAAGTTTACTATTCAAGAAATTAAATCCATATGGATTTTCTAAATCAAATCTAGCCATGCAAAATTGGACAACAGTGTTATCAGCCGTTTTCGTGAGAAAATGTTATAAAATTATTGATGCCACCAAAAGATTACAACAAACACCAAAGGGTTCTGCTGAACGCTCAACTCATTATAGCAGTAACTACCCGTCTCCGGGACCTCAGTGCAGTCGATCGCAATCGCACTCACCCTGTGGTGTAAACCTATAGGACATTCTTCTTCTTCTTATTATTCTTATTCTTCTCCTAGCGCTTTTCTCTACACCTTGTGGGATCGCGGGTGCGAACGGTGTCGCACATGAGGATTTAGACATGTTTTACGGCCGGATGTCCTTCCTGACGTCAACTCTATGTGGAGGGATGTAATCACTATTGCGTATTTCTGTAGTGGTTGGTAGTGTAGTGAGTTGTCTGAATATGAAGAGGAGAGTGTTAGGACAAACACAAAAAAACAGTCCCCGGGCCAGAAGAATAAATTAATCACACGCGATTAAAGTCCCCGACCACGGCCGGGAATTGAACCCGGGATCCTCTGAACAGAAGGCCTCAACGGGTGTATAGGACATTGTCTCGTATTCAATGTTCCGTAAGCGCATATTTAGGATGTAAATAAGGTTGTAACGCACCCGAAATACTTTCCACTTCAAGAAGTACGGGATGTCGTGTACTAAACATTTTAAAGTCATTAGCCGACACTTGGCAGGAAGTCAGCCGGTCAAGTGGTACGAATTGTCTGGTATTCGGCCTGGGCACCATCTACCAAGCTGAACAGAATCTGGAAGGATAGATCCATTGTTAAAGACACCGAATTACCCTTCATCTAAGGGGATGAATTCCCCACTGCAACCAATAAGGAGGAGACACGGTAGCAGAGTGACTTCTTTACAGGCTCCTCACCAAAGTGGCCGTGATATGAATCCTGCTCAATATACGTGGAACTTTTGAAGTGAAATGTCACATCGTTGTATTTCGATATAGTGGGTTCGAACCCCACTGTCGGCAGCCCTGAAGATGGTTTTCCGTGATTTCCCATTTTTCACACCAGGCAAATGCTGGGGCTGTACCTTAATTGACGCTCAGGCCATTTCCTTCCCACTCCTAACCATTCCCTAACCCACCGTCTCCTTAAGACCTATCTGTGTCGGTGTGGCGTAAACAAATCAACACTCACGTAAAACTAAAAGTTTATTTTACTTTGGACTCACCGTGAAAGCTAGAAAGTATTAAAACTCGAAATGTTTGAAATAAATTTAAAAAAAGTTTCAGTCAAATTCCACCCACTGAGTAAGATCACTATGTCTCTGACATATCCTCCTCTCGGTAGATCTACCGGCAAGTAAAAGAACTCATGCGGCACTTCGGCGTCTCCAAATAACGTCAAAAGTAGTTAGTAGACGTAAAAAACAATAACATTATATTATTATTTCCGACATGTAAAAAAAAAAAAAATCAAATTTTACATGGTGGTTGCCCTTGTATCTCAAGCACTCACTGAAAAGGGCTTGAAAAACACCTTCCGGAAAGGGTGAAATAAGGGAAGGTGAATTCGAGAAAACAATATAGGCCTATTAATTGCCCCGAAACAGTTTGCCGTATAATTATGACATTCCACATAAAGATTGCTCTCTTATGATCTAGACTTTAAATAATAGGCCTATACACAGAGTTTTAAAATATTTCACATATTAGGGGTTAAATGGACGTAAAGGACCGAAAACAAACAGCACTGCTACACTGGGGCGAACGTTGGTATTTTCACGATTGAAAAAGCCTAAGGACTTAAAGAGCTTTAAAAATTCATATTTCCAAAACCGTCGACTTACAAAGTTGACGTTTCACATGGTGATTTCCCTAGATGTTACAAAAGGGGTATCTTCAAGCATTTCATCCCTACGAAGTTAAAATTGGAGTTAGCTCCAAAAACAAAAATATTCATTCCTCTGAAATAATTTGACGTACGAAGTTGAAATTTCACATGGTGGTTTATCTTTAAGCCCTAGAAATGTTTTACAGGTATTCGACGACTAAGTAGGATAAATGTATTTTAATAACTGAAAAGAAACCACTGTATATTCAGTTCTCTGAAGCCGTGTGACGTATGTTGTTGAATATTCTCACGTTTTTTGCTATTCTTTTTGTAGGAATCAAAAAAGATTTAGAAATTGAACCCGTAAGGGAATTAAGGAGGTTACAGCTTGAAAATCAAAGTTACTCTCCTCCGAAACTATTTGGCACACTGAGTGGACATTTCATATCATGATTTCTTTCATTTCCCGAGAATTTCCTTAGAAATATTTTCAAATATCCAAACATTAAGGGGATTAAAAAGGAGTTACACACCGAAAATCATGTTGTGAGCATGCGCAATTTCGCTAAAAGATGTATTTTACAAGCAAAATTACCTCCTAATACATACTACATAGACAATAAGGAACACGCATTTGCCCATGTATCACATAAATGCTGATCATTTACTTTATATCGAGCGGTTAGCGCACGGTTTTGCCTCTCGTCATTGCGTGAAAGCATGGAAAGTACACATTCACATTTATTTTTGGTTCATGGTACGAACTTGGCGCTAGACTTCTGTGTCTGCTACTCACAGGTTTCCTCACTTTGCACAAATGAAATGGCTTACGGCTTTACAGTGCCGGGAGTGTCCGTGGACAAGTTCGCCTCGCCAGATGCAGGTTTTGAATAATGTTATATTGCTTTACGTACCACTAACTACTTTCACGGTTTTCGGAGCAGGTCTTTTGATTTCACGCCGGTAGGCGACCTGCGCTTCATGATGAGAATGAAATGATGATGAAGACGACACATACACCCAGCCCCCATGCCAGCGGAATTAACCAATTATGGTTAAAATTCCCGACCCTGCCGGGAATCGAACCCAAGACCCCTTTGACCAACTTTGCGGACACATCTATTTAACCGTCTTCTTCTAAATCATGTTATTATTGGAGTTTGGTGTTTTCTTTGTTTAGGCAACACAGTTCCGTTAATTGGATTGTGCTCTCGGCTTCTGTTTTGTGGATTGTAATAAAAGTATCCTTCAGATTATGTTTCCATTGCTTTGAAAGACGTTTTCACAAGTGAAAAATGCTTAAGCTTCTCTGAGCCCCAAATCTTGAAGCTCTTCCAGTTCATCCCTCGGGGAGTTGTAGGATTTGTTTGTCTTTCTAGTGTTCTTGGGAGCGTCGGATTCGATTTTGAGCTTTCAGGGTAACCGAAAGTGCCTCATTAATTCACTTCTGTTTTCATTTGCACACCTACTTTTGTGCCGGCCCCTAGGTGTAGGGGGCCCCGGGTTCGATTCTCGGCCAGGTCAGGGATTTTTACCTGGACCTGAGGGCTGGTTCGAGGTCCACTCAGCCTACGTGATTAGAATTGAGGAGCTATCTAACGGTAAGATAGCGGCCCCGGTCTAGAAAACCAAGAATAACGGCCGAGAGGATTCGTCGTGCTGACTACACGACACCTCGTAATCTGCAGGCCTTCAGGCTGAGCAGCGTTCCCTTGGTAGGCCAAGGCCCTTCAAGGGCTGTAGTGCCATGGGGTTTGGTTTCGTTCTACTTTTATAGATTACTATAGTTTGACTTTTTCTTTAAATGGTGTTTTCTTTAAATGATTCTTTTCTATATCATCATCATCATCATCATCATCATCATCATCATCATCATCTGTTTACCCTCCAGGTTCGGCTTTACCCTCGGACTCAGCGAGGGATCCCACCTCTACCGCCTCAAGGGCAGTGTCCTGGAGCTTCAGACACTTGGTCGGGGGATACAACCGGGGAGAATGACCAGTACCTCGCCCAGGCGGCCTCACCTGCTATGCTGAACAGGGGCCTTGTGGAGGGAAGGGAAGATTGGAAGGGATAGACAAGGAAGAGGGAAGGAAGCGGCCGTGGCCTTAAGTTAGGTACCATCCCAGCTTTCGCCTGGAGGAGAAGTGGGAAACCACGGAAAACCACTTCGAGGATGGCTGAGGTGGGAATCGAACCCACCTCTACTCAGTTGACCTCCCGAGGCTGAGTGGACCCCGTTCCAGCCCTCGTACCACTTTTGAAATTTTCGTGGCAGAGCCGGGAATCGAACCCGGACCTCCGGGGGTGGCAGCTAATCACGCTAACCACTACACCACAGAGGCGGACTTCTTTTCTATATGAGATATAAAATTGATAAAGATTTGATCGTACCTGTGTTCGGGCTGTAATGGCTGTGTAATGCTAATATCGCGACTATTCATGCGATCGAGCACTGACATCCCCAATGATAATTTAATACGGCCACGCTCCGCTGGTCGCGCTGCTATATAATGAGACGATTGAATCCTGCCTGCCTCCAGGGGCACCGCTATATTATGCATGGCCAGGAAACCGAACACATGTTTCAATTGGATGGCTTCCCAAATAAATGTCAGCTTATGGGCTACAGTTGGCAGTTAATTAAAACAGGTTTTTATCTCCCTCCTCTAGTGCACACAAATGTACGTATTAATATGCATCAAATAGCTTAAACAAAGACTATAATGGTATGTCAACAACAGTTATCATCGATGGCCAGGAAGCGTTATCGCACCAAACTCACACGACCAAGATTCTAATATCCACATCACCTGGTCACATGCATACGCTCCCCCTGCAGTAGTCATCTCTAGATTCTCCACACAGAGAAACGTAATTAATATTAATAATAATAATAATAATGATAAATGTTTAAGTGCGGCCAGTATCCATTATTCGGGAGATAGTGAGTTCGAAGCCCACTGTCGGCAACCCTGAAGATTGCACTCCGTGGTTTCCCATTTTCACACCAGGCAAATGCTGGGGCTGTACCTTATTAAGCCATGGCTGATTCCTTCCCGGTCCAAGCCCTTTCCTGTCCTATCGTCGCCATAAGACCTATCTGTGTCGGTGCGACGTAAAGGAACTTGTAAATAATAATAATAATAATAATAATAATAATAATAATAATAATAATAATAATAATACAAATAATAATAATTCGTTCGGTTAGGGTTGCGTAGCTGTGAGCTTGAATTTGGGAGATAGAGGGTTCGAATCCCACCATCGACAACCCTGAAGATGATTTTAAGAGGTTTCCAATTTTCACAGCGGTTACGGCTACGGTCGCTACCGTTCCAATCCTAGTCCTTTCCCGTCCTTGCATCGGCAAAATCCGATGCGTTAGTGCGACATTAAACCACTAGCAAAAACATACATAAATACATACTTTATCATTGACTGTTATGCCTTTAAGCATTCAGTCTGCAAACTTCTCTGTTAATTAATTAAGCGCCTCCACAATCCTCTATTTGCAACTAGCCCTATGGCCGTGCTTAGTTCTACACTTTTTTATCATTAAATCATTAAACCTGAGCCTATCGTCAAGGTCTCTCTCTACTTCTCTTACCTTCCATGGCTCAGTCCATTATATTACTGCTTAACGTATCCTCCTCCATTTCTCTCACATACCCTTACCATCGAATGTTTATGCGTACAGCTTCATCCATCGATTTAATTCGTAACTTAACCTTTATCTCTTCAAGAACATTAAAACATGCATAGGAAATAAGTAATATATATTGTTGAATATGTTTAGCACTTTGATATGAAAAATACGATGAAACTGGTGCATTCGTTTGTTGATAGTGTTATGTAACACGGTCTGCATCTGGCGTTGAACTTAAAACTCGTCATGATTTGTATGTACAGCGATGGACGCGGGTGCCGCTATTTCTTTAATATGAGGATTACAAGCTTTATAGAATAATGCGTACAGTATTTACTTTTCAAGTAGCCTGTGCAGACCTAATAATACATTATTGCCTTCACTGTAAATTTGGAGAAAATCATCAGCGCTCTCTCTGTATTGGCTAGCGACCAACAGTTAGGATTTCCGATGCCCACAAATCTGTCAAATAAGTAACCAGAGTCAAATGTAGGACGACTGTGACAAACTATAATTGTTTTACGATCGGCGTATGCGCCAAGACCACACTTGGTCAACTCAGCAAGTAGTCTATGTATATTAAAAGGCATATGAATAGCAGATATTGTGTTATTGCGGTTACCGTGAATGTGAAAGTGTGTCGCGTAGAAATTAATTCATGATTAACAAGTTGAAAATCCACATATTTATGAGTTAGGTTTTTTTGTACTCTATTGTTGTTTTGCCGTTCATCACATTTCAATTCATTTAACGTTGCCGGATATAATAATGAATGTGGCGGTAGTTGTCAACACTCCATAGACTACTGACGGGCCGCACTTCTATCTATAAATGTTGACATTCCCCACCCTGAAGGGGTGAGGCGGGCCACCTAGAGGGTAACGCCTTCGCTCTGGCCAAGAGATTCGGGCGGATTGGGGAGGTTTGATGGATGAGGGAGGTGGGTAGGAGGGTGTGAAAAATAGAGGAGAGGTAGGGGGTTGGACCTCTTTACTGAGCTTTATTGAATGTGCATTTCCAAAAGTTACAGAGAAGAATTTATAAACATAAGCAACACTTTCATTATTAGATAATTTAAAATAGTATAAGCATGCCATCCTTTTTCTGTGCTAGTCTTGTCAATTCTACATAACTGCTGCATCCTACAGCTACTCTGATATGCCTGTCTTGCCCATGCCTTGGCCTACCTCTATCGTTATTATCCCCTATACTTCACTCAAAGACTAACCTGACTTTTTTTTTTTTACAATTTGCTTTACGTCGCAACGACACAGGTAGGTTTTATGGTGATGATGGAATAGGAAAGGGCTAGGAATGGGAAGGAAGCGACCGTGGTCTTAAGTGAGGTTCAGCCCCAGAATTTGACTGGTGTGAAAACTGGAAACCACTGAAAAGCATCTTCAGGGCTGCCGACAATGGGTTTCGAACCCACTATCTCCCGAAAACTGGATACCGCCCGCACTTACTACTACTACTAATACTAAACGTTTTCATTCCTCCCCTGAAGGGGGAGGCGGGCCTCTTAGACGGCGAGGCCGTCTCTCAGGCCAGGAGATTTGTTACGGTGAAGGAGATGTGCGGAGAAGGTGAGAGGTTAGGCGGCCATGGCCTATACTACGAACTGTCCCGGCATTCGCCTTAGTGCAGGAGAATGGAAAACCACGGAAAACCATTCTCAGAACAGCCAACGGATGGGACCAGGCGTGAAGTCCGGCACTGTGCCCCAGGCCCGTCTCCCGAATGCAGAAGCGTAGAGCCACGGTAGAGACGTGGCCAACTTTCCTCTGCTCGGTTGGCCGGTCAGAGTACAGAGCATATGGGACAACAACCCACTCTGCATCTACTGACGGGCCGCACTTCTATCTATAAATGTTGACATTCCCCACCCTGAAGGGGTGAGGCGGGCCACCTAGAGGGTAACGCCTTCGCTCTGGCCAAGAGATTCGGGCGGATTGGGGAGGTTTGATGGATGAGGGAGGTGGGTAGGAGGGTGTGAAAAATAGAGGAGAGGTAGGGGGTTGGGCCTCTTTACTGAGCTTTATTGAATGTGCATTTCCAAAAGTTACAGAGAAGAATTTATAAACATAAGCAACACTTTCATTATTAGATAATTTAAAATAGTATAAGGGGTGTTTTTTGTTTTTGT
Source organism: Anabrus simplex (assembly GCF_040414725.1). Taxonomy (NCBI): domain Eukaryota; kingdom Metazoa; phylum Arthropoda; class Insecta; order Orthoptera; family Tettigoniidae; genus Anabrus; species Anabrus simplex. The sequence goes on from NC_090265.1 coordinate 226,510,971, forward strand.
TATTTGTAATTTGTTTTATCTTTTTCCTTTTTTTCCGTTTTCTTTCTTTTTTCCTTTTTCTACCTTTTTTCCTTTTTTCCTTTTCCTTTTTTTCCATCCTACGCCAAATGCTATACAAAAATATTGTGCTATAAATACATCTAAGAATAAGGACGTTTGCAATATAAGAATTCGGTCGTTCTAATAGCATGTCGTTCTGAAGTGATTCTGGATCTTGTGCATTACAATGCTTCATTAAGATATGATGCTATTGTCCATTTCTTGATGCTGAGAGAAAGTTGAGGGGGTTTATACGAGAGTTTCTAAGGGTGTGAAGTTAACATGGGTATTTAAGCCTGAATGGGTAGTGAGAAAATGGAGATTGAGGGTCTGATTAACTGAAGCCTGAAGGTGTGTGAGAACCAGGTGTCTATTGTATGGATGGATATTTAGCAAGGAGATTGTAACAAATCTGACAAGATCTTCAGTTGTAGGGTGGGGAAAAAGTGAACGGGTGGGCGTGGTTGGTGGGTTAATAGTGCGAATCGGGGCTGTGAATTCTGGGTGATTTGAGGGAGGTATCGGACGTCCTCGACAGCGGCGAGAATAGACTGGATGGCTGCCCCCGCAAGTATTACAGCGGGCGGGGTGTTGGGGCACTTGGTAGTGACATGGTGGTGAGTGCAATGACCGCAGATTGGATGATTTGCTTTTCACTGGGCCGTTGTGTGATTGTTATAGAGGAGGCATCTTTCACATCTGATTGACTGTGGAGGTGGAGCACGATAAGGTCCGACTTTGTGATGGTGGCGATGCATCGATACACCACTGGCAAGCAGTCTGTCCACGTCAGCTGGTGTTGACAGAAGAATCCGCACCAGAAATGTTGGACCCTCCGCATTCCGGATGCGAAAGGCCTTCCGAGCAGGCACTCCCTCCGCACTGAGCTCGGCGAGAATCGTCTCTTGTGAAAGTGAAGGATCCACACCACGCATGACGCAACTTAGGCGATTATAACGTGGTGGAGTGGGTGGTGGTGAGAGGGGTCGAAGAGGGATAGTTGATCCGAACGGAATTGATCCTATTGTGGTGGCGAGTTTGTTTGCTGTTATTTCTCCATTGATTTAAATGATGATTCCTTTTGAAGTCTTCCTGATATCAGCAATGTCCTCTCGGCGCATGTGGTAGCGAAGAAGCGTGCAGAAGATGGCTTGAGGTGTCTTAAATTCTGGAGAAGGGTTAAGGAGGAGAAATGCATGTGTCGGGGCCGCACTTAACCTTAGAACTCCTAAGCTGTTTTATGAATGTTAAATCCCAAGAGGAGTCTCTCGGACTCGTATTGTTTTAAGATGGGTAAAATTCAGTTTTACTGCTCATGCAGGTGCATAACTAAGAGTTACTTCCAAAAAGCACAGAATTTCTTCAAATTCAACCTATTCAGTTGGCGTGAAAGACCATATTTTCAAGTATGTCTGATGTGAAGTATAAGTCAAAAGTGTCTATAGGAGATTCAATTGTTTTCAAAGGTGGTAACTTGACAACTCTAGTCTGAGATTTGAGGATGTTATGCTTCCTTACCTTGCTTTGTTCTGGAGGGTATACATTCCAAACAAAGCCATGTTTTCCACATACACACTGACTGTTGGTTGAAGTGTACTATCAGTATCAATAAGATCGGTATCAACAACGTTACTCATATCGCATATTTCACTCACTACACTGACATGATAGTCCTCCTCACTGCCATTTTCATCACTTTCTGGTATATAGTCTGATTTGTTTTCACTGAAAACACCTTCACACGAATCATCCTCACTATCTAAAACAGAGCTTCTCAAACGTCCAAAATCTCACGCGTGCAGAGCGAGGCGCAAGAGCTCCGTGCACTGTGCATCGGTGTTGCTCGGCATGACTCGGATCAACGCTTCGTCTCTAGGCTACTCGGCTAAGCTCGGCTCTACTCGGCTATACTCGGCTAAACTCAGCCCGGATTTGGAGCGCTACGGCGCAAGTGGGGCAGGGGGAGACAGGCGGAGCGAGCGAGACAGGCGTGAGGAAAGAGAGAGTAAGCGCTATTGCTACAAATCGAGGAGTGGGGGGTCTGCACTCTGGTCAACCAAGCCAAGTCGTCTTTTGCACCGTGCACAGTGCATGCACCACGCGCATGCACCCTGAGAGGCCCTGATCTAAAATCACACCAATTTCAGATTCTGTCGGCTTCCTCTTACTCATTTTTTTACTAGTTGCTTTACGTCACACGGGCACAGATAGGTCTTATGGCGATGACGGGATAGGAAAGGCCTAGGTAGTTAGAAGGAAGCGGCCGTGGCCTTAATTAAGGTACAGCCCCAGCATTTGCCTGGTGTGAAAATGGGAAACCACAGAAAACCATCTCCAGGGTTGCCGACAGTGGGATTCAAACCCACTATCTCCCGGATGCAAGCTCACAGAAGTTATCAATCGCAGTGATGAATTAAGAGTATTCATTACCGATCTCGATAGCTGCAGTCGCTTAAGTGCGGCCAGTATCCAGTAGTCGGGAGATAGTGGGTCCGAGCCCCACTGTCGGCAGCCCTGAATAGGATTTTCCGTGGTTTCCCATTTTCACATCAGGCAAATGCTGGGGCTGCAGCTTAATTAAGGCCACGGTCGCTTCCTTCACGCTCCTAGCTCTTCCCTGCCCAATCGTCGCCATAAGACCTATCTGTGTCGGTGCGACGTCAAAACAACTTGTAAAAAAGTATTAATTTCTGTGAACAGTTGCTACACAGTAGTTCGTCTTATAATAAGTATAGCTCATTAGATGACTATTGTAAGTACAGCAGAAGATATGAGAGTAAATGTTTATAAATATGTATTGCTCTAAATGCTCATGTTTCTTTCTCTAAATTCAGTCTATGAAACGATTATGGTTTTGTTTATCCATTTGAAAGTTGGGTTTGAAATGTAATATTAGGTTCAAAAGCCACCAGTTTCTCAAAAGAATGATTTGAAATAATTTTAAAAGTAAAATAAAATCTGTTAGTTCGTTCGTTCGTAATCTGTTTACCCTCCAGGGTCGGTTTTTCCCTCGGACTTAGCGAGGGATCCCACCTCTACCGCCTCAAGGGCAGTGTCCTGGAGCTTCAGACTCTGGGTCGGGGGATACAACTGGGGAGGATGACTAGTACCTCACCCAGGCGGCCTCACCTGCCATGCTGAAGAGGGGCCTTGTGGGGGGATGGCATGTTTGGAAGGGATAGACAAGGAAGAGGGAAGGAAGCGGCCGTGGCCTTAAGTTAGGTACCATCCCGGCATTTTCCTGGAGGAGAAGTGGGAAACCACGGAAAACCACTTCCAGGATGGCTGAGGAAAGAATGGAACCCCCCTCTACTCAGTTGACCTCCCGAGGCTGAGTGAACCCCGTTCCAGCCCTCGTACCACTTTTCAAATTTCGTGGCAGAGCCGGGAATCGAACTCGGGCCTCTGGGGATGGCAGATAATCACACTAACCACTACACCACAGACGCGGACAAAAAATCTATTAGTTAGAAGTAGTACCGAATACTTCGAAATTTTGCTAAAATGATCGTTACAGTGATTTAATATTAGCCGGAATCTTCACATTTTAATGTGACTATCCCCTTCCATTTAAACAGGAATGTATACTTCTGTCTTGATACAGAGATTTATAAGTGAGGGGTTCACAACCAAAGTGATCCAAGTCCGTTTCGAATAGTTATGGAGAAATTGAGTCCTAAGGTTTCTGCCGCATAATGAATTCCTAGAAATGGAAATTAATTTTAGAAAGTGCTTAATCGCTAGATTATTTTCTAACTTAATTTTGGCATACATATGAAATGACAGGTTATTAACCCTAGTGAACAATTTCATTTTATTAAAAAACAAATGGACTTAATTCACTCTGGTAGTAAATTTTAATTTATTGGACGAAACAAGTATTACAATTTAAGAAGCGTATTGAAAATGTTCAATTTACTTTGTAATGGACACAGTCAGACCATTATTTGTGCTGGTAACATAACTTTACAAAAATAGAGATTGTTTGACATTATTTCCACATAACCATATCATCAAAATTCAACTCCAACAGTGTACACAAATTCATCATTGTGATCTTCTGGGTTGTTTAAAATATCAGTTGATCTTGTAGTAGTCTCAACTGTGGGAGATTCATTAAGAAGTGATGATTAGTTGGTGGTAACGTCCTTGTTCTTAGCTGCAGAGATCCTTCGTCGAATTCCATATAGGGACTCTCGAACGACAGATGACAATAATAATAATTATCGTCCTCCAATCTTGTTTTGCGCAAGAATTACTTCCAGGAAAGACATATCTCCATTCAGAGTTTCCTTGAAAAATATTTTCGAATAAGAACCTTTCACCGCTCTTAACCACCATTTGTAGCCAACTGAACGCCTGACCATGAGCAGTATTCTTTTTCCTATTGGTAATTGCCTCCTCCAAAGCGTTTGTAGATAAGAATTCCTCTCTCTCCATCTTGATCACTTAAAAATGTGTATTCTTCCGGTTTGATGATTTGATAATTTTCACCCAGTCTTCTGGGGGTATAAATATGTGTCCGATGATTAATTAGGAAGATAGTCTTCATCGTTAGGCATGTTCTTGATCAAATAAAGCGCACAAACTCACAAACTAACAATGATGGTCTCTAGATTAATGGGCGTAGTTCACTATGGCAATGACAAATTCTTAGTAACCTTCACCTTGCTCAGGATTTCTTGTGAAGTAACAAACGAGTTATGGACTTAGTTTGCTATATCAGTGAATAAATCTAAGTATTTTTAGTCTCATATTGCATTAATCCCCGAAATAACCACTGGTGAACTTGGTCCACTTTGGTTACGAACCCCCAAGTGGCGACATAAATAATTATTGCTCTAAAAATTCACATTTTAATACCGAAACACTGCCTCGGAACGATTTTCATTAATAGTATCCAATCTTTTGATACAGACGGCAAACTTAGGCCCGAGATTCCACTATTTGTCAGAAAGCAAGGTTAAAATCCATCATAAAATATAACGCAAGGAATACTTCCAAAGCTTTCACTATTAATACAATTATCTTCTTATTCAGTTAGCAGTATTCCCCAGTAATGCAGGTATCTTCAGTGAGTATCTCGGAAAATATTACCAGTACTGTTGTTAATTTATGGAATTTCGGATATCTTGATACCAAGAAGGAGATTTTAATTTGAATGACACTTGCGGGAGATATTAACTCGACTTCAATTAAATACTTTCGTACAAATAATATTTTTGAAAAAACATTTGTCCAGAATATGGCCTCGCTTCTCACTGCCTTGAATGAAAATGTTCTTTCCTTTGTACTTCCTTTTAGTGAGCGCAGCATATACTGTAGCTGTCCACGGGAAGATACCAGCTCCCTAAGGAAAAGTTATCTACGTTGTAGGGCTGCACTTGCGCTTTATTGTTGGTAGTAACAAAAGCTTGTGTGATGAGGAACTGTTATCTTTAGAATGTGAAAAATATGTCAGTGTGACAATTGGGTGGACCTCTTTAATAATTTAACTTTCTTTCGAAAAGACCCTTTGTTGGGTTTCTGTGAGAATTCTTGGCCACCATTAGATGCTACGGCTGGTTCCGTCGTCTAGATAGTGAGTCTCTTATTCGGAGGTCCTGGGATTTATTCCCGACCAGCTCAGGAATTTTCACCTGGATCTGGTCCAATTGACGATCTATCTGACGGTGGGGTAGCAGTCTTGGTCCAGAAAGCCAAACATAACGGCCGAGAAGTTTAGTCGTGCTAACCCACGTGCCACCTCATAATCTCTAGGTATTTGAGCTGAGCAGAGGTAGCTTGGTAGGCCAAGGTGGTGGTGATTATTGTTTTAAGAGGAAGTACTACTAAGTAGGTAGGCCAAGGTCCATCAAAGGTGGAGCGTCATGGGGGTATTACAAGTTAAGGACTAATTACGTGTAAATTTGCATCTTTTAGGCCTTCTAGTCTTTGATGTATTTTTGTTTATACAGACGACATAGGAATTGGCTATTATACATATACATGAGATTCTTTTTCTTCTTCTTCTTCTTCTTCTTCTTCTTCTTCTTCACATTGGTTTTCAAAACACTTGCACAGGTTTGGTATGATTCAACAGGAACTCTCATTAAAGAGATACGAAAAGTGCATGTTAATTCTGTGAAACTTGTTACGTAAAGACTAACTGCAGTGTACATGAGAAAGGTAGGACTGTCCTTCCACTGGAGCACGACAGTGCCGACCTCATCGGAGAAACTCTATGACTCACGTTAGCGGAAACTGCGAGGTATTACAAAACTACAGTGACATCTACGTAACTGTTGCTGAGCTGTATTTAAAGTTAGGTACAGGATATTGTGTCCGGCTCCATGGCTAAATGGTTAGCGTGCTGGCCTTTGGTCACAGGGATCCCGGGTTAGATTACTGGCAGGGTCGGGAATTTTAACCATAACTGGTTAATTTCGCTGGCACGGGGACTGGGTGTATGTGCCGTCTTCATCATTATTTTATCCTCATCACGACACGCAGGTCGCCTACGGGAGGGAAATCAAAAGACCTGCATCTGGCGAGCCGAACTTGTCCTCGGACACTCCCGGCACTAAAAGCCATACGCCGTTTCATTACAGGATATTGTACCGGGGTTCGAATCCAGCAGTGCCAAGACAGACTAATGCTCTGAATAATTGAAACTGCGAGGAAAATGATTATGATCTGTGCGTGATACATATTCCTAACTAAGACTACCTCTGAAATATCCAGCCCACATTCTTGTATGCACTATAGTATGTGGAACTTGCCAGGTTTTATTTGTAGGCATCTTTATATTTTTGCCTATGGTAATGATGGTAATGATCAGTGGTTTAGCTGGGAGATCGCAAATTGATTCCGAACAGTTTCGATTGCGGATAGGTCTACCCCATTAACAGTTTTGATTGCGGACACAAAATATTTTGGAAGTGTTATTAATATTTCAGTGTCTCGTTTGCAGACACTATTTCCTACAGACAAGCCATCATGAAATAAAACATCTACGTCGTACTTCTATTACCAATGTAGGTGGGCAAAGGTTCACCGTTAGTGCCAGTCCCGACAATAATTGTTGTCTATACGGTATACTTAAACAGAAGGCGATTTCTTTGGACAGGCCATCTGCTGTTTGTACAGAAGCAATTTACGTAATTATTATTTTAATAATAATAATGTTATTTGTTTTACGTCCCACTAACTACTCTTTTAAGGTTTTCGGAGACGCCGAGGTGCCGGAATTTAGTCCCGCAGGAGTTCTTTTACGTGCCAGTAAATCTACCGACACGAGGCTGACGTATTTGAGCACCTTCAAATATCACCTGACTGAGCCAGAATTATTATTTTAAAGGTGATTGCTTACAAAATATATTATCACAAGTTTGTTTGAATGATTATTGATGATAAATTGCCGTTTATTACATAAATTACTGATATGTGTTTAGTTCATCAGTTGACCGAGTCGAGGTGAGTCGACAACTGAAAAGAAATGGCTTCAAATGTCACCACGAATAAAAAAAAAAGCACCCTCTGATCGTTTATGTGGAGCACCGTATATAGAAATGATATCACAAGTCTTGGCTACGGTATTGAAATTTACTGTATACTTTCCTCTGACAATGTTGCTGTAGGTCATTACAACGTTGTATAGTTTCATACTATAGCCATGTCTTTTTTTTCCAAATGCCTGATTCTAATAAATAGGAAAGGTTAGAGTCCGATATATAACAATATCTGATACAAACGTGCTTTAATTTAGGGTTGGAAATTATAATGGACAGGCAATGATTCAAAATAGAATTAAGTTTCCTTCAATTATGATCCGAAATAAAGATATTTCAGTTGCTTTAGGTCACGTGGAGAGAAACCAAACAAATTCGAGTTCTCCGATTTCTTATTTCTAATTAAATCCCCCAAACCCCATGGCACTACAGCCCTTGAAGGGCCTTGGCCTACCAAGCGACCGCTGCTCAGCCCGAAGGCCTGCAGATTACGAGGTGTCGTGTGGTCAGCACGACGAATCCTCTCGGCCGTTATTCTTGGCTTTCTAGATCGGGGCCGCCATATCACCGTCAGATAGCTCCTCAATTCTAATCACGTAGGGTGAGTGGACCTCCAACCAGCCCTCAGATCCAGGTAAAAATCCCTGACCTGGCCGGGAATCGAACTCTGGGCCTCCGGGTAAGAGGCAGGCACGCTACCCCTACCCCTAGTTGGTGATGGAAATTACTGTCACTTAAATGATGAATCGTCAGAAATCCCCAGCGTTATACATTTACCGTGGTTTTACGTCCTACTCACCACTTCTATGGCTTTCAGAGAGGCGAGGCTGCCATAATATTGTCTTAAAAGTTTTCTTTTACAAGATGGCAAATCTACTGACATGAAACTGGAGTATTTGAGCACCTTTAAATACCACTGGACTGGGCCGGGACGGATCTTGCCAACTTCAATTAGTATATCTGCATCGATGATATTTACTCGTAACCAGTTCTTTGAAGAATATAAATTGTTTTCTTACAAGTTTACTATGAAATTCTTGGGTCTATGGTTTGATTGTCATATATCCTGGTCATGCCTTTGCTGGCGAGATGTAGTGTTTACAGTGCACTATGTATTCTGGTATGGGCTATATCAAATTTGTTACTTTCATTGACCTGTCTCATTCTCATCCTTGGCTTTGACAGTATGAAAGTGACTGAGGTATGAGTGATGCTAGTAATGCCATTCCTTATGCAGCCAGCCCTGTTATGAAAGGTGTGAAAATATCGCTCATAGGGTCGGTTGGTGAATGCATTTCAGTGGACTTGGCAGACTGATATGTAATAGCAACGGTTGGCTCGGTAAGGAAAGCAACGGGAAACTACGACACTCCACATTTCCCCAGTACGCCTCTTCAGTGACGCCTAGGCTGTTTATGACAGCTGTTGGCGGAACTGCAGAGGATCAAACCAGCCTTGGGGCTGAATACCCAACATACAACAACATATCCTGGTCAGCATATATGACAGATCCGTGAATATACTTATTTTTCAAACATGAACATGATGGGGTGCTCATCTCTCCACTTTACTGACTCTATATGGCACTCTAATATCTTATTACCTAAGTTGGTTATGGCTCCATATTCTACTCTTCTGGTAACAAGGAGCAGATTTGCATACCCTTCTTAACGAATCTGTTTGGGAGATCGACCCCCTCAGGCTACAGAAATACCACTTTATATCTAAACGCAGTTATTCTCCTCCTCAAGCTCATCGGCATCCTTGACCCTATAACTCTGTCAAAATGTACACATTATTATCAGATGCCCGGCTTTATGGCTAAATGGTTAACGTGCTGGCCTTTCGTCTAGGGTGTCCCGGGTTCGACTGCCAGTCTGTCGGGAATGTTTACCCTCAGTGATTAATTCCGATGGCTCAGTGGATGGGCGTGTGTACCGTCATCGTCATTAGAATTCATCGTAGGTAGGGCCCTATCCTCACAGACGTTCAGGTCGTCTTTACGGCGTCAACTCGAAAGACCTGCACCAGGCCTCTTCGGAAGTCACACGCCGTTATTATTATTATTCATTCATTCATTTATTTTCGCTAATCGGCCAACTAGGGACCACGATAAGCCTCACTTTACATTCTGGCATTTGTTCATTTTTCGCTTGATCCACATCGTCTTCATTAGCTCACTGTGTTTAGCAGGACGTTCTTCTGTCCATTTAGCACCAGTTGCCCGTTTCTCGTCCCGGAAAGTCCCAAAAGTCTTGATGGCTGCTCTGAAAATATTTCGGTCTTGTGCATCTTCTGCTTGTAGGCCCAGTTCTTTAAGATCTTTCTTGACATTAACGTACCATTATTATTATTATTATTATTATTATTATTTTTTTTTGCTAAGGGCTTTACGTCGCACCGACACAGATAGGTCTTATGGCGACGATGGGATAGGAAAGGCCTAGGAGTTGGAAGGAAGCGGCCGTGGCCTTAATTAAGGTACAGCCCCAGCATTTGCCTGGTGTGAAAATGGGAAACCACGGAAAACCATCTTCAGGGCTGCCGATAGTGGGATTCGAACCTACTATCTCCCGGATGCAAGCTCACAGTCGCGCGCCTCTGCGCGCACGGCCAACTCGCCCGGTATTATTATTATTATTATTATTATTATTATTATTATTATTATTATTATTGTTGTTGTTGTTGTTGTTGTTTCGTTTCGAAAAACTAAGGACCACATCATTTCAACTGTTTCCTTTTAGCTTTAATGTTGGTCCATTATTCCTTCATTCGTATACGGTGTTGCTCCATACGCTCTTTCGTCCATGCCTTTCCAGTTTTCAGTTTCGGCTTCGGCTTTGGTTGGAAACTCTGATGTTCTTAGAGTTTTTCTTAAGTGGGTCACGCTCCTGGATATCTTCAAATGAGATCCCAATCACCTTTGCCTTTTTTTTTTTTTTTTCCTAGGAGGAAAGTGAAAGTGCTATTGGTTAACCGTGTTGACTTCATTCGGGCCATGTGCCCATAAAATAGTAATCCTCCTTTTCCGCATCACGTCTGTTATTTTCTCCACATGCGAGTACAACTTCTGGTTGTGCCGTCTCCTAAACTCGCCATTGTCTTTGACTGGACCTAAGATTTTCCTCAAAATCTTCCTTTCCTTAGACTCCAATTTCTCCATCATGCCTTTTTTGTTCATGGCGAGACATTCCGCTGCATATAGAGCCTCCGGGTGGATGACAGTGCAATTATGTTTGATTTTTGCATTCAGAGATATAGATCTTTTGTTATAGATTTTTAGTCAGATTATTATTATTATTATTATTATTATTATTATTATTATTATTATTATTATTATTATTGTTACCGTGTTTTTGGTGGTAGTTATGCGTGAAAGAAGGTGCGGGGTGGTGAACGGGTCTCAAGCTACTGAAGTGAAATTAATTTTAAAATCTAACAAGGTTATATTTTCTTTTCAAAATTAGGTAACAACAAATAGAACAGGTACTTAGTAGCCGAAACACGATTTACAAATACATTTACATAGGTACCCCATTTGGGGCTTCAAAAGTCAGAAACATAATTCTTGAGCAATGAGCCCAACCTTACAATGAACACCATACAACAAAGGGGCCGAAAACCCCCAAACATGCCAGAAACATCTGCTTCCAATTACATCCAAAAGCCTCCTTGAGGCAGAAACACAATTTTCAAAAAGGGCAACTTTCCCCTAAAATACAAGCCTATCATAGGCCACTCCGAACTCCACCTTTAAGCCGTCCTCAAAGGACACATCCACAGGAGCAAAATACCCAACCTACTGAGGTCTGTTAAATAACAAGAAGATTAATACATGACCTCTAAAATACAATTTGAGAGGAGGCGAACTTGCACTCCTAATACACTTGCTTAAGACCTACTTGGCACTAGGCCGTTAATACAAGGGCTAATCCCATACTACAGAGGTGACTTAATAGCAATTTACATTATATTACGGAAGAATTGGTTGAGAAAAATAAGTTCACCTCAAGACGATGTGAGTGGGAGCTCGAGAGGGTTAAGCACTCTCTATCCCGATATGTCGTTTGAAAATAGAATAGATACCAGTTGTTTTTACATTTTAGGAAAAGGTTACATGGTAGAACGCTTAGAACCCGCCCCGAAAGTTAAACTGCTGAGCTAGCAAAGAAAGAAGTTATTAATCGGCCATTACCTTGTTGTTGACCGCTGCCGAAGAAAGAGGCGCTTCCCGCCCCCTGCTATGTACTTAACACACTGAAAGATGGAACAAAAGTGGCCCGGAGACCCTAAAATCAGCAGTTTATAACCTCTCGTGGAAGGTTCTAGGTGTTAGGGGAATGAAAACACCCGCCCACAACGTTTTTATTGGATAGGACCCCGCAACAGATTCAAGTTGGGGGAAGATACCCCTGATTGGTCAGAAATTAAATAGAGAAATTCGGGATTGGATACATTCATAACAAGGGGAAGAAAGGGGTAAATATTGCCAACTTAAACAAAGACAGAAAGAAATTTAACAAAGAACAAACTCTTGAAATTAAATTTTCTTCAAAAAAATAGTTCTTTGACTCCTCACTAGGTTGCACTATTGTTGATCTTCAGTAGAGTCCTCTAGAAGAGAAGGTTCACACTTCTTACTTCAAGCGAAACAAAAACACATCAAAAGTGACACAGTTCTAAAACTCAAAATTTTCCACGTGGTGACATCTTCTGAGAAGGTAGAGAATTAATAGCGTAGATAAGGTTCAGAGTTCCTCCAGCAGAGGAGTTTCAAAAGGCGCACATTTTAAATTAGCGGCGTGGAGGTGTACCACCCGGTACAATTATTATTATTATTATTATTATTATTATTATTATTATTATTATTATTATTATTATTATTATTATCAGATGATAGATCATCGTTGTCAGAATCATATCAAGCAAGAAAAACCTCTCGGGCTCAGCCATATCGAATTCGCAGATATCAAATCTCATCAGTTACCAATTTATATATATCTACAATTTGCTTTACGTCGCACCAACACAGGTCTTATGGTGACGATGGGATAGGAAAGGCCTAGAAATAGGAAAAGAATTGACCGTCACCTTAAATACTGAGGTATAGCCCCGAAATTTGACTGGTGTGAAAATGTGAAACCACGGACAACCATATTCAGAACTCTCGACAGTGGAGTTCGAACCCACTATCTCCAGAATATGAGCTGATAACGATGTGGCCCAAACCACGTAACCACTTGATTTCTGTTATAACAAGAGAAGCGCATCAACTTTCACTGCTTGACAACAACGTATATCAATAAAATGGAGTACGGATCATCCAATCCTCTGCCCGTTCAACACATGAGTAATTAACTTATATTAAGTAACTGGCCCATTGCGACGCAAATTTATACAGACGGATCCAAAACTTCATCCAGTCAATGTAGGATGCGTCTCTTACTGTCCATTGACTGGGGAAAGTGAATTGCTCGCTATTTCCTCTGACACATCAATCTACTCTGCAAGTGTTCTATCAACCCTCACAAAAGCCCTCGCATTACAAACTTCCCATATTCACAGGAATAATATTTTCAAACTGACTGCTGATATAAGATGTGAGACATTCACCTATTTTGCATGGATCCCTTCTCATCAACTTATCCAGTATAATGAGCATGTGGACCACCTTGTGATACAAACTGCGCACTGCAAACAAACATAGAACATACCACTATGAAAACCTACAACCTGTTTTCCAGTCAGTGACCGAGTCAGAGATGGAATGAATGAAGCCCCCATCTTGCGGCGAGGATAGAAATTGTGTTAACTCCCAAGGCTTGTCGCACTCCTCTGGGGCAATGATTAATGACTGACAGATGAAATCAAATGATATTGGAGAGTGTTGCTGAAATGAAAGGTGGCAGGGTAAACCGGAGTACCCGCAGAAAAACCTGTCCCGCCTCCGCTTTGTCCAGCACAAATCTCACATGAAGTGACCGGGATTTGAACCACGGAACCCAACGGTGAGAGGCTGACACGCTGCCGCCTGAGCCGCGGAGGCTTCAAGAACATACCACTATATCTCCCCGTTTTACACTGACTGACAGTGCAAATGCAACACCAAGGAGGATTGGTTCGAAAGGGATGAAAGTTGGGGAAAAAACAGAGTCGGCACGGAAGAATAATTGATGTTTATTTCAAACCGATATGCAGGTTACACAATGCGCACGGCATCGACTCAGTAGGATGTAGGACCACCGCGAGCGGCGATGCACGCAGAAACACGTCGAGGTACAGAGTCAATAAGAGTGCGAATGGTGTCCTGAGGGATGGTTCTCCATTCTCTGTCAACCATTTGCCACAGTTGGTCGTCCGTACGAGGCTGGGGCAGAGTTTGCAAACGGCGTCCAATGAGATCCCACACGTGTTCGATTGGTGAGAGATCCGGAGAGTACGCTGGCCACGGAAGCATCTGTACACCTCGTAGAGCCTGTTGGGAGATGCGAGCAGTGTGTGGGCGGGCATTATCCTGCTGAAACAGAGCATTGGGCAGCCCCTGAAGGTACGGGAGTGCCACCGGCCGCAGCACATGCTGCACGTAGCGGTGGGCATTTAACGTGCCTTGAATACGCACTAGAGGTGACGTGGAATCATACGCAATAGCGCCCCAAACCATGATGCCGCGTTGTCTAGCGGTAGGGCGCTCCACAGTTACTGCCGGATTTGACCTTTCTCCACGCCGACGCCACACTCGTCTGCGGTGACTATCACTGACAGAACAGAAGCGTGACTCATCGGAGAACACGACGTTCCGCCATTCCCTCATCCAAGTCGCTCTAGCCCGGCACCATGCCAGGCGTGCACGTCTATGCTGTGGAGTCAATGGTAGTCTTCTGAGCGGACGCCGGGAGTGCAGGCCTCCTTCAACCAATCGACGGGACGGGAAATTGTTCTGGTCGATATTGGAACAGCCAGGGTGTCTTGCACATGCTGAAGAATGGCGGTTGACGTGGCGTGCGGGGCTGCCACCGCTTGGCGGCGGATGCGCCGATCCTCGCGTGCTGACGTCACTCGGGCTGCGCCTGGGCCCCTCGCACGTGCCACATGTCCCTGCGCCAACCATCTTCGCCACAGGCGCTGCACCGTGGACACATCCCTATGGGTATCGGCTGCGATTTGACGAAGCGACCAAGCTGCCCTTCTCAGCCCGATCACCATACCCCTCGTAAAGTCGTCTGTCTGCTGGAAATGCCTCCGTTGACGGCGGCCTGGCATTCTTAGCTATAAACGTGTCCTGTGGCACACGACAACACGTTCTACAATGACTGTCGGCTGAGAAATCACGGTACGAAGTGGGCCATTCGCCAACGCCGTGTCCCATTTATCGTTCGCTACGTGCGCAGCACAGCGGCGCATTTCACATCATGAGCATACCTCAGTGACGTCAGTCTACCCTGCAATTGGCATAAAGTTCTGACCACTCCTTCTTGGTGTTGCATTTGCTCTGTCAGTCAGTGTATTTCCACGAATATAGCAACTGAAACGCACAGTGAAATCAAGAATGGACAGTATCAAAATGTATTATTTTGTATTACAACTATACTATCCAGCTAAGTCATGGTTCTCAAAATAGAATAAAAACAGAAGATTTATCACAACAATTACTATTATCATGGTGCACTTCAATCAAGGAAGCTTTTTCAGTCATCTTTATCGCTCAAACATAGTACATTCTCCGTTCTGCTAGTGGCTTTACGTCGCACCGACACAGAAAGGTCTTATGGCGACGACGGGATAGGAAAGGCCTAGGAGTTAGAAAGAAGCGGCCGTGGCCTTAATTAAGGTACAGCCCCAGCATTTGCCTGGTGTGAAAATGGGAAACCATGGAAAACCATCTTCAGGGCTGCCGACAGTGGGATTCGAACCCAATATCTCCCGGATGCAAGATCACAGCCGCGCGCCTCTAACCGCACGGCCAACTCGCCCGGTTTCTCCGTTCTGTGTATGTGGGCAACCACTCTTCTGTTCTTCAATGCAGTAAAAGGAGACGTTCATAAAATTAATAGGCAAACAAAAACAGTTACCAGAACTCTTAGTTTCGCAAGGCAGAAAATATCGAATATCTGACAATAATTCAATATCGCAGAGAAATTCATCTTGAAATTTAATTTATTAAATCAAAATCTGCTCTTTTTCTGGTTATTTCTACTTCATGTAAACATTATTGGTGCGATATATTTTACATACACAAGCTAACTTACTGTGTTATGGCTTTCTTCAGATTTTTCTAGAAAAACAATGATTCGTGTCAATAGGGATGTATAAATATAAAATATATATATAAATAAAGCCAACTGCCAATAAATATATGGAAAAATCATAAAGTCAGAAGGGCATCGCTCTACCGTCAGCATCACACAGTCCGACTAGGAGAGTAATGAGCGCATAATCCTCACTAGACTTAATTTTAATTATTATCAAAACACAGTATAATTCTCCTGATATGCAGGTACAAACCCTGTGGATACACACAACAAACACTGAATGCATAGTTTTAATTGTAGCTGAGAAAAGTGTAGCCTACCTGCGACGAGCTTAAACAATACCATGGGCTAATTCCTTTTTCAGCTATTGTACGTACACCAGTAAATATACCACAGTTGCTAGCGGCAAAATTCTCATGTAGTAAGTATACGAAGCTATTGATCATCATATCCGCAGTCCCTAAAATGAAGCAGCTGCAGCAAATACAACTAAAGCCCATGTGAGTATTTGGGATTAAAACTCACTCCCAATGCAGACTCGTCATAACATCAGCCTCATTTGCAAAATAATGAACTCTATGTGTCCTACTGATCTCAGAGAACTCTTTAGCCATTAACGTTAATACATAAAGTACGAGAGCAGTTAGCTTAATATTTCTGTTGCATTTGAGAACATTCCCTTATCTTTGTTAACGACTCGATTTAGTAATGGAGTCACGTTGCATTTCAATTGCTTCCATTTGTTTCATCAGAATGGACCAATTCAACGTGGAAATTAATTGTGGAATTGAACAAATAGCTTTTGGTTTTGTAGTATTCCTGTTCCATAAATGACTCCCATTTTGTCGACAAAACCAGCATTACTGATCCAATGTCTCATGTTGAATACAGTTTCGATTCCCATTCTTTTTTAAGTTTCGTTAGAGTAAATTGAATTTCTGATCCACTGTTTAAGTAAAATAATACTGTACCTTGCCCTCTGCTGTCCCTTGCTGGATTTCAACACAGTAAAAGAAACAGAAGAAACAGTAAGCGAGACGAGGCCAGCGAACTTTAATAATAATAATAATAATAATAATAATAATAATAATAATAATAATAATAATAATAATAATAATAATAATAATAATAATAATAATAATAATAATAATAATTCTTTTCTTTTACCACCACCTTTCACACACCTGTGAAGTCGCGGGTGCGAACTGTGCCGTACATGTGGATTTGACCCTGTTTTACGATCGGATGCCCTTCCTGACACTATTGCGTATCTCTGTGGTGGTTGGTAGTGTGGTGTGTTGTCTGAATATGAAGAGGAGAGTGTTAGGACATACACAAATACCCAGTTCCCGAGCCAAAAGAAGTAATCAGAAGCGATTAAAATCCCCGATCTGGTCGGTAATCGAACCCACGGCCTGCAGATATTGGAGTGTCGCCTGTCAGCCATGTCATATTGCTAGGCTTACTCGACGGAGTCCGTGGCCTACCTCGATAGTTGACCTCAAGAGGCTGAGTGAACCACGTTCCAGCCATTAGTCGACGTTTAAATCCTTGGACAACACGGGGACCGACCCCGAGACATTCGGGTAACAGGAAGACACGCTACTCCTATACTTCTTCTCCTTTTTTTAAGCCTTTTTGTAATTGCCTATGATCGGCAATTTGAATATATTTGGTCCAGTTTTACGGCTGGATGCCTTTCCTGACGCCAACCCCGTGAGGAGGAATGTCTTCACTATTGCGTGTTCTTGTGGTGTTTTGGGGTGTGATGTGTTGTATTTAGCTTCCGAGCTGAAGGAATTAACTACTTGCAGTTAAATTTCTGACTCGGCCGGCAACTGAACTCGAGGCCCTCTGAACCGAGGGCCACTATACTGCCACAAACACGGTCAATGTGCACAACAAACGTTAGGTCTTCAGTAACAGAGATTAGGATAACCCATTTACGATTGAGATTATTTCCAGCACATGTGTTTTAAGGCGTAAAGAAATTAGAGCAGCGATCAAAATAGCGGGTTGAGTACTTCTTTTATTAAGCACTAAACTCTATAGCGTTAGCTCTGCAAACACCGGTTGCTTAGGTCTTTATCACCACAGGCAATCGAGCGTATAATAAATTGGAAGCAGAGGACACATAACTCTAGCCTCGTTCGATATTCTTGGCTGCAACGCTCTTAAGCGTCTATAGCACATCGTTAGGGCAACATGACATTATGTAAAGCGAGCTATTGAATAAGGAGCACTTTGTGAGCACGGCTGGATTTCTCGATATATATCACCCTCTAAATTCCGTACAGTGTGGTATCAGTCCACCCAGTCACCAGGTACACCGGTTAATATCTGAGCTCTATTTAATGCAGGATACACATGTGGGTGGGGGCGGTAGAAATAACACCCACGGTATCCCCTGCCTGTCGCATGAGACGATTAAAGGGGGCGTGGGTTGGCGACTACGGGGCCCTTAACTGGCATTGTTCCCACTTAATTCCGCCAGGCTCCTCATTTTCATCTATCCTATCCGACCTCCCTTGGTCAACTCTTGTTCTTTTCCGACACCGACGGTATTAGAACATTCGAGGCCTATAAAGTCTTTCACCATCTCACCGTTCATGACCCTTATCTTTCTTTGGCTGATACCTTCATTTTTCGAAGTGTCGGATCCCTTCCATTTTTCTTCTCTGATTAGTGTTAAAAAGAGGATGGTTACCTAATTGTATTTCCTCTTAAAACTATAATCACCACCACCACTACTACTTTAATGCGGGAGCTATAATTCAATCGTTTCGTCACTACGAACAACAATCACCACCATATTTTACTTTACTTCCAACCTCATAATTAGGACAGTTTACTTCCACAAATACATTTTTAAAATTCGAACAGTACTGTGTCAGGGTCACAAGTTTGGACGTAGAATACGTGCCGCATGACAGGTGTTGTCGAAATAAAATATCTAGTCAGTATGGGTTTGACATTTTATTGGGGATATTCTATTTCTTAATTCTAAATTTGGGGCAATAGATGTGCTCTGCTAGGGTCCCAATAGCGTGCAAATCGCTCACGACGCGCGGCTGCCTTAATTTTGAGACGCTTCTTCCCATAAGATTTTTGACGCTCGAACTGGGAGATGTTGGACTTTTTCGGAATTCTAACACGCCATTTTAACCTTTCGAGCGCGTTTTCAATGATTTTGAAGCCATTTATTATCGATATGTCGCGACATTTTGCGAAATAAAATTTTGCACTTTTTCGTATCACACTTTTCTCAACGTTTATGGTTTGACTGCTTTCCCGTATATTTGTAGAACTCACTGAGACGAATTAAACATCTCACAGAGTGTGTTACCACGCCGGCGTCCTGAGATAACACTAATTTTTAGCCATGTGGCATGGTGATGGTAGCGGTACTGCATCACTCGACGACCCGGCCTGAACCGCGCAATCAAACCACTTGGCACAGAAAATGTTATTATTATTATTATTATTATTATTATTATTATTATTATTATTATTATTATTATTATTATCAGTAGTAGTAGTAGTAATGGTATCATCAGAAAATATCCGTTGTTGAAGGACCAATTGACGATGAAGATCTTTATAAAAAACACAATTCTAACCCTTTAGGCAAGCAACTCAGTGTTGAAAACATCCTAGGTATATGAGCTACGAACTTTAGGTATATAAAATAAAATAAATTATCAGATTATATTCTTTATTTATTCCTAAAACATACAATCGTTTTCTTAATCATCGTTATCCTGTCGATTAGATTAAGCAATTTGCCTTCTACCACTACGAGCGCTAATGTGAGTCAATGCAGAGTTTCACTTAAGCACCACTACGAGCGCTAATGTGTGTCAATGCAGAGTTTCACTTAAGCACCACTACGAGCGCTAAGGTGAGTCAATGCAGTTTCACTTAAGCACCACTACGAGCGCTAAGGTGAGTCAATGCAGAGTTTCACTTAAGCACCACTACGAGCGCTAAGGCGAGTCAATGCAGTTTCACTTAAGCGCCACTACGAGCGCTAATGTGAATCAATGCACAGTTTCACTTAAGCCATTATAACTACATTCAGTGTGGACATTTTTAAGAAATAAAAAACACGCCTGAGCGGTCTGAACCAAGAAAATTACAGAAAGAAATATGTAAACAAGTTAATTTGGCCAGTATTTGAATAAACAAGAAAACGAGTAAATAAACAATCAATTTTAAATTGTTTTTCAGGAACTTCATCTAGGCCGGAAGTGATTTCTAATTTTTTTATTTCATTTTGATAACTAAGACTCACAATTTGAAACATTTTCGGGCCCTTTAGCCCTTCAACTTTCGGCACGATTGAGAAAATTGTTTAATTTTACGTTCCATGTAGTATGGGTACTCCTACTTTGTCTACCGGGCGAGCTGGCCGTGTGGTTAGGGGCGCGCAGCTGTGAGCTTGCATCCTGGAGATAGTGGGTTCAAGCCCCACTGTCGGCAGCCCTGAAGATGGTTTTACGTGGTTTTTCATTGTCATACCAGGCAAATGTTGGGGCTGCACCTTAATTAAGGCTACGGCCGCTTCCTTCCCATTCCTAGCTGTTTCCTATCCCATTGTCGCCACAAGACCTATCTGTGTCGGTGTGACGTAAAGCAAACAGAAAAAAAAACCTACTTTGTCTGCTAAGAAATATTTTCAATATTTAATATCAAAATGAAAACTCGGTGGGAACCTGAGGGACTATTTCAAGTGCTTCTTAATTAAATATGATGGGAATAGAAAGTTGAGAGTATTACAGCTGCAACATAAAGGTCATATATCCGCTAGACACCGCTCAACGCTAAAGAACAGAGTTGCAGTATTTATGACGCTGTAACAGGTGTCTATGTTCTGTTACCCCTGAGATACACGATCACTCGAATCTCATCATCCCTGAGGGTCCTGCAGCCCGCCTGACGAGGCAGCATCCACAGAGACCGTGCTGCCTAACCCAAAGGAGATACAGCGAGAACGTCAGGCAGACTGATGCCTCAGGGGTATATTCTAGAACTGTGGCATGGAGTTTACGGTACTCTGGGCACCTTTTAGTAGGTGGATGTTAAACATACAATAATAATAATAATAATAATAATAATAATAATAATAATAATAATAATAATAATAATAATAATAATAATAATAATAATAATAATAATAAATTATCGAACCAAAACTGACTGACGAAGGATACAGACTACAATCTCGTACAAAAACCGAGGAGCTCTCAAAGATTGCGGCCGACATCAGAAAAAGACGCCTGAAATTTTACGGACACATCAAACGCCTTCCAGAAAACAGCCTGACAAGAATCTTACTCGAGGCAACAGAAAACATCAAAACAAATAGTTGGACAACGGAAATCCGCCAAGACCTGGAAAAATCAGGAATCAAAGAGGCCGACATCGCTGACCGAACCTGCTACAGAACGAAAATCAGCAAGTGGGGAGTAGAGTCAGAGAGAAACCACAAGAAGAAGACAGGAGCTAAGTAGACAGAAGAACGAAGAACCACGATGAGAGAAAAATTGAAGGCTGCCTGGCAAAGAAGGAAATGCACAACTTCTAAGTGAGCTTTGCGTGATCAGTTTTCTGGTCTTTTTCGCATCTAATAATAATAATAATAATAATAATAATAATAATAATAATAATAATAATAATAATAATAATAATAATAATGGCGATTAGCGGTATTCTGCAAGAAAGAGAGGAGATCTCGAGCGAAATTATCTTTACGACGATTAGTTTTCATACTGATTCTGCTGTACGGAAGTGAAAGCTACGAGGACTCGGGATGTTTTATTCATAAGTTGTAAGTTACAGACATGGAAGTAGCGAGATACTAACAGGTGGAACAATGGCAAGAAGGTGCTTGCAGTGAGGGGATGAAGAATGAGTTAGGAATGAAATAGATGGATGAAGGTGCGGTGGTGTCATATGAGAACAGTGTAGGAAGACACGTTATATAAGAAAATAATGGACTCGTCCATAGAGTGTAAGAGAAGCAGAATTAAAGATAAGGGTTGTACAGTGTGTCCCACTCCCAGCGGGGCCGGGAGACAACATGCATGTCCCGAGCGGTACATTCATAACCTCCCACTTATTATATTACCAATATTATTACATTTATTGCTTATCTATACACCGACTAGTCTTTATCATGCACCCAACAGCCTTTATTATGAGTGCTAAATATTTGCTGAAAGTTGTGTCCTTCAGCATTCCAACCTTCCTAGCGTCTTCTAATGAAATTCCTATTCACCCGCATACGTTCCTACTTCGCAATTTCATTCCTATAGAACATTAGAGCCCTTCATTTCGGTTTAGGAGTTGCAACATTAAGTGGCCCCGTTGTTCCTAATTTCTTCACGAGACATCTAACTGTTTCTCTACCTGGAACTGGAACCCCAAGAAATCTCTCCTGAAATCGCTTAGACACCCCTCTACATGACTCGATTGTTACATATGTGTCATACATAAAAAACTCTTTGTTCAAGCGTGAATTTCAATGGTATTTCAACGGCGTAATAATGTAATTAATCTAATTAATTCTAGTCTAATTCAGCCACACGTGCTCTTGTAACAAACTTATAACTTCCCACGACACACAAACTCGAATAACTGACCGCTTCGTAGCTATGCAGTGAGTTAGCATGAGGTTTTGAAAATACTGCTCGGAGCGTGCATGTACATGTTGACTGAGACCCCAATGGGAGCGGGACATACTGTAGTACTAAACAAAACCTCACAGGTACTAGCAAACAGAGAGCCTTAGTTAATTCACAGAGGTTTGAAGACGTAACTCTGAAACACACACAGCCTATAATGAAGATGCATTGTAATAATAATAATAATAATAATAATAATAATAATAATAATAATAATAATAATAATAATAATAATAATAATAATAATAATAATATACCGGGCGAGTTGGTCGTGCGGTTAAAAGTGCGCAGCTGTGAGCTCGCATCCGGGAGATAGTGGGTTCAAACCCCACTGTCGGCAGCCCTGAAGATGGTTTTCCGTGATTTTCCATTTTCACACCAGGCGAATGCTTCCCATTCCTAGATATAGGTACAGAATATTGTAATTCAAAGAAAAATGAAGTACGATTAGGAATGTCAACTTTTCCACGCGTTTAATGAGAGTTTTTAAAATATTTATCTGCCATTTATTAACTATCGCACATTTTCATAATCACAGAAGTAGCGCCATATGCCGAATTCTTTTCTTAGCCTTTCCACACCTAATGTAACATATGGGATACATTGCGTCATTCCATTCTTTCCAAGAAGTAAGAGGCGTCAAATGGTTTGGTACTGTGATTCATATGCTATACAGATGTCACACCTTTACCATCATTTTTTGTCTTTATTTTGCTTTTATCATAACTAGTGTTCTCGAAAGTAAGCAAACAAAAATAGTAATAAATTATACTTCTAAATAAATGCAGTTATTTGCCTGTAAACTAAGTCATTACTTTCCAAATTTGGAATTGGAATTTCAAACTTAAATGTGAGGAGTTATAGTGGGAATATCACTATGTATGTTAAGTACTCAGCCCGAAGGCTGGTTTGATTCTCAACAGCTTTACATTCAGGTGTTATAGATTGCCTAGACATCACTGAAGAGGAGTACGAAGAAAATGATGAGTGAGGTAGGTTCCTGTTGCTTTCCTTGCCCAGCCCGAAGTGTGCCTATACCAATGAAATGCATGCACCAACCGACCTTATGAGCGACGTTTTCATCACAGGGACTGGCCATTACTAGCAACGGTGACACCTCACTCACTCTCGAACATACAATAAGACACAGAACACTGTAATCACCTGCTCCCGTCAGCAAGGGCAGGAGAATATTTAGACAATGAATTGTACTAAACTCGGTGTAGAGTTATTATGAGTAAAATCCTACAAGGATGCATATGAATTAAAAGGGACGACATTTTTATAGAATTATTTAAGAAAAGATTAAGTAAACAACCGATAAGGAATCTGCCACCTGGGTCCCTGCCCTAAATGCAGATAAGTGGTTATTTATTTTATTGATTGATTGATTGATTGATTGATTGATTGATTGATTGATTGATTGATTGATTGATTGATTGATTGATTGATTGATTGATTGATTGACTCAGCCTGGACCCATTAGATTTTCACTTAGCTTATCCCTCTATAAAATAATATTTATATATCTCTGTTCCGATAGATTCTTTATCATTGACATTTTATTAAAAAAGCCTCAGGTTTTTCAAAGGGCAGAAGATTGTAACGTGAATAGCTGAAAGGGTTTACCTTTAATGAAAACCTTTGTTTTTGAACATTGAATAAATCTTTATATTGATGTCTTCTTAAAGGTAAATGCAAGTTCTATGCGAAATTTCATGATCCTATCTAAGTTTACACGGGAATTGTGACAAATTATAACAAATAATTGATTTCAAAAATAAAATTATATCCATTTCCTGCAATCTTGTCCGAGAATTTATTTACATTATTGAACTTCTAACTTGCCACTGCTGTTAATTTACTGATATATTCAGGAAAAATATCTTCCTCGCTGGAGGTGATGTGCTGGAAAGTGTATCTAGATTTGTTTAATTTGTTATAGAATGACTAGAGAAGAGGGGGAAGAAAAAGGAGCAATCAACATTGGAAATTAAAATTTTGAAATAATAATAATAATAATAATAATAATAATAATAATAATAATAATAATAATAACGCCTCGGCTACCGTGTACAGACATTTAAATCTGACCCCATCTGGCTGTCTGCTCATCAATTTCGACATTCCGTTTTACTCTTGGCCTACTAGATGGTAGACCGAGTAAACCGAAACACTCTTGGGCGTCTATGGCTGAGATTTAATTAATTTTGTCGGGTAAACACCAAAAGTGTCACCAGAGATCTTTTACAGGCGGCATCGTACGACGTCGAATGGACCTTTTCGCCCTTCAAAAATCCGACTACCTCTACTGGGTTTGAACCCCCTATCTTAGGATCCGGAGGCATACACTCTATCACTGATACTATCAAGTAGTTAGAATGAATTGTTCAAGAATTAGCGGTGTGATAGGAGAATCATATACAGGAAGTGTAAAACTGGCTTTGTTACCGGTTCTCCAAGCGATACTTCAGCTGCACATTCTTCATTCCACATAAAGGCCACTGGAATCCAGTGCAGGTAGTTATAGTCATCTACACATAAAAACAACAACAAGGTCATTGCTTCCTGCAGTTCATCATCCATATAACGCAAGCAGAGGCGGCCGTGAGAAAGGCTGACACTCCTTGCGCCATGTCAAGTCAGCGACCGAGGGTATGACGCGACCAATCTGTGACGTCATTTGCGTATTCTAAGTAGCGTTGCCATGCTAAAGTTCTTGTTACCGAATAAGGTGCTTTCGAAAGTCATCTGGAGCAGCTTAATGGAAAAGTGGATGTGATTAGAAAATATATAAAGAATTGTAATTTAAATATATTGTGCATAACTACATAACCAGAACAAGAGACTTGTTGCGGAATAAATAATAAAGATAATAGGGTGTATAACAACAAGAAAAAGAAGAATAGGTTACAACTTACAGCGGTCTTTGTGGGCACAGTAGTATCGGAATTTATTCCGCAGGGGTTATTTGATGTATCGTTGAAAGCACCGTCATAAATCTCTCACAATTCATTTTAAATGACAGTAATAGAGGCGTTTTCTTATGTTAAATAAGTCGAAATTCGTCTGTACCAAAACGAAATACTGTAACTAAAGACACCACGATCAGAGGAAGACGCCTCCGCCCCAAGTGTTCTCAACTTGGGATAGTCGGTTGGTGTTCACGGGTCCGCTAACTGAGTCAAGTATTGCTTTAATATTTTCCGACCGGGATGGTGTTCAGATTTGCTAGGTCTACGGAATGTTTCATTTCCATGCCCTTCGTGGACCTTTACTTCTTCTTAAGACAACCACCACCATCAGAGTGAGATCACTCATGCTGGGAGTGAATTCTAGGTCTCCCTATTAGGAGCAACCAGCGTCACTAAAACAAGTATTCATATTGTTAAAAAAAATAAAAAATATATAAAAAAACAACGACGAACGGACTAACGAAAAGGCGGACTAAAATATAGCATACGAGTAAAAGCTCGTGGTGAACAACTGACATAGATTTCTTCTGCGCATATAGTAGGCTATATATTTAGATACAAATACTGTATGTTACTAATTTTAACAAACAGATACATTGTAACTACGAAGTTACCGTATGATTTAATACTACTAGTACACACTGGCAACTAACATCTAACAACGAAAAGAAACCAAATGAACAGCCTATTTATTCGTTCCCATGAAACGTATCATATTCTTTCATTCAAACATCACAGTATAACCACCCTGAGAATTAAAACCAATAAAGTCTTCTTAAGATACAAACCAATAACCGACACGAGTACGCAGCCGCTTCCAAGACGGCAGTTTATTCTTCAATGTCCGACTTCTTGGCTGAACGGTCAGCGTACTGGCCTTCGGTTCAGAGGGTCCCAGGTTCGATTCCCGGCCGGGTCGGCCAATGGCCCGGGGGCTGGGTGTTTGTGCAGTCCCCAACATCCCTGCAAGTCACACACCACACATAACACTATCCTCCACCACAATTACACGCAGTTACCTACACATGGCAGATGCCGCCCACCCTCATCGGAGGGTCTGCTTACAAGGGCTGCATTCGGCTAAAAATAGCCACACGAAATTATATATATATATTCTTCAATAATGTAATAATATGTAATCATACAACTTTCCTCTTTTAAAGACATACTAGCTGATGTACCCGTGCTGCGCTACGGGATTCTCAGAAAGACTGACCTTATGGTTTTCCTAATTGAACTCAACATAGGTCATTACAAAAATGTCAGTAGGAAGATTGCGATTAAAAGCAATGTTATCATATAAAATACTCGATCAAATGAAAAACTGCACATTCTCTGCCATTATTCCGTTAAATATGCACACTTCTCATTCCAATTAGTGCCTCAGAGTAGGGATTGAATAGCTCGAATGCTATGATGAACCAGTGTGTTACATACCAGTAGAATCGGAAAATTTATGAAACAGAGGAATGGCACGCTAAATAAGAAAGTTACCTAACTCCCCAGCTACTTCCAGCCAATATTTAGTCAGACTGGTACACTCGTACGACTGGGCGAGTTGGCCGTGTGGTTAGGGGCGCACAGCTGTGAGCTTGCATCCGGAAGATAGTGGATTTGAACCCTATTGTCGGCAGCCTTGGAGATGTTATTCCGTTGATTCCAATTTTCACACCAGGCAAATGCTGGGGCTATACCTTAATTAAGGCCAAGGCCGCTTCCTTCACACTCATAGCCCTTTCCTATCCCATCATCGCCATAAGACCTAACTGTGGCGGCGCGACGTAAGGCAAATTAAAAACAAATACTCGGTATGCAGCAGTAATCCTATCTATCGGAGGTGAGTGGCAACAGAAGACAAAGCACTTCACAACAAACAATGGTTAATGTAATGTTTTTGTTGATCAATTTTATGAGCTTTCTATATTGTAGACCTTCACATTTAGTTTTATTTCGACTCTGTCATCTTAGGGCGTCTTATAAAATCTAAATTCATGAATATCTCTGATCATAGCCGGTAAGGTAACAATGTATAAGACATAAATGATCGGAGATATAATACTATATAACTTTAGTTATGTAGTATTTATTGATACGACCACTAATAACATAATTATTTGAGAGCTAAATTGTAGACCTACCCCTAAACTACAATTTCGTTAAGCGTGAATAAAATTATTTATGACGTAGATTATAGCGACTTATTCCCGGACTTTGTATACCGATTTTCATTAAATTCTCTTCATCCGTTTTCTAGTGATGCGTGTACAGACAGACAGACAGACAGACAGACAGACAGACAGACAGACAGACAGACAGACAGACAGACAGACAGACAGACAGACAGACAGACAGACAGACATTACTGAAAGGTAAAGTGCATTTCCTTGTTACTACGGGCATGACTGATACAGAAATACCATCTTTTTTAAATTCTGAGCAATGTACAAACAAAACTCTTATTATATATATAAATGAATGAATATAGACTGTCAATACTCATATTGATATTTAATTTTAAACATGCTCAGCGATGATTAGTCGTATTGGTAGACTCCGTACGGGACGCCGCGACAACAGATCCTACTCTACTAGCTGCCTGTATATGCTAATGATGAACACAGGCGCTTCCCCAGCTGTCATGACTTGTTTCTGGATGGTGGACAGCGACACCCGTGGAGTGCTTACAGTCCGTCGCACGATGAAATGATTCTCCCTCCTAGTTCTCCGTCGGGGTTGACCCGAACCTTCTCGACATGTAAGTGAACTCTCACGTTCTCACCGACGCACAGTGTAGTCATAACGGCTCAAGTGGCGAGCTATGTGCCGAAACGTCCACAACCTGCCACTCCGATAATGTGGCTTCTCTCAAACTCATCTAGCTAGTCAAATGTTCCGCCGGGGCCTGCTGCGCGTTCGCTCAATTTAGCTTTGTGGCTCACATTGCTACTGAAGCCTTGTTCGGTGTCTTACAACTATGCTTGAGGAAAGGACATGTACGCCCCGTTGTGTAAGCAATCAACTTCTTATTCTTATTCTTCTTTTGCTACCGCCTTTTCCCACACCTGTGGGGTCGCGGGAGCGAACTGTGTCCACATGTGGATTTGGCGCTGTTTTCCGGCCGGATGCTCTCCTGACGCCAACCCTATATGGAGGGGATGTAATCACTATTGCGTGCTTCTGTGGTGGTTGGTAGTGTGGTATGTTGTCTGAATATGATGAGGAGAGTGTTGGGGTGAACACATACACCCAGTCCCCGAGCAAGAAGAATTAATCAGAAGCGACTAAAATCCCCAACCCGGCCGGGAATCGAACGAGGGACCCTCTGAACCGGAGGTCAGTACGGTGACCATTCAGCCAACGAGTCGGACTTGCGCAAGCAATCAACATTAACCATAAATGAGACACGTGTCAGCCTCATCGGCGATTGTAGAGTAGGCTTCCACCTACTAGTGGTCAGCTTTGCACTCCGACCGACCAACCGAGCAGAGGAGGGGTGGCCACGGCTCTACCGCGGGGAGAGATTGGTCCCCACGGTCGGCTGTCCTGAGAATAGTTTCCGTAGTTTTCCATTCTCCTGCGGTACGGTGAATACCGGGACAGTTCTTAGTATCGGCCACGGCTGTCAACCCCCTCACCTTCTCCGAGCATCTCCTTCACCGCTTCAGAATTTGCCTGAGAGAGGGAGTTACCCTCCGAGATGCCTGACGTACCCCCTCAGGGTTTTGTTGTTTGAGTCATCAGTCCACAGACTGGTTTGATGCAGTTCTCCATGCCACACTATCCTGTGCTAACTTTTCAGTTTTACGTAACTATTGCATCCTACATCTGCTCTAATCTGCTTGTTATATTCATACCTTTGCCTACCCCTACCGTTCTAACCGCATACACTTCCTTCAAAAACCAATTGAACAAGTCCTGGGTGTCCTAAGATATGTCCTATCATTCTCTCTCTTCTTCTTGTCAAATTTAGCCAAATCGATCTCTTCTCACCAATTCGATTCAGTATATATTCATTCGTGATTCGATCTATCCATTTCACCTTCAGCATTCTTCTGTAAAACCACATTTCAAAAGCTTCTATTCTCTTTCTTTCTGAGCTAGTTATCGTCCATGTTTCACTTCCATACAATGCCACGCTCCAAAAAGCCTTCAAAAACATCTTCCTAATTCCTATATCAATGTTTGAAGTGAGCAAATTTCTTTTCTTAAGAAAGCTCTTCCTTGCTTGTGCTAGTCTGCATTTTATGTCCTCTTTACTTCTGCCATCGTTAGTTATTTTACTACCCAAGTAACAATATTCATCTACTTCCTTTAAGACTTCATTTCCTAATCGAATATTTCCTACATCACCTGCCTTTATTCGACTGCATTCCATTACATTTGTTTTGGACTTATTTATTTTCATCTTGTACTCCTTACCCAAGACCTTGTCCATACCATTCAGCAGCTTCTCGAGATCTTCTGCAGTCTCAGATAAAATAACAATATCATCGGCAAATCTCAAGGTTTTGATTTCCTCTCCTTGCATTGTGATTCCCTTTCCAAATTCCTCTTTAATTTCCTTTACTGTCTGTTCTATGTAAACATTGAAAAGGAGGGGGGACAAACTGCAGCCTTGCCTCACTCCTTTCTGGTTTGCTGCTTCTTTTTCAGAGCCCCCGATTCTTATCACTGATTTTTTTATAGAGTGTGGATAATTCTTCGTTCTCGGTATCTGATCCCAAAACATTCAGAATCTTAAATAGCTTGGTCCAATCAACATTATCGAATGCCTTTTCTAGATCTACGAATGCCATGTACGTGGGCTTACCCTTCTTCATTCGATCCTCGAAGATTAGGCGTAAAGTCAGGATTGCTTCACGTGTTCCTACATATCTTCTGAACCCAAACTGATCTTCTCCCAACTCAGCTTCAACTTGTCTTTCCATTCTTCTGAAAATAATACGTGTTAAAATTTTGCAGGCATGCGGTACTGAACTAATGGTGCGGTAGTTTTCACACCTGTCAGCACCGGCTTTCTTGGGAATAGGTATAACAACATTATGCCGAAAATCGGATGGAACTTCTCCTGTCTCATACGTTTTACACACTAATTGGAATAACCTTGCCATGCTGTTTTCTCCTAAGACAATCAGTAATTCAGAGGGAATGCCATCAATTCCAGGTGCCTTGCTACTATTTATGTCGCTCACAGCTCTGTCAAATTCTGACCTCAAAATTTGGCCTTCCATTTCATCAGCATCAACAGCCTCTTCTTGTTCCAGAACCAAATTATCTACATCTTTACCTTGATGCAACTGTTGGATATGTTCCTGCCATCTTTCTGCTTTGTCTTCTTTTCCTAGAAGTGGCTTTCTATCTGAGCTCTTAATATTCATACACCTAGATTTCCTTTCTCCAAAGATTTCCTTAATTTTCCTGTATGCAGCATCTATTTTCCTAGGACCATACAACCTTCGACATCCTTGCACTTCTCCTGCAGCCATTCTCCCTTAGCTACTTTGCACTTTCTATTCACTTCATTCCTTAATCACCTGTATTCTTTTCTGCCCTCTTCGTTTCTAACATTCTTGTATTTTCGTCGTTCATCCATCAGGTCTAGTATCTCCTTATATATCCACTTAGATATCTCCTTAGATATCCTTCCTAACATTTCTTCAGCAGCCCTACTGACTTCACTTTTCATGACTATCCACTCTTCCTCTACTGTGTTTCCTTCAGCCTTTTCATTTAGTCCTTGTGCAACATGTTCCTTGAAACAATCCCTCACACTCTTTTGTTTCATCTTGTCTAGATCCCATCTTTTTGCATTCTCTCCTTTCTTCAATTTCTTCAAATTCAGATGGCATTTCATGACCAACAAGTTGTGGTCGGAGTCCACATCTGCTCCTGGGAAAGTTTTGCAATCCAACACCTGGTTTCTGAATCTCTGCCTAATAATATTGAAGTCCATTTGATACCTTCCAGTGTCTCCAGGTCTCGTCCACGTATACAGCCGTCGTTTGTGGTGTTTGAACCAAGTATTGGCAAGGACTAAATTATAAACAGTGCATAATTCAACCAGCCGTCTTCCTCTTTATTTCCTCTGTCCGAATCCGAATTCTCCTACTGTATTACCTTCTCTTCCTTGGCCTACAACTGCATTCCAGTCTACCATCACAATTAGATTCTCGTCACCTTTTACATATTGTATTAAATCTTCTATCTCTTCATATATTCTTTCGATTTCCTCATTATCCGTTGAACTAGTAGGCATGTAAACCTGCACTATTGTGGTGTGCATTGGTTTGGTGTCTATCTTGACGACAATAATTATTTCACTATGCTGGTCGTAGTAGCTTACCCGCTGCCCTATTTTCTTATTCATTATTAAACCAACTCCTACATTTCCCCTGTTTGATTTTGTGTTGATAATTCGGTAGTCGACTGACCAAAAATCCTCTTATTACTGCCAACGTACCTCACTTATACCAACTACATCTAACTTTAGTCTATCCATCTCCCTTTTCAGATTCTCTAACCTACCACAACGATTCAAACTTCTAACATTCCATGCTCCTACTCGCAGAATGTCAGTATCCATCTTCCTGATGATCGCCCCCTCTCGTGTAGTCCCCACCCGGAGATCCGAATGGGGGACTAGTTTACCTCCGAAATATTTTAGCCGGGAGAAAGGCATCATCAGTACATCATTCATACAGAGAGAGTAGCATGTCCTCGGGAGTTTCCCGTTGCTTTCTGCCGTGTAGCAGTATCAACACAGCTAAGCCATGTTAAATATTTTTACAAGGCCCTACCAGTCAATCATCTAGACTGCCGTCCTTGCAACTTAAGAAATGCTGCTACCCCCCTTTCGATGAAACATTCGTTAGTCTGGTCTCTCAACAGATACCCATCCGATATGGTTGCACCTGCAGCTCGGCTATCTACTCCATTGGGACACACAAGCCTCCCCACCGCGGCAAGGTCACATGGTTCGCAGGGGAGGCCCCTCAGGGTATCCTTTTAAAACTTGTGTACTTAGTTAGGTGTCAGCCTATGACAAAACTTCGTTCATGGTGTACTTTAAAAAAAGTGTATATCGATGGTCCTGCTTCGCTCGTGGTACTCGAAATAATTTCCCGGATAGTTACTCAATTACGAATATTTCTATAACGCGTGTTGAATGCCGGGTTGAGTGGCTCAGACGGTTGAGGCGCTGGCCTTCTGATCCCAACTTGGCAGGTTCGATCTTGGATCTGTTCGGTATTATTTGAAGGTGTTCAAATACATCAGCTTCGTGACGGTAGATTTGACACGTAAAAACACCTGAGGGACTAAATGTCGGCACTTCGGAGTCTCCAAAAACTGTAAAAGTAGTGTGACGTGAAAAAATAACATTATTATTGTTACGAGTGTTGAAAGTTTCCCTGATAGTATGGTGACACGTCTTCTATCACTCAAATATTCTCACCTTCCAGTATTATGTAACAAAGCAGATAATCTGGTGTACGCCACTGAAGCAGTGGCGAAAGAAGAACTAGTGTGCAGCTTAACGTTAACAGTGGACAACAAGGTAACAGTTGACCTAGTGCAGATAGTGATCCAGCTCTGCTTGTAGATCCCGACAAAGAGCATTACCTCATTAGGGCCGCCGCTTCAGAATTGGATCAAAGCTGGTTCACTGCCTCAGGGGTATTCATATAATGTGCTACACAGACCTGAGTTAGCATGGTTAGATGGCTGGCTAATTGTCATCATATCCTGCTCTAAGCTATAATTGTCGCATTAATTTCAAGGGCCAACAGTAAACAGCACACTAGAGAAGAAATGTGTTTGCTTCCATCAAATAAATATCTCTCCTCTAACAATACAGATACACTCATTCCGATTAATAATGAATATATAAATGTTAATAGTGTGTTGTACAGGGATGTACACGCATACGAAATATTATTATTATTATTAATAATAATAATAATAATAATAATAATAATAATAATAATAATAATAATGGCCAGTATCCAGTAATCGGGAGATAGTGGGTGAGCTCCACTGTCGGCAGCCCTGAGGATGGTTTTCCATGGTTTCCCATTTTCACACCAGGCAAATGCCGGGGCTGTACCTTAATTAAGGCTACGGCCGCTTCCTTCCAATTCCTAGGCCTTTCCTATCCCATCATCGCCATAAGACATATGTGTGTCGGTGCGACGTAAAGCATAAAAGAAAGCCTTCTCCATCCCGTTGAACTGCGCGCCTTCTAGAAGGCCATCTGTGCTGTGAATCCTAAACCATGCATCACTAGATACTTGGAACTTTAACATTTAGATGTCTCTACTATCGGCCTATGTGCCCCTGTGGCGAATTACGAATATTAACTTTTAAGATAATTTTCAAATTTCAATGTTCGTAAACCTTAAGTGTTTGTAGATTTTTTATGTGCTAAGGTTACCAGCACTTCTATGGCTTCCTTCTTCCTTAGTTATTAACCAGTCAGGATTTTTTGTGTATATTTCTCTAGCCAATTAAAATTGGGGGTGTGTACAGGCATTCTGCCTAGCTCAAGAGAGTTCTGGAACTTTCCACTCTGAAATACTATAAAGGCTGGGCGCTTCAGGGCCGTATTGTCATTTTCATAGCTCTGGTCTAGTGTGTGTGTACGGCGTATTTTAGGAGGCAGGGGCAGCCTTGGCGTCGTCGGAAGGCCCAACAACTGAAGATAATGGCAGAAATCTCTTAACATGTGATAAATCCAGGGAGACAACTTGAGGGGAATGTTTCAAGCTCCTTTTCTTAATGTAAAATTCTAAAACAACTGTTTAAATGTAAATGTTCGGAAAATTCAAATCCCTGCAGGGAAACATGTAATTTAAGAGAACAAAGAGTGTTCACGCTCTGTTAATTCCCATTCAACTTGGTATGGGGTTGATTTGTTCTAAACCTCTAAATTCTTCACACTGCTTTGGTACTTAATATTTCGCATCTAGACACCCCTTTGTAGTATAGACTTAGCCTCTGCAAATTTCGTGCCATAAGCCCATTTTGGATTTTAAGTGTCTTTCAAAATGGAGTGCAAGTGTTTTGCCTCCTAGGCTTTTGTTCATGGTCGATCGTTTTAAACCTTTTATTTTGTACATTAGAGCCATTTATAATTGGCACGAATTGCCGTTGTTTAAATTGTCATTATTTATAGACGAGTGTGTAACAGTCTGTGGAGCAGAAATGACGGTAAATACTGTGTTTGAAGTTTATAAGATGTAATTTCGTTAGAAGCTGGTGCCTCAGAGAGGCTGGACTGTAGTAGATTTTGGAGCGCAGTCTCCTAGAATGAAAATGAGTGGAGCAAACATGCTCTTGTAAAAGTGTTCCTGTTTTGAGCCAGATTGTTCAACCCTTGCAAGTTATTGTGTCAATAATTTTCTCTATTGTACCTGATTTTTGATTTTGATTTTAAGTCATTGTTATTGTGGGAGCTTATTCAGAGTATCTAGCAAATTTTAAACTAAAATAAAGGAAAGGAATACAATTTCAAAATTTAATGCATTAAATTCTCTGATCATTTCACTGTCCATCCATTCACCCCAGCACCTTCTTACACCTCTGTGAACCACGGATACTCCGGAACAATAGTAATCATATATACCGGCTCCTTGGATATATTTTCAGCGTAGTGGACTTCGGTTCAGAGGGCCCTGGGTTCGATTCTCGCCTCTATCAGGGATTTTAACTTTATCCGGTTAATTCCTCTAGCTGGGTGTGTTCGTCTCAATACACCTCTGCAGTTACATTCAGCATATTGCACTAAAACACCATAAAAACACGCAATAGCGAAAACATCCCTTCACATAACTTCGGCGTCAGGAAAGGCATCCTGCCGTAAAACTGGGCGAAGTCCATAGAAAAAGCCGACTCCACGTAGTTGGGAAAAATTCCGGAGAAAGAAGAAGAAGAAGAATCAGATATATCGAGGCAGAACATGGGACGTTTACAAAAACAAAGAAGCTCAAATAGCTGGGAGAGCGGGTCCAGCCCAGCGGAATGGATAAGAAGACAAACAAGGAAAGAGTTACGAAACTGGATGTGGCCTACAGGCTAACACAGAACGGGTGCAATAAACGGGTGATGTGCTACAAGGCCAAAATCAAATACTACAGCAAAGTATTAAAATTAGGTGGAGAGAACAGCTCGATATACTGAATAAGAAAAGGGATCGAAAATACTGACGAAATTTCCAGGACCATACGAAACTACAGGAGGGACATGGAAGTCCGCCACTGTGGTGTAGTGATTAGTGTGATTAGTTGCCACCCCCCGGAGACCCGGGTTCGCTCCCCGACTCTGGCGCCAAATTTGAGAAATGGTACGGGGACCACTCAGCCTCAGGAGATCAAATGAGTAGAGGAGGGTTCGATTCTAACCTCAGCCATCCTCGAAGTGTTTTTCCGTGGTTTCCCACTTGTCCAGGCAAATGCCGGGATGGTACCCAACTTAAGGCCACAGCCGCTTCCTTCCCTCTTCCTTGTCTATCCCTTCCGATCTTCCCTTCACCCCGACAAGGCCCCTGTTTAGTATAGCAGGTGAGGCCGCCTGGGCGAGTTACTGGTCTTCCGTCCCAGTTCCATCCCCCTGCCACTGCCACTGAGATGGTAGAGGTGGGATCCCTCGCTGAGGCCGAGGGAAAATCCAACCCTGGACGGTAAAGGGATTAAGAAAGAAAGAAAGAAAGGAAGGAAGGAAGGAAGGAAGAAAGAAAGGAAGGAAGGAAAGAAGGAAGTAAAACGTGCACGGAGGAAAAGGGCAAGACATAATAATATTAACAATAACAATAAATATTCTTGACTCTACGTCCCACGAACTACTTTCACTTTTCGGAGACGCTGAGTACCCGAATTTTATCCCACAAAAGCTATTTGTCGTATCGTTAAATCTACTGACACAAAGCTGTCGTATATGAGCACCTTCAAATACCATCGGACTGAGCTGAGATCGAATCCAATAAGCAAAAGTGTTTTGTACATACATGACTTTCAATTGGCTTTCTCCACTATATACAGACGGATGAGAAAACTGCTTATCGAATTTCCTAAAAATGATAAAAGATGAAAAAGCCATATGGAATCCTTTTGTCCTCCACAAGCTCTATTGTCTATGATAAAAGTGAAGTTCATCCTATTGTAGAGGGAAGCAATATAGTGTTGATCAACTGAGAAACCCCACTAGCTCAGGGCTTTTTATCTTATGCAGCTTAGTTCTACAAATATGAAGTATTTCCACGGGTATTTCTGCTATTTAATAGATTAAAAAATATTTCAGCATAATCATTCATGTTCTCTGCAAAAGAGACTGTGAGACAATTGGATGTGAACATTAGATAGTTTCCATTTACTGAAAATGATGAATTTAAAGTCAAGAGAAAAAATGACTGATAAAGACTGATATGTGCAGCGCATCACGAAGTGAATACATGTTTGATACATGGAGTGTCTATTATATTTATGATTTTTCTTCTTTTTCTACCTAGGTAGGCTAACTAATATAAGACGTGATATAAATTGATGTGCAATTTCTTTTGTAAAATTGTGTATAATTTACTCAGTGTATAACTGAATATGTTTTCAGTTACTGAAAATGATTATCTACAATATTTGCTTTTTTCTTTTTTTCAGTAACAAGTACTGTAGGCTTAGACATGAAAATGTATACATACGCATTTACTGATAATTATGTATAATTTACTTTATGTATAACAGAATATGTTTGAAAACATATGTAAAATGAATATTACCCGTTTTATATATTGTATTTTAACAGTTGCAAAAGAAATTCACCAAATTGGACTCAAGATGTCAGCACTATACCGTCCGGGTCACTCAGCCCGGCTGTATAAGCATGCAAGTTTGTAGGTTTATGTGTCTGTTGATATTATGAGCATAGTCAAGTGACCTTAAGTGTTACATGCAATCCAAACAACAGGGATATGACATTTAATTTCGGAAAGTTTCACGAGAAATAGCCGGAATTCGAACAGCGGTTACCTTAGTAAGAAAGCCAGTGGCAATGCCTCTCGGCTAATAGGCCACCTAAAGCAAAAGGGACAACTTCTGAAAGTACATCGAACAGACCATGGATACGCTGTGGAAACGAAGGTTGACGTCCTATAGACATTTAGTGACAATGAATGAAAACTGGTTGCCCGCAAAGATTCATATTGCACGGTTAAGGGTGGGCAGCCACGAAGTTGTTGGAGGAGGTCGATAAGGACGTACAAGAGATTGTAATCACAGCAGAGTTGATCCACAATAGAAATGAGTTCAGGTGTCAAATCGCCAACCTCAAGAACTCAAGGAGAAACAGATAAGGAGTATGCCCAAACAGATAATATCTGAAGAGAAAAGAAATAGGAAGAAGTCAGAAGAATAGAAGATAAGAAAAGCCAGGCTGATTGACTCAGACGGTTGAGGCGCTGGCCTTCTGACCCCAACTTGGCAGGTTCAATCCTGGCTCAGTCCGATGGTATTTGAAGGTGCTGAAATACGTCAGCCTCGTGTCGGTATATTTACTGGCAAATAAAAGAACTCCTGAGGGACAACATTCCAGCACCTCGGTGAAATACGGTCAAAAAGTAGTTAGTGCAACGTAAAAATAGTAACATTATTATTAAGACAAGACAAGACTAGCAAGAAAGCATGTGTTTCACGCGGTCCACTGTTGTGTAAAATATTATTATTATTATTATTATTATTATTATTATTATTATTATTATTATTATTATTATTATTATTATTATTATTATTATTATGCCAGGATATCTGTGGAACGCAGAGGTGAAAGAAGGTGCCGGTATGAATGGGTCTAACTACAAAGTCAAAGTTAATTTAAAATTTCAACAAAGGTTATATTTTCTTTTCTTTTTCAAAATTAACAAATAACAAAGTAACAGGTACCAGTAGCAAAAAATAGGTCTAGTAAAGACAGGATTGGTGGTATAGACAGGTCTTGGCTTCAAGCCCTACTACACAATTCCTGAGCTACACGCTCAAAATTACAAAGGTCACCATTTATGCAAGGGCAGAACACCCCTCAAGCCTCCCAGAGGCACTTTTACAACACTTCAAAAGAGCTGACACGCTCTCAGTTTTTCAAGCCTATTCAAGGCAATATCAGACTTTACAATTACTTGCTATCAAGGCACAACTTACACAAATGAAAGGGGGGTATCTCGTACCCAACCTACTGGGCTTTAGCAGAACAGGTTAAGTAAATGACTCGAAACACCAAGTTGAATGGAGGCGTGTACTTGCACTCCTAAATATTCATTCTTAAAACCTAAAAGGCATTAGGCCGATGAAACAGGGGCTATTCCCAAACTGCTGAGGTGACTCGTATAACAATAATTTAAGACATAACAGAAAGGAACAAAACCAGTTACAAAACGTAGTCACCTCAAACCAATATGAAGGGGAGCTCAAGAGGGTAAATCACTCTCTATCCCCGAATTACAGTTGCAGATTTTATGAAATTTTCACATTAGCCGGCAGAACTTACATTTTAGAGAAGAAGGTTACATATTAAAGTTTCGACCTATCCCTCGGGTTAAACTGCGGAGCTAGCAAGAAATAAGGATGTTAAGCGGCCATTACCTTGCTGAAAAACTGCTGTCTGATGAAAAAAGGCACCACCCGCCTCCTGCTTCACATACACACACTCAGTTAGATGTTGATCAAATGGCCAAGAGCAGTGAAAATCTGCATTTTATAAACCCTCGGGGAAAGTTCGAGACCTTTCATGAATAATCAAGTCACACCCTCTTACTTTTATTGGCTAGCGTAAAGTTACACACCAAATCGAAGAAGAAGCCTGTGATAGGCCGAAAATTAATTACAGAAATTTGGAATTGGCTGAATTCAAAATTGACGGAAAGGAAAGATCAATATTGCCAACCCAAAAATGAATGAACATAATTTAGTAAAGAACAAACTTATGAATACAAAATGTCTTCAAATAAAGTTCCTTCACTTCGCACCAGGGTGCATGATCATAGCTTTTGTAGTGACATCTGTTGCAGAAAGTCCAAACTTCTTGATAAATGGTAAACAAAACACGTATAATTTCATACAGTACTTGAAACTTCACAATCATAAAATTAAGGTGGTGACATCTTCTGAGTGAAAGTTTAAGTAGGTCTAGTTTCAAGTTCAATGCTTCTCCTGTAGAGGAGGTTTTAATGGCGCAAGATTTAAGTGTGCGGCGTAGAGGTGTACCTCCCGGTACAATTATTACAATATTAGTATTGTTCCGGGGTATCTGTGGAACGCAGAGGTGATGAATGAAGGTGCGGGTTTAAATGGGTCTAACTACAATATCAAAATTAATTTAAAACTTAAACTCAAGGTTATATTTTCAGAACTTCAAACTTAACCATTTTTCATAATAATGAAGCATCAGGTCCAATGACAATCATAAAACAAGTCAAGGAAAAATACAAGATTAGTGAACGTCACAGATTTTGGGCTTCAAGCCCCTCGTTTTACAATTCTTGAGCTCCCAGCTCAAATTTACAATTCAAAAAAGAACAACTTTAGTAAAGGGCGGAAATCCCCTAATTTACAGAGCATTTGCTCCCTAAATACAGTATCTGGCCTTCCAGAGGCACTGTTTACAGTTACAAAACTTGAAAAAGAGCTAACAGACTCCGTTTTCTTTCAGCCTCCTCGAAGTATCATCAAAAATCTTACACTCTCTGGCCTTCCATGGCCCAACTTATAATTTGAAACAGGGGTATCTTGTACCCAACCTATAGGGCCTTTGCGGAAAAGAACAGGTTAAAGTAAATGGTCCGAAACACAAACTGAATGGAGGCGTATACTTGCACTCCTAGATATGAACACTAAAACAACCTAAGGGGCTCTAGGCCGATGAAACAGAGGCTATTCCCAAACTAATGAGGTGACTCGTATAGAAATTACTTCAACACATTACAGTAGGAAAAACAGTTAGAGAAAAACGTAGTCACCCCAAACCAAGATGAAGGGGAGCTCGAGAGGGTAATTCACTCTCTATCCCCGATTTACAGTTAAAGATTTAATGAAGGTTTTACATTAGCCGGAAGAGTGTTACATTTTAAAAAAGCTGGTTACATAACTAAAGAGTCGGATCTTTCCCTCGGGTTAAACTGCGGAGGTAGCAAGAAATAATAAAGTTATATGGCCATTTCCTTGTAGATGTTCTAGCTGCCGACGAAAGAGGCCGCCCGCCTCCCGCTTAACGCACGCACGCAGAAAGATGACGATCAATTGGCCAAGAAACGTGCAAAGCCGCAGTTTATAAACCCTCAGGGAAGGTTCGAGATCATTCAAGATTAAACTAGCCACACACCTTTCAATTTTATTGGTAGATTTCAAAAGTAACACTCAGAATCGAACAAGAAGCCTGTGATAGGTGGAAAATTAATTACAGAAATTAGTGATTGGCTAAATTCAAAACTGGCGGAAATAAAAAAAGGAAATATTGCCAACCCAAAAATAAATTAACATCAATCAGTTACAAAAACCAAGAAATACAAAACGACTTTAAATTATAAGTTCTTTCACTTTGTACCAGAGGGCATGATTATAAAGTTTTTGTAGTGGCATCTATGGGAGAATGTCCAAACTTCTTGATAAATGGCAAACAAAACAAGGAGAAATTCACTCAGTTTAGGAAACTATGCAATAATAAAATTACATCATATTTCTGTGGTGACATCTTCTAAGTAAAGTTCTAAGTTGGTGTAGTTTCAGTTTCACTGTTTTACCAATAGAGGAGTTCATTTAGGCGCTGAATTTGAATGCGCGGCTTTAGGGTGTACCTCCCGGTACAATTATTATTATTATTATTATTATTATTATTATTATTATTATTATTATTATTATTATTATTATTATTATTATATTTTAATAATAATAATAATTGGAAAAATTGAAGGGGCTGTGTTGGGGTCACGGCCGCACGTTGTGACGTAGAAAGCGTACAAAGTGATAGGTAGTCTATTGTCGAAATAGAGCATTTGTCAGTGTAGGTTAGAAATGTTATTTCTTAAACAAATTTACTGTACACATATTGACGAACATGAATTCCCTACCTCAATCCAAGAGGCAGTAGATGCGCTCGGCTGAGGCTCCAGCAGCGCGGAACTCCCCTCACGACGCTTGGCTGCCCTGTCTTTGATACGCTCTCAATTAGCCATTTGATATGGTGATTTTGGACCTTTTGGAATTCTGAACAGTAGCTCTATTCTCTTGAATGCGTTTTTTAAAATGATTTTGAAGCCATTCATTGTCCATATGTTGCCACAATATACGAAAGGAAACATTCCCAATTCTTTGCACCATAATATTCTCAAATGTTCACTATTTGATTTCTTTTTTTACATATACGTGTAGTGCCCACTGAGAGGAATCAAGCGACGAGCTACGAGACTTGCTACCAAGCTGCAGTCCAGAGCTGCACTCATTTTAGCCGTGTGGCATGGGGATTTCAATACATCAAAAT
Source organism: Anabrus simplex (assembly GCF_040414725.1). Lineage (NCBI taxonomy): Eukaryota > Metazoa > Arthropoda > Insecta > Orthoptera > Tettigoniidae > Anabrus > Anabrus simplex. The sequence continues at coordinate 226,552,919 of NC_090265.1, forward strand.
GGCAGCGCCATTTCATCACCCCAAGTCATCATATCGAGGTTACCTTATTGATGCGTCGTCTTTTAAATTAGGTATCGCCCAAACATAAAAGAAGGGTCTCTCCTCCCACTTTAGGTATCATCTAACCTTAATGCCGCAATTCCTGGTTTATTACATTGAATTTAAAACTTGTATGATTTATAACCCTCTCAACCCAAGTACGGTTCCGATACTGTAGACGTATTCTACATCAAAAGGAGGGTTGCATTTCTACGTAACTGTTGATAACGTGATCATCATCTTGGGACATCCTGTTCTGCGAAACACAGCGACGTTATTCCTTCACTTCAAAAATCCGACAAGCGTAGCCATAACTTTCAGGGTTAAGTAGTTTAAATAATAATAATAATAATAATAATAATAATAATAATAATAATAATAATAATAATAATAATAATAATAATAATAATAATAATAATAATAATAATAATAATACCTTGGACTTTCAGGTCGGTCAACACGCGATAAATTTTCAATATAACTGGCTAGAGGTAAAAATATAGAAGATTAAACTGATCACATCAATTGATTATAATATAGATGTATGTGTATGTTTAGTCCTCAGCCCGAAGACTGGTTGGATCCTCAACAGCTCCGCCATCAGCTGTCATAGATGGCCTAGGCATCACTGAAGAGGCATACTAGGGAAATGAGGAGTGAGGTAGTTTCCCGTTGCTTTCCTCACTGAGCCAGAAGTTGCTATTACATATCAGTCTGCCAAGCCCACTGAAATGCATGCACCAACCGACCCTATGAGCAATATTTTCACACCATTCATAGCAGGGACTGGCTGCAGAAGGAATGGCATTACTAGCATCACTCATACCTCAGTCACTTTCATTTTGTCAAAGCCAAGGATAAAGCTGAGACAGATCAATGAAGGTAACAAGATTGCTCTAGCCCATACCAGAAGACATAGTGCACTGTAAACACTAGGTCCTGCCAGCAAAGGAGATATGAAATTGAAATCCGAGAAAATTATAATTACCAAAAAATGATAATGACAGGAGAGAACAACAGGAATTAAAAACGTAAATTTAATCGTACTGGGACAGAGTTGTCACTTCAATGATTGACTACATTTGTCTCAATGAATCATTCTGTTCTGGGCTGAATAAACCCGAGGGTCAAGTGCCTTAGCAGAAGTTGAAGTTTCTATATTTCTCGATTTCCCGACAGATAATCGATTGATCCCTTGTCCTTCCTGGTGAAGCGAGCGCCGCTTTATCGCCTTGACCAGGAGCCTACGACGTAAGGTAGCAGTAATGTTTTAAATACATATTTTTTATCTTATTTTATTCTAACAAGTTTCGGTTACTCCTGTACCTCTCCTGTGCATTAAGAAAAATGGATAAAAACTACTTAACGGTAGATAAGGAACTCTTATGTAAAGCTATTTGTAATATTTTTTTTACGAAGACAAAGATACTGCTTGTAATAACCTCTTGTTTTATTGTTTTAGGGTTTAAGATCTCTATCTCTCTCTCTCTCTCACACACGCACACACACACACACACACCCCAACACAACACGCCCGCGGATTAGGATTCAAATGCTAGTGACCGTGACCTTACTTAAAGCATAGGCCTAGGTGTGAAGAAAGAGATACCACAGAAAAATATCTTTAGGGCTACTGATTGTTGATTTCGTACCCACCATCTCCAGCATGCAATCTCATAGCTACATGATCCGTACCGCGAGGCTAACCCACTTGGTCCAGTAACTTTTATTTACTAAATTACTTCAGTATCCTTTATACATCTGGCCATTTTCACATGTTCTTATTCTTGGGTCGTAGGACCTTGAATTTATACCATGAGCCATAGGTTTAAATTACGAGATATAGATTTAATTTCCTATCCGTCAGATGTACATTACATGCATAAATGTATAAAATACGATTGTTAGCACTTAAGCTTTCTAGATTTTTTCCACACTTCACTTTGGTCAGAACGAGAAAACTGTTTTGGTACTCATTCACAAGAAATCCGATATTAAAAAGGGCACCCTTCATTAAGTACATTTCGCTGTATTGTGAAGCGACAAGCACCAGACAGTGGTAACACAGCCACCCTAACATCAGCATAGTTGAGTTCCCACCGCCGCAAATTCTGCGCGATTCTAAAAAGATACGCGAGTGCAAACACAACTTCCATTTGCCTTGCTCTCCATTGGCCGTACGCTGGAATCAATCAATGTAAATTTTACATTTCCCTACACTCTCACATCACTCTCTCTTTCTGTAGCTGTAATGAACAAACTTTGTCATCGGCGAGTACTTTAACGTCACTCTTTTGAAGTCTGCCTCACGCAGTAATATTGAAGATGCTTTGTTGTGGCGGCTGGGAACAGGAGGTGCTAATTTCCTCCCCGGAGACAGACGACGACTAATGAACTGCTACTGCCGGCAGCAGACATCAAAGAGGCACCGGACGAGACAGTAAAACTCACTGGGAGTTCAGAGTTTTTCACATATTTTTGCGAATGTGTAACGTAGGGGATTGTTCAGAAGACACACTAATGTTCACCAAAATTTGAACACTTGAAAGAAGTTTCCCTATGACTTTTACAGGTATATACATGGGGTACTCACAAAGAATATAGAATATACATGTTGCCGTTGCTGTTTTCTAATGTCTGTGGTATGTCTTTATGGTCCGCATTCCTTTCATGTACCTGATAATCAGCATCGCTGTCTCAAGATGCAGTGGACTTGGTTTACACCTCTACTGGTACGTCTCGGGATCAGGAAGGATCGCTGGTTTTAGCAGAATGGGGTACTTCCCCATTGTTACCTTACCGTTCACGAATATCTCAGCGAGGTGTTTCCGAAACGCTGATTGGCCGTGTGTCACCTACCTTATCAGCTCATCTAGACTGGCCACCTTGCACTCCTGACCTCCCGATCTATGACAATGTACTGTGGGGTTCCATCAAGAACATTATTGTAGAACAACGGTGCCACACCGTTGGTAAAACGAAGAACGTAGTGAAATACTCTTTCCAAGAGGTTACACCAGCAATGCTAAGGTGAATGTCACACAGAAACTGGCGACGTATTATTTTGTGTGAGAAGAATTATGGGGAACATACTGACCCTTTAGATACTGAACTATACACAGTTTGCATAAAGTGGCGATTTTATTTGTATGTTTGTATTTTGTTTGAAAATGTATGGCAATTTATAATATGCTCGGCTATTATACAGTATATATTTTTAATTTTTGGCTTTCGGCTCCAAGAAGCCATGCAGCCAGCAATCCACAATTATATACAATTAAATAATAACAGACATAACAAAATTGAAAAACGCTGAAATACATACAAAAGAAAACGATACCTTTAGAAAAAAACAACTTGATATCCATTGATCAAAATAAAGTCTTCTGTCAAAGACAGTCCTAGCAACATTCTGACAACATTAAATAAAATATTACAAAATTGATTTATAAATTTAATTAAATCATAATCGTATAAAATTACACACTACAACGGACAGCACCGAATAAAATTAGACTCTCTTAGGAAAGAAGCAATGACATTATAAACTCGAAGGTTATTCAAGCAAAGTAAACACTGTGTGATGACTGGGAGCTCGAATTCTAACACACCCAAACTGTTAAAACTGACTGATTATAGAATGAAAAGTAGGGAGAGTCAATAACTCCAATGTGACTTCTAAAGCTTCCATGATTGAGTCGTATACGTGCGATAGACGTCATGTATCTTCTGTCGGCGTTGCATTTGGAGAACCAAGGTTTTGTTGGCAGGTCTAGTTGATGTGAAACATAAAACTGTTCTTTATCTCTTTGAATTTTTCTTCAAAGTTGAGACCATTCTTCTTGAATGCAATGATGAAGCAGTGGAAAGAAGTATCTAAACGGAAGAGCAACGGCATCAAAAGGTTATTGCCTGTTTAGCGAGTGGATCGACTGTATCATTGTGGATAATGCCTACATGTCCTTTAATCCAAATAAAAGGCTATATAATTAGCTATCAGTATCGCCAGCCGACCAATCAGATAAATTAGTTTGCAATAACACAACAGCCATAAAGGTAAAATAAGTTAATTGGTTTCATTAACGAGGCAATTGCCTACTGCCATGCAATTCGTTCCTTTCACTGTAGTCATCAGCAGCCAATTGTAAATAAAACTGTACTGAATTCACAATCGAGTGTCTGTATTTCACCCAAGGGCAGACTTGCGTTGGCCGACGTTGTCACGAAAATCTACCGGAACAGTCCCTCACATGTCCCTACTCGTTTCTTCCGTTAAATTAATGTTGCCACGTGAACACCTAATGGGTCAACAGAGATCTTTTACACCCAAGTTGAGTGACTCAGACGCTACAAACGCTGGTCTTCTGAGCTCAACTTTGTGGGTTTGGTCCCTGTTCAGTCCTGTGGTATTTAAAGGTATTCAATTATGACTACCTTGTGTCGGTAGATTTACTAGCTCGTAAAGAAACTCCTGAGGGACAAAATTCCTGTACTTCAGCGTCTTCGGAACCATAGAAGTAGTTAGCGGGACGTAAAACCAATATCAGTAAAACAGTAACCAATATACCTTGTATATGCCGACATGGTAGGATGACATAAAATATAAATTAAAGATGAAATGAAATGAAATGAAATGGTGTATGGCTTTTAGTGCCGGGAGTGTCCAAGGACAAGTTCGGCTCGCCAGATGCAGGTCTTTTGATTTTACACCCGTAGGTGACCTGCGCGTCGTGATGAGGATGAAGTGATGATGAAGACGACACATACACGCAGCCACTGGACCAGCGGAATTAACCAATTATGGTTAAAATTCCCGACCCTGCCGGGAATCGAACCCGGGACCCCTGTGGCCAAAGGCCAGGACGCTGACCATTTAGCCATGGAGCCGGACATAAATTAAAGATGAATTAATGAGACGCTCCAGGCATGCTAAAACCGAAAACTTGGTACCAGAGAAACCTTTACCCTCAAGATTATTTAATTATATATTGAACATTTCCATATGTCCCCAAGGGGATCGAGCTGGCAAAGTTTCGAATTTGGGGATCGGCTGCAAAACAGCATAAGTGCGCATGCGTAAGAATTTGTTTTTCACCAGGCGGGAAATTTTCTTCCAAAACGATTAGAATAGTTTTCGTTGGCTTGAAAATTTCTTGAAAGGCCAAATCTTTTTTTATTAAATATTAAACCCCGACAAAGTGTTGAGGACACTTTCTGAGATGTTGAAATGATAAAAGATACGTAACTGATAATTATTACAGGAAGCCCCTCTGAAGTGATCCCTTGGTTGCCGGTACCTGCTAGAACGGTAGGCCTACATACGTAGTAAGAGAGCACTAATCTGAATTAACTGGGGGTCGTTGCTGTTCAGATCAGTGGATATCAGGACTGAAATAAAATGGCGTATGGCTTTTAGTGCTGGGAGTGTCCGAGGACAAGTTCGGCTCGCCAGATGCAGGTCTTTGGATCTTACTCCCGTAGGCGACCTGCGCGTCGTTATGAGGATGAAATGATGATGAAGACGACACATACACCCAGCCCCCGTGCCAGCGAAATTAACCAATTATTGTTCAAATTACCTACCCTGCCGGGAATCGAACCCGGGACCCCTGTGACCAAAGGCCAGCACGCTAACCATTTTGCCATGAAGTCGGACGATATCAGTATTAATAGACCTACACAAGTGCTTAGAAACAAAACGCGTGTGTTGACGCTAGGCAATACAAATATTAAATTTCAAAATATACATACTGTATCTGCCTGTATGTAATTTTGGCCCTTTAATTTGAAAGTTACTAAATATCCGTTTTACCAGTTTATTGATATTATCATGTGACATGGTCCATTCCATAGGTAAGCGTTTTTTTCTGGCTCACTGTGATTTTTATGTACAACGAAGCGCACCGTTAATGAAACTATATTAAATAAACAATATTTCAACCTTGACGGTGTTGGGTATACAGTGCTAAACATAGTCTAGAACCTGTCTCCTGGCGTCACCTGGCAAGAATTCCGGGACATCCCTGAGTCTTATGTAAGGATCTCCAGTATGCAAGACGTAGTCATTTATTTGTACAAGGATTTTGAAACTTGATCAATGATCGCATGACTCACCGAGAATCCAGAGGCAGGTGTACCAGAGACTGATGTGAGTTGGCACGGCCTTGGCTTGTGGTAGGCCTACACCTTTCTCCTTCTGATACAGTTCAGGTCATCGGAGGAAAGGTGATTTCCTAGTGAGTCAGCAACTGTTACGAAGAAAGAACCGCACTTATGTCACTATATCTCTATCGTTTGGAGTTCAGTTTAGTTAACAGTTACGTGACGTATCTTCACTAATGTAACTTTTCTAATTACTATAGACACTTTAATGGAATCAGAACCAGAACTTACCTATCATCTTAGTTCTATAACTGCTACGTGCTAAGTACTTCTGTGATGCTAGATGAAAAGTGTCAAATTTTAGTACTATTTGAGTGTTATTATTCCTGCCATTGGCAGCCCGACTCGTTGGCTGAATGGTCAGCGTACTGGCCTTCGGTTCAAAGGGTCCCATATTCGATTCCCGGCTGGGTCGGGGATTTTGATAGCTTCTGATTAATTCTTCTGGCTCGGGGACTGGGTGTTTGTGTCGGTCTCAACACTCTCCTCTTCATATTCACACAACACACTACACTACCAACCACCACAGAAACACGCAATAGTGATTACATCTCTCCATATAGGCTTGGCGTCAGGAAGGGCATCCGGCCGTAAAACAGGACTAAATCCACATGTGCGACGCAGTTCGCACCCGCGACCCCACACGTGTGGTAAAAGCGGTAGGAAAAGAAGAAGAAGATTCTTGCCACTGGCAATTACATTATTGACATTTTTTAAAGAATATCCATGCAACTTTTCGAATTTTGGAAACTGAAGCTGTTGACTGCGTTTCTTAAATAAATGTAAGTAAAGAAGCTTGAAGAAATTGTTGGAAGGCAACAATCTATCTATATACAGTATATACAATCCTTATGCCCTCTGTTTTTCATAGCGATGTTGAGAAAACGAGAAAGTTTCAACATCGGAAATTGGCAGCAGAGTTAGGTCATTATCTCCCAAAAATATGAATCTCTTACGACTGAGACTTTTGTAGTGTTTAAAGAAAACTAGGTCGTTTCTTTCAGCGAAGTGATTAGTGTCATATTCACCACGTTGACGCTCTCACCTCCATTTATCAGCATGATTACGTCCATCCATGAGTTCTATCACCTTCCACAGCAATACCGAGAAAATAAGAACATTTGGAATGTTGAAATCGGGACCAGATACAAGGACAATGCAGTGATCACCATCATATTTGAACCGTTTACCGAAAAATACTTTCTTTTAGTGAAGTGTATGAATCATTTTCACCATTCTGTCGTATGCAACGTCATTACCGCCATCTATAATCAGCAGATGGGACTCTTACCACTGAGTTTGAGGAGTGGCATTTAACAAATTTTGGCCGTGGGTGCTTCGTTGCAGGTAGAGATATGATTCGGGCGAGGTAGAGTTTCACGTGGTTGATTCTTTCTCGACAAAATGCCTCTCATTTGGTGGCATGAGAATGTCATTTTCTTGCACGTAACTAAATTTATTTCATCTAATGTCTAACATAAGTACTACTGTGTGCTTCGTGTGGTATCTAAGGAATGAGGGTTCAAGTTTCGTTGTATGTGGTTTCCAACGAGCACAGAATAAAATAGGGATGGTGATGCGTTCTGAAATGGATTCGCTTGCTGATGCCGAGTTTTGTGTCCATCGCCATATTGGTAAAACTATCAAGATTGAATACAGCACCAGTGTACTTGCTAGAGTTGAAGCGCACGGATACGCGTGGCTACGATGCTGCTTGGGCCAAACTATTAGAGACCGGTTGCTATCAATAATAATTTATCAATATTTGATGTTGGAAATAAATACGAGAATTCCTTACTACGACTTATGTTTACTGAGATGTTAAAATGAGTTGCAACAAAAAGTAAGTGATGAACAGTGGATACAAAATCAGACACATATAAGTGATAGGATGTTGAAAATGATGGTCAAATTAGCTGCACACGTTTCGAACCATTTCAAATGACTTCAAACGTGAGGATTACTAGAATTTTAAGGCCCTGAAACCAACCGTTTTCGAGATATTGGCACCTAATCACCCCGGCTCTCCGAATCGGCTAAATAAGTGACGCACCGTAACCATGGCAAAGTCAAATTATGGATTCTAGATTATCGAAAAAGACCAATATCAGTGTCGATCCATAGATTTCAGGGTCGTTGAGATGAACTATGACAAATTTATAGATGTAGCACCACGAGGGATACGGTTACTTGATCCACATCTCCGTACTATTGTCCGGCTCCATGGCTAAATGGTTAGCGTGCTGGTCTTTGGCCACAGGGGTCACGGGTTCGATTCCCGGCAGGGTCGGGAATTTTAACCTTAATTGGTTAATTTCACTGGCACGGCGGCTGGGTGTATGTGTCGTCTTCATCATCATTTCATCCTCATCACGACGCGCAGGTCGCCTACGGGAGTCCAATCAAAAGACCTGCATCTGGCGAGCCGAACACGACCTCGGACACTCCCGGCACCAAAAGCCATACGCCATTTCATTTCTTCCATACTATTATCAGTACGTTTTCGTAGATAAAATGTATTATTTACCGGAATACGATCAAACGTGTTCTATCAGACAGATTCATAAGGCTCATTTCAGTAACTTTTATTCGTCAGACACATTATTCATCTGCCAGCGGCATGAGAAGGGGAGGAAAATATTAATATCCAAAATGACCGAGTTTATCGAAAAAGGCCAATATTACTGTCGATCCATAGTTTCCGGGGTCGTTGAGATGAAGTGTGGCAAATTTATAGATGTAGCACCACGATACTCACTTCCAGAATCAATTTCAGGTTCACAATGATCTTTCCTACAGCAACAAGGTATCAAAATAAGTACAGAGTAACATCTGAGTTGTGTTTCTGCACGTCATTATTTGGTCCTCCCACATATTAATCGGATTTTATTTCAAACATAGAAAATAGAATTATTATTATTATTATTATTATTATTATTATTATTATTATTATCGATGCCGATCAATGTAAATCAGACAGTAATTTGTCTATTTCTTAAGTAAGTCAACGACGATATTTTAGGTTATACAAGCTTATATCGTGTTACATTGCTTCGTCCAAAAATATGCCCCCCTAAAGTTCGTCACTTAGTAGATCTAGCAGCGCAGCACGTACAAATAAGAGAATTCGAGCTTCTCAAACAAACGAGGAATGAAAGTGAGCAATGGAGCAGATCGTTTACGAATTGCAAATTCACGTGCATCAGAATCTCAAGATCAACAAGGGGGGAAGAATCGAAACACAACGTTTATGTGCTATCCAGTCACGTGTATCAGAATCAGAAGAGCAACATGCAGTAAGAACTGAAAGAGAACGTTTACGAGCTACCTGATCTCGACGAACAGTACATGTTGATTTGAATCTTGCTGCATTTCAATATGATGCTAACTACAATTGCAGTTTGCATCCCAGTGTAAATATCGGGAAAATGGATAAGACCTGTGGGCATTGCAGTTCACTTAAGTTCAACAATGAAACACCTGAAATGTGCTGGCAAATTTAAATTACCAACATTGCATTCAGCACCTGATCCATTGTTGTCATTGCTTTCAGGCGACTCACCTGATTCCAAACACTTTTTGCAGAATATTCGCAAGTATAATTCAGCGTTTCAAATTACATCTTTCGGAGCAGATAAAGTTTTTTAAGATCAGTACATACCGTGTTGGTTCATTTTTACCCGTTTCGGACGGTGAACATAAATTTCTACAAATATATTTTATGGGTGACGAAAATTAACAAGTTGATCAACGCTGGGATGTAATTCCAGCACCAAACGCCACAATATATTCCATTTTCAAAAAATTTTCAACCCACACAATGCATTGATAAAATTATTCAAAACTGCAGTTGAGAACTTACTGGCGGATAATTACATAATTCAAATACGAGCCGACAAAACACCACTCGGACAGCATCCCGGACGCTACAACGTACCCACCATCAATGAAGTACCAATTGTTATAGTTGGCGAAGAACGTGATACGCGTGATATCATTCTTCAGCGACGGAATAATACAATTCAACATGTCGCTAAAACGAATCGATCATACGATGCGCTGCAGTATCCCATAATTTTATGGGAAGGGCAGGACAGATATCATTTCAATATTATGTAAGATAATCCAATTACAGGTAACTACAGATGATTTCTTTTCAACTTTGCACTGTTCGTAAATGTAATTGACAATTTTCATATCTTTCGTTCTCTTTATTCTTACACTTAAACAACACAATGAAAAGTATCAGCGATGAATTATTATTCATACCGTATAATTATATCTCAGAATGGAAGAAATCATATACTACAATGCCGTCAACTATTCCATCAATACGTGCTAGACATGTATCTCAAAATTGTCCGACTCGTTGGCTGAACGGTCAGCGTACTGGCCTTCGGTTCAGAGGGTCCCGGGTTCGATTCCCGGCCGGGTCGGGGATTTTAACCTTAATTGGTTAATTCCCATGGCACGGGGGCTGGGTGTACGTGTTGTCTTCATCATCATTTCATCCTCATCACGACTCGCAGGTCGCCTACGAGAGTCAACTAGAAAGACCTGCACCTGGCGAGCCGAACCCCTCCTGGGATATCCCGGCACTAAAAGCCATACGATATTTCATTTTCATCTCAAAATTGAATCCGAACGTTTGTTATTCATTCTCCTAAATAAGAACGTTGCGTTCAGAAGAATACATTCATTTACGAGATGCAATTGCAAACGATGGAAATGTTTCCGACATTGGTAAAATTGTCATACTTCCAGCAACGTTCAATGGCAGCTCACGCCATATGCATGAATACGCACAGGATGCCATGATATATGTGGGTTCATATGCCCGCCCGACTTTTTAAAATCACATTTACATGCAATCCATCATGGGACGACATAAAAGAGCTTCTATTGCCCGGTCAGCTACCATCCGATCGACACGATTTCGTTGCACGAATATTCAAGCAGAAAATCAATAAATTGATTGACTTAATTGTGAAGTATCACATTTATGGTGATACTGGATGAATGCGACTGAATGGCAGAAGGGAAGACTTCCACGTGCTCATATTCTCATTTGGCTCAAAACGAAAATACATGCAGCTCAAATTGATGATGTAATTTCTTCAGAAATTCCTAATCCTGAAGAAGATCTAATGCTTTTCGATATTGTGACCTAAAACATGGTGCATGGAACATGCTGAGCAATGAATACACAATCTCCTTGCGTGGTAGATATCAAGTGAACGGAAAAGTTGCCCGGAAACTTTGTTCATGAAACACTCACTGGAAGACGGATATCCTAAATACAGGCGCAGAAAACCAGAAGATGGAGATCATACAAGAACAATCGTAATGAGAAATGTTGAAGCTGAAATCAACAACAGATGGATTGTGCCATATTCTCCTTTCTTATCGAAAATTTTCAAAGCTCATATCAACGTTGAATATTGTCATTCCGTAAAATCCATCAAGTATATATACGCAAATATGTGAAGAAAGGCAGCGATATGGCATTATTCAGTATTGACAGATCTGATGCACGCAACGATGAAGTTACTCAATTTCTAACTGGTCGATATATCGGCAGCAATGAAGGTGTTTGGCGTATTCTGAGTTTCCCTATTCACAGTCGCCATCCCAATGTTGTTCATCTTAGTGTTCATCTTGAAAATGGACAAAGAGTCTATTTCACGGCAGAAACTGCACGAGACGTTGTTGCTGCACCAGCGCACACAACACTTACAGCATTTTTTTGCTTTGTGAAGATGATGTCTTTGCCAAAACATTATTGTACGCATATGTTCCAATGTACTATACATGGAATAGTAAATCTAAGAAATTCCAACGACGTAAGCAAGGCATGCGTGTTAAAGGCTATTAAAATCTGCATTCCACGGACGCATTGGGCCGTATTTATACAGTACATCCAAATAATACTGTGTGTTACTATTTGAGAACGCTGTTGGTTAATGTCAAAGGTCTTACTTTATTTGCAAATTTGAGAACGTTCGATGGCGTAGAATGCCAGACGTACAGAGAATCTTGCCAAAAGCTTCATTTGCTGCGAAACAACATTGACGGATGCATGTGCCAGCTGTCATCCGCGACAAATTCGAACATTATTCGCCATCATTTTAACCACATGTACGCCATTCAATCCTAATGATTTGTGGGAAAATTTCAAAGAGGATTTGAGTGAAGACATTTTGCATCATGTTTGTACCGTTAGCGATGACAATTACATTAAGTTTTCGGAAAAGATTTTCAATCAAGCTCTGATCGAAATCGAAGACATATCCTTAACCATCAACAACAATGAACTAATTCAACTTGGCATGATAGCACCACAACGTTCTGCATTTCAACTTTGTGATCGCGATTTAGTAAGAGAACAGCAGTACAATGATTTGCGTGTAGTTGTTGAAGAAAACGAAAAACTTTTCCTTGTGGAACGAAAATTGCTCTACGACAAAATTATAAATGTCGTGGCAAGTGGCAGAGGTGGGATTTTTTTTTTTGTGATGCTACTGGCGCCACTGGAAAATAACCTTTGTCTTCGGTTCAATATAGGCTCACGTTCGATCTCTAAAGGGAATTGATTTGGCTCTTGCTTCATCGGGTATTGCGGCTAGATTATTAGATGCTGGACGAACAACGCATTCGGTGCTCAAATTGCCATTGGATATGCATTTCTCGCAAGCTTCAATATGTAACATTTTAAAAGGATCTAGAATGGCTAAAGTTCTTCAAATATGCAATGTCATTGTCTGGGACGAACGCACTATGGCTCATAAGAAATCGCTTGAAGCACTTGATCGAACTCTTAAGGGTTTACGATCAAATGCACAACCATTCGTGACGCTCTCATTTTATTATCTGGCGACTTTAGACAAACTCTTCCAATGATACCTACATCGTCACCAACTGATGAGGTCAATGCTTGCCTCAAAGAATCGCATCTTTGGAGACATGTGCGAAAATTCACATTAAAAACCAATATCCGCGTACATTTTCAGCACGATGCATCGGCAGACAGATTTTCAAAACAGCTATTAAACATTGGTGAAGGAAAAGAACCAGTTGATGCTACCACGAAATGTATTTCATTTCCATTGATCTTTTGCGTCATTGTGCCATCCATCGAGCACCTCATTCAGAACGTTTTTCCGCAAATTGCCACCAATTACAAAAATCATAATTGTCTTTGTGAACGTGCTATTTTGGCACCAAGAAACACCGATGTCAATGCAATCAACCATGCAATTCAAGAAAAAAATCCAAGCGATTCTGCTACCTACAAATCGATTGATAGCGTCATGAATGTGGACAAAGTTGTAAATTATCCAATCAGGTTTTTAAATTCTTTGTATCTTCCTAGTGTGCCACCGCACAAAATTTTCACTAAAAGTCGGCGTCCCAATAATTTTCTTGCGGAACATTAACCCAGCTGCAGTCGGTTTAGTGCGGCCAGTATCCAGTATTCGGGAGATAGTGGGTTCGAACCCCACTGTCGGCAGCCCTGAAGGTGGTTCTCCGTGGTTTCCTATTTTCACACCAGGCAAATGCTGGAGCTGTACCTTAATTAAGGCCACGGCCGCTTCCTTTCACTTTCTAGGCCTTTCCTATCCCATCGACGCCATAAGACCTATCTGTGTCGGTGCGACGTAAAGCAACTTGTAAAAAAAAAAGGACCTCCATCCAACAAAACATCGAATTTTTCGACATTGGCACTACAGAACAGTCAGGACTGTCGAAAGCACTGATCCTTGGCACTTGTTACGGTAAGGATTCTGCATGATAGCCCTATGTATTCATGTGGCACTGATGGTCGAAATATAGCATCTTGGACAGTTAGTTAAGTACTGTTCTACTTGGTACTGTCCCAATTTGTTAGGGTCGAAACTTTGTGTGGATTATGCCCAATTTTTCGGCAGGATGCATTTTCTGACGCGTGGTGTGTTCTGTGTTAAGACTGACACCAAACCCAATCCCCGAACCAGAGGAATTAACCAGACACGGCTAAAATCCCACCCCAACCTCAAATCAAACCCAGGGCCTTCTACACCGAAGGCCTCCGCCAAGGAGTCGGACTGTTAAACACTGTTATTACTACTGTTGTTACATGGTAAATTAAATGAAATGGCGTATAGGTTTTAGTGCCGGGAGTGTCCGAGGATATGTTTGGCTCGCCAGGTGCAGGTCTTCAGAGCTGACGCCAGTAGGCGACCTGCGGGCCGTGACGAGGATGAAATGATGATGAAGACGACACATACACCCAGCCCCCGTGCCAGCGAAATTAACCAATGATGGTTAAAATTCACTACCCTACCGGGAATCGAACCCGGAACCCCTGTCACCAAAGGCTAGCACGCTAACGATTTAGCCATGGAGCCGGATGTTACATGGTAATGTGACCGTCACTTTTCTTGAAGTCCCGTTGGTAGTTCCTTGAAAGAATGAGTGAGTCAGATTGGAGGGCTATCGACCCGCCTGAGGACACGTGACAACCTCTTCTTCTGTTGTCCCTTTTCGTTTGGTGTCTCCGTGAATTTTCTGGAAAGCGAAGTGAGAACACTCGTAATCTATCCATAACCCGAAGATACTATAAATTCATCACCAGGTATATAAAAGCAATCTCGTCTCGAAGAGTCTTGTTGCTATGTGCTGAGCAGTCAGTTACGAGTCGTGAGCTGCCAGTTCACTGTGAGTACCAGTCACGCGAGTTAATTACTGTCTTGTCTGGAGTTGAGCCAACTGGATGGCAGTCGTGCGTTGTGATAGCCAATGGACCTGCGTTCAAACCTGGCTAGAAGGGATTGCTGTGTGAAGAGAATGTACGAGTAATTTACAAGAAAACCGTGAGTTGCTACTTTTACAGACTATCCAGTATTATTTAAATGGATAGTTGTGCTTTGGCAATTAATTATTTAAACATGGTGTATATTCTTCAAGAAAGAAGTTGAAAACCAGCGTAGTGCGAGTGAAGTGAAGTGAAAGGGAAAGCTGAAACCTGTCATTGAAGATTACGGAAGATGGCCTGTTCTAGGCGAAGACTGGCAACCGAAGACCTGTTGCGAGGATAAGCGTCTTTTTAAATACCCAGTAATTAGCGAAATCTTGTAATTCACTGTCGAGTCTAATTGTGTGTGTGTGTGTGTGTGTGTGTGTGTGTGTAATTATTGGATCATCCTCGATTCAATTATTTCAATAAAGCAGTCAGTTATTTATTTGAACCACTATTTATTTATTTATTTATTTATTTATTTATTTATTTATTTATTTATTTATTTATTTATTTATTTATTTATTTATTTATTTATTTATTTATTTATTTATGTTAGCTGTTTAATGTGGCATTAACGTAGATTCCGGCGGCGCTAGGTAGGGACATGGCTATGATTGGGAACCTCAATTCAGGTACAGGCTCACCTTTTGCCATGTCTGAAAATAGCAACCATGGATATTTGTTTATCTTCAGAGTTATTAACAGTGGATTAGAAACGACCATCTGCCCAATGCAAACTTACAACAACATGATCCATTACGCGCGGCCAACTCGATTGTTAATACAAACTTCCCACGAGCGCGTTCGGGACTTCTCGGAGACTGTTGCAACTGATTCAAAGCGCACATTCTTGTATGCAACCAGAGAACAGTGAACTGAATTTACAGCACAATGAAGATAAGTACATTTTTATACCAAACTGAAGCTCATTTTAAGGCAAATGTTGACTCAAAATTTATTTACACAAAATGAAATTAAATATCGTTACAGACACGATGTAGAGACCATTTCTGTTTATCTTTTTTTTTTCTCGGCAATAGAAGCTGCGAATTCCAAAAATGTGTGTTCAACTCTCACCAGCAATACGTTGAACAAGAACATGGCCGCAAAGTCTGTAAAACGCTTCATAAATTATTCATAGCAGTGTCGGAAGGGTTGGTAGAATATTCATCGCCCGCTACATTAATGAAGTTGAAGAAAGACTCCACCACAGCACAATAAGTAAACCGAGCCCTACCAAGGACAGATGGTTCAGATGGACCACGGCCGGCAGTAACATTACAAACAGACTTAAGCTAATGTTTGGTTCTGTACCAAGACAATGGCAATAAACAACGTGTTACAGGACAATTGCATGTACAATTGTCAACATTTCTCCATACAAAATTGAATATACACCATTTCTTAAAAAAATGAGTTTTAATTTTCTCCGAAATTTGCCATAGAGTTACACCTCAAAGAGATAGTCAAATGAATTACCAACATCCTCTATAAAAAATGTAATATTTATGAAGGGTATGAATAATAATAATAATAATAATAATAATAATAACACATTATTTTGCTCCTAGTTTTACGTCGTACCGACTCAGACATGATATATGGCAACGATGAGATAATACAGGGCTAGGACTGGGAAGGAAACGACCGTGGACTTGATTTGCCTGATGTGTAAATGGGGAACGATAGAAAAACCTTCTTCAGGGCCTTCGGCAGTGGTTTAGAACCCACCATCTCCTGAATATAAGGGTGTGCATTAAATGATTATAGAAGACTTTTATCTATCCCATTTATAAATAGTAACATTGACTAAAAATGATAGCATTTGCATCTAAAATTATTGAATAATACACAACGTTCACGGCGGATGTAAAAATCAAATTCCAGTCTTAATAAATGTTGCTTTAAATTTCTTTTTCTGAGGATCACATTTTGTTTCATAAAGATGAAAACAAACACGGCATAGTATAATAATAATAATAATAATAATAATAATAATAATAATAATAATAATAATAATAATAATAATAATAATAATAATACCGGTACAATACAAATTATAATAATTATAACAAAGAAAATTCAGGAATTCATGAAACTAGGTCAACCCCGTCACACCAGGAAACATCGCTGGTGGAACGCAATTTTCGATCAGGCAATTGACAACTGCATAACTGCGTGGAAAAAGTTTAGTAGTCACAAGACCGAGGAAAGCTGGGAGAACTTTCTTCAAATTCAACAACATGCCTAAAAGATAATAGGGAAGAAAAACGAGGATATGATAGCAACCGACTCCGCGAAATTCAGCAGGATGTCACCAAAAACAATACAAGATGTTTCTACAAGACATTTAGAGATAATCTAAAGGGATATCAAGTGCCCAGCCTGTACTTCAAAAATCCGGACAGATCATTGGAAACCAACACACACAAGAATAACTGCAAGATCTTAGCCCAATACTTCAGATTTTTTCTTAACTGCGAACCACCTCAAGAAGAACTTGTCTTCAACCCTCCGGTGTTCACACACCCGGACTCACAAGCCTCGACCTCGAAGAAATTGAAAGAAATTGAAGAGATCATCAAGCAGCTTAAAAACAACAAAGTACGACGAGAAGATGGGATCATTGCTGAATGTTGGAAACTAAACGATCCCACACTAACACAGAAACTTCATAACATTATTTCGGACATATGGACGACAGAGTATACCAGAAGACTGGAAATGTGCTCTAATTCACCCCTTACACATAAAGGGTGATACAACGGACATCAACAATTACAGAGGAATCTCCTGGTTGCTTACAAAATCCTCTCCAACGCACTTTTAAACAGGATAGAACCGCAAGTGAACCCACTAATTGGTGACTACCAAGCCGGATTCAGAAAAGGTCGATCATGCGCTGAACAGATCTGGAGCTTGAAGACGATACTACACATGAGGAAATGCAGAAATACAGTAATTACATTTATCACTTCAGAAAGGCATTTAAATCCGTAGACCGTAAAACCCTCTTCAAAATCATGGAAGAGTTCGGGGTAGATAGAAAGACTCGAAACATCTTTGAACAGACACTTACAGGAACAGTGTCCAAAGTGAAATTCATGAAATATCGGAGCCCTTTGAAATAAAAACTGGAGTCCGACAGGGGGACGGACGATCCCCTATTCTTTTCAATATTGTCTTAGAAAAGATCATTAGAGAATGGGAACCTCATGTAAAAGGCATCCAGCTAGGTATCAAAAAAGGGAACCGAATTATAATCAAGTGTCTCACTTTCGCGGACGACATTGCCATTATTACAGACAAGAACTGAAGCGATACACGCAGTGGAAAACTACATGAAATTGCGCATACAACAGGACTACAAATCTCTTATGAGAAAACCCAGTATATGGAAAGACGGCCAGAAAATAAATCTCCTTTAATCACACAATACGGTAAAATCGTACGAGTAAGTCATTTTAAATACCTTGGTGAAACTATACAGTCCTCGGGACTAAACCGGATCGCCAATGAACAAAGAATCACCAAGCTACAGAAAGCCTACAAGCTAACATGGGCTCACTACAACAAGAAAAGCATACTGATAGATGCAAAATTTCGGCACTATAAAACAGCAATTCTTCCAGAAGTAACCTATGCAGCCGAAACAATGGCGATCGACGGTTATTCTAAAATTAAGGATATAGAAAAACAGGAACGAAAAATTCTTCGGAAGATTTATGGGGCAGTCAAGACAAATGGCATCTGGATGAAGAGACCGAAGAACGGCCTCTATGAAAAAATAAACACCATTACGGATGAAATCAGAAAAAGCCGAGCGAAGTTTTACACACACATATACAGAATGGACAACTCCAGAACGGCAAGGAAACTATCCAAGTCCGGCCCCGCGGTGTAGGGGACAACGCGTCCGCCTGTGTCCCGGCGGCCCCGGGTTCGATTCCCGGCGGGGTCAGGGGTTTTTAATTGTAAATGATTAATATCCCTGGCCTGGGGACTGGGTGTTTGTGTCGTCTTTACCGTTCCTTTCCTCACATTCAACACTTTACACTTTCGCCATTTACAAAATACACGCAGGTTCCTCACATATGGTGCAAGTAGGGGCAAAAGATCTTTCTAGGCCGACGCCCCGAACAATAGCATTTTAATAAATCTACCCAACATCGTAACAAAAGAGCAAATTCGGTACGGAATGGCTAAAAGAGGTACATCGCTACAACAGATCAACATAGCGAATCTCGAGGACTGCACCGAGTGCCGAAATAAAATCACAAATGTAAAATTTGGGTCAAGAATATCACGACAACCTGGAAAAATAGTGGACAGAAGAGCGGAAGAGGAAGCATACAGAGAGGAGGACGAGATTTCGGGAAGAAAAGAGTAAAAACGCCCGAAGGTGACATTATGTGTTCAAGTTTAATCGTTCTCCTTGAAGGGAACAATCGTGTAAATAAATAAATAAATAAATAAATAAATAAATAAATAAATAAATAAATAAATAAATAAATAAAAATTATGATTATATCTTTGGAACAAGAAGTCAAGAACAATCTGGATTCTTGAAGACAAGACAGATTTGGAAAATAACAATATAAGAAAATAAGCAGCAACACAGAGAGAGAGAGAGAGAGAGAGAGAGAGAGAGAGATTTAGAAATAAAGTGTTAAAAATGGAAATATTCCAAGGTCGTGAGGGAAAGGAAACAGATTCAAAATGATCCGAGGAGTGAGCAAATGAAGGAGTATTGGAGGAAGAGGAAGAAATAACAAAGGATGAAGCATTTTTTTGATAGCTGGTTTACGTCCCACCGACACATATAGGTCTTATTGCGACGATGGGACAGGGAAGGGCTAGGAGTGGGAAAGAAGCGGCCGTGGCCTTAATTAAGGTACAGCCCCAGCATTTGCCTGGTGTGAAAATTAGAAACCACGGAAAACCATCTTCAGGGCTGCCGACAGTGGGGGTCGAACCTACTATCTCCCAAATACGGGATGAAGCATTGAAATGGTCACGTAGTCTCTAGTAGACCCTAACGGAGAAAATAACAATAATAATAATTAATAAAATAATAATTTGTTTCTATGCCCCACTAACTAATTTTACAGTTTTCGGAGACGCCGAGGTGCCAGAATTTTCTCCCGCAGGAGATTCCTTACGTGCCGGTAAATCTTCCGATACGAGGCTGGCGTATTTAACTCACCTTCAAATGGTATCGGACTGATCCAAGATCGAACCCCACAATTCGGGCTCAGGAGGCCAGCGCTTCTACCATCCGAGCAACTCAGCCGGGTAGGCTTGTCTCTGTCCCGCGTTCCGCAGCACGAGATGACAGCCCTATACAACGGGATACTGGAAGATCGGTTCTGACTTTAAGTAGAACGTTTTTAAGACAGATCCCTAGTAGAAAACTCTATATATTTCCACACAAAATGAATATTTATGGGATGTGCGCATTAGAGAATAAATTCTAGAAGATCCTGCTGTATTCTACGTTCAAAACGATAATAAAAGTTTTATGATTGATAAAAAGGTAGTACTTGCACCTAAATTATTTTCACGTAGCTTCTCATTTTCACATCAGGCAAATTCTGGGAATGCACCTTAATAAAGACCGCTGCTACTACCCTGCCTAGACTTTCGTCGTAGAAAACCTTCGATGTGTTAGTGCGACGTTAAATTACTAGCTTAAAAAAGTAATGCATGTATTCTCATTGGTATCAATGTTTTTGCCTAAGAATTTTGAAGAAAAGCTTTCGAATTAATATTGTCCAGCCATACTGTATACTCTTTTTCCCCCAGTTCCATAGTTTTCAACAGAAGTGGTAAAGGTTACAGGGAAAGGAAATAGTAGTCTCTAAGTGTCTGGGCAAGCCTGCTCCACACAAGCGAGATAAACCTGCCAGGGTGATCGTTCTCAAGAACAGTCCTGAAGCCAAACTTCTCCACGCTTTACAACTTGCGACAGTCGCATTAAGACCCTCCCTCGCGTGTTCTTCCAACACACAGAATAGATAACGCAAACTAAGTTACGTCGAGAACAATATGAGACAGATCCTGGGAAAGAGAACAATTTTTAGATTTATCGTGCCCTTTTTCTCTCAAATGTTCGCGTCCCAAGTTGACGTTATAAATTGCAGGGGACAGTCGGATACATAGACTATCTGTAATACAGTATTTTGATCTTTCATAGCCATGTCGTACTCTTTATCTCACTGTCAGTTCATAATGATGATGATCATCACCATCATCAGCAACAGCATTATTTATTTATTTATTTATTTATTTATTTATTTATTTATTTATTTATTTATTTATTTATTTATTCACTCACTAGGGCCATCGAGTACTACGTTAAGTCTTGTTACATTTGGTAGTAAAGTTTGCTTTCTTTAGAGCCTAGAATTCCCTCATTCTGAGTGGGCTTGCTTGGGTTCCTCTGTCCAAGGGACGCCGTGTCTTCTTTTCGGTTGTTCGTCTTGGTTTAGCCCGCTCGTCACTATCCTTTTTGAAAAGAAAAAACCTCTGTCAAGGACGTCTTCCGGTTTGATCTGCGGTACTTTGAAGGTCTCCTTTGGTGTTTCTAAACGAAGGCATCGTAGTTTTAGGTTTTGAATCAAACAGGTGAAAGATCTGTTTGGTCAACCTGGTCCTGTCCATTCGTTTGAGATGACTGCAAAATCGTGTCCGTCTTTTGCTGATCGTGTCTGTAAATTTCCTTATTTTGTTATAGACTTACTGGATCTTTCTTGGTGGATGCCATTCTTATAGTTGGATTTCATGTTTCCCTAATTATTTTGCCCTTCTTTTTCTCCAGTCCTTTCAGGAGTCCTTTATTGGCACTTAGAGATCGGGTTTGGGATGCATACATAACTACTGGCTGCAGAATCGTTTCATAGTGACTGTTTAGTTGCTTAGCTCTGTTTAGTTCACCTGACGACATATGGAAGAGTGGCAGCACTTGTCAAGAACGCTGAGTGAGAGAAGAGTGGCATGACTCGGCTAGGCACACGTGTTTTTCGCTTGATATAATTGTTAGTTTTAAGTAGTCAATAGTGTAAAATAAATGTGTTTTCATCCAATGAGAATTAATTTATTTAGTGAGCTACCAGAGATGTGTTATTTAGATCAAATGCAACAGTGATATATCTTAGTATTTTGGGAAAGGCATTTTTATCGTAGATCGTGCGAGACGTTTGGTAGGCTATTTCAAGTTTGCGTATTATTTATGTATTATTTGTTCGTTCGTTTGTTTGGTTGCTTATTTATTCTTCTGAAAATTGCCTTAAAATTTAGAGATGGAAGATGAAAATAGGGAAAACCCAGTTTGTGATTCTATCTACATGAATAAGATGTATATATATACTGTAAGTTAGGTATAGTATATCCTACCAGAGAACAGCAGGTACTTGAGTTAAGTTTCTTGTTTTACGGTCAGTGAGGTTTGACCGCAGCTGCAGTTCCTCCAACTTCTTCGAAAAGAATACTCAACAACAAAGTTTAATACTGCGGTTTACTCTCATGTTATAAAGACCTGAGATCTGTGAACATTATACAGAAAACAGGCTACATTCTATAGGCAAGCGAATCATAAAAGTGGGGCAAAGGTCTTATGACACACTATCATTAGGGAAGAAAAAATTAACAAATATGGGGTAAATATGTTTACCTGGAAACTTACAAAGTGATCAAGTAGATATGATATTTTCAGCCTAAGGAAACATTGCATGGCTGACTTCATTTATTTTGTAAATATATTATGATTAGTTCCGTGGACATCCTTAGCATTCATATTTAGTTTACTCTAAGCATTATTGCTTCGGCATGAGGGACCGCTTTGGAAATTGTAGGTGAGGAATATAACTTCTGCCCCCTTATTTTATTGTTATTGTCCTCAGTAACTCTTAGTTCTCCTTTTTTATATAAAAGATACAAATTAACACACAATTTATACAATATTTTTCTACATATAAATAATACATATGGTTTTTCCATTAATATGAGAGAACTCCTCTACAAAGTTGTACTCCCTTACAATAGCTAAATCACATCCAGTTTGTTTTGGTTAACTTACAAGGTGTTATACGCGCATTGTAACGGTTACATACACAAAGCTGTGTGTCTTAGTACACGATACACTGGACCATTTTGATTCTGGTCCTTGTAAACAGTATCTTTCAGAAGGAATAAATATACAGTAGTGTTGTCAACAGTAGGTACAGGGCAGATCAAATACAATTCACTGTTGATAGAATCAGTAACAGGTACAGAGAGGATAAAAATAAATTCTACGTCCAACATTAACTTTGCGGTTTGGTGATTTTTAGGTGTTCATATAGATGACAAGGAGCTACATATGTTATATTTGGGTAGAGAAAAGGTAGATGCTTAATGATATTTCGTAGACATTCTTGAAAATAGAGTCCTACATTGGTAATATTATTAAATGAAAACTGATGGTGTTTCCCCAGAGTCTTGACGATTCTTGTTAACTTATTCACACACATTAACACCTACTGATATTGTTCTAACACGTCTATTTCAAAATATGCCTCTTGCAAAACATTTTTTTATTATACCCGTAAAATAAAATAAAATAAAATAAATAAAATGTAAATAAAAATGTAAACAGACTCTGGGATGGGTTTAAAGAAATTGTTGAGGAATGCGAAAACAGGTTTGTACCTTTAAGGGTGGTAAGGAATGGTAAAGACCCACCTTATTATAATAGAGAAATAAAGAGACTAAGAAGGAGGTGCAGACTGGAAAGAAATAGAGTTAGAAATGGCTGTGGAAGTAAGGAGAAATTGAAGGAACTTACTAGAAAATTGAATCTAGCAAAGAAGACAGCTAAGGATAACATGATGGCAAGCATAATTGGCAGTCATACAAATTTTAGTGAAAAATGGAAGGGTATGTATAGGTATTTTAAGGCAGAAACAGGTTCCAAGAAGGACATTCCAGGAATAATTAATGAACAAGGGGAGTGTGTATGTGAGGATCTTCAAAAGGCAGAAGTATTCAGTCAGCAGTATGTAAAGATTGTTGGTTACAAGGATAATGTCGAGATAGAGGAAGAGACTAAGGCCAAAGAAGTAATAAAATTTACATATGATAACAATGACATTTACAATAAGATACAAAAGTTGAAAACTAGAAAAGCGGCTGGAATTGATAAGATTTCTGGGGATATACTAAAGACAATGGGTTGGAATGTAGTACCATATCTGAAGTACTTATTTGATTATTGTTTGGTCGAAGGAGCTATACCAGATGAATGGAGAGTTGCTATAGTAGCCCCTGTGTATAAAGGAAAGGGTGATAGACATAAAGCTGAAAATTACAGGCCAGTAAGTTTGACATGCATTGTATGTAAGCTTTGGGAAGGCATTCTTTCTGATTACATTAGACATGTTTGTGAAATTAATAACTGGTTCGATAGAAGGCAATTCGGTTTTAGGAAAGGTTATTCCACTGAAGCTCAACTTGTAGGATTCCAGCAAGATATAGCAGATATCTTGGATTCTGGAGGTCAAATGGACTGTATCGCGATTGACATGTCTAAAGCATTTGATAGGGTGGATCATGGGAGACTACTAGCAAAAATGAGTGCAATTGGACTAGACAAAAGAGTGACTGAATGGGTTGCTATATTTCTAGAAAATAGATCTCAGAGAGTTAGAGTAGGTGAAGCTTTGTCTGACCCTGTAATAGTTGAGAGGGGAGTTCCTCAGGGCAGTGTTATCGGACCTTTATGTTTTCTTATATATATAAATGATATGAGTAAAGGAGTGGAATCGGAGGTAAGGCTTTTTGCGGATGATGTTATTCTCTATAGAGTGATAAATAAGTTACAAGATTGTGAGCAACTGCAATGTGACCTCGAAAATGTTGTGAGATGGACAGCAGGCAATGGTATGTTGATAAACGGGGCTAAAAGTCAGGTTGTGAGTTTCACAAATAGGAAAAGTCCTCTCAGTTTTAATTACTGCGTTGATGGGGTGAAAGTTCCTTTTGGGGATCATTGTAAGTATCTAGGTGTTAATATAAGGAAAGATCTTCACTGGGGTAATCACATAAATGGGATTGTAAATAAAGGGTACCGATCTCTACACATGGTTATGAGGGTGTTTAGGGGTTGTAGTAAGGATGTAAAGGAGAGTGAATATAAGTCTCTGGTAAGACCCCAACTAGAGTATGGTTCCAGTGTATGGGACCCTCACCAGGATTACCTGATTCAAGAACTGGAAAAAATCCAAAGAAAAGCAGCTCGATTTGTTCTGGGTGATTTCCGACAAAAGAGTAGCGTTACAAAAATGTTGCAATGTTTGGGTTGGGAAGAATTGAGAGAAAGAAGAAGAGCTGCTCGACTAAGTGGTATGTTCCGAGCTGTCAGCGGAGAGATGGCGTGGAATGACATTAGTAGACGAATAGGTTTGAATGGCGTTTATAAAAGTAGGAAAGATAACGATATGAAGATAAACTTGGAATTCAAGAGGACAAACTGGGGCAAATATTCATTTATAGGAAGGGGAGTTAGGGATTGGAATAACTTACCAAGGGAGATGTTCAATAAATTTCCAATTTCTTTGAAATCATTTCGGAAAAGGCTAGGAAAGCAACAGATAGGGAATCTGCCACCTGGGCGACTGCCCTAAATGCAGATCAGTATTGATTGATTGATTGATTGGCTTGTGGAGGTTTGTATTGTTTTATTTTAACATGCGAAACTGGTCACTTTGTCTTTAAACGTATTCATTAATTTGAGGACAGGAAGAGAACATGTGATCCAGGATGTCGTAGTAGGGTCCATAAGTAAGGGTTATTCTGCCCGAAGGCAGGTCCGAACCTCCGCAGAGGAGTTCCTGAGCCGGAGTTTACGCGCGGTAGGGTGGCCAGTTCCTTTCCGCTCCTCCATTCCCTTACCCCCCACCAACAGCGCGTGGCAACCCATCCAACTTCTGACCACGCCCAATGTTGCTTAACTTCGGAGATCTCACGGGATCCGGTGTTTCCACACGGCTACGGCCGTTGGCTGGGGTCCATAAAGTATATTAAAATGAGAACTTTTGATTGTTGGTTGTTCTTCAATCTCACCCTGATATCTGTAATTTCCAGCAAACGAAAATACTCAACTAACGAAAGAGAACTGCTCGCCATAGTAGACATTTGTATAAACCTTATCTATGGGGAGGACATTTCCAAGTAGAATGTGAACGTAGACCACTCTGAAGGACCCAAGCTCCAGAATTTACCGTTGGAAAATCAAGCTCAAAGAGTTCGACTTCGACATCAGTTATGCAAAAGGAAAAACAAATTTTGTTGCGGATGCCCTTTAGCACATAGAGATACATAAAAATTAAGAAACAGATTCCCTAACGTAGTTATCGTTGGAAACTGGTAAAAGGGTGAAGTATTTGCTGAGTTGTACTAGGCCAGCCTCGTTTGAGCTGGATGTTGGTTTGGTTTTGTATGTTCTGTGTGGTTGGGACCTGCATAAATTGTGAAAACTGAGGTCTCTTACTTGTACGGTTGAAGCTACCACAGTTGTTGGGTAGAGATTTAGGAGGAATGGATCTATTGTGAGGCTGTTTGTCCTCCCCTTAGTTGGTCCGTGTAATTCTCATGTGCTCTGTCATTATTATAGAATCTTCAAAACCGAGCTCGATAGCTGCAGTCGCTTAAGTGCGGCCAGTATCCAGTATTGGGGAGATAGTAGGTTCGAACCCCACTGTCGGCAGCCCTGAAAATGGTTTTCCGTGGTTTCCCATTTTCACACCAGGCAAATGCTGGGGCTGTACCTTAATTAGGGCCACGGCCGCTTCCTTCCCACTCCTAGCTCTTTCCTATCCCATCGTCGCCATAAGACCTATCTGTGTCGGTGCGACGTAAAGCAACTAGCAAAAGAATCTTCAAAATCTAAGTGCATGACCGAGATGTCGGAAATGAGCGTAACGATCTGTATGGTTCTAAGGTTCTGCCTTTAAATACTTTTCGATCCAATTCGTCTACTTCTCTCAAGTAAAATCTGTTCTCTATGGTAAAGTTTACAGAGGATTAATCTGAGTGTTCATGATAACTGGTGTATAATTCGTTGTGTTTCTTGAAACCATTAGAAATTTCTTAGAGCGAAAGTAGCTAATTTTTAAAACTACTATTTTTTTCTCACGAGTATTTCTTTAAATCTATCATAATTAGTATCAGCATCAAAGTATAATATACTACGTGCTTCTCCTTTTAATTTTGACTTAATTACATCAAATAAGAAATCACTGATTAAATATGCATGAGGAACTGTTGCTACTCTTTTGAAATTATTAAAAAAGTCGTATTTAGCGATAAAACAATCTAAGCCACAAGAAGTATTGCCATCAAATTCCGGCAATAATTGGATTTGGGCATATTAAAATATCGTAATTCTGCTTCAGCCATATGTAAGGTGAATTTGAGGTAATTTAAATTAGTATTACTATATCAAATTTAAATGAGCCAGGCTGTCTGAACTTGGGTCCATAGAATAAAATATATTTGGATGTGAAATAGACAGAAAATATGCTTTGACTACACCTTTGCACTTGTTAAAAAATATCACGCGTATAAACTTGCTGATTATTCATTTACAGACTTAAAAAGATGAACAGCAGTTTTTGAATCCTTGGACTGCAGTGATCAGCTAGGGCTAGGCGGTTTCACCTCGATATGTCGGTTACAGCGGAAGATGGAACGGATAGGCAGCAGGCGAATCGGTAAGTGGGTGGAAGCTCAACTTCAACAGATCGAAGTCAGTCTGGATAGGACAGACAGCTTGCCTATCCCGGACGGATCCCCAGTTAAGTTTCTTGTTTTACAGTCCGTGGGTTTTGACCGCAGCTGCAGTTCTTCCGACTTCGAGAAGAATACTCAACAACAAAGTTTATAGCAGTGGTTTATTCTCAAGTTCTGAAGATTTAAGGTCTTACAGCTATGACTTACAATATGATTGTGAACATGGTATAGAAAACAGGCTTACGTTATATAGGCAAAGCGAATCAAAGAAGTGGATCAAAGTTATTTATGACACAGTCATTTGGGAATGAAAAAGTAACAAACATAGGGTAAACATGTTTGCATGGAAAGTTACAGAGTGGTCGCGTAGAGAAGATATTGTCAACATAAGGAAACATTGCATGGCTGACCTCATTTACTTTGTAAATATGTTATGATTAGTTCTGTGAATATTCTTAGACTTAATATCTAGATTACTCCATCCGTATTGCTTCGGCATGAGCGACCACTGAGGAGACCGTGCGTGAGGAATATAACTCATCTGCTCTTCGCTACACGTAATCGCAACGGGTTTTAAGAGAACAGTTCACCAATAACCTGTATGTTACCAATGGATTGTTTTCTCACCAGGGAAATGCTGGGACTGTAACTTAATTAAGATCACAGTCACTTCCTTCCCAATCCAAGACTTTTCCTATTCCACCGTCGCCATTTCATAGGGTCCCAGGTTCGATTCCCAGTCAGGTCGGAGATTTTAAGCTTAAATGGTTAATTCCATTGGCCCGGGAACTGGGTGTTTGTACTGTCCGCAACATACCTGCAGCTCACACACCACAAATAAAACTATCCTCCTCTACAATAAAACGCAGTATCCTACACACTGCAGATACTACCCACCCTCATCGGAGGGTTTGCCTTATAAGGGCTGCACCAGGCACAAAATTACTTACCGCCGCCATGAGATCTATCTGTGTCGGTACCTCTGAACCTGTAGTCACACGGCAGTCGGCCCAGTAGATATCCATGGAGTGGAGTGTTAGCTTTCGATTACAAGCCATGAGAGGATGATTCGTACCATTCAAATGAAGATACTAAGATAGTCATTGGCAGTCACGCGACTCGATCACATCAGAAGTGAAGCCATCTGCACTTCCTTCAAAGTCGCCCCGATACAGGACAACATGCAAATGACAGGGCTTCACAAAATCACTACTGATCTGCATTTAGAGCTGTCGCCCAGGTGGAAGATTCCCTATCAGTTGTTTACCTAGTATTTTCTTAATTTGAAAGAAGTTGGATGGACCGAGCTGATCAACTATCCATTGCGCAACAAGCTTTCGCACGTAACACTGACGGAGACCCAGAGAACGGCCGAGAATACGCTGGATTGTCTTCTTCTTGATATTTGGTTGGGCTTGGTATTTGACTAACACCCAGTTTGAGAATGAAAACACTTCACGACACAATTAACCACTATTTATGATGATTAATAAAAAAACTTTGTCTCATAATTTCTATATCTGGAAAAAAAACTGTAAACTTCTTAGTATCGTATAGGGATCACACACTCTGGATTGACTGAATGTGTACACGAGGCATGAGGCATGTGAGTGTACGACCTGCTAATACCATAGACCGGACAAAGTGGAAAGCCCGGTGAAAACTGGCTGATCCCGCATCTTGACGGGAGAACGCCAAGGAAGAAGACCGTTCCCTTCCTAGTCGATTGCTATGAAATCAATTCCTCAGCTATTATATTGAAAACATAGTTTCAAATAAATTTTCTGCTTATAATGAAAATTAAGCACTCACTATGATTGGATACCATCTAGCTGAGGTGGTAAGGTGTACTCGGTTAAACCGGGAGGACCTGAGTTCGATTACCACTTAGGAAATCGAAAAATTTAGAAAGGAGCCTTCCACTTCTGGAGCAGCTCATGACCTTGAAGTTCATTCAACCTGCAGAAAAACTGAGTATCATTTTAGTTCCTGGGGAGAAATGCGGCCGCACATAGAGCTAACCAATTGATCCCATTTAGTACCGAGGTTGAGAATAGTGGAAGCCTTTACCTTCTATTCTTCCAAGGACCTTCATGGTCTGTAAGGGAATGCCTTTACATTTATACTATGATATACTGGATGTAAATGAAAGAGGGCTGTAATAATAACAAACAAAGTCATATCAACAGAAACACAAAATATCACGTCACGAACTCGAAAGGATCAAGTTACACTCTCGAATTCACACCTCGCTTTGAAAGTGGCATCTACCGATTTACCTTTACTATGACGTTACGCTGATGTTATCTCTTCAAGGCTACGTTAAGACGAGAATATACGATCTGTGTTGAGGAGACATGCGCCTACTGTACACGCGACGTAAGCGATTCTTTCAATAAGATTTCGGTTGGAGCAGAGGGTATCGTTCAAGCTGTCGCAGATATCGCCTGGAGCATCAATAAATGTCGGGTGAGAATTCCACTTCCGCAACTCATTCTAGGGGGGAAGTGTCGCCTCTTCTCGTTTTACGACGCTGTTCCACAACTGAGGCTCCACTGGGTGTTTACGAAACAGATCTCGTGATAACATGATGATGAGACAGTCTGGTCCTTGAAGAAATTATATTAATATGCGGAACACAACCTTTGATAAACTGCAGATGTCTATGGGTACTTCTAGAGAAATCCAGTTTGACTCTCGAAGAGGGGCAAGCACACGCGGTGTTTCAGGATTCTTAAAAAAACTTGACTAAAGAATGTTAAGTAGGAAACTACAATTGTACATCTTTATTAATTAACAAAGGTGTTTGATAGAGTGTCGTAGCATCGATTATTTCCGATACTTAGATTAGAGTAGATGGGAATATAATATCTCTTGTGATCTTCATAATGAACAAGTTTGGGCTGAGTCTTTTAAAGGGCGAACAATGGAGTCTATACCGGTACCCATCGGAAAGCACGCGAGAGAGGGGGATGATTTTTCCCCATTCCTTTCCTATTTTAGTGGTATGAAAGTACTCCACGGAAAACGATCTTCAGAGCTGCCAACGGTGGGATTCGACAGGACCGGGGATTTTAATCACGTCTGGTTATTCTTCTAACTCGGGGACTGTGCTTTGTGCTTGTCCCGGAAAGGGGCAAACAGCCCCTTATAGCAAAATATAGCAGATATCCTGGATTCAGGAGGCCAAATGGACTGTATTGCGATTGATCTATCTAAGGCATTTGATAGGGTAGATCCTGGAAGACTACTGGCAAAAATGAGTGCAATTGGACTAGAAAAAAGAGTGACTGAATGAGTGGCTATATTTCTAGAAACTCAGAGAATTAGAGTAGGTGAAGCTTTATCTGACCCTGTAATAATTAAGAGGGGAATTCCTCAAGGCAGTATTATTGGACCTTTATGTTTTCCTATATACACTGACTGACAGAGCAAATGCAACACCAAGAAAGAGTGGTCAGAACTTTATGCCAATTGCAGGGTAGACTGACGTCACTGAGGTATGCTCATGATGTGAAATGCGCCGCTGTGCTGCGCACGTAGCGAACGATAAATGGGACACGGCGCTGGAGAATGGCCCACTTCGTACCGTGATTTCTCAGCCGACAGTCATTGTAGAACGTGTTGTCGTGTGCCACAGGACACGTGTATAGCTTAGAATGCCAGGCCGCCGTCAACGGAGGCATTTCCAGCAGACAGACGACTTTACGAGGGGTATGGTGATCGGGCTGAGAAGGGCAGGTTGGTCGCTTCGTCAAATCGCAGCCGATACCCATATGGATGTGTCCACGGTGTAGCGCCTGTGGCGAAGATGGTTGGCGCAGGGACATGTGGCACGTGCGAGGGGTCCAGGCGCAGCCCGAGTGACGTCAGCACGCGAGGATCGGCGCATCCGCCGCCAAGCGGTGGCAGCCCCGCACGCCACGTCAACCGCCATTCTTCAGCATGTGCAAGACACCCTGGCTGTTCCAATATCGACCAGAACAATTTCCCGTCGATTGGTTGAAGGAGGCCTGCACTCCCGGCGTCCGCTCAGAAGACTACCATTGACCATTGACTCCACAGCATAGACGTGCACGCCTGGCATGGTGCCGGGCTAGAGCGACTTGGATGAGGGAATGGCGGAACGTCGTGTTCTCCGATGAGTCACGCTTCTGTTCTGTCAGTGATAGTCACCGCAGACGAGTGTGGCGTCGGCGTGGAGAAAGGTCAAATCCGGCAGTAACTGTGGAGCGCCCTACCGCTAGACAACGCGGCATCATGGTTTGGGGCGCTATTGCGTATGATTCCACGTCACCTCTAGTGCGTATTCAAGGCACGTTAAATGCCCACCGCTACGTGCAGCATGTGCTGCGGCCGGTGGCACTCCCGTACCTTCAGGGGCTGCCCAATGCTCTGTTTCAGCAGGATAATGCCCGCCCACACACTGCTCGCATCTCCCAACAGGCTCTACGAGGTGTACAGATGCTTCCGTGGCCAGCGTACTCTCCGGATCTCTCACCAACCGAACACGTGTGGGATCTCATTGGACGCCGTTTGCAAACTCTGCCCCAGCCTCGTACGGACGACCAACTGTGGCAAATGGTTGACAGAGAATGGAGAACCATCCCTCAGGACACCATCCGCACTCTTATTGACTCTGTACCTCGAAGTGTTTCTGCGTGCATCGCCGTTCGCGGTGGTCCTACATCCTACTGAGTCGATGCCGTGCGCATTGTGTAACCTGCATATCGGTTTGAAATAAACATCAATTATTCATCCGTGCCGTCTCTGTTTTTTCCCCAACTTTCATCCCTTTCGAACCACTCCTCCTTGGTGTTGCATTGTCACTGTCAGTCAGTGTATATCAATGATATGTGTAAAGAAGTGGAATCAGAGATAAGGCTGTTTGCAGATGATGTTATTCTGTACAGACTAATAAATGTTACAAGATTGTGAGCGGCTGCAGGGTGACCTCGATAGTGTAGTGAGATGGACACTGGACAATGGTATGATGATAAACGGGGTTAAAAGTCAGGTTGTGAGTTTCACAAATAGGAAAAGTTCTCTCAGTTTTAATTACTGCGTTGATGGGGTGAAAGTTCCTTTTGGGAATCATTGTAAATACCTAGGTGTTAATATAAGAAGAGACCTTCATTGGGGTAATCACATAAATATGATTGTTAATAAAGGGTACAGATCTCTGCACAGGGTTATGAGGGTATTTAGGGGTTGTAGTAAGGATGTAAAGGAGAGGGCATATAAGTCTCTGGTAAGACCCCAACTAGAGTATGGTTCCAGTGTATGGGACACTCACCAGAATTACTTCATTCAAGAACTGGAAAAAATCCAAAGAAAAGCAGTTCGATTTGTTCTGGGTGATTTCCGACAAAAGAGTAGCGTTACAAAAATGTTGCAAAGTTCGGGCTGGGAAGATTTGGGAGAAAGGAGACGAGTTTCTCAATTAAATGGTATGTCAGAGGAGAGATGGCATGGGAGGACATCAGTAGACGAATAAGTGTGAGTGGTGTCTTTAAAAGTAGGAAAGATCACAATATGAAGATAAAGTTGGAATTCAAGAGGACAAACTAGGGCAAATATTCGTTTACAGGAAGGGGAGTTAGGGATTGGAATAACTTACCACGGGAGATGTTCAATAATTTTCCAATTTCTTTGCGATCACTTAAGAAAAGGCTAGGAAAACAACAGATAGGGAATCTGCCACCTGGGCGACTGCCCTAAGTGCAGATCAGTAGTGATTGATTGATTGATTGATTGATTGATTGATTGATTGATTGATTGATTGATTGATTGATTGATTGATTGATTGATTGATTGATTGATTGATTGATTGATTGATTGATTGATTGACCCAACACACTCCTCTTCATATACACACAACGTCCCACACTGACAACCACCACAGAAACATGCAATACTGAATACGCCCTCGGTGCGACGTAAAGCAAATTTGTAAAAATAAACTCTGTGCTTCCGAAACCAAGTGGTAGACAAATCTTTGGTTTCCTCAAATTTATTGAAACAGTTTCATTATTTACGTTGTTAGAATTGTCATAACATATGACCACTTAGTCTGAGGCGCTTGATTTGTAATTCAGTGTTTCTTTGTACGTGTAAACACGATGCATTATTATGATGGCTATTTACGGCATATTATGTTTTTGTTGCCGGCCCTGTGCTGTAGGGGCAGCATGCCTGCCTCTTATCCGGAGGCCCCGGGTTCGATTCCCGGTCATGTCAGGGATTTTTACCTGGACCTGAGGGCTGGTTCGAGGTCCACTCAGCCTACGTGATTAGAATTGAGGAGCTATCTGACGGTGAGATAGCGGCCCTGGTCTAGAAAGCCAAGAATAACGGCCGAGAGGATTCGTCGTGCTTACCACACGACACCTCGTAATCTTCAGGCCTTCAGGCTGAGCAGCGGTCGCTTGGTAGGCCAAGGCCCTTCAAGGGCTGCAGTGCCATGGTGGGGGGTTTGTTTTTATTACAATGTTTTCGCATAACACATAACAGAGCATACAGAAATTGTCATTGAGGCTTTAAAACTACTAAAATAAGTCACTGATCCAAACTCATAGCAAGGATTTTTTTCACTTCCCCTACTTAGACACCATTACGTAACACTGGTTCCACTCAAAACTGATTTACTTAAAATGAAACCATATATCTTATTGAAATCAGAACGGTAATTTAATGGTTCAATTAATTTACAATAAATGCCAAAAAAACAGATATAAATATTTCAAATGTACAGCTGAGGAGATTTCACACATGCAGGGACTTACATTTGGCAATTTTAATACATGGGAGGTTGAATATTTCAGCTGCGCTTAGTGTGAGTTAAATGGAGATGGAGGGTGTAATACGTATTCATGACGGTAGGTACATAGGGTACCCTATAACAGGAGCATTTGAATATGAAAAAATAAATACATTTTCATGTTCGTGTTCAAAAGATTATAAACAATTCAAAATAATATACAATTCCATTAACAGTAAATTTAAAATACCAAATGATTTGGCTACGCGGTTTCGGGTCACGCAGTCTGCAATCGCGAGATAGTAATTTAGAATCCCACAGCTAGCAGCCTTTAAAATGTTTTCGTGTTTTTCTGTCTTTACACCAGGCAAATTCTGGGCTTACCACGGCTGCTTCATTTCCCAGTCTTACCCTTTGCTAGCCCATCGTCGTTAAAAGAACTGAGTCAGTACGATGTTAAAACACTTGCAAAATAAAAATTAAGATATTTTAGGAAATACAAAATCCCAGACGCTATTTCCTTCCTCAACTCTGTTTTTTGCATTGTTACTCTTCATATGCTATTTGGTGTCGTAGTAATATATAGTGGAAGCCTCTCCTTTCCACACTTCCAAAGGTTTCCATGGCCTGTACGCAGATGGCTGTGCTTTGCCTTGCTTTGAAAACGCCGGGATACTTTTATTTTATTTGATTTGACACTCCCAATCGGCAGAATTAAATTCTGATTCGCTATTGGGAACTTCATATTTCATTAATACGTGCTGTTTCCGTTGCAGACTGAGTGAACCCCCACACTATATCCTCTCCAAAAGGATAATTTCTAAATTTTGTCTAAGAATTGACTGAGGTTCGAACTCAACTTCTCCTGCGTGCCGCAAGAATCCCTGAATTACACACAATAAAATGAAGGACATAGAGAGGAAATGTTCAAGTATCCAGTACCACGTCCAGCCGTGAGAACAATTTGGACTCTTCTGAACGTGAACTTCGGCTCGAATGATGATCATTTTAAAGTGAAAGAACGTTTCTAGAAAACAATTCTGAAGACTTCCGTCAGCCCACTCGGTCGCTAATGAGTGTTCGCTGTCGAGTCTTCCCGTGGAAGTGTTGGCGCTTTTAATTGGTGTCAGGACCATTGAATCAGCGAGGGTTCTCCAATTAACACAGCTGTGAATGAGCAGTCTACTACACACGTTGTTTAATTTAAAAGTTTCAATAAACATGGTTCTGTCAGCGCAATTTTCATCATCCAGCCTGCTCGACGTACTTCTAACTCAGAAATTCCAGATCCAATCAGCCTCATTCATTAACACAGGCCTTCGGATTTTCTTCCATACAGTACATTGTGCTGGCGGTCGACAAAGTTTGATAAGTATCTGATCGTTGGAAATCGTAGACTTCAGTCCAGGTGGACGTTAACTGAACGTTCCGTCTTCCACGCGTCAATACTCAATTAGGTCTCGAGATGGAGCTGTAACGTCTATAAATAACTCTATAGTCCATTGGGTGAATTCATGGATTTTCCTCGCCAAATGTTTGAAGATTTCTCCTCTCGAGAAAAGAAAAGTATTGGGGATGGGGAGAGGGGGACTGTCAAGAACTGGCTATAAGGTTTCGTCAAATTGTGCTCAATGGAAATTCCCAGACATCTATTTCCGTTCATAGTCCTGAATTTAGCACCGTTACTCTTCATATCCTATTTGGTAATCGTGGTTACGGATACTGGAAGCCTCTGCCTTCCACTCTTTCAAGGGCTTTCATGGCCTGTAAGGAGATGGCCGTGCTTTCCTTACTTTTCATAATACAGGGGGATTTGTACGTCACTAAATTAGCCGACTCACCACGTCAATTTCTGTGGTCTTCAAAGGAGTGGAGTAAGTCGAAAATTTACCAAAATAACGTATTTTTATTGTCAACCATTGAAAAGGCGTTCTTTAGTTGGGCTGAGTATGTCATGGAAAACACCTTTTCTGAACAAGTTGATGCTGACCAGATGTAACATTGGTTAGTGAGTTGGACTGTCACAATCGGTAACAGAACTTCACATGACCGAGCTCAATAGCTGCAGTCGCTTAAGCGCGGCCAGTATCCAGCATTCGGGAGATAGTGGGTTCGAACCCCACTGTCGGTAGCCCTGAAGATGGTTTTCCATGGTTTCCCATTTTCACACCAGGAAAATGCTGGGGCTGAGCCTTAATTAAGGTCACGGCCACGGTGCGACGAAAATCAACTTGCAAAAAAAAAAAAAACCTTCATATGCATAAACTGATGCATTTGGAGAATTTGAACAGTTTCCAGGAATACACTCAGGTTTAAATTTGGAAGGGCTAGGGCTTAGAAAACGGAAAATGTCAGGTTTAAATTTGGAAGGGCTAGGGCTTAGAAAACGGAAAATGGATTCACCTCTGTGCGATATAATTTCATCCAGATAGGTGTATTGCTAATTACGAATACTCATGGTAATTTGTTGCTATTATGCCAACCATTAATTCAAGAAATTAGTTTATTATTCTTATTATTTGCCAGACCCGTGGTGTAGGGGTAGCGTTCCTGCCTCTTACCTCGAGGCCCCCTGGTTCGATTCCCGGCCAGGTCAGGGATTTTTACCTGCATCTGAGGGCTGGTTCGAGCTCAACTCAGCCTACGTGATTGCAATTGAGGAGCTATCTGACGGTGAGATGGCGGCCCCGGTCTAGAAAGCCGAGACTAACGGCCGAGAGGATCCGTCGTACTGACCACACGACACCTCGTAATCTGCAGGCCTTCGTGCTGAACAGCGGTCACTTGGTAGGCCATGGCCCTTCGGGGCTGTTGCGCCATGTGGTTTGGGTTGTCCAACTCCTTGACTAAATGTTCAGCATTGAGTCCTTTGGTTCAGAGAGTCCCGGGTTCGAGTCTCGGCAGAGCCGGGGATTTTAATCTCATTTGATTAATTCTTCTGGCTCGGGAACTGGGTGTTTGTGTTTGTACCAACACTCTCCTCTTCATATTCAC
The DNA here is from genome assembly GCF_040414725.1 of Anabrus simplex. Lineage (NCBI taxonomy): Eukaryota > Metazoa > Arthropoda > Insecta > Orthoptera > Tettigoniidae > Anabrus > Anabrus simplex. The sequence continues at coordinate 226,590,421 of NC_090265.1, forward strand.
ACAACACAACACACCAAGCTACCAAGCACCACAGAAACACGCAGTAGTGATTACACTACTCCACATAGGGTTGGCATCTGGAAAGGCATCCGTTCTAAAAACAGGGATAAATCCATATTGGGTTACACAGTTCCCGCTCACGACCCCACAGGAGTGGGAAAATCGGTATAAAAGGAAGAAGCAGATTATTATTATTATTATTATTATTATTATTTTATTATTATTATTATTATTATTATTATTATTATTATTATTATTATTATTATTATTATTATTATTATTACCGTGTTTTGGTGGTAGTTATGCATGAAAGAAGGTGCTGGGTGGTGAATAGGTCTCAAGCTACTAAAGTGAAATTAATTTTAAAATTTAACAAGGTTATATTTTCTTTTCAAAATTAGGTAACAACAAATAGAACAGGTACTTAGTAGCCGAAACACAATTGAAAAATACATTTACATAGGTACCCCATTTGGGGCTTCAAAAGTCAGAAACATAATTCTTGGGCAATCAGCTCAGTTTTACCCCAAACACAATTTTAACAGAGGGGCAGAAAACCCCATTCATACCTAGGAGCCCTTGCTCCAAATTACACTGAAAAGCCTCCTCGAGGCATACAATATACCATTTTCAAAAGAGCCACTCGCTCTCAATTTTAAGCCTCTCCCAGGCCACACCAAACTCCACCTTTGAGGGGAGGCGAACTTGCACTCCTAATACACTTTGTTTAAGACCTACTTGGCCTTAGGCCGTTAGTGCAAGGGCTAATCCCATACTACAGAGGTGACTTAAGAAAATAACAATTTACATTACATTACGGAAGAATTGGTTGAGAAAATAAGTTCACCTCCAGACAATGTGAGTGGGAGCTCGAGAGGGTTAGCACTCTCTATCCCAGTATGTAGCTTTACAAGAGAATAGATGAAAAGAGAAGTTACATTTTAGGAAAAGGTTACATAGTGGAACGCTTAGAACCCGCCCCGAAAGTTAAACTGCTGAGCTAGCAAAGAAAGAATTTATTAATCGGCCATTACCTTGTTGCTGACCGCTGCCGAGGAAAGAGGCGCTTCCCGCCTCCTGCTATGTACTTAATACACTGAAAGATGGAACAGAAGTGGCCGAGAGACCCAAAAATCAGCAGTTTAAATACTCTCGCGGAAGTTTCTAGGCGTTAGGGGAATGAAAACACCCTCCCACAAACACTTTATTGGGTAGGACACAGCAACATATTCAAGTTGGGGGAAGATACATCTGATTGGATAGAAATTAATTTAAGAAATTCGGGATTGGTTAGGTTCAACACAAGGGGAAAGAAGGGGTGAATATTGCCAACTTAAACAATGACTGAAAGAAATTTAACAAAGAACAAACTCTTGAAATTAAATTTTCTCCAAAAAACAGTTCTTTCACTTCGCACTAGAGTGCACCGTTGTTGATCTTCAGTAGTGTCCTCTAGAAGAGAAAGTTCACACTTCTAACTACAAGTGAAACAAAAACACATCAAAAATGACACAGTTCAAAAACTCAAATTTTTCCACGTGGTGACATCTTCTGAGAAAGTAGAAAATTAATACCGTCAATAAAGTTCAGACTTCCTCCAGCAGAGGAGTTTCAATTGGCGCACATTTTAAATTAACGGCGTGGAGGTGTACCGCCTGGTACAATTATTATTATTTCTGGCATTAAACACTGCATTCTTCATCATTTTATATAAACGTATGAATAAATAATTTCGTTTGAAAGAAAACGTTTATATGAAGCATCTGTTTTTACGCAATACAGTTTACCGAGCTCGATAGCTGCAGTCGCTTAAATGCGGCCAGTATCCAATAATCGGGAGATAGTGGGTTCGAGCCCCACTGTCGGCAGCCCTGAAAATGGTTTTCCGTGGTTTCCCATTTTCACACCAGGCAAATGCCGGGGCTGTACCTTAATTAAGGCCACGGCCGCTTCCTTCCAATTCCTAGGCCCTTCCTATCCCATCGTCGCCATAAGACATATCTGTGTCGGTGCGACGTAAAGCAAATAGCAAAAAAAATAAAAAAGTAATACAGTTTGTAACTTTATTGTTTGGTGTGTATACAACGAGGCAAACTATGCCGTAGTATAACCATTACACCATACAAAGCAACGCTACTAAAATTAATGTAATAAAAATGTAATATCGACTATACACCAAACACATAATCTGTTTCGTACTTCTGCTGGTTTCAACTGAGAGTTTTATCGTCTCTGAACTTTAGAAACCAGACTGTAATGTAAAAAGCAACGAGTTGCTTTGCCTAGACTAGAGTACTTTGCCGAATATGTCAAGATCACCTGTATTCATAGCAACAGATTTGTAATTATTTACTTGAACTCTTCATATTGTCATCTGGTATATATATTTGGCTAGTTGTTTAACTTCGGACGGGAAAGGGCAAGACATGAGAAGGTAGCGGCTGTGGCCTTAATTAAGGTACAGCCTTAGCATTTGCCTGGTGTGGAAACGAGGTAATCATCTTCAGGGCTGCCGACGATGGTACTCAAAACTAAACGTATTTCTAGATATGCTCTTAGTAGTATATACCCATCTCTCTTCCCTCACCAAAATTCGCTGCTCCATGTAAGGTATAGTTGAAGCCAAGGTGAGGTATTGTGTCTTCGTGAAACAGACATCTTTGTCTCAGCGATATGAATAGCATAAAAGGCATCTATGCAGGAAAGAAAATATACTCCAATTGAGAGTGAGTGATCAGATTATAAAAATTAAAATAGAAATAACTTGCACTTATTATTATTATTACTATTATTACATGCAATGAGTGTTAGATTCAACATTAAGAGTTTGAATCAAAATGGATATTAAAATGTATTTCACAACCTCTCTTGGAACAATCATTGTTCTAAACTTCCCTAGTTTTACAAATAGCAGCCACATTCCATTATACAACAAAAAGTTAAATACATTTTACATGAAGAATCTTAAATTTCAAGTTTTAATTTATTGATATCTCACTGCCGTGTCCTCTATTGCACTGTGGGAAATTACAAAACTTGTTCTTATAGAATATTCGACGGAAGAATGTGTGTCACTGAAGAGTCTGTGACATTTTTTAGCGTTATCTTATGGAAGTCTATTTTGTAAAAATTTAATTTTCGAATTTTTCCAATAAATTGCTTTCCCTCATCATTTAACAAAGCACGCATGCTTGAAGTTTTACACGACTGCTTATATGGTGACTACGACCAGAAAACCTAGTTTAACGTGGAATTAGACGAAACTTTGAAATATCCCACATACATAGACTGGATTTCGAACCTTGATCACCTTGGTGAGAAGTCAGTAAAAATGTCAACTCATCTATTACGCCCTCATTTCACAAAATATTTAAAATGGAAAATACTATGCCTGTACCTTGAAAATCTAGTACAAATTTAAGAAAAAATGCAGATTTTAGCAAGATACGTTTGGGACAATATCGACTGAGTGGGCCATTTTTCACACACATATCCATAAAAAAATTGTAGATCCTTTTTTAATATACGAGTCATCCAAGAATTACATCTTCCTCTATCACTTTCAATATATTCTCATCCAATTCAGCTACATTTCACAGCTTTTCTGAAGAGACGTTCAGAAAATTTTGTCTTTGAACTAATAATAATAATGACAATAATAATAATACTCGCTTTACGTCCCGCTAACAACTTTTACGGTTTTCGGAGATGTCTGTGAACTGAACCTAGCTGAAAGGTTTTAGTGCGTGAAGAGAGTAAGGCGATTTTCAATGTAATGTACCAATATTTTGCAATATAGGGTGAGAATTTTCAAGAACTCTCTATCAGTATATAAAGTTTCCTCTTGTAATTAACCAAACACTGCAGCTTACAAGTTTCCGCCGTTCTTAACATTTGCTTTTCGAACTAATACTTAATTTCTCTTGCAGACATGTTGATTGCCGTAGTTATCCGTATGTTTGATTAAAACACCTTCACATGACTCTGTATAAAATCAAATCAAAGCAACGACTGTGGGTATGCACAAAAGGCTTGCGGGGAATTTAGTTTGAGATAAGATTATAACACCTGATGCTATTTACAGGTAATTCCAAGAAAACCACCTGCCTTTCACACTACCTGTTTTAATTCTACATCAGCAAATTCTAAACACTGAATTTTTTGTAAACTAGCACCCCCTCAGTAGCCCATTACGAACAATATATTTTGCACAACCCACACCATTTAAGTGCAAGTTCAGCAAAGATTAAAATATTGAAAGAGAAACAGTGCCTTGTCTTTATGTCCCGGTCCCTCTTAAGTTTGTATAACAATAATTAGCACCACAGAATGCAATGTTCACTCTCACATGGATTTTATTTCACATTTACTGTAATTCATTAAGCCATCAGCTGCTTCACTTGTTTCTGGATGGGCTGAATGCCCTTACGTGGCAGAAAATGCATGCATTGGTTTAAATTCTCATCAATTTAGCACACGGCAAAGGAAGCGGGCACATTCACGACTACGGATTCGCATTTAGTTCTTGAACAAGTAAATTTCTTGTCAAACAACTATCTAATAACAGCAGAATTGCGCTCCATTTGTCTAACAAAATGTTTATGTTCGATGGAATGGAAAGTACTGTCAATAAATCTTCCTCAGCAGCAAGAATTCTTTCCTCGTCGTTTATACCAGCACTATTTTCCACTCGTTTGATAACAAAAGACGCAGAACTGTGAGATGAACTTTTGCTCAAAACGGAGAGCGTGTATTTCTTCACTTCATTGTGCTTGAGAATACCAGGACACACACCATGATCGATAGAGAAAAATGTTCAACATATTTCTGTTACTATGTGCTGTAAAGACAGGTATGAGAACTCTGTTATCAATTCACATGTAGAAAAAGACAAAACTTTCGTTTCCACATTTCTGCAAGAGGAAAGCTGCATTATTTCACGTCGTCTATCTCACACAGGTTAATGTCGGCAGTGTAAGATTTATTCGCTCTTTCGATTCCAAGGGGAACATACGAAGATATTTTTATGAATGAACTCTGGTACAAAGCAATTGTGTACATCTCGGATCATGAATGTATCATGTCACGCTGTCTGTCAGCGGAACGAAGAAACTGACAGAGTGTACAAACCAGTATTCAAATTTCTAGGAATGATGGAAAACCCCATAACAATTATGTTTTATTAGATAACCATAGGTTGGAAATTAATCACTGAGGTATTCTTAATTTTAATTTCGTGTGGCTATTACTAGCTTAGTGCAGTCCTTGTTAGGCAGACCCTCCGACAAGGGTAGGCGGCATATGCGGCGCATGGGAAAGTGCGTATTATTGTAGTTGAGAATAGTCTTGTGTGTGACGTGTGAGTTGCAGGGATGTTGGGGACGTCACAAATACCCAGTCCCCGAGACAAGGGAACTAACTATTTAAGGTTAAAATCTCCAATCCGGACGGGAATCAATCCTGGGACTCTGAATCGAAGGCGATTACGCTGACCCTTCGGCCAAGGGGCCGAACGTAATCGAGAATGAAACTATATATTTGAATAGTAGATTCGGTGAGCAATGGATTTACCGCGGTTCACCCACTGTGTGGCTTGCTGGTTCTCTTGACCTCACCCCATTTTATTTGTTTCTGTGCGGGTAATTGAAAAGCCTGGTGTATGAGATTTCAACTGAAATCAGGGGAGGAGCTCGTCTCTGCGTTGCTAGTATCTAATTACGCTGTACAACACCTGTCTGGAGTCTTGGGTATTACAGGCAATGACACGTCGTTGTGGACCTTGTGTTGTAGCAGAAGGACGCACTTTTAAACCATTTTTTGTAAAGGATTAGTACCTACAATGAAATTAGTTTCGTTCTTAATCTAATAGAAAATTGCCTCAATTATAAATTTCCGACATTTGATTGTTCAATAAAACATATGTTTTTGGGCATCTTTTATCACTTCTAGAAGTTTGAGTCTTAATTTTTTTTGAACATTCTGCATAAGATGGGCGGTTCAACATTGCCACTACAGAGCTGAGAAAATCGTCGAAATATTGGCGCTTCCTAGTTCGAGGGTTATTTAAAAAATATCAGCACATATATAGACACCACAGTGGCACAGCTTATGAAAAATCACATCTCATAAATTAAGTACATGAGGTGATGATTCATATGTTCCAAAATCCTAGTACGAACAACAGCGTCTTAACTGCTAACCTTACCACCACATTTTAACAAAATGCCTTCAGAATGCATTTCAGAAAGCAGCAGAATGTTCCTGGCTCCAAGTGGCCTGTTTTATTCACATACAACACGATCGCTCTCTGCTACACAGGCGAACAAAGGGCTGCCTGCAGTTTTCAAGTGGTCGTCACACAATGTAAGGAAGGATGAGTTAATTATTTGGGATTGCCGCACTCCAGTTTTCAAGAGCGCCAGGCAGTAGTGTGCGTGTCACGAGCATCGGCAGGTCGATACATTCATGAGGAAGAGCATAGACAGCACATACTGTACCTTTACAGCTCACAGAATTACACCAGGTGGCGAAGCCAAGTTCAACTCAAATTTTCGATGACACATAATATTTATAAATATCGATCTAATGTTCGAATGATTGGAGCGGCGGCCATCAGTTTAAAAGATCACATTTTCGATTCCCTGACGAGTCTGGTTAATTTTTCTGGGTGTTTGTATTCGTCTCAATATACATTTCTGCATATGCACACAACAAACCACATTTCCAACTATGATAAAATGTATTATTTAAGATCTTTAATATCGTCGTAGGTAACAGGTAAAAGGAAATATGCAATGGGTTTCCTTTTCTGTTCGAGTTCTCTTGGTAAACCCTTGTTCTTTGTTAATCCCGACTGCATTAGGTTTGCAAAGCCGAGTGTGTACACTGACTGACAGAGCAAATGCAACACCAAGAAGGAGTGGTTCGAAAGGGATGAAAGTTGGGGAAAAAACAGAGACGGCACGGACGAATAATTGATGTTTATTTCAAACCGATATGCAGGTTACACAATGCGCACGGCATCGACTCAGTAGGATGTAGGATCACCGCGAGCGGCGATGCACGCAGAAACACGTCGAGGTACAGAGTCAATAAGAGTGCGGATGGTGTCCTGAGGGATGGTTCTCCATTCTCTGTCAACCATTTGCCACAGTTGGTCGTCCGTACGAGGCTGGGGCAGAGTTTGCAAACGGCGTCCAATGAGATCCCACACGTGTTCGATTGCTGAGAGATCCGGAGAGTACGCTGGCCACGGAAGCATCTGTACACCTCGTAGAGCCTGTTGGGAGATGCGAGCAGTGTGTGGGCGGGCATTATCCTGCTGAAACAGAGCATTGGGCAGCCCCTGAAGGTACGGGAGTGCCACTGGCCGCAGCACATGCTGCACGTAGCGGTGGGCATTTAACGTGCCTTGAATACGCACTAGAGGTGACGTGGAATCATACGCAATAGCGCCCCAAACCATGATGCCGCGTTGTCTAGCGGTAGGGCGCTCCACAGTTACTGCCGGATTTGACCTTTCTCCACGCCGACGCCACACTCGTCTGCGGTGACTATCACTGACAGAACAGAAGCGTGACTCATCGGAGAACACGACGTTCCGCCATTCCACCATCCAAGTCGCTCTAGCCCGGCACCATGCCAGGCGTGCACGTCTATGCTGTGGAGTCAATGGTCAATGGTAGTCTTCTGAGCGGACGCCGGGAGTGCAGGCCTCCTTCAACCAATCGACGGGAAATTGTTCTGGTCGATATTGGAACAGCCAGGGTGTCTTGCACATGCTGAAGAATGGCGGTTGACGTGGCGTGCGGGGCTGCCACCGCTTGGCGGCGGATGCGCCGATCCTCGCGTGCTGACGTCACTCGGGCTGCGCCTGGACCCCTCGCACGTGCCACATGTCCCTGCGCCAACCATCTTCGCCACAGGCGCTGCACCGTGGACACATCCCTATGGGTATCGGCTGCGATTTGACGAAGCGACCAACCTGCCCTTCTCAGCCCGATCACCATACCCCTCGTAAAGTCGTCTGTCTGCTGGAAATGCCTCCGTTGACGGCGGCCTGGCATTCTTAGATATACACGTGTCCTGTGGCACACGACAACACGTTCTACAATGACTATCGGCTGAGAAATCACGGTACGAAGTGGGCCATTCGCCAACGCCGTGTCCCATTTATCGTTCGCTTCGTGCGCAGCACAGCGGCGCATTTCACATCATGAGCATACCTCAGTGACGTCAGTCTACCCTGCAATCGGCATAAAGTTCTGACCACTCCTTCTTGGTGTTGCATTTGCTCTGTCAGTCAGTGTATTTCACCTTCACGGCCTTCCTGGCCGTTCTCTCTCTCTCTCTCTCTCTCTCTCTCTCTCTCTCTCTCTCTCTCTCTCTCTCTCTCTCTAAAATTTATATTCCCTCCCAGTTTTACGGCCAGCTGCCCTTCCTGACGACAACCATGTATGGTTTTCTTCTGTCTAGTGTTCGCAGTAACTCGGGTGGGATTTCGGAAACGATGGGATAGGAAAGCGCTAGAAGGCAGTGCCAATGCCCTTAATTGAAGTGAAAATGGCAAAACACGTAAAAACACATTCAGGGATGTCGATGATGGGATCCGAACCTACCATCTCCCGAACGCAAGCTAACAGCTTAAGCGGACCGTACCACGCAGAAGGTTCCTTCGGTCCTGCTTGGTTCAATGCCACGTCAAGATAATAATGTTGTCCCTTAAAAGGATTTTCATATCTATTTTCCTTTACCTGTTAACTTACAATATAAAAGGTGTTAAATCATATAATCGAAAACCGTAAAGTAGTTAGTGGGGCGTAAAAATCAACAACATTAAATCATATAATATTTATCGTAGAGTATTTATGGATACAGCAAATCGAATACCTAGGTATCAGAAGAAGGTGAAGGAATTCTGTATGTCAACAGCCAGCCCATATTTCATACGTAGCGCGAATCAAACTGGGCAACCCCAGCAGACAAGTGAAGCATGTTTGATACATTACATTTTCTCCTGAAGTATCGCCCGATTTTCAAAATAATCACGGTGCTGAATTTGAAATGTAGTAAGTTTAAGGCTAAGTGTAGAAAACAGCGTATGTTCATTAAAGAACAAAGTAATATTGTATCAGTCCGCCTCTGTAGTGTAGTGGTTAGTGTGATTAGCTGCCACCCCAGGAGGCCCGGGTTCGATTCCCGGCTCTGCCATGAAATTTGAAAAGTGGTACGAGGGCTTGAACGGGGTCCACTCAGCCTCGGGAAGACAACTCAGTAGAGGTGGGTTCGATTCCCACCTCAGTCATCCTGGAAGTGGTTTTCCGTGGTTTCCCTCTTCTCCTCAAGGCAAATGCCAGGATGGTACCTAACTTAAGGCCATGGCCGCTTCCTTCCCTCTTCCTTGTCTATCCCTTGCAATCTTCCCATCCCCCACCAAGGGTCCTGTACAGCACAGCAGGTGAGGCCGCCTGGGCGATGTACTGATCATCCTCCCTAGTTGTATCCCCTGACCTCACGCTCCAGGACACTGCCCTTGAGGCGGTAGTTGTGGGATCCCTTGCTGAGTCCGAGGGAAAAACCAACCCTGAAGGGTAAGCAGATTAAGAAAGAAAGAAAGAAAGAAAGAAAGAAAGAAAGAAAGAAAGAAAGAAGAAAGAAATATTATTGCATCAAAAGATATTGACATCATGAAAAACTTATATAGGTATGACTATAAGCTCCTTGGTACCCTCACTGAAATTGAAAACAGAATGTCAATATCTTAAGCGGTTCACGAGTTACTTGAGGTGAACAACTTAGCTTAATAACCCTGTTTATTATATATAATACACTTTGAAAACAATGATATTCTTTTATTGGCGATCGTTAATACAGAGTTAGCTCAACTTAGAATCACACTTAATCTTTGTTATGGGTTGTATTTATCTCGAAAGAGTCACATAAATATTTCTCTCGGCAGTCGGACCATTCTTCAGTCTCATAACTTCAATTCCAGTCCAAACAGTCTGTTGTATTTGTAGCGAGTGTTTCGTGCCTTAATCCTCCCTTCTTACGTGACTTTCGAGGGTGTTCATTCTTCTGAAACTCTGGACATGTTTCAACCCCGATAAAGTTAAACCTAGCACAAACAGACTCTTGTGCAGTAGCGCTATAGCACAGAAGGCGTAACTCAGTCTAAATCACCATTAGCTGGTCAAAGATTTGTCCCGTTTGAAGAAAGAGTACAGTAGATGAAGTACAGTAGATTGTAAAATTGCAAAAATATTCAATAAATAATAATAATAATAATAATAATAATATTATTAATAATAATAATAATAATAATAATAATAATAATAATAATAATAATAATAATAATAATAATAATAATAATAATACCGGGCGAGTTGGCCGTGCGCGTGGAGGCGCGCGGCTGTAAGCTTGCATCCGGGAGATAGTAGGTTCGAATCCCACTATCGGCAGCCCTGAAGATGGTTTTCCGTGGTTCCCCATTTTCACACCAGGCAAATGCTGGGGCTGTACCTTAATTAAGGCCACGGCCGCTTCCTTCCAACTCCTAGGCCTTTCCTATCCCATCGTCGCCATAAGACCTATCTGTGTCGGTGCGACGTAAAGCCGCTAGCAAAATAATAATAATAATAATAATAATAATAATAATAATAATAATAATAATAATAATAATAATAATAATAATTATAATTATAATAATAATCCTACTGCCTAACACGATTATCGAATCGGATCTTTACCTATTTCAAAGATAAGATGACCCAGCCAACTTGATTCAAAGAGGTAAAAAGGGACCTACAGGAGATGGGGATCACTAATAAAGATATACATAAACGCAACCCACTCAGGAGAAAACTAAAAGCACCAGGGTTTTCAAGAAAGGCCAAAGTTAAGACGGGAAAGACGGAGGAAAGAAAATATAACACCGGCAATGAATGAAGGAGCCCAGCTGAAATAAAGTGGTGCTTAGTAGGCCGATACAATAATAATGTAATAATCTTTACATCCCACTGACTACTTTTACGGTTTTCGGAGACGCCGCGGTGCCAGAATTTAGTCCGGCATGAGTTCTTTAACGCGCCAGTAAATCTACCGACACGAAGCCTTCAAATACCACCGGAGTGAGCCAGCATCGAACCTACCAAGTTGGGGTCAGAAGGCCAGCGCCTCAACCGTCTGAGCCACTCAGCCCGGCAGTAGGCCCATAATGAAAAGTAATAAGAAATCCCGCTGCCTTGACTGCCTGTTGCAAACAGTTTGACTTGGTGCCACCTATGCTGCTTGCTTGTAAATTTCGAAGTTCCGTTTTACTCTATCAGACGGCAGAGAAACCGAATTATTTTATTTTTCTTACCGGGCGAGTTGACCGTGCGCGTAGAGGCGCGCGGCTGTGAGCTTGCATCCGGGAGATAGTAGGTTCGAATCCCACTATCGGCAGCCCTGAAGATGGTTTTCCGTGGTTTCGCATTTTCACACCAGGCAAATGCTGGGGCTGTACCTTAATTAAGGCCACGGCCGCTTCCTTCCAACTCCTAGGCCTTTCCTATCCCATCGTCGCTATAAGACCTATCTGTGTCGGTGTGACGTAAAGCCCCTAGCAAAAAAAAATATATATATATTTTTCTTTGAGTGGATTTAATGTCGCACTAATTCAGAAAGGTTTATGGCGACGATAGAATAGGGAAGGCTTTGGCAGGCTAGACACCCATAAGCTTGCATTCGGGAGATGGTGGGTTCGAATTCCACCGTCAGCAGCCCTGAAGGTATCATATCCGTAGTTTCACATTTGTACATCAGGGAAATGCTGGGGTCATAGCTTAATTAAGGACACTATCACTACCTTCCCAATCCTAGCCTTTTTCATTCTTCCGTTGCCGTAAACCTTTGATGTGTTGGTGCGACGTTAAACCAGTAGAAAAACAAGCACAATATTATAGGGAAACCACAGAAACCCATGGTGGCGCTATAATGGGGCATGTCAGACATGATGCGGAGTGAGGGAATTTTGTTTCATTGATTTCCTCACTGGGCGAGAAAGTGCTGTTTCAACACATTCAGTTCTATGAGTACCACCTTTTATAACATCCAGACGAACTAGTCGTGCCCCGAATGTCATTACTCAGCGCCACCCATATCTCAGAACCTTCTATATTAACATATCCATAAATGCGGCTGAGACTTCAGTGGAAGCTACTTTTTGTTCTAAAACAGATGCACAGACACCACAGCGTCTCTCATATGTGAAATATTTTAGCTTAGAACTTTGGCCGGTAAGGTTCTGTCATAAAAGGTGCAATATTGTGTGAATATTGTCAAGGCATTCTCGCTCTTCATAATGTATGTGCTGCGGGTCAGTATATCTCCAAAAATATTATCACATAGGAGGTTTTATCCCGGCAACGACGATATTCTTTAAATGCTGATTTTAATGAATGAGATTTTTTGCGATAATTCAAAAGACAATATAAAACTCTTGACATTATAACTGAAGGAAACTGTAGGCTTTACATTTGAAATCCTGTTGACCGGACATTTAAAAGTTGTACATGAAATTTATCTCTCACTAGTTCACTTTACAGTACCTTCAACACTTTGAGTGTTATTACGACGTATTCCTTTGAATTGGTATCAGCTATAGGTATCTCAAGCCTAATTTGGTGATGTATCCTTTTAGTTTCACAAACGAGATACAGTATGGCTTGAAATTATATTTACACTTCACAATCAACTTGACAAGTAATTCACTGATAACTGTTAGTCTGCATTACGACGACTCAGTATTCGGCTGTCACCGAACTGACACAAGAACTCGACCGAACAGATACACGAAACACACTCCGAACATATAATCCATTTGGTCACTGACGATTACGTGTCCATATCTCTGTTCCCTATTCGTCTCCTTCCAATTGACTCCAACTGACTTCGTGGCAAATCTCTCCATTCACCTCCTTCCAACCAACTGCTTCCAACCAACTGAACTATCCAACTGACTGCCGCTAAAGGATACAGTCCCTGTATATAGCCATTGGTTGACACATGGTACCTATAACACCCACGTCAGGGCTCAAAATAGATATGATGTCACTCCCACCCAGCTACACATGTTACATATTGTATTGAAATAGCTTCAGGCAAATAAAAGACTCCCTAAATATGACCTCATCTCTATAAGCATACAACGATAGAGCGATGACTCGACAGTTACTGTAACAGTATTGCACCATCTGTTGCAATGTTTTAAAAGGTAGAATCACAAATAATATAACCATATCTGATATTAGGCATTAAATCTCACTCTACATTATTTTGATACTATATTACGCACTCACATATATATGTACACAATTAATTAACTACAATGAAGCAAGCGATAATTAATTAATTAATACATAGCGAAATAAGATTATAGAATTGAATCAAATAATAATAATAATAATAATAATAATAATAATAATACAAATAAAATAATAATAATAATACAGATGAATGCTTGTAACGGGATTTGAACCGTTACAGGTTTCAACAAGATTCAGCCTCTGCTCATACAAATGAAGATTCCCTTCTTATAATCTTGGAAGTGTTTGCTATTTGCTTTACGTCGCACCGACACAGATAGGTCTTATGGCGACGATGGGATAGGAAAGGCCTAGGAATGGGAAGGAAGCGGCCGTGGCCTTAATTAAGGTACAGCCCCAGCATTTGCCTGGTGTGAAAATGGGGAAACTACGGAAAACCATCTTCAGGGCTTCCGACAGTGGGATTCGAACCCACTATCTCCCAGATGCAAGCTCACAGCCGCGCGCTCCTAACCGCACGGCCAACTCGCCCGGTGGAAGTGTTTGCAGAGGGAGTGATTAGTGCTGGACTATTTCCCCCTCGTTCTCCAGATCTAACAGTGTGTGATTTTTATCTTGTGGGGTAAACTGAAAGACAAGGTGTATCGAACAAATCCTCACACATTGGAGGAACTGAAAGAAAACATTACGAATGAAATCAGAAACATTACAGTGGCAGAACTCTCTCGTGTCAGCCAGAATATGGTTACCAGATACAATGCCTGTATAACCCAGGGAGGACGACACTTCCAGCTTCTTCTTTAATGTAAGATTTCATATAAGACTGTACACACGTTTAAAGCAGGGCGGCCGCGCGCGACATAAGTTCGGCTGAGGCAGCTGCCGTAGCGTAGAGTACAAACACCGTGCGTTGGGTCTGACTTTATATGAGAGACCCTATACATACACAAAGTAGTAGAAACAAGCTAGTTATTTCATTCTGAGTTCGAAAAATATGTCGTTTAGACTTTGACAACCCTGTATCTAGCAAAGAATGAATCGTTAAAGGCAGAGAGTAGAGGAACTTGTGTAGTTCGGGCCTGAATTCGCTGCCGACGATGTTCATTTCCACAAGTTGAAATATCGTTAAATCTTTAACTTCCTAAGAGAGAATCGAACCCATATACATCATGGTGAAATGAGCGCTTCACAGCAATTCAAGGGCCGTTTAGTATGGTATCATTACTATTGTTTGTTTACCAGTTGTTTAAAGTGGCCTAACATCCAGGTCATCGGACCATTATTATTATTATTATTATTATTATTATTATTATTATTATTAACGATATGTTTGGTCATGTGTTTCTGTTTCTTCATTAGTTGGATAGATGTGACAATTAGTCCTCGACAACCCTGTAGGGTAAAGGGAGTTATATTAGTGATACAGGTAAGTTCGTGATAAATCTTTGAATATATATTATGAACCTATTGCAGACTAAGCATTTCAACACTATTACTAGTTCCCAGAGTTTTCAACAGATGTCTCTAGCTACTTGCATTAGTCTTCATCGTACTAGCAGACACATTATACTTATTCAGAGATCTATCACGAACTTACCTGTATCACGAACATACCTCCCTTTACTGTATATAGTAAACACTGAATTGTTGAAGACATGTACTAGAGTTACAGTGCATAGTTCGGGCTCGAATTCGCCATCAACGATGTTCATTTGCGGTCCTGTCGGCTGCGAGGTGGGTAAGTACATTTATACACTGTCGGCGCAACTTCATTTCAAAGAGATAAATGTTGTAGTGGTCTGCTCTGAAATGTGATTCCATGTTTCTTCACATTAGCGGCCGTCCAATAATCCCATAACGACTACTGCCGTATTAATGACGGGCGATCTGTTGACGGAGCATTTCCATTATCACCGATTAGTCCTGCTCCGCTAACAAACGCACCCAGCACGATGAACATGAAGGTCAATTTGCTCCTTGCTAAGCCATGACTGGATGATTAGAAAGCAGGTACCGAACATGTGATATCCGTTGGCGTTATCTTTGTGAAATATTCTGCCTGATATCAGTGCCTTATGTATCATTGGAGAACAAGATCGAAGTTGAGATATCAGAAAATTTAAGCTATAGATATTCGAGTTACTGAGATAAAGATACGCATTCGAAATCGGTTATAGGGACTCCGAAGGGACCGCCAATTAATGGTCGTTTATAGTCGATAGTCACAAAGAACGGTTATAGTGACCCCGAAGGGGGCCGCCAATTAACGACTGTTATAGGCGATAGTCGCACAAACCGGTTTTAATGACTCCCAAGGAACCGCCAATTAAGGTCGCTATAGGTGATAGTCACACAAACCGGTTATAAAGACTCCGAAGGGACCGCCAATTAAGGTCGTTAGAGGCGATAGTCGCACAAACCGGTTTTAATGACTCCGAAGGAACCGCCAATTAAGGTCGTTATAGGCGATAGTCACACAAACCGGTTATAAAGACTCCGAAGGAACCGCCAATTAATGGTCGTTATAGGCGATAGTCACACAAAACGGTTATAACGACACCTAAGGGACTGCCAATTAACGTTCGTTATAGACGATAGTCGCAAAGAAAGACGGTTTCTTTCGTTGTTGCTAAAACTGCGATGTTTTAGGCTGCATCCTAACACGGTTAATAAATAAATACATTAATTAACAGAATAAAGTTAAAACTTCAATAATAATAATAATAATAATAATAATAATAATAATAATAATAATAATAATAATAATAATAATAATAATAATAATTGAAATAAGTACTGTATTTGCACTACACTATTGTGTGGAGTGGGGCTGAGAGAAATATTTACAGTACGCGAAACTTTTAGTGATACGTCGGTTTCCTAGTTTCCTACGAGATTCGTATAGGCAACCTTTGACACACAAATTATGAATCAAACCTGCATCTCCGTGAGACATCTGGCGGTATAATTGCAACACTTTCAATACTGTTGTTATTTACACAGAAAAGTCAAAATATATATTATGCTTGAACATGAGTTAGGAAAATCAAAGTATATCACAAGAACAACGTAGAACTCCTACACAAAAACGACGGTTTAGAAAATTCATATCGATCGATCATAACTTACTATCGATTGAATTCAGATTTCATTTCCAATCATTTGGCAGTATTACCGAAACCGGGGTAGCTCCCTCCTTACTCCTCAACCCCGTAAAACGAAGTATCACTAAAAGTTTCGCGGACTGTACACAGTCTGTATAACAAAATGTAAAATAATACGTGAGGAAAGAAGTAGCTATAATCAATAATGTCGCACGCGGTCTTCGCTAATAAATGAGATGTTCTCTCTGTCCTTTCAAATTGTAGAAATTGTTGCGCCTGATACACCCAGTTCCTTCGCGATACTGTAGTTTTCCCCCCATTTTGTAATCGCCATATTATGTGTGACTTTCCCTTTCTATTGCGATATCTTCTTGCCTTTACTATTTACGAGACAGGCTCATTTGAAGTCTTGAATCTACTAAAAGTAAAAGAAAGCAAAATCATTTCCGTACAGGCTATGAAGGCCCTTGGAGGGGTGGAAGGTAAATGCTTCCACTATCCGTAATCTTGGCACTTGGTGGGGTAAAGTGGTTAGCTCTACACCCGGCTGCCTTTACCCCCAAGAATTAACCTGGTACTGATTTTTGGTGTAGGCTGAGTGAACCTCAGGGCCATGTGCACCTCCGAAAGTGGAAATCTTCTTTCTTAAATTTTACGACTTCCTGACGGGGATTCGAACCCACGCCCTTCCGGGCGAAGTGAGCACGCCTTTACCGCCTCGGGCAGGCAGCCCCTGTTGAATCTACTCCTGATTTGAAATCTTGAGTCTACTGAAGACAAAGAGTTTGAAATAAGCTTTACATTACTGTCAGCAATCCCCAAACACTGTATTTAAAAAAAAAAATCACTGAGTACGACATCGCTTATTAAGACATATTGTACAAAACGGCGTAATTTTTAGTAATTTTAATAATTTTAGTCATTTTTAGTACAAAATTGGACCTTGGTAGTCTTAACATTTCTCCGAAAATGTACTAAATATTCTTCTTCTTCTTCTATATATCTGTTTACCCTCCAGGGTCGGTTTTTCCCTCGGACTCCGCGAGGGATCCCACCTCTATCGCCTCAAGGGCAGTGTCCTGGAGCTTTAGACTCTGGGTCGGCGGATACAACTGGGGAGGATGACCAGTACCGCGCCCATTACTGGCATTACAACAACCACCACATTATCCTTCGGTAGATGCTGGCACCTAACATTTACACTGACTGACAGTGACAATGCAACACCAAGGAGGAGTGGTTCGAAAGGGATGAAATTTGGGGAAAAATCAGAGACGGCACGGATGAATAATTGATGTTTATTTCAAACAGATATGCAGGTTACACAATGCGCACGGCATCGACTCAGTAGGATGTAGGACCACCGCGAGCGGCGATGCACGCAGAAACACGTCGAGGTACAGAGTCAATAAGAGTGCGGATGGTGTCCTGAGGGATGGTTCTCCATTATCTGTCAACCATTTGCCACAGTTGGTCGTCCGTACGAGGCTGGGGCAGAGTTTGCAAAGGGCGTCCAATGAGATCCCACACGTGTTCGATTGGTGAGAGATCCGGAGAGTACGCTGGCCACGGAAGCATCTGTACACCTCGTAGAGCCTGTTGGGAGATGCGAGCAGTATGTGGGCGGGCATTATCCTGCTGAAACAGAGCATTGGGCAGCCCCTGAAGGTACGGGAGTGCCACCGGCCGCAGCACATGCTGCACGTAGCGGTGGGCATTTAACGTGCCTTGAATACGCACTAGAGGTGACGTGGAATCATACGCAATAGCGCCCCAAACCATGATGCCGCGTTGTCTAGCGGTAGGGCGCTCCACAGTTACTGCCGGATTTGACCTTTCTCCACGCCGACGCCACACTCGTCTGCGGTGACTATCACTGACAGAACAGAAGCGTGACTCATCGGAGAACACGACGTTCCGCCATTCCCTCATCCAAGTCGCTCTAGCCCGTCACCATGCCAGGCGTGCACGTCTATGCTGTGGAGTCAATGGTCAATGGTAGTCTTCTGAGCGGACGCCGGGAGTGCAGGCCTCCTTCAACCAATCGACGGGAAATTGTTCTGGTCGATATTGGAACAGCCAGGGTGTCTTGCACATGCTGAAGAATGGCGGTTGACGTGGCGTGCGGGGCTGCCACCGCTTGGCGGCGGATGCGCCGATCCTCGCGTGCTGACGTCACTCGGGCTGCGCCTGGACCCCTCGCACGTGCCACATGTCCCTGCGCCAACCATCTTCGCCACAGGCGCTGCACCGTGGACACATCCCTATGGGTATCGGCTGCGATTTGACGAAGCGACCAACCTGCCCTTCTCAGCCCGATCACCATACCCCTCGTAAAGTCGTCTGTCTGCTGGAAATGCCTCCGTTGACGGCGGCCTGGCATTCTTAGCTATACACGTGTCCTGTGGCACACGACAACACGTTCTACAATGACTGTCGGCTGAGAAATCACGGTACGAAGTGGGCCATTCGCCAACGCCGTGTCCCATTTATCGTTCGCTACGTGCGCAGCACAGCGGCGCATTTCACATCATGAGCATACCTCAGTGACGTCAGTCTACCCTGCAATTGGCATAAAGTTCTGACCACTCCTTCTTGGTGTTGCATTTGCTCTGTCAGTCAGTGTATATGGAAATAAGCGGACAGAAATTACGTCTATATAATTCTGATTTTTTAAATTTTAGTAACAGAATCTCCACAGCCATAACACTCGGAGTCATCTAAATAAATAAATAAATAAATAAATAAATAAATAAATAAATAAATAAATAAATAAATAAATAAATAAATACATAAATAAATAAATAAATAAATAAATAATAAATGTCGGTGATTAACCGTCGTGGTACATATAAATACTGACCTGCAGGACATTTTACACCTTAATAATACTGTGTCGCCATATGTGTCACACGCCAGTATTTACATGTATGACCAGTGCTTTAAATGATAAAATATATTAAGTAATCTACAAACCCATAATTATATACTCAGTATTTTTGAATGTCCAGAAGACCGACGTTCTAATTTTCTGCTCAAGGAAAACTCACTCACCACATGAGTCAGGGTAAGGATAATGCACGACGTACCTGAAACAGAAAGAAAACGTCGTTAGGAGAAATAAATCTGCATCTCGTGTAGGTTTTTATTCTCGACCTGTAATGGTATAGTGGTGGTGGTGGTGATTATTGTTTTAAGAGGAAGTACAACTCTATATAACACTCATCAGGGAGAAAAATGGAGGGGATCCGAACTTTCGGGACTAAAAGGTATCGGCCAAAGAAAGACAAGGGCCACGAAGGGCGTGAAAATCAACGACTCCCTAGGCCTCGCAACCTAATACCGTTGGGGTCGGAAAAGAACAAGAGTTGACCAAGGGAGGTCGAATAGGATAGATGAAAGTGAGGAGTCTGGCACAAGTAAGTGGAAGCAGTGCCAGTGTCCCGTGGTCGCCGACCTACGCTCCAAAGTTCACAGCCCTTCCAGCCGCTTCTAGTCGCCTCTTACGATTGCATATCAGAAATAAGATGGTGTAGAAATTAAGAACACCTCTCCTCCTAAAATAGCATGGTCTCAATCAGTGTCTGCAGGTCTCGTCCTCGTATACAGCCGTCGTTTGTGGTGTTTGAATCAAGTATTAGCAAGGACTAAATTATGAGTGGTACAGAATTCAACGAGCCGACTTCCTTTCAATCCTTTGTCCCAATCCGAATTCTCCTACTGCATTACCTTCTCTTCCTTGGCCTACCACTGCTTTCCATTCTCTCATTACAATTACATTCTCTCACCCTTTACACATCTTTCTTAATCCGTTTACCCTCCAGGGTTGGTTTTCTCTCGGTCTCAGCGAGGGATCCCAACTCTACCGCCTCAAGGGTTGTGTTCTTGAGCGTGAGACTTTAGAATCGGGGGATGAAACTGAGAAGGAGGACCAGTACCTCGCCGAGGCTGTCTCAACTGCTATGCTGAACAGGGGACTTGTGGGGGGGATGGAAAGATCGGAAAGGAAGAGGGAAGGAAGCGGCCATGGCCTTAAGTTAGGTACCATCCCGGCATTTGACTGGAGAAAAAGCGGGAAAACACGAAAAACCACTTCGAGAATGGCTGAGGAGGGAATCGAACCCACCTCTACTCAGTTGATCTCCCGAGGCTGAGTAGACCCCGTTCCAGTCCTCGTACCACTTTTCAAATTTCGTGGCAGAGCCGGGAATCGAACCCGGGTCTCAGGGGGTGGCAGCTAATCACACTAACCATTACACCACAGAAGCGGTCACCTCTCCTTACAGTAAAACAGTGAAAGATCTTGGCGTGACTTCGACTGAATTTCTTAAGTTGAACGGAACATGTGAAGACGTCTTACCACCAGACATCCGACAAAGTCTAGCCTAGACTTTAATCCTTCCTATCTTCGACTATTGTGACATAATCCTTGTTGACGCAACTAAGGAGCAAATAAAGAAACTGCAACAAGCATTGAACTTTTTTTTTTTTTTTTTTTGCTAGTTGCTTTACGTCGCACCGACACAGATAGGTCTTATTGCGACGATGGGGCAGGAAAGGGCTAGGAGTGGGAAGGAAGCGGCCGTGGCCGTAATTAAGGTACAGCCACAGCATTTGCCTGGTGTGAAAATGGGAAACCACGGAAAACCATTTTCAGGGCTGCCGATAGTGGGGTTCGAGCCTACTATCTCCCGAATACTGGATACTGGCCGCACTTAGGCGACTGCAGCTATCGAGCTCGGTTCATTGAACTGTCGCCTCAGATTAATGTGCATATAACTCCTTATCGTCAAAAACTTCGATGGCTAAAAACCTGACAGAAAACATAACTTACTTGTATTAATACACAAACTCCTGCATAACAACTCGCTTCTGTATATTTCCTCTAAATTTCACTTTCTCTCCCGTTTTTAACAGTAACACTCGTGCTGGACGAGAGGGTTGGTTCGAGGTCTGTTCAGCCTATATGTTCACAACTGAGGAGCTATCTGATGATGAGATAGCGAGCCTGGTCTAGACAATCAAGAATATGTTATACATGTGAGAATGTGAGTATTACTGTAATGCAAATTTTTCATATTATAAGTTAATGCATCTTTAGATCAAAAATGAGCACAAGGTTAATTCCTGGGGGCAAAGGCGGCCGGGCGTAAAGCTAACCACTCTACCCCATCACGTGCCGAGGTTAACAATGGTGGAAGCCTTTACCTTCCACTCCTCCAAGGGCCTTCATGGCCTGTACGGAGGTGACTTTGCTTTGCTTTTTTGAATCTTTAGATAGCAATTGTAAAGTACGGTTAAGTATAAAAGAAGGCCTGGCGCCCTAACTTCGCCACTTGAACGACAGTTTTACACTCATTGATATACCAGCGCAAGCAATGATATATTTTCGTAGCACTTGCATCGCTGCACGGGGATCTATCCACCTGGAACCGGCTCAACTTCTTCATTAGTTTGGTCGTCAGTTGTAGCACCGGCATGATATTCTATCATTTCATCTAATTCAAGGTCCGGCTCCATGGCTAAATGGTTAGCATGCTGGCCTTTCGTTACAGGGGTCCCGGGTTCGATTCCCGGCAGGGTCGGGAATTTTAACCATCATTGGTTAATTCCAGGCACGGGAGATGAGTGTATGTGTTGTCTTCTTCATCATTTCATCGTCATCACGGCGCACAGGTCGCCTACTGGCGTCAAATCGAAGGACCTGCACCTGGCGAGCCGAACCCGTTCTGGGATCTCCCGGCACTAAAAGCCATACGCCATTCCATTTTCATTTCATTTAATTCAAGAATTTATGAGGGGAGTTTAACGCTCATTTTCAATACGCAGGCACTTGAATACAGCAAGGACAACATAAACCATAAAACATAAAACCGAGTAACTTGTTAAATTTAACTTTCCTTTCAAGCATTTCTGAATATGAATTGAAAATATTCAATGAATGAAGCGTAATAGGCGAAATTCGACCTGAATATCTGGGTAATTTTTAAGGACGCTGAATATGAGATGTACGGAGACCTAAAATGATCGAGTGCGAATCATCACGCTTTCATTGTAACAATAAATTATTGATGATGCTTGTTGTTTAAAGGGGCCTAACATCTAGGCCATCGCTCCAATAATAAATTATTCAGAACTATCGTAATACAATTGTATTTGTAAATCGTAAAGATTCAATATACGTTCTTCAAGAGAGGTTACACATCTCATCATGCCGAATAGTTCATCCTACCGAAATGTGCAGGAGAGAGTGAACTTTTGGGATTAGAAACTTACTTTTCATTCAGTATTACAGTGCAAGTTTTAAGTTGACTTTTATCAGTTTGTGAACGATCTCTGCTTTATAAACTGTAACTCATATTCTCTACTTAGAGAAATTTATTTATTTATTTATTTAATTAATTAATTAATTTATTTATTTATTTATATTTTATTTATTTATTTATTTATTTATTTATTTATTTATTTCTGTATTTATTTATTTATTTATTTATTTATTTATTTATTTATTTATTTATTTATTTATTTATTTATTTATTTATTTATTTATTTATTTATTATACTACTTTTTCCTCTACACTATTCAGTTGTATTATGTGGTAATATTAAAAGATTTTGATCTCTCAAATTGTGATTCAATTTCCAAATTTCTCTTTGATTTCCTTTACATCCTCATGTTTCATCTACGCATTATAAAGACGAGGTAATAGGCCACGCTACTTTCTGAATACTTGCTTCTTTTTCATATCCATTTATACTTACAACTGAGATTTGATACCTATGCGGACTGTAGAAACCACTTCCTTCTGCGAATAGCTATACAATACGAAGATATGCGAAAGCCTTGAAGAGTTTAGGGTTGCATTATCGAGAGAGGTCAGGAGCAGTAGACGCTTCCATTCACTTCTACAACCAGAAGTTCTGCAATGAAGTATTTAAAGAGAAGTTATTAATCCCATCCTGACTGTGTAATGCGACCCATGTGTCTCGTTACCTTCCCTGATACGAACTTCACTCTTAAATTATAAAGTTCTAGCTCCTTACCTACCTCGCAGGAATTATAAGTTTGTAAACGTCTTTAGGATAAGCAACCAACAAGATTAGTATCCGCTAAAGTAATAATGAAAGCTTCAGTAATGGCTTCCTCGCTTTAGTCTTAAAGCGGATAGCTTTAGTTCGTGGAACCAGCTACTGAGCTCATTACGGGCGAGGAAGTGTGTTTTCCATTCTCCAAAATCATACGATGTGATGCGTCCTATTTTCCCTATTTAGTTCTACCTCTTACATTAATAAAAATTGGGGGTCACAGCCGAAAATTTTGACGTAGAATACGCACCACGTCATAGAAATAAAGAGTATAGTTAGTATGTGTATTGAAATTTTTCCGCCACTGGTGCAGTAGATGTGCTAACTGGGCTCCAGTTGCGCTGAACTCAGCTCACAACACTTCGCCGTATAACTTCGGAATTCTGATAAGCCGCATTTTTGATCATTCTAAGACCATTTATTGCCCATGTGTCACGACATTTTTCACCATTCTCCTGCAGAACTCACTGAGATGAATCAGAACACATCTCATAAAACGTGTTGGCACGCCGGAGTCCAGAGTATAGTGATTATTAGCAACGCGGTATGATGAATTTAGTACCTCAAGACGGTGCTGCTATATGATCACTCGATGACGCCATATATAATTTGAAGGTGTAATGCAATATTGTGAGAAAGCTGCAATACTAACGCCTATGTATTCTATATCAAAGAAATGTATTCATTAAGTCCTTCATTTGCGTGAAATGGTCCTTTAAATAATACGGTGATTAGGTCATTGTAGTTCACTGATTTCACCGGTAGATGGCTCGCCACCTGGGCGATTGCCCTAAATACAGATCAGTAGGGGTTGATTGATTGATTGATTGATTGATTGATTGATTGATTGATTGATCGATCGATTGATCGATTGATTGATTGATTGATTGATTGATTGATTGATTGATTGATTGATTGATTGATTGATTGATTGATTGATTGATTGATTGATTGATTGATTGATTGATTGATTGATTGATTGATTGATTGATTGATTGACTCCGCTGATCTTTCAATGCCAGCCCGATAGACAGCTCTGTGAAGTTGTCTATGCAGATCTTCCTATGTTAGCCCGATAGATGCCGCTGTGAAATCAAGTTATCACCAGAATGTTAGTTGTTCCTCCATGTTGGTCCTAAAAAAAACGAGACACAAAGAAAACCATCTCAGTATATTCTAACTCACAAAGTACTTTATTATGATACTTACATTGAATTATCCAATGTAGGGTTATTAAACGAAATAGGTATGCACTTCCAAGCATGACATTTCTCTGCGGAAATGGTAAATGGACATTTTAATTCGAGTTGCCACAATAGTTTGGTTTATTTTTCACAACCTCAGTAAACGACGTACTTAAAGGTTTGAAGCTACATGATAATGATTTCATGAACCATTTAAAGCACTATAAGAGTACAATATCCTTTGATAACTGTAGCCACATTTCAGGATTAGATCCTTACTGTTTTAAGATTCAGGGGATGATTCATAGGTACATTTCAGATTTACAGCCTATTGAAGACTGCCGAGCATTATACGGCCAGTTTTATGACATAGATTCAAGACTTGCGAACAGAAATCATTGCGAAAATTCTACAAATTGTCAATGTTCAAAAATTCCATCTGTATAGTCAAAACGGAAGTGTAAGTTTAAAGGCAATAAATGATCTTGTGGAGTCCAGTATAATTTCCGTTACTTTTCTCACGTTTTCCGTATCATCAGCTTCATTTTCAATCTTTGTTCGTAGCTATTGCTGCGACAGGCCACTGGAGAGATATTGAGCACCGCCTCGCGCGTGCTGTCAAGAAATTATTTCAATTTTAACTTTTTTTTGGAACACTCACCGACTCGAGTACAGTTCCGAAGCAATAGACGTACTGAACGTCAAAACAGTCAATAAAAGGCGCATAACTACGAAATATACAGTAAGGATGCATCACTCTTCGTGCAAGGTCTAATAAAATGATAATACTAATGTCGTTGCATTTTTGTTTTGACAGATGCATAATCAACAGGCGCCGTACAACGGAACGAAACCCAGAAATTGGAAAAAACCCACGATAGAAGAAAGAGGAGTGGTCATTTAAACTGAGCCAGGTGCTGAGCCGATCCCATATAAACGTAGGAAAGTGATGTTGAAAAAGTAAGACAGAAGGAAGACAGGACTGCTACAGTGTGTTCTCGAAATCTACAATTGATTCTGATTTTTCCTTACTCTTTGTCGTATGATCGAAGATGCGACATTTTCAAGCAATATAAAATTATAATGTATGCGCGTATGTATTGATTCAAGTCAATATGGTGTATGCTACAGTAGTAATACAGTAGTTCGTGACCTTTGAGCGAAGTCTGAACTACATAATACAATATATGATCGTAATATTCGGGATACTATAGGGTTTCACATATAAACCCAGACCGCCCAGCTGTGTTTTTACTCTCGGAGACTTAAGCAGCAGGCATGTGTTCGACCTAGCAGTTGCCACTCAATCTCAGCTGTTGACATGCTGAGGGGTATTTTCGTATGTAAACGTTATTTTAAGTAAGAGTCGGCTCGATGGGTACACGATGCATTTGTTCAGCAATTTCACGAGCCCAGATTTACGTATTTGTAAATAAATTTGAAACTACTAGCTCGGTGCTCAATAAAAACACGCGCGCACACGAACACTTTTAACATGGTTTAAAACATTTTTATCCAGCCACAAGAGTGGTATCATCCATCATTTAATGATCGTTTATTTGACCCACAGCTTGTGTTATTTTCGGACGAGGCCTGGTTTCATGTTAATGGTCGTGTGAACAGTCATAATTCTCGCTATTGGTGTGCAGAAAATTCTAATGGTGTTTATGAAGTCCCTCATTATGACAGGAAGATTGGTATTTGGTGTACTGTTAATCTAACCCAATGGTACTACAGCCCTGAAGGGCCTTAGCCTTCCAAGCGACCGTTACTCAGCCCGAAGGCCTGCAGATTACGAGGAGTCGTGTGGTCAGCACGACGAATCCTCTCGGCCGTGATTCTTGGATTTCTAGACCGGGGTGTGCTGTTAGTGCAGACGAAAAATTGGACGTATATTTTTCGAGATGACAGTAAACGCAGTGTGTGATTTTTACTTGTGGGGTAAACTGAAAGAAAAAGCGTATCGAACAAATCCTCACACATTGGAGGAATTGAAAGAAAACATTACGAATGACATCAGGACCATTACATTGGCAGAAATCACTCGCATCCTCCAGAATGTGGTTACAGGTACAATGCCTGTATAACCCCGTAAGGACGACACTTTTATAAGGTAAGATTCCATATAAGATTGTATACACGCTTAAAGCGGGGCGGCCGCACGCAACGTAAGTTCATTTTTGTTTTGTTTAGAATTTGCTTTACGTCGCACCTACACAGATAGGTCTTATGGCGACGATGGGATAGGAAAGGGCTAGGAGTGGAAACGGAAGCGACCGTGGCTTTAATTAAGGTACAGCCCCTGCTGTTAAAATCGGAAACCATGAAAAGCCATCATCAGGGCTGCCGACAGTGGGATTCGAACGCACTATCTCCCGGATGCAAGCTTACAGCTGCGCGAGCCCCCGACATACGTTCGGCTGAGGCAACTGCCGTAGCTCAGAGTACAAACACCGTGGGTTTACATGAGAGACACTTTACGAGTACAGAAAGTTTCCACGGATGTCTTCTGAGTTGTCCTCCAAGTGCACCGATTTCGGTTAACTTCTGGATTTAAAAGGTTAGTCCCTATTTACAATAGTTATATATTGGATGAGCGTGTGAACTGTGCGAGAGAATATCCATGTTTACCGCATGGGAATAAAGAGGACGGAGTTTACATTTTCTCAAACTTTGGCATCATTTGTACCATCACTATTCTGGCTGAAATCAATATAAAATTATACAATACCAGGAGCAAGTCCACAAGGAAAATTATGAAACAGAGGACTGAAATAGAATTGCAATGTAGGAAAAAGTCCGATCCATAGGCTTGCGATTTTGATTTATAAAATGCTTACATGAACTGACCTAGGTTTTTCAACCACAGCCGCTTCCGTGAAAAACGATTAACTTATCGAGTTGAGGTGAACATGTTATTTTGTTTCACAATTTTTATATCCACCATGCTAATTTATTTTCAGAAAATATCTAAAATAAACCTCGCATTTCAATAATAATTGTTTCCTGCCTTCCAAAAACCCTCTTTCTTGTTTTCAAAGTTATCTTGAGATTTACTATATATTTCTTTCTTTCATTCTTTCTGCCCGGCTTCATGGCTAAATGGTTAGCGTGCTGGACTGTGGTCACAGGGGTCTTGAGTTCGATTCCAGGCAGGGTCGGGAATTTTAACCTTAATTGGTTAATTTCGCTGGCTCTGGGGCTGGGTGTATATGTCGTCTTCATCATCATTTCATCCTCATCATGACGCGCAGGTCGCCTACGGGTATCAAATCTAAAAGACCTGCACGTGGCGAGCCGAATTTGTCCTCAGACACTCCCGGCACTAAAAGCCATAAGCCATTCTTTTTCTTTCTTTCTTTCTTTCTTTCTTTCTTTCTTTCTTTCTTTCTTTCTTTCTTTCTTAATCTGTTTTTCCCCTCGGACTCAGCGAGGGATCCCACCTCTACCGCATCATGGGCAGTGTCCTACAACGTGAGACGTTGGGTCGGGGATACAAATGGGAAGGAAGACCAGTACCTCGCCCAGGCGGCCTCACCTGCTATGCTGAACAGGAGCCTTGCAGAGGAATGAGAAGATTGGAAGGGACAGGAAAGGAAGAGGGAAGGAAATGGCCGTGGTCTTAAGTTAGGTACTCCGGCATTTGCCTGTAGGAGAAGTGGGGAATCCACGGAAAACCACTTCAAAGATGGCTGAGGCGGGAATCGAACCCATCTCTACTCAGTTGACCTCTCTTGGCAGAGTGGACCCCGCTCAAGCCCTCGTCCCACTTGTTCAAATTTCGTGGCAGAGCCGGGAAACGAACCCCGACCTCCGCGGGTAGTAGCTAATCACACGGACTTTACTATATCACATTAATAAAATCCCAGTAGCAACAGATAGCAACAATAATTTCCTGGTTGTGTCCATCGCGACTTGATTTAAAAAAGAAAGTTAACCAATAATGTTAAGTTGGATTTCACTGTCATTTGACGTAGGGACCTATTGTTCCACTACATACTGTTCTGTAGGGATAGGTAATTGTTCTCTAATGTTTCAGATAATAACAATAATAATAAATAATACTAATACTAATACTAATAATAATAATAATAATAATAATAATAATAATAATAATAATAATAATAATAATAATAATAATAATAATAACAGCGTGGCGTCAGTTAACCTGGGCAGGCATGTTGATATGACACTATTTAGGCTACCTATATGTCGACTTCGACGTTACGTTTTATTATGCTTGCCGGGCCGAGTGGCTCAGACGGTTGAGACGCTGGCTTTCTGACTCATAACTTGCAGGTTCGATCCTGACTCAGTCTGGTGGTATTTGAATGTGCTCAAATACGTCAGCCTCGTGTTGGTAGATTTACTGACACGTAAAAAGAACACCCACGGGATGAAATTACGACACGTCGGCGTCTCCGAAAACCGTAAAAATAGTTAGTTTGACGCAAATTAAATAACATTATTATTATTTTATTCTACAAGATGACGGTAAAATGGGAATTTTTATCATGTGACATACTGCTGCGTTTCAATTAACTTTATCGAATAAACAGAATGCTTCAGCATATCTAATAAACATTTTGTGCCATTCAAAGTTCCGACTATCTCCGTCGCGTGTAAACGTGTGATCTACGGATCCGAAGATCGACGCTACACCGCTATTCCGCAAAGAGAGATATTATTCTGATGTATGGTCATTATTGGTCTCAATAGCCAACATCGATGTCTATGGATTATGGTCATCCTGCACGTAATGTGGGCTTGAAGGATTCATCATTCTTATTTTATTTAAAAAACGCAGGATTTTAAGAAAATTGTCTCGTGCATCGCGAAATGATGTCAGCTAGCAGAAATAAAGTGTTCAAGGAAAACTGGAAACTGTCGAGGCAGTACTTGGGAATAGCAAAGCTGTCATTCTCTTACAGGATAACGTGAAGCCGTATGTGGACAATATCACACGTGACACCATAATCCACCCTACTTAGTTAACGCTAATACAACCAGCACAATTCAATGGCATTCCTCTTTGACGATGTTCTACTCGTTATGCAAGCATCATCATGTTGGTGGATGACAGTTTTGAACACTCGTCAAGGTGATGAACGCGCTGCATCTTCTTGCGTTCCAGGGACTTCAATGAGAGCGGAATTAAGAGCGCTGGAGAAACTTTATTGATACTTCTCAAGACTATTCGTGATTTGCTTGGCACGTTATGGCATTGTAGGGGAAAACACCGAGAGTCTTTCATCCCTTGTCTTCAAGAAAGTGCTCTATTCATTGACTGCAGGAATTCGATTAGGAAAGCTTTGGTGATATTGCACGATAATGAAACCTAAATAGTGGTTATTATAAGGCTTGTTTTTCAAGTTCTACTTTAGAGACTTCCAACATTTAAGCCCCCAGCTCCGTCTCCTTAATCTCTGTGTCATTTCTGTATATCAAATCGTTCATGTAAGATAAGGGAAGACTGCAGAAAAGTAAACATTCAATATGAATCGTTTGTAAATTATCTTGATCGTCCTCATACATTTGAGGGTCATTCAACGAGTCTATAACAAAAACAGAGCTTGGGGTGAAAATATGAGGGAGACTTATGCAGATCATCATATTTACCGATGATCAAGCTATAGCTGCGGGGAGTCCAACAACATAATCCAAAATATTGCTAAAGCTTAATGAGAAAGCTGAGGAGCTTGGTATGAAAATGAATATTAATAAAACAAAAGTCATGATGTTTAGTAAGAACACACGTCCATTTCACGCGATGATCAGTGGTGAGCCTGTACAGCAGGTATCACAGTCCAACTACCTTGGCCATATCATAACAGAAAACCTTCTGTGTCACGCTGAAAGAAAAAGACGAATAATAAAATTAAGGCAAATCTTCTATGTCCGAAAAAATTGTCCCTCATCTTATGTAAAAGAATAATGAAATGTTTGGTCTGTTGCGCTGTATTGTGCTGAGACCTGGACGTTAACAAGGAGTGATATTAAAAGGCTAGAAGCCTTTGAGATGTGGTGTTGGCGTCGTCTTCAACGGATAAGTTGGGTGAAGAAGAAGACCAGCACTGTGGTATTGAACATTGTCCAAGAAAAGAGACAGCTGTTGAGTCAGATTAGGAAGAGACACTTTCTTGGATGGGACATAGGCTTCGAAGTAAGGATGTGCTGATGGTAATTTTGGAAGATAAAATACCTCGGTGAAGACCAAGAAAGACATTCATGATGACATTTATTGTGAACTCAGGATGCAGGAGTTATGCAGACGCAAAACATACTGCACAGGATCGACCCAGTTGGAGAAGACTCATCGCAGGGGCAAACCAATCATTAAAGTAAATTACTGAAATAAGATAATAACGGTCAAAGCTATCTCCTCCGTATGTATAGAGGATCACACTCGAGTATCAAGTGCCTGAAATTATGACTATATGATAAGACGGAAGATCGCCATTTATATTATCCGTTATTGGAGCCATTCAAGTACGGTGATCAGTTCTATAGAACATATTCGTAATCTTGTTTGTATCTAGTCAACAGTTAAAAAGCTACGACTTTGCTGCAGTGCATAATGCAAGTAAGAACTCAATAACTGGTGGTAATTTTTCATGAATCATTCGGTGTTACGGACGAACAGCGAAAAATTTATTTTACTTGCGCTGTTACCTTGTGACAGTACGCAGCTTATTTATGACTCCGCGTTCTGAATGTATTATTCCCTTTACGTGGTTATATAAATACATACATACATACATTACATTATCATTATAGACTGTTATGCCTTTCAGCGTTCAGTCTGCAAGCCTCTGAGGATTTACTAAACGTCGCCACAATCCTCGATTTGCAACTAGTGTTGTGGCCTCATTTAGTTCTATACCTCTTATCCTTAAATCGTTAGAAACAGAGTCTAACCATCGTCGTCTTGGTTTCCCTCTACTTCTCTTACCCTCCATAACAGAGTCCATTATTCTCCTAGGTAACCTATCCTCATCCATTCGCCTCACATGACCCCACCACCGAAGCCGGTTTATGCGTACAGCTTCATCCATCGAGTTCATTCCTAAATTAGCCTTTATCTCCTCATTCCGAGTTCCCTCCTGCCATTGTTCCCACCTGTTTGTACCAGCAATCATTCTTGCTACTTTCATGTCTGTTACTTCTAACTTATGAATAAGATATCCTGAGTCCACCCAGCTTTCGCTCCCGTAAAGCAAAGTTGGTCTGAAAACAGATCGATGTAAAGATAGTTTCGTCTGGGAGCTGACTTCCTTCTTACAGAATACTGCTGATCGCAACTGCGAGCTCACTGCATTAGCTTTACTACACCTTGATTCAATCTCACTTACTATATTACCATCCTGGGAAAACACACAACCTAAATACTTGAAATTATCGACCTGTTCTAGCTTTGTATCACCAAAATAAAATAGAAACTTACCTCAAAAACATCTCACCGTTTCATACTTCTCCGAATGAACTAGTTATATTTTCATGTAAGATATCCTCCAGCAATGTAGTCTCCTTTGAATTTACAGATGGCATAGCTAGAAGGAGAAACTGTCATGGGCAACAACCTTTGATCTTAATTCAAGGAAGTTTACTGCAGTAAACGCAGTAGAAGATGTAGTGCACAAACTGAGATTGAGATAAGACGTTTTACCCGTGAGAGTATTTCTACTGATACATTCTTAAAGATCACATTTAATTTGCATTTATTCCTGTATTAACCATTTTACCTCCCACTTCATTCATTCTTTTTCCATGAAATTGTATCATCAAAGCAACAACTCTTGCATGAAATGATTTTTTTCTTTTCATCTCCAGTTAAATGTTAAATATCACGCTTACTCTGCATGATGAAGTGAATGGACTCGCAGTCAAAGGGAGATACATTACAAACGAGTGGAACAGAAATGGTATAATTCAGACTACGCCATTAGATTCAAAACTCGCATTACTAACTTTGCAGAAAACAATATAAAGGCAAAAGTAGATGTAGATCATATTAAACGTGTTCAGTACGCTTTTCATTCATTCATTCATTCACAACTGGTCTGCATTGGGGGCTGTCACCCAGATGGCAGTTTCCCTATCAATTGTTTATCTAGTCTTTTTTGAGATAACTTCAAAGAATTTGGAAAATTACCTTTGCTACTTTCTTTACGTCGCATCGACACAGATAGGTCTTATGGCGACGATGGGGCAGGAAAGGTCTAGGACTGGGAAGGAAGCGACCGTGGCCTTAATTAAGGCACAGCCCCAGCCCCAGCATTTGCCTGGTGTAAAAATGGGAAACCACGGAAAACCATCTTCAGGGCTGCCGACAGTGGGGTTCGAACCCACTATATCCCGGATGCAAGCTCATAGCTGCGCGCCCCTTACCGCATGGCCAACTCGCCCGGTGGAATATTATCTAGCACACCCCTTGGTAAGTTATTCCAACCCCTATTTCCTCTTTCTATAAATCATATCTCACCGTTTATCTTCATATTATGATCTTACATACATCATGCATACATCTTCATTATAGACTCTTATGCCTTTCAGCGTTCAGTCTGCAAGTCTCTGTGAATTTACTCTTCGCCGCCACAATCCTCTATTTCTAACTAGTTCTGTGGCCTCGTTTAGTTGTATATATCTTATTTTTAAATCATTGGAAACTGAGTCAAACCATCGTCATCTTGGTCTCCCTCTACTTCTCTTACCCTCCACAACAAAGCCTATTTATGTTCCTAGGTAACCTATCCTCATCCATTCGCCTCACATGACCCCACCAACGAAGCCGATTTTTCCGTACATCTTCATTCATCCAGTTCATTCCTAACTTAGCCTTTATGTCCTCATTCCAAGTACCCTCCCGCCATTCTTCCCACCTGTTTTGTACCAGCAATCATTCTCGCTACTTTCACGTCTCTTACTTCTAGTTTATGAATAAAATATCCTGAATCCACCCAGATTTCACTCCCACACAGCAAGTTTGGTCTGAAAACAGACCGATGTAAAGTAGTTTCGTTCGGGAGCTGACTTCCTTCGTATAGAATACTGTTGATCGCAACCGCGAGCTCACTGCATTAGCTTTACTGCACCTTGAATTAATCTCACTTACAGTATTATACTACCGTCCTGGGAGAACACACATCCTAAATGTTTGAAATTATCTACCTGTTACAGCTTTGTATTCCCAATATGACATTCAATTCACTTGAGTTTCTTACCTACTGACATCAATATAGTCTTAGAAAGGCTAATGAATAAACCAAATTCCACAATCATTTCCTCAGATTTGCCGAAAAAAATCTGTACACATAAAAAACCACATGCAATGCCAATCATTTCTTCAGTATTCACGAATGTACACTCCCTGAATAAACACATGTCATGGTGCACTTCAATAAAGTGTTATTATTTTAATTAACTATAGTGATATACTGAGTACCTAACGGGAGGACGTTCGAAACAAGTAAAGTCAAATTTAAGAACCCGGCAAACATATTTTATATAACCCACATTTCTGTTGAACTGTTGACCTCATTCTAGACTTGAAGTACACTTACAAAAAATGTATGCTGTGCTGGCGCTTTACCAAAGCATTGTAATTATCCGGAACAAAATTCCATGTTTGTCCAACCCTTGTCCCGTTTCCCTACGGGGTCGGGTATGAGGTGAGATGAATTTGTCTTGGCGGTTTTTTTTTATGACCGGATGCCCTTCCTGACGTCAACCTCATCAGAGGAGTTAATGAGAGATGAAATGAATGACGTGATATATGATAGTAGGGAGAGGGTGAAACCCGGTGCCGGCACATAGCCTACTCCTGTCGAATAGCACCAAGGGGTCTGCTCAAGGCTTAACGTCCCCATCCGACGGACGAATCACCATCAACAGCGTCATATGCCCTCACTCCATATGAGCACTGCGGAGAGGTTTGGAATTTAATCCAGGCTTTTGGCACGCAATCTAGTGATTAGAAATTGTATACCACCACCTCCCCTACCCTGCCGGCCAACATTCTGATGGTGAAAATTTTTTCGACCAACGGGACTCGAACCGGCTAACCTTCATAAAATAGGCCGGGTTACTAACATCTCCTGCCAAAATCAATACACGAGTTATATTAAGGAACAAAAAGGATGTATTTTCTTAATTTGAATGTACAACTACGCATCATAATAGGAAATTGTATTCTTTTGGACAAATTGACCATCATAACTCTGGAAATAATAGATAACTCTCGCACGAACTGAATTCCTCCTTTCAACAACTTTCAAATGTACTGTAGTTAAAAATTATATTAAAAATAGTATTTGGTTCAACGTCTCCGTACATACAAATGTTACGAATAGTAGCTATACGGCATATTACTGGGCCCTTACATTATTATTATTATTATTATTATTATTATTATTATTATTATTATTATTATTATTATTATTATTATTATTAATACAAGAGGACCCGTACTGCTCCGCGACATTCGTTATTAGCGTAAAGTCATATAACGTGTCTTGATATGAAACAGCTCCATGCGCTGCTTGGGGACTCTTTTGAATGTTTACTCCAGGGATTTATTTGAGCATTAAAATATTTTTTGTGTCAAGTGATTTTTTGTAGATATCACTATTACGACGTTGATTGATATTTTACGAACTACTTTTTTAGTTTTAGAGTTATTGGTGTGTGTTTAATTTAACGTTTAGTTTTAGAGTTATTGGTGTGTGTTTAATTTAACGTTTAGTTTTAGCGTTATTGGCGTGTGTTTAAATTAACGTTTAGTTTTACAGTTATTGGTGTGTGTTTAATTTAAAGCTTAGTTTTGGAGTTATTGGTGTATGTTAAGTTTAACGTTTAGTTTTAGAGTTATTGGTGTGTGTTTAATTTAACGTTTAGTTTTAGAGTTATTGGTGTGTGTTAAGTTTAACGTTTAGTTTTAGAGTTATTGGTGTGTGTTTAATTTAACGTTCAGTTTTAGAGTTATTGGTGTATGTTTAATTTAACGTTTAGTTTTAGAGTTACTGGTGAGTGTTTAATTTAACGTTTAGTTTTAGAGTTATTGGCGTGTGTTTAATTTACCGTTTAGTTTTAGCGTTATTGGTGTGTGTTTAATTTGACGTTTAGTTTTAGAGTTATTGGTGTGTGTTTAATTTAACGTTCAGTTTTAGAGTTATTGGTGTGTGTTTAATTTAACGTTTAGTTTTAGAGTTATTGGTGTGTGTTTTAATTTTAACGTTTAGTTTTAGAGTTATTGGTGTGTGTTTAATTTAACGTTCAGTTTTAGAGTTATTGGTGTGTGTTTAATTTAACGTTTAGTTTTAGAGTTACT
The DNA here is from genome assembly GCF_040414725.1 of Anabrus simplex. Taxonomy (NCBI): domain Eukaryota; kingdom Metazoa; phylum Arthropoda; class Insecta; order Orthoptera; family Tettigoniidae; genus Anabrus; species Anabrus simplex. The sequence goes on from NC_090265.1 coordinate 226,626,428, forward strand.
GGTGAGTGTTTAATTTAACGTTTAGTTTTAGAGTTATTGGCGTGTGTTTAATTTACCGTTTAGTTTTAGCGTTATTGGTGTGTGTTTAATTTGACGTTTAGTTTTAGAGTTATTGGTGTGTGTTTAATTTAACGTTTTGTTTTGGAGTTATTGGTGTGCGTTTAGTTTAACGTTTAGTTTTAGAGTTATTGGTGTGTGTTTAATTTAACGTTTAGTTTTGGCGTTATTGGTGTGTGTTTAATTTAACGTTTAGTTTTAGAGTTATTGGTGTGTGTTTAATTAACGTTTAGTTTTAGAGTTATTGGTGTGTGTTTAATTTAACGTTTAGTTTTAGAGTTATTGGTGTGTGTTTAATTTAACGTTTAGTTTTAGCGTTATTAGTCTGTGTTTAATTTAACGTTTAGTTTTAGATAATTTTGTTTCGAGTGGAACTTTGTCCTTGTCGCAGCCCGTATTGTCTGGGAAGTAGCTGATCCTTTTTAGTAAATGATAACATCTATATAAATAAAATCGTAACGACAGTGTGTCTACACATTGACTATTTTGGCGAAATTTCCGTAAATTTACCCGTTTCAGGTGTAATAATGACCATCTGCATACTTTTTAGCTTTGGTGTCTGTTTGTCCGTTTGTCTATAACTTGAAAATTACTGGATATACTTCTACCAAACTTCATATTTAGAATCGACCTTTTCTTGGAGAGGTTTCAGGGCCAAAATTGTTTCTAAATCCCTGAACGGACTTGGGATTTATACCAAATTGAAACCGTGATTTTGCACTCCCACAAAATATACACAACCAAACTTAATGGAATTCTACCTGCCTTAATGAACAATTTCTAAGCCTTTTCTCCTCATGTGCTTCATTTCGATACGAGGATTAATAAGGGAGATATCATTAACGGGCCATTTAACGCTACAAGTCCTACCGGACTTAACTCAAGAGCGGGAGCGTGTAAAGCGCATTTCTTATCACTTGAAAACTGCTGAAGATATTTAAACCAAATTTCATATTTAGCATCCACCTGTCCAAAGGTATGTTTTGAGGCCCATACCATTTCAAATTCCCGGAATGGACCGGAGGTTTAAATAGAACTGAAACAGTTATTGTACTCTCCCACAATATATACAAGACCAACCTGACTGGAAATCTACCAAGCTTGATGGAAATCCATTTCTAAAACTTTTTTTCTCATGTTCAATTTTCCGACAAGAGGATTAATAAGGAAGATATCATGAACGGTCGGTTTTTCAGGCTAAGTCCAGCGGACATAACCCAAAAGGTGTTGCACGTAGAGCATACTCCTTATCTATCTACGAAATTTTCGTACTGTTATCCGTTTCAAGTGTAATAATGACCATCTGCATATTTGTTAGCTTTAGTTTCCTGAAAGTCCTCTTTTTTAACCTCTCCCTCCCCCCCTCCCACGTAACAAGATTGTGACACAATCTACAAAGACGAGCTAGAAAATTGAAATTTGGCAAAACTATATGACTTAGGCTGTAATCGACGGAAAGCTTGCAAGATCTTTAAATATTTCATTTTATACCTCCGAAAAATATCAGAATATTGTGACAATTTTATTCTTGGTGCAGACCTTCGTTTAGAGGTATTTCGCGGCTAAACGGTAAGTCGTATCACAAAACGGATGGCACAATCTCAGTTCAATTTGGAGTGATCTACAACATTGGTCTATGACGTTTCGTCGTATCTATATTCCTTAAAAGTTAGATTTGACCCAATTTCTCGATTATACCTACATTTTGCTTTTTGTACACGTATAATTCGCAGTTCGAATCAATTATATGAAAGATAGTATCATCTAATACTAGACGTACATTGGCCCACCCGGTATGCATACGTGAGCCAAATTCTATGTTTGTAGCTGTCACATTAGTACCCAAAAGTAATGCACTGTGAGAAAACTTTACAAAAATTTCACCCTATTCAACGTTTCTAACTCAATTTTACCCATAAATAGATGAGACAGGAGAAAATACCTTACGAACAGTCATTTGGACCGCTAAATGAGGCGTCTTATGGTACAATCAGTTTGTCGATATGATGTATCGTTTAGCAGCAGTTAATCTCTGAATGAAGGTTTGCAATATTGTAAACATGCATATACTTCGTATGTCGATCAATATATATTCATTGAAGTCGATTTGTAGCGATGTAGAAATGGTCTGTTTGCCATTATAATTTATATTTTACATCGATAGTGGCCCTCAGCAGGAGGGCATCTGCTATTGTAATCATTAATCTCCACTTTGACCATAGGATTGGGATCCTTTACCAACTACTTTGTAAGTTAACTAGCATTAGTAAGGAGGGACTACCATTGTAATTAATAATTCCCTTCTCGATTTGACTGGCAGAAGTTGAGGGGGCATGCAATTTTGTTCAAAACTCCCCTAACCGATTGTGTTTGGGAGTAGGAAAGTGTGCCCGGCATTATAAACAAATTTACCCATCTAAAATGTGACTGGCATTAGGCATAGAGGCCTTGCTATTATAATGGAAACTCACCAACTCGGTGTGACTGTCATTAAGAAAAGGGGCCTGTCATTATAATGATAACAGCACAACTTAATTCTGACTGGCAGTAGGGAAGGTTCCTTCTATTTTAATAATAAACACTTCTCAACTGTAATCTTTCTGGAAGTAGAAAAGGGCTCGTGCCATTGTAACGCAAACTCCCCAAATCGATTGTGACCGCGAAGTAGGTAATGGGGTCTCCCATTATAATGAAAACTTACCTACTCGATTGTGAATGGCAGTAGGCAAGTGAGCTTGCCGTTATCATCGCAAGTCCGCAACTCGCACTTTACACTGGAAACAACGCTTGGGAAGCTCCCCCTGCTGTTTCTCCATAACGCTAAGAGACATGCAATTTTAAAAAATCTTATTCACTGCATGTACAGTAATTTACGTCGATATCCGTATACGATGTAGAATACCGTAGCGAAGTACGTGTATATTTGCTATTATATGTTATCATTGTATGCATTTACGCGTTGCGTTATAGATATGATGTACACGATTCCAGCTGTCTTTCGGACTGTCACCGATTAGCCCAGCGAATCCCAATACTGTGGATTGAACACTAATCTCGGTCATTTTGGACATTTTCTTTTTCAACCCTTCTGAATTTGGATACAATTCACCTCAGCGACCCCAAAAAAGTATGAATTTGACACTAATATTGGTCGTTTTAGATTTTTGTTTTACATGTCACTCCTTCCCGACCCCGTAACTCTGGGTTTTTTAGGGGTATCTTACCCCGCACAGTATTTTTTTTCGACATGGTAAGTAATATGTGTACTATTTTTGGTTGAGGGCTATGCTGGAACATGCATACATCCATAATCTCGGTCATTTTGGATACTTTATTTTTCAACCCTTCTGACCCACATGCCGTTGGAAGCTGAACTTGGACTTAGATGGCATCCAGCGTATCACTATCCATCTCAGTGACACCGAAATGTATGGATTCGACAGTTATATTGGTCGTTTTCAAGTATTGTTTAATGTCTCTCCCTTCCAATGCCCCGTAGTGGTGATAGGGGTATCTTACTCCCACAGATTTTTTCCAGATAGTAATCATATGCTACTAAATTTGGCTGACAGATATGCTGGAACATACATCCATAATCTCGGTAATTTTGGTCATTATCTTTTTTACCCCTTCTCCCGCCCGCATGAGCCTTCGTCTTACATGTTCTCCGGAGTTCCACTAATATAGGTCCTTTTCGATTATTTTTACATGTCACTCCCTCCCTACTCCAGTCCTAGGGGTGTCTTCACGCCACAGTATTTCTCTCTAGTTGAGTTTGGTTGATATTGAAGGTCTGTCTATACTGTAGTCTCCTGTCAGTTTTTATCGTTTAGGTTCGCCTAGGCCTATATCTTTACGCAAAGATACTGTATTGGTCTTTATCTGTATGCAACCCGTTATGCACAGAATATATTACGCGCTAGGGCAAGCCTTTGCCTGCAATTGAATCGGTCATTGTTAGAAGGCACTAAGTCAATTTTTGTCAAAATTGAGATTTCCATGGATACGTATAGTATGAATGTAGACGCATCTAGCTATGTTAAAAGGAACTAAGTCTGCCCGTCCAGTATGCTGTAAAACTACTAGCTGAATTTAACGTTCAGTGTTAAAGAGAACTAAGTCATTGACTTAGTTCCATTTAACAGTGAAGCAGATTATGTTGGCAGCAAGCAGTGTTGTTCTTCTGTCACAGAAGAACACGGAAGTGTGTTGTACAAGCTTGTTTGCCCAACGTAATAATGGAGGGAATAAAGAAAGGCAAGAAACGTTGCATAAATACTGGTAATTACCATAGAAATACGGTTAAGAAGGCAAGAGTGAAAGGTTCGGAATATGTTACAGCTACAGGAAAAATAATGCCAGCCAAGAAAACTGGAGAAGATTGCCGGTAAGTAGTAAGGTGAAGCTTAATTTTACTGATAGGTTATGAGCAGGGAAAGCATCATATTATAATATCAAGATACTAGGTGTGGTGGAAATTTTAGTGTCCAATATTAATTTTCCTCGTTCGCGTATTGTTACAGGTGCCGAAAGAGATGTTTCCTCCGTATCAGTGAGTGTAACCAAATCAATATTCTTACAGCATTTCATGACCTTGAGACTAAAAACGAACAAGATCTTCATTTGCAGCGTCTAATAGAAGCAAAACAGGTGAAACATCGCAGACCACGCAAAGTAGATGTCACTGGGAAAGCAAATGAAAGGCAAACTGCATTCAAATATCATGTGCTTGTTGGAAGTGAGAAAACTGAGGTATGTAGGCGAGCATTCTTGAGTCTTCATGCGGTGTCACAAAAGAGAATATACCGAATTAACAGTCTGCTGCTTAGAGGGGAAACACCAAGGGATAGGCGTGGGTTCCATCCAAGTACCCGTAAAACACCATTGGAAGTGGAGCAACTCATACACAATCACATTGAAACATTTCCGGTAAAATCAACTCACTATTCTGGTTCTGAGATAAAATATTTGGATGCTAGGTTAGATGTGAAGCAGATGTACCATCTTTTCAGAGAGAAACATCCAAACTTGAACGTGAAATATAAATTCTACCTCAAATATTATAATGAAAACTTCGCTCTCCGCTTTGGAAGGCCATAGATAGATGTATGTAGTACATGTGAAGAGCTACAGGTAAAAATGAAATCTCCACACTTGGCTGAGAATGTGAAGCGCGCAGCCGCCTCCGAGTTAGCCATTCATAAACGTCGAAGTGCCAAGTTTTATAGAGCTTTAAAGAAAACACAGGAAGCTTGCAAAATGAACGCTCATATTGGTGGGCTTGTTTTTTATTTCATGCAGAACTTACCGCTCCCGCATCTTCCAGTGCAGGAGATTTTCTATCTGCGTCAGCTATGGGTTTATTGCTTCTGTGTGCATGATTTGAAATCCGAAACCAGTTTCCTCTTCTTATACCACGAAGGCATTGCAAAAAAAAGGTGCGAATGAGGTTTGTTCTTTTCTAATGCACTACATTAATGCTTACTTGACTCCAGAAATCACGGAACTTCATCTTTACTCAGACGGTTGCGTAGCTCAAAATAAGAACCACGCTGTCATTCGCATGTGCCTGAGTTTAACACAGTCTGGAAGATTTAAGGATATAATTCACCGGTATCCAGTGAGAGGCCATTCTTTCCTCCCTTGTGATAGGGATTTTGGAATCTTCAGGAGAAAAATCAAGAAGACTGATAGGATATATACCCCACAAGAATACTGTTGTCTGCTGGCAAACAGTAAATCAAATGTACTTGTGCACATGGTGGAATCGTCTGAAATCCTAAATTTCAGTGCCTGGTGGCCTTCCTTCTACAAGAAAACCTGCATCGCTAATGAAACTCAAACTGCTCCTCGTTGTGAAAAGGTCACCTTGGCCCCCATGTCATTCAAGGAATTCAGGTATTCAGTTGAGAAACCAGGTGTTATAGAAGCATATCTATTCATTGACGGACTTGTTAAATACACATTTCCCGTTGCGAAACCTCACGTATATGATACCTTCAGCATGAATATTCCTCAGGCTTATGTTTTGGAGAAAGTCCCCATTAACAAGAAAAAGATTGTGGATATCCAAAAAGTGTACAAGTATGTTGAAGTTGATGAGGAAGCCGTTTCGTTTTATAAGGACATATTGGTGTGGCCAACAACGGAACACGATAATGATGAATAAAGTGTTTAACACATATCATAGCGTCATCATCAGAAGGTTATTAGGCAATTACCTACCTAAGCATTACAAACTGTAACTTCCTTTCTGAACGTTTTGGTTCTACTTGCCCACTACTGTATTACTAGCATTGAAAATATAGTAATATGCTATAATGGTAAAAATAAATCTGTATATTTGTCATAAAAGTGAACTAACTACTGTTTAAAGATCTGATTCATTGTTAAAGGGAACTAAGTCATAAATTTCTTTTTCTATTTTCTCACTTTTTAAAAGGATAAATCTGTTCAAATAGACTTCTCTAGAACAGCATTATTGCAGGCAATGATACTTACACGTGACAGCAACTATGCTTTACAAATAAGCGAGAGAAACAGTTTTTGTCAATTATCTCAATTCTTACAAAAATGACTTAGTGCCTTCTAACAATGACCGATTCAATTACTGGAGTGGTCATTCAGTGGTTTGATTTTAGTATTAGTCAAAGTTGTCTGAACTTTGAGACTATCAGTGTCTGATGATTCATCGGCAGGTAATTCTGGAGAGAGTAAAAAAAAAAAGCGAATCAGTCCAGTAGAACGGCCGAACGAACTGGAAGTAGCTGTTCGTCAGTTATACCTCTAGTCTCCTGTCAGTTTTAATTGTTTAGCTTCGCCGATTCTTTACGTAAGGATATTGCTCTTTATCTGTGCAAACCGCTAAGCAAAAGAATGTATTGCGGGCTAGGGCAAGCCTTCGACTGCAATTACTGTAGTGGCCATTTAGTGATTTGTATTTAGTATTAGTCAAAGTTGACTAAACGAAAAGACCTATCAATGCCTGATGATTCACCGGCAGATAACTCCAGAGAGAATAAAACTTTTTTTCCTAGTGGCTTTACGTCGCACCGACACAGATAGGTCTTATGGCGACGATGGGATAGGAAAGGCCTAGGAGTTGGAAGGAAGCGGCCGTGGCCTTAATTAAGGCACAGCCCCAGCATTTGCCTGGTGTGAAAATTGGAAACCACGGAAATCCATCTTCAGGGCCGCCGACAGTGTGATTCGAACCCACTGTCTCCCGGGTGCAAGCTCACAGCCGCGCGCCCTTAACCGCACGGCCAACTCGCCCGGTAGAGAATAAAACAAAGATTTAGCAAATCGACCCAGTAAAACGGACGTGGACGGATTGCACAAAGCTGTTTTTAGTAAACATTTTTAATATATGGATTATTGCTATTATTACTATTATCTATATTATAAATTTAGTGGTGAGAGATCTTGTTACACTATTCATTGTTTCATTCTCACATTTACTATTTGATTACCTTTTTCCCTTTGGCATTTAACCATTCGGAGTGCATTCGTCAGGAACCAAACACAAAGAGACGAGCCATCACCCACAGTACAGAGTATTCGAGCAGATGTTGTGTGTTACTACACAGTTGAGCGGAATGAACAATGAACAATGTTATAACTGATCAGCGATAATCAAACACACGTGTAAGCATTATATGTAATTTTCGAAAGCGTCAGATGGTAACAGAAATAGACTATTGATGCATCACCATATTTTGAATTAGATTCTACACTGTCCTGTAATGACTGTTCTCATTAATATATGGAAAAAATGTGTTGTCCTTTTTAATTAATTAGAGTTTAGTTCATTACACATTATTTCAGCAATTTAAAACATGTTCCGTAAAATATGGAAAAACATACGCAAGCATGTAATCTAATTTTATAACAACAGTTGAATCATTAGTTCTGTTTGAAGTAACAGGAAATCGATTAGAAAAAAATATTATTAATATTATTACACAGTACTGGGCAGTGAACACGGGTATAGCCACCACGCCCATGGCATCCCCAGCCGGCAGCCTTTGAGTTATAGTGGAACACTTTCTTTTATGTCCCTTAACTCCTATAAAGGGTATTAATGGCGCGTGCCTGGGCTTCTAGTAACCGGTTGCCAATGTTCTTCTTGATTGTTTACTTCTTTAGAAAGGCATGTGTTTATAGATGCATTAAAATAACAGGGTTTTCACAATAATCTTAGACACAGTTACGTAAAATGCTAAAAGCACCCAAGAGACTATAACAAGCCCGTTGAGAATTGTACCGGGTGGTACACCTCCACGCCGCTTATTTAAAATTTGCGCCAATTGAAACTCCTCTGCTGGAGGAAGTCTGAACTTTTTCTACGGTATTAATTTTCAAGTTTCTCAGAAGATGTCACTACTTGGAAATTTTGGAGTTTTTGAACTGGGTCATTTTTTATGTACTTTTGTTTTACCTGTAGTAAGAAGTGTGAACTTTCTCTTCTAGAGGACACTACTGAAAAACTACAATGGTGCACCCTAGTGCGAAGTGAAAGAACTGTTTTTTGGAGAAATTTTTATTTCAAAAGTTTGTTTCTTGTTAAATTTCTTTCTGTTATTGTTTAAGTTGGCTGTATACCCCTTTCTTTCCCCTTGTTTGAATTTAGCCAATCCTGAATTTCTCGAATTAATTTTCCACCAATAATATGTTTCTTCTTCGTATTGTATAGGGGTTTTCTTGGTGAACCAATACAATCCTTGTGGGAGGGTGTGCTCATTTCAAAAACGCCTCGAACTTTCCGCGAGAGTATATAAACTGCTGATTTTCGGGTCTCGGGGCCACTTCAGTACCATCTTTCAGTGTGTAAAGTACATAGCAGGGGGCGGGAAGCGCCTCTTTCTTCGGGCAGCAGTTCAACAACCAGGTAATGGCCATTTAATAACTTCTTTTCTTGCTAGCTCAGCAGTTTAACTCTCGGGGCGGGTCCGAAGCGTTTCCACCATGTAACTTTCCCTAAAATGTAAAGACACTTTGTATTTATTCTATCTTTTAAGCTACATATTGGGATAGAGAGTGCTTAACCCTCTCGAGCTCCCACTCATATTGTTTTGAGGTGAACTTATTTCTCACAACCGATTCTTCCTTAATGTAATGTAAATTGTTCTTTTCTAAAGTCACCTCTGTAGTATGGGATTAGCCCTTGCATTAGTGGCCTAGAGCAAGATTAGGTTTTAAAACAAATGCATTAGGAGTGCAGATCGCCTCCTCTCAAATTGGTATTTTAGAGGCCATATAATTAACCTTTTCTCTCTTAATAGGCCTCAGTAGGTTGGGTATTTTACCCCTGTGTTTATGTCCTTAGAGGACAGCTTGAAGGTGGAATTAGGTGTGGCCTTTGACAGGCTTAAAATTTGAGAGCGGGTTGCTCTTTCTTGAAAATTTTGTTTTCTGCGCGCCTCAAGCAGGCTTTACTGTGTAATTTGGAGCAAGTGCTCCTGGGTATGAATGGGGTTTTCCGCCCCTCTGTTGAAACTTGTGTTGGGGTAAAACTGGGCTAATTGCTCAATAATTGTGAGGTCGGGGCTCGAAGCCCAAATCCTGTAAATATTGTAATTGTACTTTTATTGCCTTGCTACTCTGTACCTGTCTTTCGTGTTATTTCTGAATTTTGGAAAGAGAATATAACCTTGTTAAATTTTACATTAATTTTAATTTCGTAGTTTGAGACCCGTTCACACCCGCACCTTCTTTCACCTCTACCTACCACAAAAATACGGTAACAAGAATAATAGGATGCATTGAAGTCGTTGTGGAGGAGGTCAGATATTTGGCAGCAACGTTTGCTTCGAAGAAGCCCATCTGCTAGGTAGAAGGGTGAGTAGGACCGTGCTTCAAAGGCCTTATGCTTGCTTTGATGCGACTGAGTATCCATTGGCCGTGAAATTAACGGGACTGCAACTAAAATGTTTTCATTCCTCCCCTGAAGGGGGAGGCGGGCCTCTTATACGGTGACGCCGTCTCTCAGGCCGGGAGATTTGTTACGGTGAAGGAGAAGCTCGGAGAAGGTAAGGGAGTTGGCGACCGTGGCCTATACTAGGAACTGTCCCAGCATTCGCCTTAGTGCAGGAGAATGGAAAACCATGGAGAAAACCATTCTCAGGACAACCGACGGCTGGAGCCAGCCGTGAGGTCCAGCCCTGTCCCGTCTTCCGAATGCAGAGGCGTAGGGCCACGGTAGAGCCGTGGCCACCCCTCCGCTGCTCGGTTGGCCGGTCAGAGTGCAAAGCTGTTGGACCACGGACCAGCTGTGGCCACTTATGGCCGAGACCCACTCTGCATCTACCGACGAATAACGGGAATAGATCACAGGGTCAATGGAGGGGCACATATATTCCATTTCTCTCAATTATATTTCCAGTTTGCACTGCTTCATCGTTGATACTCCGGAGTTATTCTTTTCTTTCTTTACTGGCCCTTCCCCAGTTATTTGGGGTCGACACTGATGTGGATTAAGCCTAGTTTTACGGCTAGATGCCCATCACTACTGCATTCACTACTGCTTGTTTCTGTGGTGGTTAGTACGATATGTTATGTGCAAATGGAGATGTGTATTAAGACGGTCATATACACCCAGCCACCGGGCGAGTTGGCCGTGCGGTTAGGGGTGCGCAGCTGTGAGCTTGCATCCGGGAGATAGTGTGTTCGAACCCCGCTGTCGGCAGCCCTGAAAATGGTTTTCCGTGGTTTCCCATTTTAACACCAGGCAAATGCTGGTACTGTACCTTAATTAAGGCCATGGCCGCTTCCTTCCCACTCCTAGACCTTTCCTATCCCATCGTCGCCGTAAGACCTATCTGTGTCGGTGCGACGTAAAGCAACTAGCAAAAAAAAAACACCCAGCCCTGCACTAGAATAATTAATTAAACGTGTTAAAATACTCGATCCGACCAGGAATCGAACCCAGGCCCTCATGAACTAAAAATCAGATTGCTACCCATTCGGCGAAGGAGACGGACCAGATGATCCAGAATTAGCGATGAATAAAACTAGAATAAAATCCCGTCGTACGTACAGCTCAGCTCATTAAGAACCTTACCTTACGGTTGTTCAGCATTTTTATGTCCCGTGTCCCATTAACTACTTTTACGGTTTTCAGAGAGCCTGAGGTAGCGTTGGAATGCCATGTAGTAATCGTGAAGACATCCTCAGTCATATGATTGGCTTTACAGGCTGGGTAAGTAGCATCCCAAATCAACAACTCCTCAGTTCGTCTCATGATTATTGAATGAAGTCACTTCGGCCCTCTGCCCAGAAGTACTGTTCTTGGGCGAGGTACAGAATCCGAGCATCTCTGTAGATGATATTGTCCGGCTCCATGGCTAAATGGTTAGCGTGCTGGCCTTCGGTCACAGGTTGCCGGGTTCGATTCCCGGCAGGGTCGGGAATTTTAACCACAATTGGTTAATTTCGCTGGCACGGGGGCTGGATCTATGTGTCGTCTTCATCATAATTTCATCCTCATCACGACGCGCAGGTCGCCTACGGGTGTCAATTCGAAAGACCTGCATCTGGCGAGCCGAACTTGTCCTCGGACACTCCCGGCACTAAAAGCCATACTCCACTTCATTTCTTGTAGAAATTGTCACCCTGGAAAAGTAATGCAAGTTCAATTCTGAGTCCCGTGGTGAGTGAAAACATAATGTTGACATCTCTAACAGTTCACGAGTTATTGGAAGTAGATATATAAGTTTTTTTGCTAGTGGCTTTACGTCGCACCGACACAGTTAGGTCTTATGGCGACGATGGAATAGGAAAGGCCTAGGAGTTGGAAGGAAGCGGCCGTGGCCTTAATTAAAATGGAAAACCACGGAAAACCATCTTCAGGGCTGCCAGCAGTGGGATTCGAACCGACTATCTCCGGGATGCAAGCTCACAGTCACGCGCCTCTAACCGCACGGCCAACTTAGAAGTAGATAACTGAATAAACCTCTATATAAATGCAAAATTCCACGCACACATCCTTTACGATATCTCAGGAGTCCCCAAGCCAATAAAAGTGTAGTATGGTACGGAGGTTCCTCTCAGGTCGAAATGACAGATAAGAAATATTTCTTAAGAATTCGACTACTTCAGGGATTCAAATACAGGATAAAGTGACGAAAATTTGGAAGTATCTCGGAGAGATAAGTCAGGAAATGTTGCGGTAGTCAATTTCTACGCCCCTTGGTAGCATTCATATCTCCCTGTTTACAGCTACTTGCATACATATTTCCAGCTTCTATGGTCTTCTAGTATTTGAGACATAATTATTTTGTCTGGACAAACAACACAGGAAACATGAACCACATCCATCACGATCTTCAAATTAAAGTGTCAATTAGTCAGGCAAATAAATTATGTGTTTCCTATACATCTATTAAATATTTGTATAACGTAAGTGTCAATACATGTGTATTGTTCCTAAGCCCAAGTACTGCGCACCTTTAGTAACTTCCAACCCCAATCGCTACCCCACCCCAGAGAGTTTTCAAATGTTCTACTTTTCTAGGGATATTGGGGGTTTCAAACTTTCTGGTACTAGTTGTAAGTATCTCTGGTGCTTGTAAGTGCCTCATTAATTCATGTTAATTAATATATATTTACACTGACTGACAGAGCAAATGCAACATCAAGAAGGAGTGGTTCGAAAGGGATGAAAGTTGGGGAAAAAACAGAGACGGCACGGCGAATAATTGATGTTTATTTCAAACCGATATGCAGGTTACACAATGCGCACGGCATCGACTCAGTAGGATGTAGGACCACCGCGAGCGGCGATGCACGCAGAAACACGTCGAGGTACAGAGTCAATAAGAGTGCGGATGGTGTCCTGAGGGATAGTTCTCCATTCTCTGTCAACCATTTGCCACAGTTGGTCGTCCGTACGAGGCTGGGGCAGAGTTTGCAAAGGGCGTCCAATGAGATCCCATACGTGTTGGATTGGTGAGAGATCCGGAGAGTACGCTGGCCACGGAAGCATCTGTACACCTCGTAGAGCCTGTTGGGAGATGCGAGCAGTATGTGGGCGGGCATTATCCTGCTGAAACAGAGCATTGGGCAGCCCCTGAAGGTACGGGAGTGCCACCGGCCGCAGCACATGCTGCACGTAGCGGTGGGCATTTAACGTGCCTTGGATACGCACTAGAGGTGACGTGGAATCATACGCAATAGCGCCCCAAACCATGATGCCGCGTTGTCTAGCGGTAGGGCGCTCCACAGTTACTGCCGGATTTGACCTTTCTCCACGCCGACGCCACACTCGTCTGCCGTGACTATCACTGACAGAACAGAAGCGTGACTCATCGGAGAACACGACGTTCCGCCATTCCCTCATCCAAGTCGCTCTAGCCCGGCACCATGCCAGGCGTGCACGTCTATGCTGTGGAGTCAATGGTAGTCTTCTGAGCGGACGCCGGGAGTGCAGGCCTCCTTCAACCAATCGACGGGAAATTGTTCTGGTCGATATTGGAACAGCCAGGGTGTCTTGCACATGCTGAAGAATGGCGGTTGACGTGGCGTGCGGGGCTGCCACCGCTTGGCGGCGGATGCGCCGATCCTCGCGTGCTGACGTCACTCGGGCTGCGCCTGGACCCCTCGCACGTGCCACATGTCCCTGCGCCAACCATCTTCGCCACAGGCGCTGCACCGTGGACACATCCCTATGGGTATCGGCTGCGATTTGGCGAAGCGACCAACCTGCCCTTCTCAGCCCGATCACCATACCCCTCGTAAAGTCGTCTGTCTGCTGGAAATGCCTCCGTTGACGGCGGCCTGGCATTCTTAGCTATACACGTGTCCTGTGGCACACGACAACACGTTCTACAATGACTGTCGGCTGAGAAATCACGGTACGAAGTGGGCCATTCGCCAACGCCGTGTCCCATTTATCGTTCGCTACGTGCGCAGCACAGCGGCGCATTTCACATCATGAGCATACCTCACTGACGTCAGTCTACCCTGCAATTGGCATAAAGTTCTGACCATTCCTTCTTGGTGTTGCATTTGCTCTGTCAGTCAGTGTAATTTGTATTACTACGGCTTCTATTTATCACGATATATATATACAGGATGGACCGAAAGTTATGTTACAATGGCAAACTTTTGCCTCCCCACCCCATTCAGATTTCTGACATGTTAACGAGAGGCGAACGACTGGAGGTAATTTTACTGGTGGGTGAACGGAATTCAACCAGCAAAATCCAGATAGATCGCCAATCACCCAGAACAACATGGACCACCTCATAGAAAGAATCACCGATGCCATTTCACCACACTAACAGATGTCATACGCGACTGGGAGCATCGAATTGAAGCATGTCGTCAAGCATCTGTCCGACTCGTTGACTGAACGGTCAGTGTACTGGCCTTAGGTTCAGAGGGTCCCGGGTTCGATTCCCAGCCGGGTCGGGGATTTTAACCTTAATTGGTTAATTCCAACGGCATGGGGGCTGGGTGTATGTGTTGTGTTCATCATCATTTCATCCTTATCACGACGCGCAGGTCGCCTACGGAAGTCAAATATAAAGACCTGCACCTGGCGAGCCGAACCCATCCTGGGATATCCCGGCACTAAAAGCCATACGACATTTAATTTCATTTGTCAAGCATCTGGTGCTGATATTGCACACATACAGTAGTATGACTTTCACTTTGCACCACGTAAGCTGACTTTTGGACCATACTATACATCATTGTTAATTCAGATTAGTTTCTCATTTTGAATTCGTTGAGCGATAACAGTTAAGATTTATATTTCTAGGGTGTAATAATAACGATAATAATAATAATCATAATAATAATAATAATAATAATAATAATAATAATAATAATAATAATAATAATAATAATAATAATAATAATATAGCTAAGAAGGCAACACTAAGGGTATTTGGATGACCCAGGGAGACGACTCACTTGACTTGACCAATTGTGTCGTCAACAACAACAACAACAACAACAACAACAACACGGGAACAATGGAAATAGAGTACCTAATCAGCTGCGCCACAGGGCTGACCAACGAACAAATAGTGACTGATTACAATTAGGCCAAGCTGTGATGACACAAGGGCTGATAAATCTTATCGAGAAGACTGGAAGACTGCATGTGATGAATAATGCAGTTTGACTCTCGTTTACTCTTTCAACAGGGGATATACATTCTGTTGAGTTAATCTCTATGTTTCACGGCGCGTATTCTTGTCCAAGTAGTAAGTCTGATTAATGGTCTGAGATAGAGACAGAAAATTCTCTCTTGTTCTCTCTACACTAATTATGCAATTTCAAAATCACTGTCACTTAGCAGGGCTAAACGCCAAGTTACTGGTCTATAGCGCCCCCGGTTCTCACTGTCCACAAGACACGTCACTGGCTCTGAAGAATCTTGAGGCTCATACAATCCTTAAATGGCCTGTCAAGGTCACATCCCTTCAATGAAACTAAGTGTGACGGAATTAGAATATTTGAACCTTGACAATTCCAGTTGTTTGATCACAGTTGATAATATAATTAGTAAATTAATAAAAATACAGAATAACATGTTTCGGCCCATCAAGTTAGAATCTTCAGATCCAGCATATCATATCATAAAATAAAATGATCTTGTAAATACATACAAATAAAATGATATGTTGACTAATTAAACATGTACCAACAACGTAACCATGTTGAGACACTGGACTCCGTGAGATCTCCAATGGGCATGGTAACCATTTGGATGGTCGGCTAGCCCACGAGTTGTTGGCCACATACGCCGTAGCTGTAATGTTGGAAAGGAAAAGCGGGAAGGGAGGCTGGGACTGAGTTTTTGGTGAAAAAAGTAAAAATTATCGATTTTTCAATTTGTGCATATTATTGTACGCCGGACTCCTGCGGATCATTTGGCGGTGGTATTTTTCGGGTTCCGCCATTTTTAAAGTACTAGTGTGACATTTCTATGTCCGGTCGAGTTCCCATCCACTAGCTTTCACTTACGAAAATGGTTTTTTTTTTTCATATATACATTTTCAGGTATTTAAAATGTTCCAGCTGAACCAATTTGGTTTCAAATTCCATGAGAATTTCATGGGTTGTTAAGACCTGTATTGTCTTGATATTAACGGAAGGAATTTTTTATAATGTTGATACTTTAAAAGATAGTTGCCTTCAAAGGGGTATTTTTTAGCATAATTTGTGAAAAACATAAACACATTTTTTCCTCACATTCTTGGACTACATATGCAGACTTTCTCTCTGTTAAAATTCTTTCCATACCTTGAAGTGCCTGTACACCAGTTTTGAATGTGATATTTGAAGTAACTGTTCAGCTGGAGCATTTTTTATGCTTATTGATTTTTTTAAAATTTTAAATTATTAGTGTTAATTTCTCAGAAAGTTCTGTTGCTATTTGCCTGAAAATTGGTATATAACCTTATTTGACCGTTAGGAGACCACAAACCAAATTTCATTCAATTCCATGAAAAATTACTATTTTTTTTATAAATTCAGTCCTAACTTCCCTTACAGTTGCAAGGTACATTGTTTTAAGGCCTATAAATTACCTGTACGGGTGTAGTAGAATTGTCCGTCCCCTCGGCGAGCGTAAAAGCCTTAGGTTCAAAGGGACTCGGTTGCGAGTACCGGCTGGGGTGGGGAATTTAGCTGGGTACAATTAATTCCTCTAGCTCAGGTATTCGTGTTCGTCTTAATACACTTTTCTAAATCTGTTTAAAATACACCCCCCTACCAAGCATTACATAAACACGCAATACTGAATACATCCTACCACAAAGAGCTATGTCACGAGCGGCATCCCGCCGTAAAACAGGTCCAAATCCACATCAAGTGCCGACTTCAGTAACTTCAGAAAAATTCCAGGAAGAAGATAACTGGTATAGTAGAATGGAGTTCAGGTGTTGAAATGGCTTAGTCTATGGTGCTTGTTGTATGCCATATCCCTCTGTCTCGCCCAGTAATAGTTGACACCTACTGGACTATTTCGAATTGCAAATTGAGCCTGAGGTCTGCGGTACTTTCCACTGAAATATGACCGAGCTCGATAGATGCAGTCGCTTAAGTGCGTCCAGTGTCCAGTAATCGGGAGATAGTGGGTTCGAACCCCACTCTCGGCAGCCCTGAAGATGGTTTTCCGTGGTTTCCCATTTTCACACCAGGCAAATGCTGGGGATGTACCTTAATTAAGGCAACGGACGCTTCCTTCCCATTCCTAGGCTTTTCCTATCCCATCGTCGCCATAAGACCTATCTGTGTCGTAGCGACGTAAAGCAAATAGCATTGAAATATGCTACCCATAATATCTGCACCTACGACTTCTGTATTTGATTACGTTGAAGGACAATTTCACTCTCGCAAGTGTCCACAGTCTGTTCACTCAGTTCATAAAATCCAATAATATTCCCGAACAATTTACGATTCTGTTTTTTATTGAAATACGTAGGTCGAGTCATAAGTCATGGTAACTATTTTTTTTTCTCGCAGACAGGAGACAACACGGAAAATCTAAGATATGCATTTGGAAACGTACAGTATGTACTTGCGTATGATGCCACTAGATCGTATATGTAAACAACAGTGTGGGTCTAAGCATGCCCCCAAGTTCAGTGTGTGAGTGAGAGCGTCACCAAATGGAAGTCAACAAGCAGGAGCACCGATCGTACATTAAAATAGCAGTTCTCCGCGGCAGAAATGCACGCCAGTGCCAAGCAGAGCTGCGGGAAGAATTAGGTGTGCATGCCATACAAAGAGGACATCGTAACAGCATTTCGGAGAGAGGTGTCATACGTTAGCGATACACATGCAGCGAATGATATTCAGCGCCTGCCCTACCACTAGCAACGCACAGTGGAAACCTTGGGTGATAATTTCGAAAGTCTGTAACCAGTGGAGACCTGTCCTTTGTACGTAGTTTTGTGTACTTGCTGTCTATCATCATCATCATCATTATCTGTTTACCCTCCAGGTTCGGTTTTTCCCTCGGACTTAGCGAGGGATCCCACCTCTACCGCCTCAAGGGCAGTGTCCTGGAGCTTCAGACTCTTGGTCGGGGGATACAACTGGGGAGTATGACCAGTACCTCGCCCAGGCGGCCTCACCTGCTATGCTGAACAGGGGCCTTGTGGAGGGATGGGAAGATTGGAAGGGATAGGCAAGGAAGAGGGAAGGAAGCGGCCGTGGCCTTAAGTTAGGTACCATCCCGGCATTCGCCTGGAGGAGAAGTGGGAAACCACGGAAAACCACTTCCAGGATGGCTGAGGTGGGAATCGAACCCACCTCTACTCAGTTGACCTCCCGAGGCTGAGTGGACCCCGTTCCAGCCCTCGTACCACTTTTCAAATTTCGTGGCAGAGCCGGGAATCGAACCCGGACCTCCGGGGGTGGCAGCTAATCAAGCTAACCACTACACCACAGAGGCGGCTACTTGCTGTCTATACCATAATAAAACAATGTTTACTAATGGCCTGTGTTCTGACACTTCCCTACGAGAATCTCCTGAAGTCAGAATTTGCCTTCAGGCACTATGCATAAGTACATGCCCTTTATTTCCAAATGCATATCTTAGATTTTCCGTGTTGTCTCCTGTTCGTGAGAAAAAAAATAGTTGCCATGACTTATGACTCGACCCTAGTATATTAGGCACCTTCAGCCGGGTTGTCTTAATACTAAAATTAAAAGGGTTAATTAATATAATACCGAGATCGATAGCTGCAGTCCCTTAATTGTGGCCAGTATCCAATATTCGGAAGATAATGGGTTCGAGCCCCACTCTCGGCAGCCCTGAAGATGGTTTTCTGTAGTTTCCCATTTTCATACCAGGCAAATGCTGGGGCTGTACCTTAATTAAGGCCACGGCCGCTTCCTTCCCACTCCTAGGCCTTTCCTGTCACATCGTCGCCATAAGACCTATCCGTGTCGGTGCGACGTAAAACAACTTGCAAAAATTAATATATTTAGGCGAAACATGTCGCGTAACTCCGTTACGTATCATCGGTTTTGATTTATAATAAATCACAAATTGTATTGAAAAGGTGGACTTCTACGAGATTTTTTTTCATGAGCTTATACGTAGTTCATTACGCGTCCCAATATAAAATTTTTAACTTGCAAAGTTTCTCGATGTTCCGCGACGTGCTGTTTGAAAACCGACGATTCTTTACACCTAAGAACCTGGAGATGACTGGTGTGATATAGTGTAAAACCAACTGAGCTAATGTTTCCGAATTACAATTTCTGTAACCCTAGTGTTGTTAAGCCAAATATGATTCCAGTTATACTAATTTCAATTTCTTTCTCCAGGATGTACATTGCTGAATTCATTCTAGGTGGAAAAAAAATTTTGGTCTACACACGAGTGATTCGATCGAAAGCCTGCCTCTCCCCGTCGGACCTCAGGTTGATATACTCCTTAATTCTGTTCAGCAGAACCCTGGTGAAGACTTCGCTAGGGATTGAAAGGAGCGTAATGCCCCTCCAGCTGTTACAGTTTGACGTATCACCCTTCTTTGGCAACTTCACCAGCAATCCACATCTCCAATCTGTCGGCATTTCTCCATTAACCCATATCTTCTCAAATAGCGGCTGCAACATATTGGCAGTGGTATCCATATCAACCTTCATGACTTGTGCTGGAATATTGTCAACTCCTGCTGCCTTACCAATATGCAACTCTCTCACTGCCCGCTTGATTTCCTCCACTGTTGGAATGCAGACTTTAATCCTTGGGTCAGGCTGAGTTGGGTGGAAAAAATATTTCATTCTAAATTCTGCAAATACTTTTCTTTAACGAACACGGAATTCTTTTCTTTAAATTATTTAATCTAAAATACACACACCCTGAAATAAGTATTTTACTCACATTTTTTGGACAGTATGTTGCTTCCCACCAAAAGTTTGCTTTTTAAACATTATATTCCTTCATTAAACATGTAATTAAAACTAAAATTAAAAATAATTTGGATCACATTTTCACGTCCTTTTTTTTCATTTTTTAGGTCTTCTTATAGGTCATTTTTAGGCAATTCATAGATCTTCAACTCCTTACCAATGAGAAACCAGGCGAGAGCTGCTATTGGTTGACAATCGTATCCAATTCGAAGGAATCGCTTGGAGACGTGACAGGAAAAAAGCTTGATATGATAGAAAAAACTGAATGCCGTTTCAAAATCAGCGTGCATATCGCAAGGAGATAAACAGCATAGAAAATATCTGACGTAATAACAAGAAAACTGACTGCAGATTCAAAATCAGGATGTCGACTTTAGTAAAAAATCAGCATAAAAATTGAAGCCAACAGAAAATAAGTTTAAAATTGTTGCCCAGTGTAATAATAATAATTCTTCCGATACCGAGTAGCAGACCTCCTGAAGTAGTGTCTACGAATTTTGATATTCCGAGTGTGCTTTTGCCTAGCAACGAAATCGTAATACTACCGGACAGTTATTATGACAGAGTTAATTTCGTTTAGTTTAGTGACATTGAGATCGCCTTCAAAAATAACTGCTTCAACAAGAATCGAACCCATGAATTTCGGTTCATGAGTCAGACACTCTACCAAAATCGCCGAGACAACTTCCAATGAAAATGATATGCGGATAATAACAATAATGTTAGCTGTTAAACCACTCTACGTTAAATATGCTGAGGTGTCGAAATTTCGCCCCACAGACGTCTATAAACTGTTCGAAGGTGATGACACAGAGTCCTATATTTAGAAGGAAGACTGAAAACCATAGAAACTAACGAAGCATCAGAGACAGCAGTGAGTTGGTTTTATGAAGTACGCAATTTGCTCGTCACCAGTATGATCCTTCACCTTCACGAACAGACTATAGAATAGAGTACATCAACGAAAAAGACAGCTGCCACGAGACTCGAACTCACGTCGTCGTCGAGGTTGGAAAACAAGTATATTCACCACTCGGTCACCGCTCCGGTTGACCGCAGTGTAACTCTCCGAGTATATATGCGTTGCATTGGAATCGGGGATTCATCAATTTTTCGGAAATTATTAGGTTGTGGACCTGACAGATTTATATAAAATATGTTCATCTTTTAATGTTCTATCATCTCTACTTGGTCCGAAGCGGGTCCTGCCTCATGAGTTTGACCTCTTTTTTTTTTTCGGAAACGAAAGCGTATTGACCTAAACCCTTATATACGAGTTACTGTTGAGTGTCCTCCAAGAATATCGTTGAAATCGGTTGGACGCAGAGTCTGGCCTCTCCTTGTAAGAAGTAAACACCCCACGAGCTCAACACGGGAGCGTATGTTGACAATTACGCGGCCCATACCTGATGCTGGCATTGCTTCTAATTACGACAGTTTCTTCAGTTTCATTTTTCTTATCAGGCTTTCTTTGCTCAATTCTTATTCTCTTCCGACTCCAGGTAAGGTTTGAGAGCCCTCCGTGGACTTTCCTTTCCCTTTGACGATATCTTCGTCCATTGAAGTGTATGACACCTTCCTTATTCCTTACTCTCTTCTGATTAGTTTGGACAACATATAATCCTATGACCTGAGCTAGCGCGAGGATACATTATAACATGACGATATTTACACTACCTGCATGTCAGTTTCGACATTCTTACTGAAGTACAGTCGTACGATCGTTCTGGCACTAGAAGGTAAACTGTATTATTTGCTCAAAAACTTACAACAGATTAGCTGAGATATCATCATCGAGTGTACTCTTGGTATGCTTCAGTGCGAAGCAGATTTTTATGTTGACAGCGGTATTTTAAATCTGAAGCCGGGAGGAAAGACAAGAGGCTTATCCATTGTCTCGGCTCTGTTCTTTAAGATTTTTATTTAGCAAAATAAAAATAAATAAGTACGCGCCTGAGTTAGAGGAGAAAGGAGCAGATCTGATGCAAGAGCCTTAACGATGGACCCAATTTAAACCAATGAACAGGCACGGCAAAGGGTAGATTCGAGCGCTAATGCTGACAGGCAATTTTTCTCGCTTCGGACTCCCTAGAGGACTTCCATTCCGTATTCACTTGTAATGCCATCTAAAGCGGTACTGACGGATAGAAGTTCGGTAATTTCAACCAAATACATATAACTCGTCCGCGTTTCACCGTGTTTAACGTCCGGCTTGGTGACGTTTTGAATACACTGTCGTGTTCATCATCAGGATGTTCAAGATTTTCTTATCAGTTGGTTTTACGTCGCACTGATACATATAGGTATTACGGCGACGATAGGAGAGGAAAAGGCTAGGAGTGGGAAAGATGCAGCCGAAGGCTTAAGGAACAGCTCCAGCATTTGCCTTGTGTGAAAACTCCCCCTGTGGGTGGGGGTGGTAGAATAACACCCACGGTATCCCCTGCCTGTCGTAAGAGGCGACTAAAAGGGGCCCCAGGGGCTCTGAACTTCGGAGCGTGGGTTGGCGACCACGGGCTCCTTAGCTGAGTCCTGGCATTGCTTCCACTTACTTATGCCAGGCTCCTCACCTTCATCCATCCTATCTGACCTCCCTTGGTCAACTCTTGTTCTTTACCGACCCCGACGCTATTAGGTTTGCGAGGGCTAAGGAGTCTTTCATTTTCACGCCCTTCGTGGCCCTTGTCTTCCTTTGGCCGATACCTTCATTCTTCGAAGTGTCGGACCCCTTCCATTTTTCTCTCTGATTAGTGTTATATAGAGGATGGTTGCCTAGTTGTACTTCCTCTCAAAACGATAATCACCACCACCACCACTTATGTGAAAACCACTGAAATTTACAGTATCTTCACGGCTGCCGACAGTGAAGTATCAAGAATTTACCTATTCAGTCCGAGTTAATAATCTACCCATGCAGTTATATAGGGCGAGTTTAAAATAAGTTATCATTTGGAACGTTATTGGCGGCACCCGTGTGCTTCGTTACACATACAAATTGAAATGAGTTTTAAGAAAATAATCAGCGATGAATACATTTTGCCTACTGAACCGTCCGTGCAACTGTATATAATTCTACTAGCAGTTACCCAGGGCTTCGCTCGCGTGGATTTCGTTATTTGAAAAAAAGTAATCGTTCCTCGGTACTGCACTGAGACTAACCGAAAAATGGAGTTTCTTTCACCCCAGAACCTCTCTCTAAACCCATTTGTGGTATTGCCTTTTGGGGGGTAAGATGACCAGGCTACTGGCAGAGATAACTCTGGAAGATGCGACAAAGAACTGGACATATGAGAAACAGTCCTCTCTCCCGTCGGAAACAAAAATAAGTGTTTATTTTTAAAGGATATTCCAAATACGTATTTCCACGTCTGTAAAATCTTCATTTTTTGAGATATAAGTGTCCTCATAAAAAGAATTCGACTCCTTTGTCACTTCTTTTCACCCCCGTTAAGTGCTCTTCCGAAAACAAAAAAATAACTTACATGTTCACCTCCTTCAGTGGATTTTCCTAAAACAAAAATACGTGTACATATTTAAATGAGATTCCAAATACCAATTTCTACGTCTGTAAAATCTTCAGTTTTTGAGATAAAAGTATCCTCATGAACAGACTTCAACTCCTTAATTTATTCATCCGCTTTTTAACTTCTTTTCATCCCCTTAAGTGGATTTTACGAAAACAAGAGAATAGGTGAATATTTTTAAAACAGATTGCAAGTACCAATTTTCACGTCTTTGATATCTTCAATTTTTGAAATATATGTAGTCATAAAGAGAATTCAACTCCTTCTCTTTTGTTCACTTCCCACCCTACCCCCATCAAGTAGACTTTCCGAAAACAAAAACACATGTTTCTTTGTTTCTAAAAGAGATTACAGATGCCAATTTTCACGTCTGTAACATATTTAATTTTTGACATATAAGTATTCTTAAAAAATAATTCAACTCGTTCTTCACTTCTTTTCAACCTCCACCCCCTATTTGGATTACCTGAAAACAAAAATGTGTGTTTATTTATTGTTAAAGGAGTTTCCAAATACCAAAGTTCACGTCTGGTATACGTTAAGGTTTTGAGATATACCGTAGATATACTCATTTTAAAATTTGACCATATTTTTTAATTCTCTCCACATCCCTTAAATGGATTTTCTGAAAACAAAAATGACGTGTTTACTTACTTCAGAGGTGATTCCAAGTGCCAATTTTCGCGTCTGTAACATCTTTCGTTTTAGAGACATTACTAGGCTATTCTAATAAAAATAATTCAACCCCTTTTTCGGTCCTTTTGAACCTTTTAAATTATTTCTTAAAACAAAAATACATGTTTATTTTTAAAAGGACAACGGCCGTAGGCGTGTTGAAACACCGGATCCCGTGAGATATCCGAAGTTAAGCAACATTGGGCTTGGTCAAGATTTGGACGGGTTGCCACGCGCTGTTGGCGGGGAGGGGGTAAGAGAATGGAGAAGCGGAAAGGAACTGGCCACCCTACCGTACGTAAACTCCGGCTCAGGCACACCTCTGCGGAAGTTCGGACCTGCCTTCGGGCAGAATACACCCTTACCTTATAAGCCAATGGCCGTAGCCATGTTGAAACACCAGATACCGTGAGATCTCCGAAGTTAAGCAACATTGGACGCGGTCAAGTTTTGGATGGGTTGGCACGCGCTGTCGGTGGGGGTTAAGAGAATGGAGAAGCGGAAAGGAACTGGCCATCCTACCGTACGTAAACTCCGGCTCAGGCACACCCCTGCGGAGGTTCGGACCTGCCTTCGGGCAGAATACACCCTTAGCTTACCTTTTATTTTTAAAGGAGATTCCAAATACCAATTTTCTCGTCTGTTTACGAGATATAAGAATCCCCATGAAGGGATTCAACCCATTTTTCAGTGCTTTTTAGCCCACCTTAAGTCGATTTCCGAAATAATACGTTTCTTAATTTTTAAAGGAGATATCAAATACCAATTTTAACGCCTATCTTCTTCTTAATCTGTTTATCGTCCAGGGTTGGCTTTTCCCTCGGACTTAGCGAGGGATCCCACCTCTACCGCCTCAAGGGCAGTGTCCTGGAGCTTCAGACATCGGGTTGGGGGATACAGCTGAGGAGAATGACCAGTACCTCACCCAGGCGGCCTCACCTGCTATACTGAACAGGGGCCTTGATAAGGGATGGGAAGATTGGAAGATATAGGCAAGGAAGAGGGAAGGAAGCGGCCGTGGCCTTAAGTTAGGTACCATCCCGGCATTTGCCTGGAGGAGAAGTGGGAAACCACGGAAAACCACTTCCAGGATGACTGAGGTGGGAATCGAACCCACCTCTACTCAGTTGATCTCCCGAGGCTGAGTGGACCCCGTTCCAGCCCTCGTACCACTTTTCAAATTTCGTGGCAGAGCCGGGAATCGAACCCGGACCTCCGGGGGTGGCAGCTAATCACGCTAACCACTACACCACAGAGGCGGACTTTTAACGCCTATAACATGTAAATTAACTTAGATATACTTATTTTAAAAGTTCACCCTCTTCTTCACTTCTTTTCACCCCCTTAACTGGATTTACCGAAAACCAAAAAAATTACATGTTTCTTTATTTTTAAAGGAGATTCCATGTACCAATTTCCCATCTATAACATCTTCAGTTTCAGAGATACGTGTCCTCATAAAAAGGTTCCAACCACTTATCACTTATTTTAACGCCTTTTATCAGATTTTACGAAAGAAAAAAAATGATGACATGTAACGTTGCACCTGTGAGAGGTGTACCGGGAAGTTCCCATGATGGTAACCGCTGCAGAAGGTGCAGTGAGACTGGAACATTACCTCACGTCTTGGATTCCTGGGCCTTCGGTGAAGCTCTTCGAAACACCACACATCACGCTCCGTGAGAAAGGATTTCAAGTGCATGAGGAAGTTCATGACATCGGAGTATATGGCAGCACTAGAGGGATAGACAATATCGCCATTAAAGGGAAGACCTACCGGGCGAGTTGGCCGTGCGGTTAGGGGCGCGCAGCTGTGAGCTTGCATCCGGGAGATAGTGGGTTCGAACCCCATTGTCGGCAGTCTTGAAGATGGTTTTCCGTGGTTTTCCATTTACATCCCAGGTACATGCTGGGGCTATACCTTAATTAAGGCCACGGACGCTTCCTTCCCACTCCTTGCCTTATCCTATCCCATCATCGCCATAAGACTACCTGTGTCGGTGCGACGTAAAGCAACTAGCAAATAAAGGGAAGACCCTACAGTAAGTTATGAAACGCACTCCGACCAACCAGACGAAGTAGACAGAGAAAAGAAGTATATCTACCTGCCTGCAGTGCCGTATTATATAAATACATACGAACTGGACGATGTAGAAATGAGAGGTCTCATGATGGGTGCGAGAGGGACAGTCTATAAGAAGACGATAGAGCTGATGAAGATCTTCAACACCAGTTCGAAGGAATTCATCGAGCGCGGTTCTTTTGATACTCAGACACCACTTATGTTCACCAGACTAAGAAATAACTTACTTTTTAGTTTTGGAAGAAATTGTTCTTGTTTATATTTTTTCTTTGTCTAGGCAGCCTCCGAGTGGAGGAAGATTTTGAAAATTAAAAATGCACATGTGTAGATAATTGTAAATTTACATATTTACACTCCAAACACTGTAATTTAGAATAATAACTATCTGCATTTATGCAACACTTATGAGAGTAAGAAAACCCTCAATACACTCAATCATACCCCTGTATACACACTCATTCACAACCACTCTCACACCCGCACGCATACACATTTGCCCGCATTCAAATGTATTTGCACACGTCATTTTTGAAATTCTAATTTATACAAGTTACATACACCACATATGTTTCTATTTTTATATACATTTTCTATACTGCGTGGAGGAAGAGGAAGCAGTTTCACTTCAGATGGTAGAAGATTCCAGAGACGAGCAGACCGTGCGTAAAACTCATTTAAATATGAGGTTGTTCTGGCAAGGGGTGGAAAAAGTAACTCCTTGTCCTCCCTTAACCGAACGGTCATTAAGCTGCAGGCGGTGGAAAGGATTGAGGCGTGTGTTGTCTGTCAGGGATTTCTTCCGCAAGGCTACGTCTATTTGTTTACATAACGAGTTCACTGGTGGCAATGACCAGGTTCTGTTTAGAGGGATCTGTTTATTAGTTATACGTTCTACCCGTCGTTGGGGGTTGTAGGAATGGCGTAATGTCATGTTTTCAGATGGAGCACGGGTATCACTTAGCCAGGAACTCGACGATAAAAAGTATGGAGACGTAAATGATGCGGTGAAAAGTACCAGTATATTCAGGAGATCCATGCATTTCGAGGTGTTGGTGTAATGTTTTGAGCTGGGGTTATCCATGGCCGTCATACACGTTTGATACCAATTCGAGGGAAGTTAATTGCCTAGCGGAATAAAAATTAAATTCTTCGACCATTTGTATAAAACTTTAGGGATGTATATGATGCTGAATTCATTTTCGTCGACGACAATGATCGCCCTAATCGAGGTGCATTAGCGAGAAACTTCATGAGTGAGATAGGTATCAACCATATTAATTGGTGAGTCAATTAACAGGATATGAACTGCATTGAGTATGCACAGGACAAGTTGAAAACGTGTATTTTTGACTATTCATAACCTCCACACCTCATTAGAATTGCCCGGATGGAATAAGACCTTCTTCCTCAAGATGACGTCAGTGTACTCATCGCAAGCATGCCACAGATTGTCATAGATTTAAACAATCCCAGAGGAGGCCATTACGCGGTACTGAGGCAGAGTGAACAAGGAACAGCCTTCACTATAAAAAAAAAGAATGTTAACCCTTTTAATTATTACTGTTTGTTTGCATTAGAAACTGGAAGAAAAACACTTGAGTTTGTAAGAGTATATATTTCCAGGTTGTGTGTATCTATGATACAAAAAAAAATCCTGTTACTTTGTGATTGCATTGTATCCTTTATAT
This sequence comes from Anabrus simplex, assembly GCF_040414725.1. Classification (NCBI taxonomy): domain Eukaryota; kingdom Metazoa; phylum Arthropoda; class Insecta; order Orthoptera; family Tettigoniidae; genus Anabrus; species Anabrus simplex. Next base: position 226,654,339 of record NC_090265.1, read on the forward strand.
TCTGAACGTTTTCACCGTTTATACTGTAACTTACTGTATAATTAAATATAGATTAATTTGAAATTTGTATGCCTTATTATTTTCAATGCATGTATCTTTCTCCTGTCTACATATGTTTTGGAAAAGAGAATTTTCTACCGAGTGGATCAAATATTTTTCACCGTTTGTACCTAGTTAAATATTTATTTTGAATATCAGAAAATTTTAAACTTACGAAAACTATAAGTCATCGCTTTAGAAAAATGTTCCCCGCTAGGTGACAAAATGCTTACACCTGTGCAGTTATGCTGTTTTGCTTCTTACTCCCAAATTCGAACCACCATACCTCCGCTTCCTCGGAGAGTTTAGGGAAGTTACAATTTTTCAGCGGATCTTGAAGGTTCAGATTTTAACATATCAATATTCAAATTTCTAGGGTACCTGAATGTGCCTTATAAAATGTTGACTATAACTACTTCTCAAACCACCTTTAAAGCCCTGTATAGCTACAATTCGTCTTCTATTTCTTAGCATCGATAGATAAGAGGTGCTGCATTTCCTGGTCTGAGCATTCGTTTTTGAGAGAGAAAAATGTATCTTACTTCTGAGAACGTGAACAGTCTTTGCCGTCGATTGAACTGCGATGGACAGTGGTCTAACCAGTTGATTTCCAACATGAATGTCTCGGGTTCAAAATTCCGACAACATTGGATAGAATTTTCAATAAGCTTAGTGTATTGCAAGAGAGCGTCGAGCCTTAAACTCCCGGGCAAAATCCTAAACTGAGTCTGGGTGTTCCGTCGATCCCATACAAATATGAGAATGTAGCATTGATGAAAAGGTGCAAGAGCTGAAGTAAGATATTTTGCGCCCAATCAAGTGGACATCCGCGGTTTCTGCATGTCACATCAAAACAAAAGGATCACATCAGAGTAATATACACAATGATTATATTTGCAGTAAATTCGTTAACGAATTATTACCGGACAGGAGAATAATAATAATAATAATAATAATAATAATAATAATAATAATAATAATAATAATAATAATAATAATAATATAAATTTCAGCCCTAGAAGAACAATGCGTTCCAACGTCGGTATTACAAGAAACCCTGACCTGAATCTATTCAGCCGTAAGATAATATTTAAATCCGACCTAAGGTGAATGCATGTCCCTTTTATTTTCGTTAATTAATTTTGTACTTCACGGGTCATGAAGTTAAGAATAATACCGGCTTTAATTTATCTGTTCGCGAACAAAGGAGTTATCCGCTTTAGAAAAGCGTTCTACATGAAAGCACCTTCCTTATTAAGAGTATAGCTGACAAACTGGGTACCGTGAATTCTACGACGTTCTCCGGAGAAGCGGGAATATTTCATCACGTAATTTTGACAAATGATATCTCGCCACTGGGCTCTTGCAGAGAAAGAGACCATCTCAATACTGCCAGAGTTTTCTTACCAAGCAATTTGTCATGGAAACTTGGCCTCTTTGTTTCCGTTAACCCTCGAATAGACAATTTTTCGATAAAAATTGCTACAAGTCAAGTTACATGCGGTTAAAGCAGTAAAGTGCCTTTTGGGACATCCTGCATTTCTTTATAGTTCTTCCGACATGGTACGAAATATATTGCGGGTATACGTAGGCTACTTCATTTTACAAGTCTTGAATTTTAGACACAGTATCAATGTTGCAGGCTAATGCGCGTTGATAGGATGTTTGTTTTTATTTTCCCTTGAACTTTAGGAACTTTATGTGATATCCATAAAAATCAATTTCACCATCAAAATCTATAGCCTTAATGGTGATAGGTTGGATAACGAATGTGTGTATATGTGTGTACATAACAGCGATAGTAGGTTCGAACCCCACTGTTGGCAGCCCTAAAGATGGTTTTCCGTGGTTTCCCATTTTCATACCAGGCAAATGCTGGGGCTGTACCTTAATTAAGGCCACGGCCGCTTCCTGCCGACTCCCAGCCGTTCCCTGTCCCATCGTCGCCATAAGACCTATCTGTGTCGGTGCGACGTAAAGAAAAAAAAAAACAGCGAGATCTTCTGTTCAGACAAAAATGGGCAGGTTATTGCGGATGCACGGCTGCAAGGTTTATGACATTGTATTTTCGACAGAAATGAAGTAGACCATGTTAGATACAACAACAGTCTCTGTCCACAACACAACAGCGAAGTGCATAGTGGCAGCTTGCTAAATCCTGTCCAACTCTGCTGCCCCGTCTGTTCCGCAGTTGGTTTTATTACCACAACTATAACTATACGTGCTCCAGGAATGCCTGGTGACCAAGCCACTCTTTGTATGAGCAGTAACCAATACAGCTCGATTACTTCTATTATTTTTTCCTGTCCCTGCCGGAGCGATTACTGCTACCTCTTTAATCCACCCGGAGGTGGAGATCCAACCCTACACCAACATCTCTTCTGAATCACATTCGTATTTATCAAGAAAGTGGAAAGAAGGAAGATTTTGGTGCACTCGATATAATTTATGCTATAATGGCAATTGGTCTTGTAGGATTCGTAGCATGAGCTCATCACATGTTTACTTTAGGCATGGAAGTTGATACACGAACTTATTTCACTTCAGCTACTATAATTACTGCTAGTAAACTCGTGTCCTCATCCCGAGTTGATGCAGCTCTTTTCAGGCACAACCCCAATGGACATGAGTTCCATGTACCATTTTAACCACATACTAGCCCTCATGCCATTCTTAAATTTTTGACAGTACCAGGAATCGAATGCGGGTCATAGATGATGACAGTTAATAGCGCTAACCGTTAAGCTACCGAGGCGGACATAATTATTGCTGTTCCTACGGGAATCAAACTCCTTAACGGAGTCCAGTTAACCTATAGTCCATCCGTCACTTTTATTCACCTTCCTTCCTTCCTTCCTTCCTTCCTTCCTTCCTTCCTTCCTTCCTTCCTTCCTTCGTTTTCTTTCGAAGAGGGTTTAACTTAGTACTAACGCATCGAAGATTTTCGGTGATGCAAACATGGGAAACGGCTGGGATTGAAAAGGAAGAGGTGGTGGCCAAATAAGATACATCTCCAACATTCGCCTTGGGAGAAAATGGGGAGGCCATGGAAAACTGCCGTCGGCGGGCCTTGAATCCACCGACTCCCGAAAGCAAGCTCAAATATACGTGACATGAACCGCGCAGCCAACTCACTTGGTTCATCCAGTCCTTGTGACGTGTAGGAGGGTGAATTTCTATGAACTAAAATGAGGAAAGTAATATGCATGCATTAATGACTGAAAGAAACATAAAGGCGTCAAAAGGATCTCAATTCATCAATATCTCCTTCACAAGAGCCCATGGGACAAATAGCCTATGACACATTAAAGATCGGAAATCACTATTCCTACCACGTTTTATATATGATACAGTAATTAGATTGAACTAATATTTATTTACGGAGGTATATGGAAGTTCACAAAAATGAAATCATCGCGAATATCTCAGTTTGATTTCTCGCCGGGTGAAAACATACAAATCTAAAAGTTATGAAAAATATATTTTCCATAACTTATGGTATGTATAATTTTTCTATACGGTACAAATATGTTAACAGAAATATAAGACTATTTCTGTTTTCAGTCCCCCCTCCCTAAACAATATTTCTACGCCACTGTTTACCAATCAAATACAATAATTCGACCAGAGCCCAACAAGCCTAACTTCTACTTAAATTCTTCTTCTTCCATGCCATTTTCCTCATTTATCAGGGTCAGCATTACAAGTGGAACTGGGCTAGTTTTACGGCCGGATGCCCTTCCTGAAACCAATTCCTTGTGGATGGATGTATTCTCTATTGCGTGTTCCTATGATGTGTTGAGACGAACACAAATATCCGGTCCCCGAGCCAGAGGAATTAACAATCTCTCATCCGGCCAGGAATGGAAACCGGGGGCCCTCTGAACCGAACATCAGTATGCTGACGCTTCAACTTACTTTCATAAAATTCTGTCAAGCCATTTTCTGTGATGTATTTACAAATTAAGAGAAAAATAAGTATTGGTAACCTCGGCACTAAGAGGATCCAGAGATTTGCTCTATGCCTGGCCAGCATTGACCTCTGGAATTAACCTTGTACTCATTTTTGATGTAGGATGAATGAAACTTCAGGGCCATGTGTCTCTCCAGAAGTGGAAATATTGTTTCAACGTTTTCCGATTTTCGGATTAGAATCGAACCCACGTCCTTCTAGGTGAACCGAGCACGCCTTTACCACCTTGAATAGGCAGCCCTTCATTTTCGTAAACGTAATTACTGAAATTAGAGTAGAAATATTTTTGTATGAAATAAGGCATGTATCGCTTATATAAAATGGAAATATTCGCCTTCCGTCGTCAAATAGTGGGGTCATGAAAGGGTGCAGATTAGTGCTCCGTAGTGAACTTTTCTCCTGAAAAGAGCCCCATGACCAAAAATGTTTCGGATACCAGATGTTCCAAAATTATAGGTACAAACTGCAAAGGTATATACAGGACAGTAAAACAAAGACATTAGTCGTAATAAACATAGGTCCGAAAATTAGCCGTTTCTGAGATAGCAAACATTAAAAACGCTCTTCATGCTTTGTTCTCCAATACCAGGCTACATATTGTACGCCAAAAGCGTCTTTTATTTGCAACGGATTTTGAAGGAGTTGTCATATCACTTCTTCTACTTGCATGACGCATAGTTCCACCCAGCTGCTAATGTGATCTCATGAATTAATGACTGTCACACTGTCTTCTGGGAAAGAAACGCTTCCTCGTACAATCGCGCAGTCTCCCGTGCATTGCCATTGTCACGTCCGTACGCGAAACGGATGTCGCGTATCTCATTGTTAGAAAACGTGTGAGCTGCCATTACAACCGCTTCAAATACCACTACAAAACTGCAAGACGCTGTTGACATCCGATGAGGAACTTAGTGCGTGGAACACGAACAATTTTGCAACTGTTGCAAAAGTGATTAGGCCCTACGTCATATATCGGAATCGGTTGGTTTCTGGAAGTGTGTTCATTAGGGTCCGCTTCTGTGGCGTAGTGGTTAGTGTGATTAGCTGCGACCTCCGGAGGCCCGGGTTCGATTCCCGGCTCTGCCACGAAATTTGAAAAGTGGTATGTGGGCTGGAACGGGGTCCACTCAGCCTCGGAAGGTCAGCTGAGTAGAGGTGGGTTCGATTCCCACCTCAGCCATCCTGGACGAGGTTTTCCGTGGTTTCCCAGGCAAATGCCTGGATGGTACCTAACTTAAGGCCACTGCCGCTTCCTTCCCTCTTCTTTGTCTATCCCTTCCAATCTTGCCATCCCCCACAAGGCCCCTGTTAAGCATAGCAGGTGGGAGAGGTGCTGGTCATACTCCTCAGAGTCTGAAGCTTCAGGACACTGTCCTTGAGGCGGTAGAGGTGGGATCGCTCGCTGAGTCCGAGGGAAAACCGACCCTGGAGGGCAAACAGGTAAAGAAGAAGAAGAACTGTTCACTAGGACTCGCCTGCTTGTATCAGTATCCTCACCTCTCCAGGTTGTACCTACAATTTTGAAACACCTTGTATACTTTGCAAATGGTACATTTTAATCTGGTTCTCATAGCAACGGAAGCATGGCTTCTAATCAATCAGATGTTGTAGAGGAAATACATCCCCCAACATCTTCAACCATATTACATGCTATCCTTGGCTCCCCTCTACTCGTTCGCTGACCACATACTGTTTACTCGCTCCCTCGACCATCTCATTTTCCGCAGCCCACATTGCTGTTTGTTGACTTTAGGGCTCCACCGTTAGTTTCTATGTTTGATTGCCTAGCCGCAGGTCTGTCCACGTTACTTCCATCTGATCAACCCCTAACAAGACCTTCCGCTTTAACAACAGCCTTCATATTCGTTTTCCTCATTTCAATTACGAACAAAGTACAACCCACGCACTTAACTCTGCTGCCGCAAAGAACTGGCTTGTCTGTTTAAAACTTTGGTGGAGGTGTTCAAAATTACAATTAGTACCCGGGGAAAAGAGGTCCTCTTGCTAGAGTAAAGAACAAATCGGAGAATTCACTTGAAGGACAATCGCTAGCATACCCGGCGTTAGGGGATAAACCAAGCTCGATAGCTGCAGTCGCTTAAGTGCGGCCAGTATCCGGTATTCGGCAGATAGTGGATTCGAACTCCACTGTCGGCAGCCCTGAAGATGGTTTTCCGTGGTTTCCCATTTTCGCACCACGCTGTACGATAATTAAGGCCACGGCCGCTTCCTTCCCACTCCTAGCCCTTTCCTGTCCCATCGTCGCCATAAGATCTACCTGTGTTGGTGCGACATAAAGCAACTTGAAAAAAAAAGTTAGGCGATAAAATACCCTCGCCTGTATTAGGAAGTGTCAGTCCCGTGGTCTAGGGCTAGCAGTCTGCTTCGTACCTGAAGGCCTTAGATTTCACTCCCGACCAGGTCAGGGACTTTTTAATACTGACAGTTGGTCATACTGATAAATAATAAAAAATCATTCGTTATCTCGCGCCGTTGTCATTTGAACAGTTGCTGAGCTTGGCCAATCGGGTCACTTCACGGGCGAATTCAAATGGACTTTGTGAGGCGGTGTTGCTAAATATGAATGTGGCTTAGCACCGGCTTGAGAGCACCAATGGGGATATGGTCCTCCGAGCTGACAGGATTGGCCCACAGCAAGTGCGCTATGGTGAAACCGGCTGAAACCCACGGTCTGTTTGTGTTTGTCTAAGTCACGTGCAGGTTTAGCAACATCGCCTCTCAAAGCCCATTTGATTTCGCCCGTGAATAAAATAAAATATCAACGGGGCGATATATCGAATTACATTTTTCAAATTATTTATTAGTATCACCAATCCTTTACCGTACATACTCCCGTTTCCGACGAACCTGTATACAGTGTTCTTCACCTAGGATGTTACTCGGAAATAACGTCCAAACAATTAAAGATAATCTATATCCTGATTTCATATTCGTAAATGAAACCCAGGGGCTTGTAAAATAATGTGCTACGTATTCCCATGGGGTGATTAATAAACGAGATATTGATACTAACTCCATATTTTTAAACGGAACGGCACAAATTCATACAGCTGGCCTGAAAGTTCAACTGTGTTCAAGTTCAAATATGTAAGTATTTTCAAAATCGGACAGTTACCTTTTGAGATATCGATAAGAACAGCATACGCGGCTTTACATGTTTGTATGCCGCATCAAACAGCGTGCAGTCGGTCAAGGACATATTGACGCGCAAGCAGTTTTCCTGGGTGTGATTCCAGCCACAGAATGGACACCAGGCATATAAGCATATCGTACACATCTGATGGGTTTGCATAGTGTGTATGCCAGGCGAACCCGTGACATGACAGGGAGGGTTAATGCTTCTAAAACGAATAAAATAATTACTTTGACTTCAAAGGAACATAACGAAAGCTATAATTGTCACTGGTTTAAGTGTACAGTACATAATACTGTATGAATTGAGAAACAAACATAACACAGAACACCTGAAGAGCTTCTTCTTGAAAAGCAAATGAATAATGTCCGAATAATCTCCTTTCCCCGTTGTGTGTTCGCCAGTCGTTCAACAGCATTGTACACCCAGGGTATGTTACGATACATCATGTCGTGTGTACAATAGTTTACAGTACATGCCTACTATTCGTTCTGTGGCTGGAATCAATGCCAGGAAACAGCTTACGTGCCAATAAGTCCTTGGCCGACCGCACGCTGTCTGATACCGCATGCAAAAGCCCAAATGCGGTTTTTACTGATATCTCAAAAAGTAACTGTCCGATTTTGAAAATACATATTTGAACTTGTACGCAGATTAACTTTTAGGCCAGCTGTATATATTTGTGCCGTTCCATTTAAAAATATGGAGTTAGTATCAATATCTCTGTTATTAAACACCCCATGAGAATAAGTAACCCCTGGGAATTATTTACGAATATGACAACATAATTCCGATAATTTTAATGGTTTAGACGTTATTTCCGTGCAACATCTTAGGTGATTAACCCTGTATATTAGCTTATATCAACAGCTTCACATGCGTGGCACTTCTTTAAGTGTTCATTCAAAGAACTGATGAACACTAGAAATCAAACAATATTATCTATAAGACCTTCCTGGATTTGTAACGTTGATAGTGCAATAACTATGGCAGGCACAGCAAAATGACTAGTATCAACAGATACAGAATATCTTCAGGTTTGCATCCGTAATAGGCACAATGGCGTGCTTATAGATTAGCCACTAGATAGTAATCCACATGAAGCCGACATACATTGTGGAAATAAGGGGTGACAAGAAAGTTTATATGCTACTTATAATTGGAAAAATGTGAATCAATTGTATGTTATTCCGAGCAAAATATCACACTGCAGCCTCTGCAGACAAAACAATTAATGAATGGCTCAAGACATCCCAAATGACTAGTTACCTGTGCAATGCTACAAGAACAGGCCGGCCAGGACCACTGTTACCTAACTTAATCCTATGGGACTTTCTCGTATGGTGTGTACGTGTTCCCTTTGCCACGGGAATTCGCAGAATGAGTGTCAGGAACTGGAATAAAGGATTAACGTCTGTCGCGTCACCAAGGGTGAATATTTTATCGAGCATCTGTAAAGTACATAAGAATTCGCAGAGATTCTGTATTTACTGATACGAGTCGCTTTTCTGTTTATGCCATATATATTGCACTATCAATGTATTAAACTACGAAGGGAGTTATGATGAATCTGTATTTTGTGTTTTTGAGAAACGGTGGGTCATATGAGACAGATGAGCTTCTCAGCTTTCTTGTCTCTTAAAGTCGACAATTTTTCTTTCCTTGCCTTAGGAGTATTCTGGGATAATGTGGATTTTCTTTTCGGCATCCTGCCGATGCAGATAAACAACGAAGCTTATAGAAGGAAACTTAGGAATGACAACCCTGTCAACTTGAGGTTCATCACTACGCATACAACACTAGTAAACAACAACAACAACAACATAAAAATACAGACCGTGATTGTCTCCACAGAAGAAACATAGCTCCTTACAATTAATTAATATCTACAACGGAATACAAAGTTATCATCCGTGTACAAACATTCAGGAGGTAATCTGTAAGGTCTTCGCTAACCATATATACTCCTGTCTGTCTGTGAACAATGAAATGGAACGGAAGCTTAAGAGTGATAACCTTAGTCTACAAGTGAATCCACACCAAGTTAGTAACTAAATCTATATATTAAAAAACATGAAAACTAAAGTCAGTCAGTCCGACCATTCTATCCGGTCGATTCCCTTCATTTTCTTAACTGAAAGGTATTCGTGCACAGATTTGTCATCAGGTACTATAAATCACTTAACTTCCCCCTTCCTCAAATTATTTGATTTTTTTCAATTTTTTGTCTCTTTGAATTAACCATGTCTTTGGTGTTCTAATTGAGGTACAGAGTTCGTTTTGACCTAAGAACACTCAATGGATCAAGCTCTTTCATTTCAGTTCTTAACTATTCAAATTGGTTGATTCTGAAGAAAGTTATGAGTGCATATTCAATTTGACGTCTCATTTCTTCAACTTTTTTTCTCATTAAAGCAATCATATCTTTTGTTCTAATTGAGGTACGCAGTTTGTTTTGGTCTAAAAGCACTCATTGGATCAAGCGATTTCTTGTGAGGTAATAAATATTTAAATTGGTAGATTTTGAGAGAAGTTATGAGTACATTTGTCTCCATGACGAAGATCTTTGAAGCACTTTTTAACAGTTCGGCGCGTAGTGTTGTTCCAAGGAACGTTCAATTTATTTTCTTTGTGTGGTGTATTTTCAGGTGTTTTGTTGACATAATATTACATTCTATTACCACAGCAGATCATGTGCTTTATTTCATTAACTCGAAACTTTGCATAATCCGTGAGGATAGTAACGAACAAAACCATACTTTGTACATTGCGGGCGGAGCCAGCGGGAAACTGCTAGTATGTTATGATGGTACAAGTGTCCGGCTCCATGGTTAAATAGTTAGTGTGCTGGCCTTTGGTGCAGGGTGTACTAGGTTCGATTCCCGGCCGAGTCGGAGATTTTAAAATGCATTGTTCAATTCCAATGGATCGGGGGCTGGGTGTGTGTGCCGTCGTCATCATTACATTCATCACTGTTAGGGCCCCATTCTCTCAGACGCGCAGGTCGCCTACACGGCGTCAACTCGAAAGACCTTCACCAGGCCTCTTCGGAGGCCACACGCCATTATTATTATTATTATTATTATTATTATTATTATTATTATTATTATTATTATTATTATTATTATTATTATTATACAAATAACAGAAACCTGATTACAAAACAACTCTGATAAGCACTGTAATATTTTAGAAACCATTAATGATAAACAGAAGCCTGAGCTCAGGCTTAAGAAAGGACCTCGCACCTGACTTTCCGTGAGACAATTTGCTGTGCATCCGTGCTCCTTATGAATGTTCTGTAAAGCATAGGTGGCGGAGTACCTGCATTATGTTATTTACTTAATACACTTCTCTATGGATTTACTGACAGAAAATACATATTACAGTACACATCATGGATCGTTATTAAATTCTCTCGCCTAAGTTCTTGGAAGTCCTTACGGTATTGGTGCACTCACCTTGCTGTTTGATGGCTCGTAAAACAATAAACATAACAGTGCCTATTGTAAAGCAAAGTATTGAAGGTAACGTAAATTCGTGTCGTCGTCCCGAGGTGGTGCAACTCTTTTCAGGCACACCCCCAATGGATGTTACCTGTGTGCAGCCTCTTGCCAATCTTATATTTCTAGTAGTACCGGGAAATGATCCCGGTCTACAGAAGATGGCAGCTTATAGCACTAACTGTTACTCTACGGAGGTGGAAAATCTATTGAAGATAAATATATGCTGACCTGGTCGAAATTTTTTCTTGTATTTGAGTACTAGTTCGAGGTCCACGGAGAACAACCGATGAGGTATGTGACGGTGAGATGGCGGCCCCGGTCTAGACAGCCTAGAATAACGGCGAAAGAATTCGTCACCTTGTAATATGCAGGTCGACCGACAGGTTGAAGTCCGTAGGGGCTTTAGCGTCATGGGGTTTGATTTAGTTTTATGTTTCCGTTTCTCAAACAGGTTATGCTTCCCGAATGTTTATTTTGATCCCTAAAAAATGAAATGTCTTATGGCTTTTAGTGCCGGGATATCCCAGGATGGGTTCGGCTCAACAGGTGCAGGTCTTTTTATTTGACCCCCGTAGGCGACCTGTGCGTCGTGATGAGGATGAAATGATGATGAAGACAACACAAACACCCAGCCCCCGTGCCATTGGAATTAACCAATTAAGGTTAAAATCCCCGACCCGGCCGGGAATCGAACCCTGGACCCTCTGAACCGAAGGCCAGTACGCTGACCGTTCAGCCAACGAGTCGGATATTTTGATCCCTAAATGATTGCAATTTGGTTATACCCCTCCGTTTACAAACAGGCTGTGTTTTCAGTAGGTATCCCTGCTTCCTGAAAGAGATTATGGTTTCTTATATTCACCCCTTTTCCAAATAGGATATGCTTCCCGTATATCTACCCCATCTACAAAAATATTATATGTTTCTAGTAGCCTACTAGAAATGTTTCCAAACGTAGGTATATATTTCCTTTTTTAGACAGTATGTCACATATGTTTCCTAACAGATAATGCTTTCTTACAGTCACTCACTTGCCAGGTATTAATACTTGAACCTAAATAGAAATACGAGGGCTGAAAATAAAGTAGTAGCAACGTAGTCCAGACATTGGCAGGATATCGGGCATGCGCACATGGGATATGGGAGTGGTCAGGCGGCGCTGTTGTCAATGTGTAGTGTCCATTTGACGGGCATCCCGTTGGGAGCGTTGTTGCAGTGTGGCGTTGAAGTGAAGAGTGTCGATTTCACCGCTCTAAACCATGTTTTCAAAAGGTGATCGGCGTTCGTGGATTAAAATTGAGGCTGCCCCTGGCAAAAATGAATCAAAATTTTATCAAGGATTACGAAAGCCTGTGGCGAGAATACATCATCGTATAGGACGGTTGCTCGATGGGTCAAGGCGTTTCGTGCGCGTCGGAATGAGACTGCGGATTTGCAGATCAGATCGACATCGTGAATGGTCTCGTTTCCGTAGACCATCGATGGACTGTCCGGGAATTATCCGTAGAGGTTGTTCTCGGTCATTAAATGAAGTGCAACACACAAACGAAATGTCTTAACATGTGTAAAATTGCGTCCCGTTGGATTCCACATCAACTCACCGACGTACACCAGTTTGCACTGGCTGTCATCCACCTGGACAGATACCGCAACCAAGGAGACGCATTTCTGCAGCGTATTGTTGCCATTGATGAGGCGTGGGCACGAACCTAAGAGCCTGTATTAAAGCGTCAATGGAATTAATGACGTCACGCAGGTTCGCCACGTCCACAAAAATATCGACATTAACCCAATCGGGTGAAGATTATGCTGATTGTGGCATACGACTACGAGGGAATCATTGTTACGCATGCTGTGGCTGAGTCAAGATTTCTGGAGCGATATCTGCGTCCGGCTATGCGGCGCAAACGTCCGAGTTTACTGCGAGACGATCGCCCTATCGTGTTGCATGGAACGCACGTTGTTATGTCCCAAACAATGTCAAGCTCAGATCGCAACGGTGGCATTGGGAGGTCTTGGAACACCCTCTGTACTCACCAGATATGAGTTCTTGTGACCTTTTTTTCTTTACTTATTTCCGATGTTGAAGGAACCCCTCCGAGGCCGCCGATTTCCTGTCGTGGCATCTGTACTCTGCGCAGTACGGCGCTCCGTCGCTCTTTGCCAACGGCTTCCCGACATTTGGCAAAAGGTAAAAGACTTTGCGGGTAACTTCATTCAAGGAATGCAACGTAATTATACTTGTTAGTTCATTAAATATTGCGTTTTATCAATATTGCTACTACTTTATTTACAACGGGCGATTTGGCCATGCGGTTAGGGGCGCGCAGCTGTGAGCTTGCATCCGGGAGATAGTGGGTTCGAATCCCACTGTCGGCAACCCTGAAGATGGTTTTCCGTGGTTACCCATTTTCACACCAGGCAAATGCTGGGGCGTACCTTAATTAAGCCACGGCCACTTCCTTCCAACTCCTAGGCCTTCCCTATCTCATCGTTGCGACGTAAAGCCACTAGCAAAAAATCATTATTTGCAGTCCTCGTATATAGGATTGATATACGGAAATGATAGTTAAAAATACATCATTCTGCACGAAAATTCAATTCTGATTAATAACTAAATGCATGGCTAACTATGTTAATGTTGATAATCCCAAAATGCTTCCCTGTCTTCGTTAATAGCAACGATCTTAGTTTACATTACGTACAGATATCCCTTTAGGTCCTCATCCCACAGCCAGAGACTGCGTTCCTAAGAGCGCCTGTCAACATTCCTCAACTAAGACAACCGTGGCTTCTTAGCATATCACATCACCTCACTGCAGGCACGGGAAGACACTCAAGACAGGAGCCTTTATCGCGAAGGTAGTAGTTCAGATTCCAATTAGGGCGGTAAGCAAAGTTTAAGGGAGATTGATTCATCATTGTTAAGGTGGAATGGGGAACGTGTCTTTCAAATATGAATTAGTTTATTTTGGAAAATTAACTGAGAAACGTCATGAGAGGAAAGTGAGAAATGCTGACCTCTTAGACCTAGAGATAGGATGAAAGGCTGGGTTTAATATAAATCAAATGTGTTCATGTTAACAATAAGGTTGCGGTGAAAATTGATGATAAAATGAGTTCTTGACAATAAGTAGCTACGGTAATTAGACAAAGCTAGTCTTTACAATTACAATTCAGAGTTCACACGGATAATTTAATGTAATGTAAAAACTGAAAGGAAGGGATTAAGTGGGGAGAAAATATAGTAAGCAGTTTGGTCTAGTCCAGGGCCTCTAAGGGTGCATGCACTGTGCACGGTGCAATAGACGACTTGGCTTGGTTGACCAGAGTGCAGACCCCCCACTCCTCCATTTGGAGCAATGGCCCTTACTTTCTCTTTCCTCACACCTGTCTCCCTCTGCCCCACTTGCGCCGTAGCGCTCCACATCCGGGCTGAGTTGTGCCGAGTATAGCCGAGTAGAGCCGAGCTTAGCCGAGTAGCCCAGAGACGAAGCGTTGATCCGAGCTATGCCGAGCGGCACCGATGCACAGTGCACGGAGCTCTTGCGCCTCGATCTGCACGCGTGAGATTTTGGACGTTTGAGAGGCCCTGGTCTAGTCGATGACTTGCTCTTAACTATGCTGAGAATTTGCAGTCGAATATCTTGGAGCTTGAAAATAAATGTGGAGTAAACTGACGTAGGCTGGGAAGGAACGTAATGTCAGGTAAGCGATTCGAATCTGGAATAGCCGGATCATTTCAAATAATTAGGACGTGAATTTTCCAGGGATAGTAGTACAGAGGACAGGGAAGAGAACTAAGGGCCTCTCTGGATCTCTAATAGCTGGAAACCAGCGACTTCTAAGTTGACAGTCAACTTCCTTATTAAAATAGTGTTACTATCATGGCCTTTTAATGCAGACACTCTGCGAAGATCGGGCGTATCAACCTTGTGAGATACTGCATGTATATTTCGTGCGGAGCATGTTGTATGTTGTGGGTGCTGGCGGAAATGTTCTATTACCCGAACCGTAATAATTGGCCATCCTTGGTCAAAAATCTTACAGCTCTTCCGGGAATAGAACCCGAGACCCAGTCAGCTAAGGCGCTGGACGTCTAACTTACTGTCAAGGAAAAATCAGGCTCCCATAAGCAGGTTTCTTTTCATCAAGAGAGCAACGGTGACACTCAGTTAATATTCGCGGTTTCTTCTTTGAGAAAATTACGCAAGGTCTTCGTGAAACCTCAAGGTTTCCTCACACTGCTAAAAAAACAAAAAATGTAAGCTAGACACTACTTCACTACTCTGAGATAAATATTTCGGCGACTTCATGAGTTATATTTTTGAAATAGAGTGTAATTCTTCTACGCTGAAAGAGGTCTTGTATCTCTGTCTGCAGCTTACGTCAATATATCTTTGGTGAATAGCTGTCTGCAATGAGTGAAATAGAAGAAGAGATATCTTTGTATAGCTTTCCTGGATGTAAAAAAATACATTTGACTCAATCACTATGGTTGTACATAAATATTAACATTGAACGTGATATTTCAAATAATAATAATAATAATAATAATAATAATAATAATAATAATAATAATAATAATAATAATAATAATAATAATAATAATAATAATAATAATAATAAATTCTTCAGATACGGTAATTGAATTCAGATTTAAGTTCATATTGTGACAAAATGTGTGTTACAGGGAAGTCTAAATTCACCCACACTCTTTCGAGTAATTACTGACAGCGTACAGCATAATCTCATGTACAATGAAATGACTGGCTGAATGGTCAGCGTACTGGCCTTCAGTTCAAAGGACTCCAGCTTAGATTCCCGGCCGGGGATTTTAACTGCTTATGGTAAAATATTCTGGCTCATGGACTGATGTTTGTATCTGGCTTAATATAGTCGTATATACACAATCCACTACTTTATCAACCACTACAGAAACATGCAATAGTCAATACATTCATCCATAAAGGATTGGTGTCAGGAAGGGCATCCGATCATAAAACTGGACCAAATCTATGTCTACTGCTGACCCATAATAAATAGGGAAAAGACCAGGGAGAAGAAGATGAACTTTCTCATAATGAATTTCCTTTACCGAATTTTTTTCCTGTCCACATCCATAAATTTTACGTTCAGTAAGCTAAAAGTTGAAATGAAGCCTCTAATTGCAATTTCATGCTTAAAACGTATGTTTATAACTGATAGAATTGGTAACACTGTACCAACCATCTTGACGCCCAGCGGATTAGAGCAGCGTCGGCATGCCCCGCTTTAATTCCTTCACTGCCTTTGTTTTAGTGGTGACAGCATCGTCAATAGCGCGTTTCTACCGTCAGGGTGAGAGCTTACACAGCAATTTGTAGTGCCATAGAGTGAGATGATTGGGCAAGGTTTCACTTCCCAGAGATAAACTTGTACCACTCTCCGAGTATCTTGAACCTACCTCCATGGCAGTACGGTCAAGGAAATATGAAATGAAATGGCGTATGTGTTTTAGTGCCGGGAGTGTCCGAGGACAAGTTCGGCTCGCCAGATGCAGGTCTTTTGATTTGACACCCGTAGGCGACCTGCGCGCCGTGATGAGGATGAAATGGTGATGAAGACGACACATACACCCAGCCCCCGTGCCAGCGAAATTAACCAATTAAGGTTAAAATTCCCGACCCAGCCGGGAATCGAACCCGAGACCCCTGTGGCCATAGGCCAGCACGCTAAACATTTAGCCATGGAGCCGGACACGGTTAAGGACAAGGACCTCGAGAGAAACGCGAAGCCAACGTTTAACTGGTCCCACAAAAGTAAAAATAAAGTCATCTCCGTACAGGCCTTGAAGGCCCCTGGAGAGGTGGAAGGTAAAGGCTTCCACCATCCTTAACCTCGGCACCTGGTAGGGTAGAGTGGTTAGATTTTCGCCCGGCCGCCTTTGCCCCCAGGAATTAACCTGGTACTCATTTTTGGTGTAGGCTGTGTGAACCTCAGGGCCATGAGCACCTCCGGAAGTGGAAATCTCGTTTCTTAAATTGTACGACTTCCTGACGGGGAATCGAACCCACGTCATTCCGGGTAAACCGAGCACGCCTTTACCGCCTTGGCCAGGCAGCCCCTTAACTGGTTCCATCCGGTACCGAATTACTTTGCTCTGCCATGAATTTAAGACTGGTTTGAGGAACTGTAACAGGGTACATACAGACCTTCTTCTTCTACCGCTTTTACCACATCTGTGGGGTCACGGGTGCAAAGAGTGTCGCACATATGGATCTGTCTGTTTTACAGCCGGATGCCTTTCCTGACCCCAACCCTATATGGAGGGATGTAATCGCTATTACGTGTTCCTGTGGTGGTTGGTAGTGTAGTTTGTTGTCTGAAGATGAAGAGGAAAGTGTTAGGACAAGCACAAAATCCCAGTCCCTGAGACATAAAAATTTAGCAGGCGCGATTAAAATCCACGACCCGGACGGGAATCGAACCCGGAACTCACTGAACCGAAGACCCCAATGCTAACTCTGAAGAAGTGGTTAGATGGATTTCCTTCCCAGAACTGGTCAATTAATAGCAAATACACACATCCGATGTTAGCAGTGCAGCTGATTAGTTGTTGTCCTTCCGTTCACAATAAAACGGGTTCGATCCCCGTTGAGGTCGGCGGTATGTACCGGTGTTTAGATGAGACAACTCAGGTCATCGGCTTCATTCACGTTAAAGGACTCCAATGAGACATAAGTATAACATTCCTCTTCGTCTTAATATCTACAGGAAATCAAACGACATTGAACACACATCACAATTAATTTTATCACAAATATACGCGCTAGTAGTTGTACAAACACCATATACACAAAGGCTGCGTGAAAATACTTCACATATATGAAGTACACGAGTGTAATGATATGAATTAACAACTACAAACATCATACGTCTGCTCTACTGTTCTACTTTTCAGCATTCAGTCAGCAAGGCTCTGAGCGAACAGATTGGCCGTGCGGTTAGGGTCACGTAGCTGTGAGCTTGCATTCGAGAGATGGTAGGTTAGAATCACGCCGTCAGCATCCCTGTGGTTTCCCATTTTTACACCAGGCAAATGCTGGGGCTGTGCCTTAATTAAGGCAAAGGCTGCTACCTTTCCAATCCTAGCCCTTCCCCATCCTTGGTTAGTGTTTATACGATGTTAAACCAATAGCAAAAACGAAAAGAAAAAGCAAGGTTCTATGAATAAACAATGAGCCCCAACAATCCTCACTTTGAAACTAGTTCTACAGCCTCGTTCAGCATCAAACTTATCTTCTAATCATTGAAACCTGAGTCTATCCTTCGTTGTCTTAGTCTCCTACTCTCTTACCATGCATGGCCAAGTCCAATGTTCTCCTAGGTATCCTTTCCTCCTCCGTTCGCCTCACTTGAACCCACCACCGAAGCTGGTTTATAAGCATGGCTTCATAAATCGATTTCATTTCGTGACTTACCCTTTTTCTCCACATTCCAAGTGTATTCATGCCATTATTCGCACCAGCAATCATGTCATGTTGGTTACTTCCAATTTATGAACACGAAAAAATGAGTCTACCCAGCTATCTCACCCGTACAGAGAAGTCGGTCTGAAAACTCACTTCTTTCTTAAATGCCATTGATCGCAACTATGAGTTCACTGCATTAGCTTTCTTACATCTTCATTCCATTTCACTATGTATACTATCACCGTGAGGGATAATAATCCTAAGTATAGGAAATCAATTCAATGGTGTATATCCTCCGGAGAGGCCGGGTGAAGGTCTTTCGAGATGACATCTGTAAGCGACCTGTGCGTCTGTGCTGATGGGCCCCAGCCTATGAAGAATGTTAATGTTGCAGACGGTACAGACAGCTGGCCTTCGAGTCACAGGAATTAACCAATGAAGGTTAAAATCCGCAGGCCGACTTTGAATTGAAGCCGGAACCCTTCGGACCAAAGGCTAGCACACTAAACATTTAGCCATGGAGCCGGGCTGTACTCGTTCCTACCTGACATCCAATCCTCTTTTCTTAACCAACAAAACGAATGTTCAATTTTCTATCTGTTCATGCTTGGAAAACCGTGACTTTACAGTTAACAGCTCTGCATACTTTTTCTCTGCTTGAATCATCCCCGTGAGTTTAGCGTGGGTGAAGGCAATAGGATTGCATGTGGATCGTTGTGTGTGTTTGTGTTTGAGTGGAGCTAGGAATGGAAAGGATCGAGCGCGGTGAATTCTTTAAGTCCCATCCCAGTGTTCGCCTACAATTAAAATGGGAAATAGCGCACCACTCTTGTAATGGTCAGAAGTAGGATCTTAACTAACTTCCCATCGTAATTATGCTATGTGGAAATACACCACGGCTTTGGCACAGAGGATTTAAATCCTAAGGTGACAATTCTAACACGCTGTACTGAGCGTCCTGAAGATAGATGATATAGGAAGTGGGTTCCAATCCGATTTTTATTATTCTAAAGGTAGTTTTCCGGGTTCGATTCCCTGATGAATTGCAAGATTTAAATAACTGCGTATGGTTAATCACAGTGGCTCTGGGACAGGGTAACTACTAGGTCCTTCAAAATTCTGCAACTTTCATGTGGCCGGAGAGCAAGGTATAACTTTGGAATACAGTTTCTATTAGAATTGTCGTTATTCTATAACGAATGAACTGAAAATATAACTGTCTTCGGTACTAGAACTCAAATACCCCGCTCTCTGAACTTACTAACGTTTAAAACACAAATGATGTATCTAAATGTAACAGACATTAGGGGTGTGATACCTGCTATCAAAACCATGGAAAATATCCCTATGGGCATACGCTGCGTTCTACAATATGCTGTTACTGAATTAGTTGCGATGGAGTGCTGGCCACATCACAGGAGATGCTCAAAGTGTCCAACATGAGCAACCTCAACACGGACTGGTGAAACTGCTCGAAGATACCCGGGTCCTGTCCAATAGTTGCAAAAGGTATTGATTCGCTGTTCCAAGTCGTTTATGTCGTTAAACAGAATGGCTTACACTAGTATAGATAAAGGTCTAGTGTATTAAGGTCAGAATACCGAGCAGACCAATGCACTGGACATTGACGCCCGATCCACCGTCATGGAAAAGTGTTACCCAAAAACCTGAAGTGCGCTGGAGCCCCATTATGCATGGACTATGAGGGGCATTCAGATGATAACCGAACACCCGCTACAACGTGACCGTGGGAATGGTTTTATTTAAAAATGCGTTAGTAAATTATCCCAATGGGAGATTAAACGATCAGTTCCAGTTTTGTAGAAAGAAGTAGGTAGCTAACGGATGCACAACCGCACCTACTCTTGCCCTTCCTCATCTAAATGAAATCGACGTCCACGACCGTCTTTCTGCAAGTCTCCAAAAATTTTAAAATCACTAGGTGAAAGATCCGATCTGTACGAAGGATTCTGATGTGTTTCCCAACCAAATCGCTGAAGCGTAGCCTTCCCCAAATTGGAAGTATGGGGGCAGTGATGTGCGCCATTCTGGGAATCCCCTATACCACTCGTGCGTACTCGTTATCGACATGAAGTTTTCGCCATATACAGCAGACATAATTATGACGATGTGTTTCGCGTACTCAGCAGAAAACGAGCCACACTTTCCTGCTCTTCTTTGCTTGCCTCCATTTCTACAGCTGGACGAATACAGTGGACCAGTCCACGCACAAACAAAGACATAACCCAACAACTACGTGAACCTGTGAGTTGTCACTGTGCATTTCTCCCACAACATGGATGGCAGTATCGATACGTAACAACAGTGTTGCTACCTGTCGCGAGGGACGTGCTGAGTTAAAGTGAGCACTGCATTGCAGGAAGCCATAGCCCTTAGGAGTTTTACAAGGTTATTTATTTATTCATTTTATTTCATATTTAACTGATTTATCTTCACTGGGGAAAATAAATCAACATACTTGAAAATAGTGTTGAGAATCTCGAGGATGGCACCTTCTAATCTTTTATGATCTGGCAAGAGAACAGTTCTACTTAGAAGATCAACGGCTCAATCTACAACTACCTGCTTCCAATCTAGCAACTAAAGTGATCCAGAAAGAAAACAAAAACGTGCAGAAATACCTCAAGACTTATACACCACTTAGATGGACGAAAGAAAACCAACCACTGACTTGTAAGAACTCTTTGGACAGGACTCGCAATTCATGGTTCTTATCATAAACTGTGTACTGATAAGGAGAGTTATGATCCAAATCTTGTGTGTGTGTGTGTGTGTGTGTGTGTGTGTGTTATGTGGAAAGTACTGTGACAAATAGCATATAACTACTTTTAGCAAGAGAGTCAGATCGACAGTCCTTATAGCAAAAACTGAATTTTCATAATTTATACTTGCACGTTGCTGCGCAATTACAAATATCGTCGTTGCGCCTAGAAAAAACCACTACATGATAATATTTCAGCTTTATCATCTAAGGTTCAGTATTGCATGAACTATATCGACGAATTTTTTGTGCTTTGTAAGTGATGTATGTGCTGCGGGTCAGTATTTCTCCCCTAAACATTGACACAGCAGTATTTTTTTTTTACTAATGACGTTAGGCCTCGGAAGACCACGTGGCCATACATTTCGTGGTTGAAAAGAAAAAGTCATATCTTATAAATTAATATTACAGTCTGATAAATATTGGCAAATTACTGCACATAATTGTAGAGTTAGGTTTGATAAGAGGATGGCAACTGAAGTTGGCAGTGGGGTGTTTAACTTCACCAAAGAAGAGTACAGATAATTCTGCTGTTGGGAGTACTTCTTACAAGACAGTATGATGTGGTTCAAGTCGACTATTTCTCCAGGGTCTTCAGGGCAGTGAGGGTTATCGAAGACCTTGATCCTGTGTAGATGATTCGGATAGCATCCATGCCCCAGACGCATTCTTATTAAAGATGTCTGCGAGGTAGTTTCAACCATATTTGCGTTGGTATGGTGGGCTGAATTACACAGTCATATTTCGAGGCGCAACGACGATTTACCGTATAACTATGCACCTCCAAAACTACCTCTGTGGCCTCGATTATTTCTACATTTCTTATTTTTAAATAATAAAGAATTGAAACCAACTTCATCTTGCTCTTTCCGTATTTCTCTTACTCTCCATAGCTAAGTCCATTCTTCTTCTTTAAGAATCTGTTTTACGTCGCACCGACACAGATAGGTCTTATGGTGACGATGGGATAGGAAATGGCTAGGAGTGGAAAGGAAGCGGCCGTGGCCTTAACTAAGGTACAGTTCCAGCATTTGCTTGGTGTGAAAATAGGAAACCACGGAAAACAACCTTCAGGGCTGCCGACAGTACCTCCCGGATGTAAGCTAACAGCTGCGCACGGTCAACTCACCCGGTTCACTATTCTATAAGGTAACCTCTCTTCCTTCATCCCCCTCATATGATCAGCTCCACTGAAGATAGTTTACACCGAGTTCATTCCTAACTTACGCTTTAGCACCTCATTTAACTTTTCCCACTTTTTATAACAGCTCCTTTCCTACGTGTTACTTCCAACTTATGAAAGATATTCTGAGCCTTATCCGCTATTCCCTTACTTAAATAAGAGAAAAATGGAAAGCGAAACAATCTTCATATTGACTACGAACGTCCTTGGAAGAGTGGAAGGTGAAGGGAGCTACTGTTCGTAACCTCGGCGCCCAGTGGAATATAGTAGTTAGCTCCATGCTAGGCCATGTTTGCTCCTACCACTTATTATGTTAAAGGCTACGCGAACTCTATGGCCATGTGCATAGAGTATTGGATGAACTGTATCGACGAATTTTTTTTTCAGTGATACATGTGCTGCGGGTCAGTATTTCTCCCCTAAACTTTGACACAGCGGTATTTCTTTTTTTACTAATGGCGTTAGGCCTCGGAAGACCATGTGGCCACACATTTCGTGGTTGAAAAGAAAAAGTCATATCATATAAATGAATATTACACTCTGATAAATATTGGCAAATTACAGCGCATAATTGTAGAGTTAGGTTTGATAACTTTCCAATTGCTTAACGTCGCACCGACACAGATAGGTATTATGGCGACGATGGGACAGGGAAGGGCTAGGAGTGGGAAGGAAGCGGCCGTGGCCTTAATTAAGGCACAGCCCCAGCATTTGCCTGGTGTGAAAATGGGAAACCACGGAAAACCATTTTCAGGGCTACCGACAGTGGGGTTCGAACCTACTATCTCCCGAATACTGGATACTGACCGCACTTAAGCGACTGCAGCTATCGAGCTCGGTAATTGATAATGCAGTTACAAATACTACTCTACAACCTATCCAAGGCGAGTGAACCTACGGATTGTTGTCCTTATGAGAGCAGGTTCCCTGTATTACCATCTCGTTACTTCCTGCCACTTTCGATATGAGACCGCCCCTTTCTCCATTGTAATATTAGCCTCTATCACCCCATCGCATCCATCATACTGTCAGGACAAAGTCATCGGAGTGGAAAAAGCTTATGTCGTTACGAAATCTCTCACGTATAACCCTTCCAGCATATGCGTGCAGGTCGGTTCATCATGATGATTCAAGAGCACAGCTTTTTTTTTTTTTTTTCGAAAGTATTGCCTCACCCCCGTGAACGAGCTGGCTACGAGGTACGTCGTGTAACTGTAGACTTGCATTGTGGAGATGGTCGATTCGAACCCTACCACCAGCAGCCCTGAATATGGTTTTCCGTGGTTTCCCATTCTCACGCAAGGCAAATGGCCCAAACAGTCCTGGGGGTGCTCACCTGGTTGTCATAATCCTTAAGCCATCAAGGACACCATGGTTAAGAAGATTCGAGCCCCGTTGTTGGGAAAAAGAATCACCATCACAATTTCAGCCGACAGGGGAGGAGAGGTGGTGGTGTACAATGGTGACACAATGGTGATTCGGCCGTCAGATGGAGACGTTAAGTCTTGAGTAGACCCCTTGCTGTTATTCGACATAAGTAGGCTATGTGCAACACCGGTATTCATTATCATCATCATCATCATCATCATCATCATATATCCAGACGCGCAGGTAGCCTATGGGCGTCAAACAGAAAGACCTTCATCAGGCCAGCCGAACATGTCCTCGGACACTTCCGGTACTAAACGCCATATTATAAAAAATAATAAAAAGCAGTCCTCGGGGTTTTTGGGCCAAATAAGATTACAAGCTACCTTGTAAAATGATCTGCATAGGTCTACTTTACTACCACACATGCAGTCACAGAGTGTACTGGGGACACGTAGGAGTTACAAGTATTGAAGGGTCAGGGTCCCCACTGTATTTATCAATGCCCGCAATAAATAATCATCGAGGTATAAAAAAAGTGTGTGCCATGCAACCCGATTAGCAGCCGGGGTGGCGTCTTGAAATTTAGGGGCTTTGAGGTGTGAAATGGTTTGCCCGCCGAGGAGAGGTGGGAATCAGGCCTAAGTTTGAATGTATGCGACAACGCAATGAAAATGATGCTGGCTATCACAAGAATAGGATACGGATTTAGAAATAAAAAATACAATGGACACTGCAAAGAGAGTGTTTATAAAATTAAAACACCTTATGTGTAACCGTGACACCCGTAGGATTGTCGCGAAGTGTTATGTTTGTTTGTTACCAGTGCTACGTTTCAGTGTCGAAGAACAGATACTGAAGGTTTCGTCAGTGAACCGACTGCAGTCTATTGGAATGTGAATGTACTGCAGAATGTCCAAGTTCCCACGGATAGACTACGTCATCAACGAGGAGGTACTCCGTAACCTCACAATACGAAGGAAAGCAACCTATTCGGTCATATCTTCGGAAATTACAAATGCAACGCGACAACACTGCTTATAGAAGACAAGATAAAAGGGAAACGTGGACTTGGTCGGAGAAGATTGTTCTGGAGACGGGACTTGCGATAGTGGTTGAACATCTTCGATACCGTAACTGTGACAAGGGAAACACAAAATAACGGAAGGTATTCCGTGATGGCAGTCAACCTTCTGTGAGGGGACAGCACTAGAGAATAAGGTAGTGAAGACAAGCCAGCACCGTGGTGTGCTGCTTGGGTGATGTTCGTAAGAAAATGTGACAGTAAAAGAGCCAAACAGAATCAGCTGATTTGCGAGTTACTGTGTCCATATGCAGATTCACAATCCGAATGAACTTTAATATGCATATCGTTTCATTAATACATAATCAGCATTCAGAAAAAACGAAATTAATAATAACACAAAATTATATAACTAGTACAAGGATTCTAGTGTATTCATTAATAAATGTGGATAAGTAATGCACGATTTGGATCTGAGAAGCACTCACCACATCTGCGGGCAGGTAGTCATGTGGAGTATCCGACTATGTTTCCAAAGTGACTGTTAGCACAACTCACATAATTCTAAAACGTGGTTAGCTCAGTGGCTTACTACTGGCTTCCCACCTGGAAAGCTGAAGTTCGAATCCCAGTCGATTCTGGGTTTGAGATTTTCATCTCACAAACCACGGGGCGTTAGAAAGCGCATCCGGCCTTAAACCCCAGCCAAATCCAAAATGAATCTAGGCGGTTCCATCGACGCTAGAAATACCTGGGGTAAGCCGAAGAAAGTTCATGTGCTACTAGTAGCACGCACAGGCAATTCCGTCACGTAACAGAAAATAAGAACCAATCATTTTATTCACAGCCAAATTTGCCAAGATTTTCTTAAGGGTATCGAACCTAGTTCCTCTGGTAGATATGAAAGGATAAATGGATTGTCATATTTTGTTAGGCTACGGAAGTTTCACAAAATTATGAGATGAAAGAGATAATTTGTCTCCAACTAAACTTACATACAGCCTTTAATGGTTCCTAGGCCTAACAAGATTAGTTGCTGTCTTATCATATGAAAATGAAATGGCGTATGGCTTTTAGTGCCGGGAGTGTCCGAGGCTTGCCAGATGCAGGTCTTTCGTTTGAATCCCGTAGGCGACCTGCGCGCCTTGATGAGAATGAAATGATGATGGAGACGACACATACACCCAGCCCCGTGCCAGCGAAATTAACCAATGATGGTTAAAATTCTAGACCCTGCCGGGAATCAAACCCGGGACCCCTGTGACCAAAGAACAGCACGCTAACCATTTAGCTATGGAGCCGGACGTCTTATCATATGATTAGCATATATTGTTAACTGACATGCTCAGAATGACGATTCTCTCAGCTGCATTACTTAGCTTTCTTCACTGAGTTCACTGCCTCTCATATAAGACAATTACCAGGCGAGTTGGCCGTGCAGTTAGGGGCGCGCGACTGTGAGCTTGCATCCGGGAGATAGTGGGTTCGAATTCCACTGTCAGCAGCCCTGAAGATGATTTTCCCTTGTTTCCCATTTTCACACCAGGCCACGGCCGCTTCCTTCCTACTCCTGGGCCTTTCCTGTCCCCTCGTCGCCATAAGACCTATCTGTGTCAGTGTGACGTAAAAGCCGCTAGCAAGAAATATATAAATAAGACAATTTGTCGTTTCGCGTTAGTAAACCCCGCTACGAACCATAAGACGAGTTAGATATCGAACACGGAGCCACCGGGAAAGAAGGAAACATACCACAACTACACAACGGTCTTGCCTCGTCTTCAATACAGTCTCATTATATGACTCAAAGTAACCTTCCCCACGCATTTAATTGATTTCAGCTGTTGAAAGAACTTAATGACGTTTCATTAAGTTGAATTTGGTATCGCTTTTTATTTTCATTTATTTCATTATACATAGGATGCTTCAAAAAAAGATTTCAAAATTCTGCAAATTCTATGAACATTTCAATGTGATGGTGTTGTAAATACAACGTAGAGCCCGTACCGCTCAATCTGTTGTAAATTGTAGTGTTATGATATTATTAAGGTATTAAGTTATTAGCGAATCCCTATGTAACTACGTTGTAATAATTATGCAACATTAATTGTAATTAAACTTTAATCAATCAATCAATCAATCAATCAATCAATCAATCAATCAATCAATCAATCAATCAATCAATCAATCAATCACCACTGATCTACATTTACGGCCGTCACCCAGGTGGCAGATTTCCCATCAGTTTTCTACCTAGTCTTTTCTTAAATGATTTCAAATGAGTTGGAATTTTGTCGAACATCCCCTTTACTCCTCTTCCTTTAAATTAATATTTTCCCAATTTGTCCTCTTGAATTCCACCTTTAGCTTCACATTATGATAATTCCTGCTACTAGAAATTCCATTCGACCTTATTCGTCTACTGTCATTGCGTGAATACTGAGTGACTGCGTTGTCATTCTCTTACGCTACATATCAAAAAATATTTGCCAGGCTGAGTCGTTCAGGCGATTGAGGCGCTGGCCTTCTGACCCCAACTTGGCAGGTTCGATCCTGGCTCAGTCCGGTGGTATTTGAAGGTGCTGAAATAAGTCAGCCTCCTGTCGGTAGATCTACTGGCACGTAAAGGAACTCCTGTGGGACTAAATTCCGGCACCTCGGCGTCTCCGAAAACCGTAAAAGTAGTTAGTGGGACGTAAATTCATTATTATTATTATTATTATTATTATTATTATTATTATTATTATTATTATTATTATTATTATTATTATTATTATTATTATTATTATTATTTAGGAAATATTTGAAGTTACAGTCGATTTTGCATTCATTCCTCTGCGGCTGCTCGTTGTTGTTATTATTACGTTACATTGCTCGTAAATAGTATTTAATGTTAATGTTTTCTTCACTGAAGTTATTTTGCTATTGTACGTTCTTCCTCTTTCGATATCACGTAAATTCTTGTAATAATTATTTTCATGCAGCTGGCTGTTGTATTTTTGTTGTAATATAATTATTTATGTTTTCATTTCATTCGGTACAGGGATATCTTCCTATTGTAATGCATGCGTTAATAATATTCATTTTCGAAGACACGATCATACTGTATAAGAACAGTTCGTAATCGTATTACCCCTCAGAAAGTAAAAAAAATTACAAACATTTCCACTTCCGGTGAGGCGCCTATTCGCTCAGTCTACAGGTTAATTCCTAGGAGTAACGGTGACCTGGCATAGAACTAACCACTTAAATGTCGAGGTTACGGATAGTGGAAATCTTTACCTTCAATTCTCTCAAAGTTCTTCATGGCGTGTACACAGATGTGCGTTTAATAATGGCGTGTGGCCTTCGCGGAGGCCTGGCGAGGTCTTTCGAGAAGACGCCATATAGACGACCTGTGCGTCTGTGAGGATGGGGCCCTACCTACGATTAATTATAGCGCTGAAGACGCATAAATCCAGCCCCCGAGCCATCGGAATTAACCGATGAAGGTTATAATTCCCGTCCCGGCCGGAAATCGAAGCCGGTACCCCTTGGAACATGGAGCCGGACAGATGTGCGTAGAACTTAATATTCTGGGCCTATAAACCGAGGCCATCCAATCTACGGCCCGGAGACCACATTCGGCCCGCCAAGGATTTTCCTGTTGCCCGTCCGTCCTCAAGTTATTTTACTGTTATAAGTTTTTAAAGTTTTTCTGTAGTTATAACAATCAACTCTAATTTATACCGAAATGATTTAACTACACTATACGCAACATTAACACATCTTTTCCGGGTTTAAACAGGTTCAAGTCCTTATTGTCATGTCAACTACAGTAGTATTGCTAGGCACGGCAACAGTCGGGGTCTCCAAACAGTTCATAGGTTACGTGTGACTTTACTCCTCCAGATGGTGGTGGTGGTGATTATTGTTTTAAGAGGAAGTACAACTAGGCAACCATCCTCTATATAACACTAATCAGAGGGAAAAAAGGGAAGGGATCCGACACTTCGAAAAATGAAGATATCGGCCAAAAGAAGACAAGGGCCACGAAGGGCGTGAAAATGAAAGACTCCCTAGCCCTCGCAAACCTAATAGCGTCGGGGTCGGAAAAGAACAAGAGTTGACCAAGAGAGGTCGGATAGGATAGATGAAAGTGAGGAGCCTGGCACAAGTAAGTGGAAGCAATGCCAGGACTCATCTAGGGGCCCCGTGGTCGCCAACCCACGCTCCAAAGTTCAGAGCCCCTGGGGCCTACTCCTCCAGAAATTTGCGGATTTTCTCCCGCAGAGTAAAAGGTCTTGTTAACTTTTGGCCATGAGTTAGCCACCTTAGTTATGCATTTAAATTACGTCACAAGGCTTCAACAACTTTTTAAGTTCAAAACACCAGTCGAACACTTCACATAACGTGAGTAATTTCCCATGTATATTTACACGGATGGTACTAAGTTTTTTAAAACCATATACATTCATTTAGAATCCTTACATGAAACCTCTTTTGCCATTTTGATATTCGATAAAATATTGTACTTTATATTCTTTTTCTTAAACTCTACATGTATCCCGCGACCAATCGTTCAAGTTATTTACTAGCCTCGACGTAAAAAGGTTCGGGTGATCTTGCTGTAAACTATAATTTCAAAATATAGTTTTTACGAGGCTATAATGCCTTGGCTGGCAGGACCTAGTGTTTACAGTGGACTATGTCTTCTGGTATGGGCTAGAGCAATTTTCTTGCTTTCATTGATCTGTCTCTGTCTTATCCTTGGCTTTGATAATATGAAAGTGACTGAGGTATGAGCGATGCTAGTAATGCCATTCCTTGTACAGCCAGTCCCTGCTATGAATGGTATGAAAATGTTGCTCATAGGGTCGGTCGGTGCATGCATTTCAGTGGGTTTGGCAGACTGATATGTAATAGGAACTTCTGGCTCAGTGAGGAAAGCAACGGGAAACTACCTCACTCCTCATTCCCTTAGTACGCCTCTTCAGTGATGCCCAGGCCATCTATGACAGCTGATGGCAGAGCTGTTGAGGATCCAACCAGCCTTAGGGCTGAAGACTGAACATACGTACATACATACATACATACATACATACATACATACATACATACATACATACATACATACATACGAGGCTATAAACTCATGGAACATTTGGAAATAATCTACTTATGAATAAAAAAACTTTTACATTTTCTAACCGACCACTATCTTATTGTCACTGCTTTGTATAAGGACTGTAGGATAACGCAATAAACAGGAACATATACTTAACGACAAGACACATCGGCCAAACCAGTGCATGGTGACATCTTCAGTATTCGTGGTTGCATTCAATCGTCTCTTGGTTCATTTGCACGGAGTTAAAGCTGCAATGGTCGTACCCATCGCGGAAACTGTGTGTCATTTTCCGCCAAGTTAGCTGCCACATGCACAAATCACGAGGCAGAGCACGTCCCGAATTGACTGTCCAATGAACGATGCCCACCCATGATTTCCATCTATAATGTGAATGGCTCGTCGCTTCCAGGTATGCTACATCAGACAGCTCTGGGTTTCTAGAGAATCTGCAAAGAGTGTTCAGTGCAAGGAAAGGACATCTTAACCATTCTTACCATTCTTTTCTGAAAAATATGAAAATGAAAACCTACAACCTGTTTTCCAGTCATTGAGCGGGTCAGGAATGTAATGAATGAAGCAGATACAGGCTGTTAGTACGATGGGGTTACCACTCCCAAAGTGATTTATTAATGAATGATAGATGCTATGAAATTAGAATGGAGAGTGTTGCAGGAATGAAAGATGACAGGGAAAACCGGAGTACCCGGAGAAAAACCTGTCCCGACTCCGCTTTGTCCAGCACAAATCTCACACGGAGTGACCGGGATTTGAACTACGGCATCCAGCCGTGAGAGGCCGACGCGCTGCCGTCTGAGCCACGGAGGCTCTTTCTGAACAATAACAGGATTAAATTGAGATTTCATAAGTGAAAATTACGAGCTGTAAGTTTAAGACAGCATTGAACAGTTTCTAGTCATCACTTTAATGTCAACTTCCTTTTCTCAGACTTTTAGCTACAGTGCCCAAAAT
Organism: Anabrus simplex; assembly: GCF_040414725.1. Classification (NCBI taxonomy): domain Eukaryota; kingdom Metazoa; phylum Arthropoda; class Insecta; order Orthoptera; family Tettigoniidae; genus Anabrus; species Anabrus simplex. The sequence continues at coordinate 226,684,898 of NC_090265.1, forward strand.
GAATAAGCCTACGTAATTATCTCGACTGTCTGTTGCATTCGTCGTTAATATGTTAGTTTTTGTCATCATCATCATCATCATCATCATCATCTGTTTACCCTCCAGGTTCGGTTTTTCCCTCGGACTTAGCGAGGGATCCCACCATTACCGCCTCAAGGGCAGTGTCCTGGAGCTTCAGACTCTTGGTCGGGGGATACAACTGGGGAGTATGACCAGTACCTCGCCCAGGCGGCCTCACCTGCTATGCTGAACAGGGGCCTTGTGGAGGGATGGGGAGATTGGAAGGGATAGGCAAGGAAGAGGGAAGGAAGCGGCCGTGGCCTTAAGTTAGGTACCATCCCGGCATTCGCCTGGAGGAGAAGTGGGAAACCACGGAAAACCACTTCCAGGGTGGCTGAGGTGGGAATCGAACCCACCTCTACTCAGTTGACCTCCCGAGGCTGAGTGGACCCCGTTCCAGCCCTCGTACCACTTTTCAAATTTCGTGGCAGAGCCGGGAATCGAACCCGGGCCTCCGGGGGTGGCAGCTAATCACGCTAACCACTACACCACAGAGGCGGACATGTTAGTTTTTGTACAGTTTCAAAGAAAAAAGCTTTATAATCCCTTTAGTACTTCGTAATGGTACTGTATCTAGCGAGGACGAGTGCCAGTAAAAGAGATGGATCATACCTCAATATTGACCACAGCCTGTGAGTGGATGTTTTCCCTTTGCTAGTTGTTTTATGTTAATTAAGGCACAGCCTCCATATTTTCTTGATGTGAAAACGGGAACCGATGAAAATCGTCTTGAGGGCTGACGACGTTGCTGCCTGAACCCTCCATATCCCAAAAGCAACTTCAAAATTAGGTTACTCGGACTGTATAGCCAATTATTTCGGTAGTCCGGAGCCCGGGTTTTTAAGCAACAATAGGTTGGAATGCTGATTTATTTAACGTGTAACAAGTGTTGTGCCGGGGTGAGTAGCTCGACCATCTTGTCCCACCTTTCAATGCATTCTGCGGGTTTCAGGAGTGTTGCCTATCACACCGTCCACGCCCGAACAGTCTAGCCATGTTGTGGGTAATGCCTGGCTTCCAGGATCTGTTGAGTGCAAGTCCATGTACTGTATGCGCACTTTTTAGTGATAGATTTTTGTACTCCGTGAGGAGTAAGAAGGGAGCACTGCCGGTTCCGGTAAATACTGCCAACTGAATGGAAATGAAATCTGAATTGAATCGATAATATGATCGATCGATATGAATTTTCTAAACCTTTATTATCTTAACGCCAACAACTGTGTCACAGACACAATATATAATACTATATACTATTTCCCGATGCGAAACGTATTCCTAGCATGAATTCTATAGCTTGGCTTTGCTGTGTAAACAACAACAGTACGAGTACTTAAAGTGTACGCCAGATGTCGCGATTCTTAGTTTGTGTTTCATAGGTTGCCAATACGAATCCCGAAGATAACCGAAGTCGACTGATTCAGCACTAGAGTGTAAATCTATCGCTAAAAAGTGCGCAGATAATACATACTTCTTCGTATACTCTTATACTTGAGGTCCTGCGTCTCGTAGTGTCCTCTGAATCTAATATGACTGAGCGAACAGCTGCGCGGTTTGGGTCACGTGGCTATCAGCTTGCATTCGGAAAATAGTAGGTTCGAACCCCACTGTAGGTAGCCCTGTAAATAGTTTCCGCTGGTTTCCCATTTTTACACCAAGCAAACGCCGGGGCTGCTTCCTTCCAACTCCTAGCCCTTTCCTATCCCGTCGTCGCCGTAAGACCTATCGGTGTCTGTGCGACGTAAAGCAAATTATGTAGAGGGGAAAAATAAGAATCTAATGTGCCGTTTACTGTTGTCAGTTAACCTGATATATAATTAGGCAGCCATTTTCCTTCGTTGTACTCTCAGTGTGTCCGCGTGGCACTCCTGGCGAATGTCGGCTTCACGGCACACCCTCCCAATCCGTCGTCGGCACCCCATAGTGCCGTGAAGACCTAGTAGTTTTACCCCATGACTGCATGTTTTACTAGCATTGGCATTGCAAGGGCACTTCAAATGGAAGTCATCTGTCCTTGCATGTCTGCCCAACATATCCAATTTGGAGTTCGCAACGGCTTACTACGTTGACCATGTGTGCTGCCGCTATCATTGTGTAATGTACTGTGGAGGTTCTGGTTCCAGTGCCAACCCTCCTCTTACTGCTTTTTATGAAGCTGTCATATGCCAGCTTGCCTCCGACAATGGCAGCATGGTCAACCACCCAATACTGGCGACAGAGGAAAGGAAAGTAATAATAATAATGTTATTTGTTTTACGTTCCACTAACTGCTTTTACGGTCGTCGGAGACGCCGAGGTGCCGGAATTTAGTCCCGCAGGAATTCTTTTACGTGCCAGTAAATCTACCGACACGAGGCTGTCGTATTTGAGCACCTTCAAATACCACCGGACTGAGCCAGGATCGAACCTGCCAAGTTAGGGTTAGAAGGCCAGCGCCTTAACCGTCTGAGCCACTCAGCCCGGCAGGAAAGGAAAGTGGTGTATTTGGTGGAACATAAGGAGGGTAGAGTGAGTGACTATAAATAGCAGCTTCTTTATCCTGTGTATCTGCGCATGGTTTTAATTCGTGTTAATTGCTTTAGTAACATAAAGTCATTTTCTCCTTCCTCTTCAGATTTATTATTTCTACAGTAGCAAGGAGAGGCCATTGCTTTTAAGCCGTCTTATTCTGAAGATTTGAGACCAACGAAAACTAGCCAGAAGAAGATGCGGAAAAAGGAAGAATTTAGGAAGAGCGATGGACTTCTATAAGCAAACGTTCAAGTTCTCATCCATCTCTGTAGTCAGCTTGATATTAGGAGCTCGAGGAACCATTCCAAACTTTTTGGACAACTTTTGCAATACCTTTAGGCTGAATAGAGATTCCATATACAACATCGCCATTACTTCTTTCAAGAAGTCCATTATAATCTTCAAGAACCATCCTTGCGCACCTCAGATAAATGTTTGATGTGCTTCACGTTTTTGCCTACACTTAACATAACATCTCGTGTATCTATCTGCATCTATTATTGTTGTTCAAGTGCTTTTTGTCCTTGGGCAACCTGCAGCTGTTACAGGAAAATTGTATAAGAAGAAGAGCAAATGTGACAAAACTAGCATCAAATAATAGACAAAGGGACCAAATGATGGTATGTACACTTATGAATGAGTGTCAGAGTAGTGGTGTTCATAATGTGGGGGATTTATTAATAGATATAACTAATTATTTCTACACGAGGTAATTAATGTCGAAGGTACAGTACATGTGCGACATACCATCATTCCAGTTTGATCGTTACAAACAGGGGGTTAGCTACATGCTGACTGCGATCTTTTGCACATGTTACTGGATGATATCCGAAACATATAGGCAGGTGCAGGGGCAGTTATACATTGCCCCACAGCGCATCGCAATATAATGGAAGTCCCACCTGGTCGGCGTTTATTAATACAGTATCTATAGCATTACATTGGATAGTATGAAATTGGTATATGTTGCAATAATGTACTATACCTCTGTCATTAATTACCTCGTGTAGAAATACTCGGTTGTATCCGTCTATACATTTCCCGTATTGAGAACATCAAACATTCATCTACAACAGTACATACCTTTCATTATAATACGTGCCGGCTCGCGGTCTAGAGGGTAGCGTGCCTGCCTCTTACCCCAAGGCTCCGGGTTCGATTCCCCGCCAAGTCAGAGATTTTTACCTGGATCTTAGGGCTGGTTTGAGATCAACTCAGCCTGTATGTTTACAATTGAGGATCTGTCTGACGGTGAGATGACGGCTCCGTCTAGGATGCCAAGAATAACGGCTGAGATGATTCGTCGTGCTGGCCACACGACACCTCATAATCTTCAGGCCTTCGGGCTGAGCAGCGGTCGCTTAGTACGCCAAGGCCCTTCGGGGCCGTTGCGCCGTGGGGTTTGGTGTTTTCGTATTAACGATAAACGTGACAAAAAGTAAGTTGAAGCGATTCTTAACGAATCACATTATTCTGGTAAAAGAAATACTGATATTCTTTTCGCGAATTACAGCGAATTAAAGCGATAAAGCTAGTTTAAAGCGAAATTTACTTATTTTGCGATAAGTGCGAAACTGAAGCGAAATTCATGGAAAATAACAAGCTTGAAATAGTATTCCAATATTACAGTATAAAGAGGAATGGAAGACAGAATAAGGATGTCTCAATTCGACCGAAGTACCTGTTCGTTTTATTGTTCTACGAAATTCTCAATGGTATGGACATATTGGGTGAAAGGAATAAGGAATGATTATCAATAGTGTTCACAAATATTTCACAAATCGCATGAACGAGGCATTTTATGAATAATTTTAGAAAATGATTCCAGCGAAATTCAGACAATGGGTTAAGTCCTATTTCGCGAAATAACGCGAAAAATTGTTTCTTCTTCGCGAAATGTAACATTAATTAATGCGAAAAAATCATGCCTCTAGTTATAATAGGCCTACGCATTTCCTGTTTGAGAATGTGTGCATGATATGACGTTAAAAAAACCTGTTACAAACGACTCGAGCAGGGTTTGAACCCAGGATTCCTCACTTTACAGCCTCGCGTCTTAACCATTCAAGCGCCACGTGGGACGTTTAGCCTTTTGAGTAGAGCAGTATGCCTTGTGGTCACCAATTATATGACGTACCAGAACCTCCATTCCTTGGACACTGTGAGGTAGTGAAGCTGACCTCGAAGGTGACACGTTAGATGGTACCACTGTCTATTACTTGATACTAGTTTTGTCACATTTAATGATATCTATTTGGTGGCCTCCCATTGTAAACGCGGACGCTGGTGAGGATTAACTTCCTCCAATTTTTCCTGTCTGCGTCTATGTGTTCCTGGTGTTCCTGTAGATTCAGCTTTGCCAATCCTCCTTTATAGCCTACAGTCCAACCATATTCTTTACGGTCTTCCCTTTCTCTTTTTACCAGACACAATCATCTCCATTGCCCTCCTTCCTATATAATCTTCCATCCGCCCCATAACATGACCGAACCACCTCAACTTTATTTATCTATTTTTTTATTCTTCTTTCTCGTTTCTTCTTTCTTTCTTAATCTGTTTACCCTCCAGGGCTGGTTTTTCCCTCGGACTCAGCGAGGGACCCCACGCTACCGCCTGAAGGGCAGTGTCCTGGATCGTGAGACAATCGGTCGAGGGAGACAACTGGGGAAGAGAACCAGTACCTCGGTAAGGCGGCCTCACCTGCTATGCTGAACAGCGGACTTGTGGGGGATGGGAAGATTGGAAGGGATGGGCAAGGAACGGGAAAGGAAGCGACCGTGGTTTAAGTTTGGTACCAACCAGTAACTTATTTTCCTGGAGGAGAAGTGGGAAATCACCGAAAACAACTTCGACAATGGCTGAGGAGGGAATCGAACCCGCTCTACTAAGATGACTTCCCGAGGCTGAGTGGACCCCGTTTCGGCCCTCATACCACTTTTCAAATTTCGTGGCAGAGCCGGGAATCGAACCCGGGCCTCCGGGGGCGGCAGCTTATCTTACTAACCATTACACCAGAAGCGAACCATCTCAATCCTGGCATTCTAAATTTTGCGCTTAACTCTCCCGCGCTTAAAGTTACTCTCATTTCTTACTTTATATACTCTTGTCAGTGCACATGGATTTCTCAGCATCATCATTTCTGCAACACGTACCTTTTGTGACCGTCCTCTACTGACAGGCCACGTAGTAAAATAAATTTGTATTAAACTATGTCTTTAATCAACTTTTCAAGTGAATAGGATATAATTAATAAGTGTTTTTAATATCACTTGTGTTTGGTCTAAGTATTGTCCGTTCAAATTAACTGTTCTAAAATGCAGCAATTTTCTAAACATGGACGATCAAACAACAGATTTTTCGCTTCTATAGTTTTGAAAGGACGTCCTTTTAAATGTCTCCATGTATTAAATTGCAACATCCTGTTAACATTTCTAGCTTCGTTATATTCCTGTTAACACCGACTCGAAACAAATCAGCACTCGCTGTCTTCATCAGGTGGGCTTTCATCGCATTCTCCGCCTCATCCTCGAAGAGCAATAGGAACTAACAAGGAGGAAGCGAGACACTGTTCTCTGCACGCGAGTGAGTAAGAAAGGGAGTGTACGAGACAGTGAAAGGAGTCGTCAACTTAACACTGTTATTCGTATGTCATTGGCGAGGACCGAAGCAGCTTCCCATCATAAAACTACTGTAGTTAATTACGGTGACGCGACCTGTTAGTGAGGTCATAAAGTTGAAAGTGATGTGGAAGTCATTCAGATGGCTCCGCCCAAAATGACATCGTATTATTATTATTATTATTATTATTATTATTATTATTATTATTATTATTATTATTAATCTGTTTACCCTCCAGGGTTGGTTTTTCCCTCGGACTCTGCGAGGGATTCCACCTCTACCGCCTCAAGGGCAGTGTTCTGGAGCTTCAGACTCTGAGTCGGGGGATACAACTGGGGAGGATGACCAATGACTCGCCCAGGCGGCCTCACCTGCTATACTGAACAGGGGCCTTGCGGGGGGATGGGAAGACTGGAAGGGATATAGAAGGAAGAGGAAAGGAAGCGGCCGTGGCCTTAAGTTAGGTACTATCCCGACATTTGCCTGGAGGAGAAGTGGGAAACCACTGAAAACCACTTCCAGGATGGCTGAGGTGGGAATCTAACCCACCTCTACTCAGTTCACCTCCCGAGGCTGAGTGGACCCCGTTCCAGCCTTCGTACCACTTTTCAAATTTCGTGGCAGAGCCGGGAATCGAACCCGGACCTCCAGGGGTGGCAGCTAATCACACTAACTACTACACCACAGAGGCGGATATTATTATTATTATTATTATTATTATTATTATTATTATTATTATTATTATTATTATTATTATCGGGACGGGTGGCTCGGACGGCAGAATACTGCCCTGTTGATCCCAAGTTGGTGGGTTCGCTCCTGGATCAGTATGATGGTGTCTGAAGGTGCTCACACAAGCCAACTTCGTGTCGGTAGATTTACCGGCACTTAAAAAAATACTTCTATGAGATAAAATTCTGCCACCTAGGCGTCTTCAAAAACAGTAAGAGTAGTTAGTAGTACGTATAAAGGATAAAATTGTTTTTTAATACATTCAGGGCCATAACAGTCCATGTTAAGTAACTTATACATTTTGAAAGTCTTCTTGGGCCGATGACCTTCGATGTTAGGCCCCTTAAAACAACAAGCATCATCATACATTTTGAAAGTCTTCTTTGTAGCCCAGAATCGCATTGTTTCTCTTGAAGCCTGTCGCCTTTCCTACCTCCATCATATATTCTGCTTCAGTTCTTCACAGAAGCCCTTGAATTTGTTCATGGTGATCTGTAATCTGTATCCTGCTCGATCTGAGATATCCTCCCCCTTAAGACTAACCCTGACTTTCTCACATCCTGAAACTATTCATCTGAAACTTTTGGTCTATTGTCCAATATTCTGGAGATCTAATTTGTTAATCGATTTTAATTCATTGTGTACAGATGTCCATAGAACTTCAGTCTTCATTTACTTACTGAATCCATCAGTCGTTAATTGCCCTGACAATTTCCTCGATTTCGCTTAACCTATACTGCCCAGCTAGCATCATCGAACACATAATCTTGCAAAATATCTTTCTCCTCAAATTTCTCGGGTTCTTCACGCCCAGGCTTTTCAGTCATTCGGAGGCATTCACTTGCATAAAACACTTCATTATTATTATTATTATTATTATTATTATTATTATTATTAATGGTTATCGGTAGAAGTAGTACGGGTTGCTCTTTGGAGATTCGAGTTTGGAATTTCAGCGTTGGGAGCAAGTTCTTTGTTCATAATTTTCAAAACGACCTTCCTAATTAATCACAGTCTAAAGAAACGTCGAGATGTAAAAATGTGCCCAAGAAGAGCTCTTTAACGGACTGTATTAGAATTGGATCCAAGAATAAAGTGTGAGTTCCTAAAGGTTCTGATGTGCAGCATTGACATCCACTGCATCAACATTCTCCTTCCCTAGTTGTTTAGTCGTTGTTTGATTCGGTATTACTTCTTAAATTTACAAAGAGAGACTCATCGCTTTGGTTTTAGACGGCATCAATAAGATTATTATATAACCATACTGACATATACCTGTAAGTTTTTGAAAAAAACTTAGAACTCACATTTTTAAAAATCTGCATACGTATACTAGTCAAGCATGCCCTCCGTATTCTTCCATAACACTTCCATGAACATCCTTTTTGTGAAGTTGTTGGTTGTTAGTTCATTGCTTATTATTTTTCAGTTTAATGTATGAGTTACTGTAGATACCAAATGAAACATAATACAATTAAAAATATTGGGATCAGCGAAATTAAATTGAGAATTAAACTTGGAATGGAAAGCCTCACAGCAGTTAGTTATCCGTTAAAATCAGCCCAAGACCAAGACTGTCAGACTAAAAAACGAAACCCCATGGCAAAACAGCCCCGAAAGACCATGTCCTACCAAGCGACCGCTGCTCAATCCAAAGGTTTGTAGATTACGAGCTATCATGTGGTCGGCACGACGAATCCTGTCGGCCGTTATTCTTGGCTTTAAAGACCGGATCCGCTGTCTCACCGTCCGGGAGCTCCTTAACTGTAGGCGGAGCGAACCCGATGCTTTGCGGTCAGAGGCAGGAACGCTACTTCTACACCCCGGAACCGGCACACTGTACGATTAGGAAGGAAAATATTGATACAGTGGGGTTCGATGCATACTTCCGAGCCATTTCGGATATAACCCAGGAGCCAATATGGAAACACCACTTTAACGTGCCAGAAACCAGCGACTTAGAATTACTCTGAAGATACAATTCGAATACCGGCCAAAGCATATAGGATATTCGAAATGTCACGTTCCTGTGGTTCTAATTCCACGCTAAACTAGAGTTCCTGTAGGTACGATCACGATAATATCAGTCACTAAACCTATTAGCTTGCTTTTCTCTGTTTTACATATACTATTATCAATTTTCTATTTGCTTTACGTCGCACCGACACAGATAGGTCTTATGGCGACGATGGGGCAGGAAAGGCCCGGGAGTGGGAAGGAAGCGGCCGTGACCTTAATTAAGGTACAGCCCCCGCATTTGCCTGTTGTGAAAATGGGAAACCACGGAATACCATCTTCAGGGCTGGCGACAGTGGGGTTCGAACCCAATATTTCCCGGATGCAAGCTCAGAGCTGCACGATCCTAACCGCACGGCCAACTCGCTCGGTATATATTATTATCATAGTTAAATGGGTTAGCACAACTTTATCTCTCCAATGCATTCAAAGGAACCCGACCTAACATACGAGTATCTAAATAAAATATAACAGCTCTACAATCATCTGAAATTAAGATTCAGTGCCAGTAGAGGATAACATAAATTCCTGAAAATGATGAAGAGTGCAACGACAACGAATATCAGTGGAAAATGATTGAAATGCAGTGTAGACGTTAGCAAGTGAAACGTTGGGTGTTCAAGCAAGATATACAAGATCTCCATGCTTTGACATTGGGTGTGAAATAGCAACAGAAGAGAAGGCATACAGAAGGACGTTACAATCAAATTGTACAAGAAGAATGATGGAAGTATATAAAAAATGGAGGATTGAAAAGAAGATACATCAAAGAAGAAAGAGAGATTAAATGAAAGCAAATATCGAAGAAATGGAGCTTCTGAGGAATCGGAATAAGGATAGGAAATTCCATAGAGACGTAAATGATGCTCGTAAACCCTTCTGTGGTAAAATTAACCTAATAAAGGATGACATATGGAAGATCGTTAGTGAGGGGAAAGAGATATGTGAAAGATGCGGGAAACATTTTGATAAACTCCTTAATTTCAGAATGATACCAAGCGATGCAATACGAGTAGATATGCAAGGAGAAAATGACCCTGATGAAAATATAGGTCTACCAACTCTAGAATAAGTGAGAACTGTCATGAAGAAATTAAAGAACAACAAGGCAACAGGAACATATATTCCAGTGGAACTGCTCAAAGAAGGTGGCAGAGAATTGGAACGGACTTCCCTAAAAATAATTACTTCAGTATGGGATGAGGAGAAAATGTCCCAGCCAGAATTATATGTTCTATATGTAAGAAAGGAGATCAAATCGAGAGGAATTACATAACTTGGGATATAAAGCATTTTCCAACGTTTTCCCAATTGTTCAGAGAGAGAGACTGGGTCATGTCAATACGGATTTATCCCAGGAAAGTCAACTATACATCAGATTTTTACCTTAAGGCAAAGTTTAGAGAATACAATCGAATTTGGGTTTGGCACGCGTCAACTCTTCACTGATTACAAAGCCGCATATGATAGTACCCATATAGACAGAGAGTAATTGTATCACGCTATGACTGAACTGGGAATTCGTGGAAAATTGGTATTGCTGGTGAGAATGACAATGAGTAAGACATGAAGCAGTATCAGAATGGGAGGAATAATGTCTGAGACATCATATTCAAAATGGGATACGGCAGATAGATGCGCTGGCATACCTCATTTTTAATGTTGCCTTGGAAAAAGTAATGAAAAATGCAAACCTCCTGAACAGGGGAACAATTTCTTATAGATCAGTGCAGATGCTTGCCTATGCTGATGACATAGATACAGTGGCAAGACCTTAAAAGGTAATGGAAGACATTCATCGTCCTTGAACAGGCTAGCAGGAAAACAGGCTAGTAGAAAACTAAATATATGGATGCCGGGAAAGCATGCAAGGAGAACATGCCAGCCTCAGTAACTGTGGGCAGTTACACCTCTGAGAGAGTTGAGCAGTTTAAATGTTTTGGATCGACAGTCACCTACTCAAATGATACATCATATGAAATTAAACAGAGATTAATAGCAGACAACAGAGCCTATTTTGCTGCTCATGACTCGTACTACAAAATTAACCATCTACAAAACACTTATAAGACCCATGCTTACATATACCTCGGTAACTTGGCCACTAACAGCAAAAGATATGGAATGTTGGATGCCTCCGAAAGAAAGATACTTCGAAGAATTATCGGCCCAATTTGTGAAAGAGGAACATGGAGGAGAAGGGACAATTGTACACCATTTATAAATATCCATCTATCAGAAGAATAGTGAAATCAGCTAGATTGAGCCCGGCATGTAGCACGGATGAGTGATATGGAAGTACCTAAAAATATATTAAATGGAAATCCAGGGGGACAGAGAGGACGAGGTCGACTGGGAACCAGATGGATGGATGCAGTCATTGAAGATCTTCGGGAAATGGGCTATAGAAATTGGAAAGCTTTAGCGTTGGTTCAAGATAAATGGCGGAAGGTTGTTGAAGAAGCCAAGGTTTACAATGAACTGTAGAGCATTAGAAGAGGAAGATCAGAACATATATTCACAATGAGAACTAAAAACAAAACAAATCCATCTTCATGCATGTTACAAAGGTCCCTAGAGAAGTGGAAGGTAAAGGTGAAAGAATCTACTATCTGTTATCTCATCACTGGCAATAAGTGGCGCCGAGTAGTTACCGAGTGAACTTGCCCCCAGGAATTACTCATTTCTGATGGAGGTTAAGTAAACCATTGGGTCGAATGCCTGTACAAAAGTAGAAGTCTCGTTTCTGGATTAATAAACTGATCGATTTCCCTACCGGCAATCGAATCGACGTCCTTCCAGGTGAACCCAACACGCCTTTACCACCTTGGGTAGGAAGTCCCCGGATGCTGACAAAAACGGTGATAAATGTGTAGATTGTTACAGGACTAGGGTTACTTAAAATTGGAACAGTATTTCTCGTTATGGCTTGTAAGATCTTTCCGTCAAGTGTTTTAACCGAGACGAAAGTAACTAATATATGTCACAACAAGCAAATATATCGCAGGTGTCGGGGAACACTGAAGAGCTGGATATGAGTTTCTTAGAGACGTCGTTACAATGTCCTTTGTGAAGAAAAACAGCTTCAGTCTTTTACTGTAAACACTTATAGTTGTCTCTAGTGTAAAGAATAACCTGTCAGGTTTTAACGAGGGTCGGGCCTAAGATCTGTCATTTGTGAGTAGACTGTTTTAATTACGGAGCTCGAGCTGAGTCTGACCTTGCTTTAATTTATGTGTGTATAACTGCTCTCTTATATTGTCCTCTCCGATGTCCCTTGATTAACACTTGTTTCATTGTTGGTCTGGGGGGCAACATAAACATCACACCCAAATACTTACTGTGCGTGTGTTTCTTTCTGTTAACATGGGTCAATGCGGTGTGTGTACTGGTATTTATATTTGTAACTAACTGAGGCTCTACAGTATATGTTACACGATATTCCAGGAGCTGGAACTGGAAGAGGAATCACTGAAACCCATGGGTTTCAAAAATGTATCTACTCAATGATGAGGTCGGTAGCATTTCACAATGTTTAACTGTGACAATACCGATTCATTTGCTTGCAAAATGCTGAAGAACTGTTGAAGGACAAATTTCACAGCAATTAAAATAACGTTAAAGAAACTGAGTATTAACTGGATATTAAATATTAAAAAATGCATTCGAGAGATAGTGGATTTTAACCCAACTGTCGGCAGCCCTGAAGATGGTTATTCATGATTTCCTCTTTTCACACCAGCTGTGCCTTAATTAAATCCACGTCGCTTCCTTCTCTCTCCTAGCCCTTTCCTATTACATCGTCACCACAAGACTTATCTGCGTCGGCGCGGCGTAAAGCAAATTGTAAAAAAAAAAAAAAAAAAAAAAGAATTACACAATTTATTTTACGTCGCATCCACACAGACAGGTTTTATGGCGACGATGGGATAGGAAAGGGCTAGGAGTGGAAATGAAGCAGCCAAGGCCTTAATTAATGTACCTGGTGAGAAAATGGAAAACCACAGAAAATCATCTTCGGGGCTGCCGACAGCGGGGTTCTAACCCACTGTCTTCCGAAAGCAAGCTCACAGCTACGCGACACTAACCGCATGGCCAACTCGTTCGATACAGAAATAATAATGTTTTTGTTTTCTACGTCGCAATAACTACTTTTTCAGTTCTTCGAGACCACGTGGTACTAGAATTCTGTCCCTTAAAATATAGACGAGGGAATGTATCTCCTGAGATTCCGTTTGAAGGTCTTATAGAAATCTCGAGTGTTGTTCTTAAAATCATCCTCTGTTTGTATTAGCTGGTTCTTGTCGACGACACGCTTAACCTCGCAGATAGTGCATGCTTTCTTGCGTCTAAGAATTTTAATAGATTGTCCTGATTCTTCTGTGAGTTCCATTTTATTATTATTATCGTTATTATTCGTAATACTGTACACTGATACACATGAGAGAGAGTAAAAAGATATTTCGATCGGTAAAAGACCTGTCTAGTGTTGACTGGACCAACATGATAATGTTCTCCCACTAGAAAGTGAGGTCTGTTCGGGAATGGTTTTTGGATAGTGGGGTTCTCAAAATAGACTGGTTAGCCCACATTTCTGATTTGAATCACATATAATGCAGTCCGCCTCTGTGGTGTAGTGGTTAGCGTGATTAGCTGCCACCCCCGGAGGCCCGGGTTCGATTCCCGGCTCTGCCACGAAATTTCAGAAGTGGTATGAGGGCTGGAACGGGGTCCACTCAGCCTCGGGAGGTCAACTGAGTAGAGGTGGGTTCGATTCCCATCTCAGCCATCCTGGAAGTGGTTTTCTGTGGTTTCCCACTTCTCCTCCAGGCGAATGCCGGGATGGTACCTAACTTAAGGCCACGGCCGCTTCCTTCCCTCTTCCTTGCCCATCCCTTCCAATCTTCCCATCCCTCCACAAGGCCCCTGTTCAGCGTAGCAGGTGAGGCCGCCTGGGCGAAGTACTGGTCATACTCCCCAGTTGTATCCCCCGACCAAGAGTCTGAAGCTCCAGGACACTGCCCTTGAGGCGGTAGAGTTCGGATCCCTCGCGAAGTCCGAGTGAAAAACCGAACCTGGAGGGTAAACAGATGATGATGACATGGCCCTGAGATTAACTCAACCTGCTCCAAACATGAGCACCAGGGTAATTCCTGTGAGCAAAGGTGGCCGGACATAGGGCTAACCCACCAAGGGCCTTCATGGGGTGTACGGAAATGGTTTTTGCAGGTACCGTACAGTAGATGTCCGGATACAGTTGATCGGTTAGGCTACTATTGATATAGTATTTTACCATTAAACTGTCCGCCACCGTAGCGTAACGGTTAGTGTTATTAACTGCCGTCCTTGGGTCCTGGGTTCGATTACCGTTACTGCCAGAATTTTAAGACTCGCAGGAGGGTTGGTAAGTGGTTGAAATGATACATGCAGCTCACCACCATTGGAGGTGTCCCTGAAAAAAGAGCCGCAACACCTCGGTATGTGTATACGAGTTTACTTCACATTTTTTACCCTTAAACTATATCCTCCTGATAATTTACATAACCTAATACAGTACAATGAGATTAATTAAGCAGATAGTTCTAGCCTCTAATTTAATTTTTTCATTGCATATCCTAATTGTCCTTCTAGAACAAATTCGACTATTACGTCATAAACATTCCTTCACTTGGAAGTCTCCAGTTTCGAAATAGAACTTGGTTACGGGGCTGATTTCTTACAGCGTTTTGCAACAATTCGAGAGATCGGATTTCTCTACTTGCTCCCACGAGCATTACTTGAAAGTTCGTCGTCCGTAATCCATGTCTAGAGCAACGCTAGCAAAGCACTGGAACACAACGGGCAGTGTTCAAGAAAGTTGAACTTTACGATGAACTCGGCACATAAGTTTCTTGAAAAACAACATTACTTACAGGTTAATAATCTCCTCCTTTCTAGGATTGTTTCAATGCAACGCCCTATTTTCCAGGTAATTGCACCTTCGAGCCCAGATATGAAACTTGAAAAATTACATCTCTAAAACAAAAAAACAAAAAAAAAGTCTGAAAATAACTGAGCTGATATATTAGTAGTTGGCGATATTACTAGTGGATAAATTTATGGATTAAACTCCATTTTAATGTAAACCAGGCCAGTGTACCTAAAGAAAACTGTCTTCCGATCAACTCAATCCAGTACTGCTCGAATTTCTTTATGAAACTTCGACACTCAGCGGATAGGAGATTTTTGCTCAGGGGGTAGTGAGCCTGTCTCTTATTCAGAGAACGTCGGTTCGTTTCCCAGCCAAGACAGGAATTTTTACCTGGATCTAAGAGCTGGCTGAGGGCCATTCGGCTGCGTGAGAAGAATTGAGGAGCTATTTGACGATGAGATAGCAACCCCAGTCTACAAAGCCAAGAATAACGGTCGAGAGGACTCGTGCTAAAAACGCGTCATCTCGTAATCTGCAGGATTTTCGGCTGAGCAGCGATCGCTTGACAGGCCAACGTCCATCGGAGCTGTAGCGTCAAGGGTTTGAAAATTTATATGGTCCGAAGGAGGATGGTTTGCTGCACTTCCTGCCGCCATCTATCGGTCCTGGTCAATACCTCCCTCGAAGTCGCTGGCATTTAATTCTGAAACCCTTGGTTGGATGTCGAGTGGCAATACGACCTTGTTATCGCGCCACCAAGTAACAATAATAATAATAATAATAATAATAATAATAATAATAATAATAATAATAATAATAATAATAATAATAATAATAATAATAATAATAATAATAAACTTCTACCGCTTTTCCCACACTTATGAGGTCGTGCATTCGAACTGTGTGGCACATGAATTTGGCCTTCTTTTGCGGCCAGATGCCCTTCCTGACGCCAAAACTATGTGAGGGAGGGATGTAATCATTATTGCGTGATTCTGTGGTGGTTGGTAGTGTAGTGTGCTGTCTGAATATGAAGAGGAGTGTGTTGGGACAAACGCAAACACCCAATCCCGGACCAGAAGAATTAATCAAACGTGATTAAAATCCCCAACCCGACCAGGAATTGAACCCAGGACCCTCTGAAACCGAAAGCCTTAAAATTGACCATTAAACCGATGGGTTGGATAATAATAATAATAATAATAATAATAATAATAATAATAATAATAATAATAATAATAAACGCATGGCGCATGACCCAGATGACTGTTTTCCAGTCAGATTGCATTTAAATATTGGAGTGTCATGTAAAACCAAACCAAACCCCATGGCCCTACAGCCCTTGAAGCGACCGCTGCTCAGCCCGAAGGCGTGCAGATTACGAGGTGTCGTGTGGTCAGCACGACGAATCCTCTCGATCTTTATTCTTGGCTTTCGAGACCGGGGCCGCCATCTCACCGTCAGATAGCTCCTCAATTCTAATCACGTAGGCTGAGTGGACCTCTAACCAGCCCTCAGGTCCAGGTAAAAATCCCTGATCTGGCCGGGAATCGGATCCGGGGCCTCCGAGTAAGAGGCAGGTACGCTACCCCTACACCACGGGGCCGGCTTGGAGTGTCATGTGGTCAGCGTAATGACATCGTCAGCGATATTGCTGGATTTTCGCAACTGGGTCCACTGCCTCTCGTATCAGACAGCTCCTCAATTGGTTTCACGAGTCTGAGCGAGACCCGCTCCAACCCTCATTCCAGAAAATCTAATCACTGGGCTGGCCAGAAATTGAACCGAAGACATCCGGGGAAGAGGCAGGCACGTTACCTCTACACCTTTATTACAAGCTGCTTTTCGTCGCACCGACACAGATATGTCTTACGGTGACGATGGGACAGGAAAGGCCTAGGAATAGGGTATCAAAGCCTCAAATTTATTTTCGCTACAAACATTCGACACTATCGACTTATACATTTTTGGCTTGGCGAGTGTCTGTTGTACACCTCTTGTCTGATGTTATGCTTATTCTATCTTGGAATACGATAGTATCCATGAAACATTAAACATTAATACCATAAATGTTTAAAATGTCCGCCTCTGTGGTGTAGTGGTTAGTGTGAATAGCTGCCACCCCCGGGGGGCCGGGTTCAATTCCCGGCTCTGCCACGAAATTTGAAAAGTGATACGAGGGCTGGAATGGAGTCCACTCAGCCTCGGGAGGTCAACTGAGTAGAGAGAGAGAGTTCAGTTCCCACATCAGCCATCCTCAAGTGGTTTTCCGTGGTTTCCCACGTCTCCTCCAGTTAAATGCAGGGATGGGTACCTAAGTTTAGGCCTCAGCCGCTTCCTTCCCTTTTACATGTCTATCCCTTCCAATCTCCCCATTCTCCTACAAGGCTCCTGTTACGCATAGCAGGTGAGGCTCTCTGGGCAAAGTACTGGTCCTCCTCCCCAATTGTATACCACGACCTAAAGTCTCACGCTGTAAGACACTGCCCTTGAGGCGGTAGAATTGAGATCTCCTCGCTGAGTCTGAGAGTCTGAGTCTGGACGGTCAAGGGATTAAGAAAGAAAGAATTTCTTGTAGGGGGATGGGAAGACTAGACTGGAAGGAATGGATAAGGAAGAGGGAAGGAATCAGCCGTGGCCTTAAGTTAGGTACCGTCCAGGCATTAAATATGTGAAAAAACAACATCAAACTTCAAGATCCACTACTGCCCCCGACACAAATAGAAACACGCAAAAGCAAGCAAGTGAGCAGGCATGCAGTCAGTCTTGTAAGGTTAATTTTATTGTCACGTGGAATCCGAGCCAACGCGGAGAGACTTTTCATATAAAAAATAGCTTCTATTAGTCAGGGCCCGAGAGAAAGAAAGGAAATGAATAATAATGTTATTGGCTTTACGTCGCACTAACTACTTTTACGGTTTTCGGAGACGCTGAGATACCGGAATTTAGTCCCACAGGATTTCTTTAACGTGCCAGTAAATCTACTGACACGATGCTGACGTACCTGAGCACCTTCAAATACCATCGGACTGAACCAGATCGAACCTGCCAAGTTGGTGTCAGAACGCCAGCGCCTCAACCGTCTGGACCACTCAGCCCGGCGAAAGAAAATTTAAAGTGTACTCATTCCGATTACGGGGCCTCGGATGAGTCCCGTATCGTTATTTTTCGTCACTACCTCGCCGTGCCGGGAGTGGGTAATTTGCGCGCCTGCTGCCTTCCTTGGATGTGGTAACCGTTTCTCAGGCTCCCTCTCCGGAATCGAACCCTGATTCCCCGTTACCCCTTACAACCATGGTAGGCGCAGAACCTACCATCGACAGTTGATAAGGCAGACATTTAAAAGATGCGTCGCCGGTACGAGGACCGTGCGATCAGCCCGAAGTTATTCAGAGTCTAATGTCGGTGTTAGTGACTCCCTCCTCAAATTACCCTGATCCTAAACATTAGTACAAAACCACCTTAACAATACAAGGAATGCCCGTCTCCAGTCCAGCTTCCTTCGGTTCAGAAGGTCACGGGTCAGAGATTTTAGCTAGCAAAGCAAAGTCATCTCCGTACAGGCTATGAAGTCCCTTGGAGGGGTGGAAGGTAAAGGCTTCCACTATCCGTAACCTCGGCACTTGATGGGGGATAGAGTGGTTAACGCTACGCACGAATTAACCTGGTACTCATTTTTAGTGTAGGCTGAGTGAACGTCAGGGCCATGTGCACCTCCTGAAGTGGGAATCTCGTTTCTTAAATTTTTCGACTTCCTGACGGGGAATCGAACCCACGTCCTTCCGGTTGAACCGAGCACGCCTTTACCGCCTCGGCCAGGCAGCCCGTAGGGATTTTATATGCGTCTGGCTATTCTTCTCGATCGGGATCTGGGTGTTCGTTTTAATACACACTTCTTCATATACACACAACACATCACACTACCAAACACACCAGAGACTCGTAAAAGTGAATACATTCCTCCATGTAGGGTTGGCGATAGGAAGGGCGTCCGGCTATAAAACTGAGCTCAATTCGCATGCAGTGACGACCTCAAAATGATTAATAAAACCAGGAAGAAGATGAAGACATATGTACATGAACACTCTACATTGAGTCCTCAGTTAGAAGCCTGGTTGTATCCCGAACAACTCCACTATCGGCCGTCCTACATAGACCATGCGTCACTGAAGAGGAGCACTAGGGAAATGAGGAATCAGGTAGTTAACCCCATGTTGTAGGGGAAGTATGTCCGCCTCCTTCCTGGAGACATCGGGTTAGATCCCAGCCTCACCTAAGAATATGAATTTTGGGGGGTGTGGGCTTAACAGGCTTTAACTTTTCGAGTGTATAATAAGTACTCCTAGAGTAGCAGATTAAAATTAGTCAGGTAGTTGTGATTCAGTGTAAAGCAGAGACAAATTTCCCTACTATTGCCCGAGAAGATAAATCATGACTATCTCTTCACGAGTCAACTTTGTTGCAAGGAATAATATTTGATTTCAAGGTTAGAGGTAACAAATATGAATGTAGCAAACCTGGGTTCTGAAATACTCAGTTCAGAGTACTAGTACGCAGGTATTTCTAAGAAGATAAGGAAGAGAGCACGCCATGTAGGGACTATGAATAGTCTACATTTCGATGAACCACGTGATTGTCTTGCAATTTTCCTTGATTCCAAGGTTGTCTTGCAAGACAAAACTAACCTAAAATATGGATGTGGAGAATAGAGTACAGGTTGCCTGAGATACTATATATCTCGGCGAAGAGGATAAAAGCTGTCAAAACCAAGCAGACAGTGATCAAATTCAGTACTCAATATGGCTCCTTCTTCTTTCTCGTTCTCTTAATCTACCGTTGCTCCTCCTTCAGGAACGTGATAGCCGAGTAACATCGCTATTGGCTTCTCATCAGGATGGTCTCAATTCAAATCCTAGCTAAAACACGAGGGACTTTTGATAAGAAATGTGGCGCCCCGTGATCGGATTCCACATAAAAGTGGAGGTCAGGTGCCTCAATTGCAATGTCAAAGTCATGTAAAACTTCAAGCTTGGTTTTCTCCTCGTCAATTTTCTGTTGTTGTTGTTGTTTCTTCTTCTCTCTTCATTTTCATATCTTCTTCCTTTCCTCCTCCTTCACTTTCTTCCCCTTTAGCTCCTTTCCGAGAATTCCTTCTCATTTTCTCCTTTTCCTAATTAAGCTTGCTTTTCTCTCCACATATTTTCTTTTGTTCTTATCTCTCCATTTCCCTTTCTACATTCCTCCTCTAACTTCTTTCTCTTCAGCTCCTTTCCGAGATTTCTCTCTTCTTCTTCTTCTTCTTCTTCTTCTTCTTCTTCTTCTTCTTCTTCTTCTTCTTCTTCTTCTTCTTCTGACTTCTCCACTTCTTTCCTTCCTGTCTTCGTCTGCGTTCTTATTACTTCCTTTTCCTCTTACCTACTTCCGTCCTCCGTTCCTTCCTTCCTTTCCGCTTCCTCAATTTGAACAGAGGGTAGTGACGAAATCGTAGCAACGCTGTTCCTGACGAGCTATGTTCGATCTGCAGTGAGTCTAAAATGAATTATACACTGGTTCGAGAGTCCGTATTAGGAAGTCACGTGAGCCAGTTGAGGAACCATCCTATCAGGGAAATATTATGACCTACGGACTGGTAAACCGGAGGAACTGTCACGCTGATCACGCGACTGCAGTCTATCGTTAATCAGTTGGCAGTAAGGTAAGGAACTTGACAATCAAGCACTGCATGTTAGTTTTCGTTATATCGCGGCAGAACTTATACTATGTTCGTAGGTACATTAGAAGAATATCTTCATCACACATATATTTTAATACATCATTGTTAATTTAAATAAGGAAATGAGCTCATTCATTCCCACGCGAACCATGCTGGAAACACAGTCATCATGAAATTATATGTGAATTAACAGCTATAAATTGCAGGCTTTAGAAATCATAAATCAATGATTACACAATGCGAACACATTTTATTCGCTTAAGTACCACACGACATATATCGTGCCAAAAGCGGATGAAATATCACTAACTTCAGCGACAAATATATAGCCTACGTTACAAGGGTTTATAGACCTAATTTTCAGTTAGTGGCAATAAATGAAATCAATTTGCGTTAGCCTGATTTAGCAACCCAGCTCACGAATATGTAAATATATAAACTAAGCGTAACAGAAATAAAGAATCTAAACAAATACACAGTAAATTAGGATTGGACGTAATAAGAACACTGAAGTAATTGTCAGTTCAATAGTACCTAGTGGAAATACAGTAGTTCCAGAAATACGATAGTTTATTTTATATAAATATACCTTGTCTGGAGCCTCCATGGCTCAGCCGGCAGCGTGCCGCCCTCTCACCATTTGGTTCCGTGGTTCAAATCCCGGTCACCCCATGTGAAATTTATGCTGGACAAAAGCGGAGGCGGGACAGTATTTTCTCCAGGTACTCTGGTTTTCACTGTTATCCTTCATTCCAGCGACACTCTCCTTTATCATTTTATTTCATTTGTCAGTCATTAATCACTGCCCCGGAGGAGTGCGACCGGCTTCGGCAGCCGGCACAATTCTTATCCTCGCCGCTAGATGGGGCTTCATTCATTCCATTCCTGACCCGGTCGAATGACTGGAGAAAAGCTGAACATTTTCATTTTCAATAACTTTCGCAAAATTCACTACGGCATTTCGGAATGAAATTCGTCTGTCATATTTGTTTAAATGTCTTTTCTCATGGTTTGTTTGGAGCTCTTCTTTGAGACAGACTCCCTAGCTGAGGCAGTAAAAGTGTGCTCGGTACACTCGGAAGAAAGTGGGTTCAATTCTTCGTTGAGAAGTCAGGAAAGTTTAGAATCAAGATTTCCACTTCCGAAGAAACTCAAGGCCCTGAGGTTCTGTCAGCCTAAACGAAAAATGAGTACTAGGTTAGTTCCTTTGGACAAAATCGGCCGAGAACAGAGCAAACCACTAAGTTACATTGCACTCAGTGCTAACGTTACTGAAAGTAGAAACCTTTACTTTCCATTCTTCCCAGGTCTTTCTCAGTGCTGAACGGAGATGGTTTTGCCTTGCTCTTTTTCATTTATCGCTGATCTGCATTTAGAGCTGTCGCCCAGCTGGCATATTCCCTATCAAATATTTTCTTCAATGATTTCAAAGAAGTTGGAAATTTGTCAAACATCTTCCTTGATTTATTCCAATCCGCAGACAATTCCTCTCGCTACAACTTAATATTTGCCCCAACTTGTCCAAATTATCTTCATGCTGTTTGTTTGTACTTCCTACAATGATAGACTGCCTAAATCTGACAAAGTATACCAAAGCAATTAAATATTGAATGTATGTTTAAACGGTCCGCCTCTGTGGTGTAGTGGTTAGTGTGATTAGCTGCCACCCCCAGAGGCCCGGGTTCGATTCCCGGCTCTGCCACGAAATTTGAAAAGTGGTACGAGGGCTGGAACGGGGTCCACTCAGCCTCGGGAGGTCAACTGAGTAGAAGGGGGTTCGATTCCCTCCTCAACCATCCTGGAAGTGGTTTTCCGTGGTTTCCCACTTCTCCTCCAGGCAAATGCCGGGATGGTACCTAACTTAAGGCCACGGCCGCTTCCTTCCCTCTTCCTTGTCTATCCCTTCCAAACTTCCCATCCCCCCATAAGGCCCCTGTTCAGCATAGCAGGTGAGGCCGCCTGGGCGAGGTACTGGTCATCCTCCCCGGGTGTATCCCCGACCCAGAGTCTGAAACTCCAAGACACTGCCCTTGAGGCGGTAGAGGTGGGATCGCTCGCTCAGTCCGAGGGAAAAACTGACCCTGGAGTGTAAACAGATTACGAACGAACGATATACGTTTAAACATGAAGAATTTTCTGGAGTTAATCCTTCTGGTATGCAGTACTGTAGAGGTGATTTCTAACAAATTGGACGGAACCTTTAATGGCTAAGACGGGTAAATCACAGTATAGATTCTTGAGAATGCCCACACTTTTTTGTAAAACTCAACTAAGAATTTTGATATGGTTCCTCTTCCTTCTACAACCCTTATAGAGGAAATGTATGATTCTTTGAAGTACCTGATGGTTGGTTCATAGATGACACGCTTCTCCGCGTCTACCCCTGCTGGCTGACTGGAGTCGACCTCACATCTAACGGTAGGGTCCAGAATATATGCAAAGTCCTTTTCTCGGTCAACTGCGGTTATATCTAGGCCCTGTTCTCCAGTTGCTTCCACCGTCAGCAACACATGGCACCTCTTCATGTACCTCGTAACCTTTCTGGGAGAATTCTGCTATTCTAGATCTTAGTCTGTTGTGCCTAACATTCCTCAGCAAGTCCCCCCGTGGACATGAACCAAGAACATGAGCTAGGGTTTCAGGATCACTGCAGTGTCTGGCTACGACCGGGCAGGGCCTGTTCCATTCAAGCTTATCGTCTACTAATGTCACTCCAAGCCATCTCTCTACTGCCTGCTTGGAACATTCCGCTTAGGCGAGCTACTTGTCGTCTTACTTCCAGGTCTTCCCAGACCAAAATTTGCAAAACCTTTTCGTAACACTACCCTTTGGTCAGAAATCACCCAGAACAAATCGCGCTGATTTCCTTTGAATTTTTTTCCACTTTTCGAACAAAGTAATCATTCAGTCACGGCGGTCCACGACTAATGAATGAAGCATATTGAACAGCTAAGACATAGCCCCAGCATTTGCCTGGTGTGAAAGTGGGAAACCACGGGAAACCATCTTCAGGGATGCCGACAGTTGGGTTCGAGCCCACTATCTCCCAGATGCAAGCTCACAGCTGCACACCCCTAACCGCACGGCCAACCCGCCCAAGATATATATACTATAATTATACACCTACATAAATGGAATACACAATTTACAAAGGTGTGGTTAAACAAGATTTGAGAGCATAAACTATCTTGTGGAATTGCGAGTAACATTTCGGAATGAAATAAAAGAGTAAGATGTGGCTTGACTTTCAACATTCTGTCGTGAATATTTCGTAATCCTATACCCCGAGGCTCTTCATTGCCGTCTGTGAGTGATAGACCAAGTTACGTCATGAGAAACGGAGAAATGGAGATATATACACTGGGGTAAAAATAGGAAGAACGAGTAATTATTGTCCGACCATATTTCTCAAAAACATTTGCTACTAAGAGAGTGAAAGAGAGAAGAGGAATAGGCCGTTGGCATGATCAACGATCTAGCGACCTCGAAATGACACACGTGATTTAAAAATGTGCATGCCTATCAGAAGTCACCGGGAATAATAATAATAATAATAATAATAATAATAATAATAATAATAATAATAATAATAATAATAATAATAATGAAATGGCGTATAGCTTTTAGTGCCGGGATGTGTCCGCGGACTTCGGCTTGCCAGGTGCAGGTCTTTTTATGTGACGCCCGTAGGCGACCTGTGCGTCGTGATGAGGATGAAATTATGAAGACGACACATACACCCAGCCCCCGTGCCAGGGGAATTAACCAATTATGGTTAAAATTCCCGACCCTGCCGGGAATCGAACCCGGGACCCCTGTGACCAAAGGCCAGCACGCTAACCATTTAGCCAGACATAATAATAATAATAATAATAATAATAATAATAATAATAATAATAATAATAATGTCCGGCTCCATGGCTGAGTGGCCAGCGCCTTGGACTTCAATCCGTCGGTGCTGGTTCGTCGACTCTAGGCCGGGTCGGGGTTTTTCAATCTTAAACTGTTAATTCCCCTGGCTTGAAGTGTGTGTGTTGTCCCCAACATGGCCGCAATTCATACACCAGGTACAATACTACGAGTACTAATACGCAGTTTTTTATGCACAGCAGATGCAGCTGTCTGATTCCTTGGAGAAATGGATAGCGTGCTGGCCTTTGACCGAAGGTATCCCGGGTTCGATTCCCGACGGAGTCGAGTATATTACCCTTTATTGGTTAATTACGATGGTTCGGGAGCTCGGTGTATGTGCCGTCTTCAACATTAAATTCATCCTCACAGACGTGCACCAGGCCTCGCCAGAGACCACACGCCATAAAAAATAAGTAGATACCATCCACCCTTATCGGAGGATCTGCCTTGTAAGGGCTCCGTCAGGCTAGCAACACACACACGATATTATATAATAATAATAATAATAATAATAATAATAATAATAATAATAATAATAATAATAATAATAATAATAATAATAATAATAATAATAATAATAATAATAATAATCATCATAATCATAATCATAATAATAATAATAATAATAATAATAATAATAATAATAATATCCGCCTCCGTGGTGTAGTGGTTAGTATGATTAGCTTCCACCCCCGGAGGTCCGGGTTCGATTCCCGGCTCTGCCACCAAATTTGAAAAGTGGTACGAGGGCTGGAACGGGGCCCACTCACCCTCGGGAGGTCAACTGAGTAGAGATGGGTTCCATTCCCATCTCAGCCATCCTGGATGTGGTTTTCCGTGGTTTCCCACTTCTCCTCCAGGTAAATGCCGGGATGGTACCTAACTTAAGGCCACGGCCGCTTCCTTCCCTCTTCCTTGTCTATCCCTTCCAATCTTCCCATCCCCCCGCAAGGCCCCTGATCTGCATAGCAGGTGAGGCCGCCTGGGCGAGTCATTAGTCATCCTCCCCAGTTGTATCCCCCGATCCAGAGTCTGAAGCTCCAGGACACTGCCCTTGAGGCGGTAGAGGTGGGATCCCTCGCTGAGTCCGAGGGAAAAACCGACCCTGGGGGGTAAGCAGATTAAGAAGAATAGAAAGGGACATGAATATATATATACATACATACATACATACATACATACATACATACATACATGCATACATACATATATGCATAAGGTAGAGGCCCAGTTTTCGTCGCAGGGATTTCCATTCTGCACGGTTGGCGCCAACTGTATGGAAGAAGGTGTTACAGTTGAGGTTTTGGTGGATAAAACAAAAGGCGAAAACCAATTTGCAACAACTTTTAGAAGATAATTAGTGGTATACTGAATGCAAGAGGAGGTCAAACAGTCGGATACGATTTATAATAAGAGTGCGGAAAGAAATTACATTACCGTAAAGTGTCATTTTCCGTACTCATACGCACGTCATAATAATAAATAAAATATTGTACTCAACAGCCACTAATGTGATAAGTTTACGTTACTCGTTTCAAAATTCCGTACGTAAATAACTAAAATTAATGTGTATCAAGGTGTAGCAAGGCAGTACTGGCATTTGTAACGGAAACCTGAACTGCGACGGGCGTGCGTCCAAGCAATTATCCTACGCACCCGGTCTGAATTTTCTACGAGGTCTGCATGTTGCTAAAAATCCAAATTTTCTTTCCCCTTTTTCTTTCTTGTTCGTGGCATACGGTTATTCAAAGAACACTGAAATCCTTATGCTCATTTTAAGAACAAACAGGCTATTATAAAGATTAAAAAGCAGCTTATTCTGCAGCAGGAGCGTATTATGAAACACAAGATGCTCTTCTATTGCAAGCAATTACTTTGAACAATTTTCCTTTGTGTATAAAATGGTAAAGTAAGGAACAAAGTCTACAATAAGGATGAGCTTCTTAGCATGTAAATTTTGTTAGATGAGATGGAACAAGACGATGTCACTGCTAAACAGGAGGGAAGAAACAGGAAAATGCCGGGTAGTCGCTTCACGCGCAGAATTGGAAGGGACCTACCTTCACAACAGTAAGGTAAAAATAATTCAAGACGAGACTCGAAAATGCATCACCTATAAAGGGCATAACAAAGAGTAGACACACGTTCTTATGTCAAAGTATGATACTTATTCCATTGTAAAGATGTGAAATAATTTTCTAGCCGGTAGAAAATACGACGTATTATTGTTGTTTATTTATTTATTTATTTATTTATTTATTTATTTATTTATTTATTTATTTATTTATTTATTTATTTATTTATTTATTTATTTATTCTCTGTGGCCATCGAGGACCACGTCGTCTCGTCATATTTGGCAATGAAATTTCCTTTCTTTTGAGCCTAGAAATCCCTAATTCTTTCTTAGTGGGCCTGCTTGCGTTCCTCTGTCCAAGGGACAGGTTGTTCGTCTCGATTTAGCCCGCTCGTCACTATCATTTTCGGAAGAGGTCTCTGTCAAAGGCGCCTCCCGGTTCAGTTTGTAGCACTTGAAGGTCTTCTTTGTTGTTTCTAAAGCAAGGCATCGTGGTTTTAAGTTTTGAATCAAACAAATGAAATATCTGTTTGGTCAACCTGTTTATGTCCATTCGTTTGAGGTGACTGTATAATCGTGCCCAACTTTTCCGGTTCGTGTCTCTAATTTTCTCTATTTTGTTGTCCGGCTCCATGGCTAAATGGTTAGCGTGCTGGCCTTTGGTCACAGGGGTCCCGGGTTCTATTCCCGGCAGGGTCGGGAATTTTAACCATAACTGGTTAATTTCGCTGACACGGGGGCTGGGTGTATGTGTCGTCTTCATCATCATTTCATCCTCATCATGACGCGCAGCTCGCCTATGGGAGTCAAATCAAAAGACCTGCATCTTGCGAGCCGAACTTGTCCTCGGACACTCCCGGCACTAAAAGCCATACGCCATTTCATTTCTATTTTGTTATAGACTTCCTAGTTGGGTCTTTTTTGGGGATGGCATTCTTGTAATTGGATACCATGATTCCCTTTAACGATGTTGTGCTCCTTTGTCTCCAGTTCTTCGAGGAGACCTTTATTGGAATTTATGGTTTGGCAGGCTATTTCAAGTTTCGTATTCGTTCCCTAAGTGCTTCCTTGTCCAGTCCATTCTTCATGATGATCTCAACCAGGTACTTGGCCCTTAAATGCGCAATTTACTATTTATCTTAAATATGGTGGTTTTCATTCCAAAAGTAAATACATTATTATGAGAAAAATATTAATGATTTTTCAAATAAATATTTTTATTTATTTGGATCAGTGAAAATGTTAAGAGTTTTGAATGTTTTACGTATCGGTACATGCAAAGCTGTTCGATTACTGTAGCTACTGCCACACTTCAGTTTAGGGATGTCCTTGCTCACGAATTCACTGAGGTAGAGGACACTGTATTTGTTTTACCTTAACTGCTTAAAGTTTACACTTCACTCCAGGTGATTAGCAAGAAAAATCGTAAATTTTTTTTTTCATTTTTAATACACTAACGACCCTTAGCGAGTTCGTCTGCCAGCTAGTAGTAAATGCACACTTGTGAAATTGTAAAGCAGATTTAACAAGCAAGTACATTTTCCTTTGCACATATGCAATGCAGTGCATGTCTCTGTATATTTTTCAGGCTTACATCGGTTAACTGGTGAGGCATTTGAATGTATGAACATAAGGCTGGAGACGTAAGCGACGAATATCGATGCACTTAAATAAGTGATGGCTGATAATGTTGTTCGTCAAGCTGTGCATGACCTCTGAAGTAATTCAGATGAGAGTCTTCAACAAATAGTTTGAGATATAAAAGCTGAAGTAAGAAGCGCTATTAAACACATGATGAAATCTTCAGCCCAATTAAATGGCTTCTAAACAACATACTTTATTTTACTACAGTTGAGGGAAAATTGCTTCTTTTTCTTCTTCTCTTCTTCTTCTCCTCTGTTGTCGATGGCCCGACTCGGGTTTCGTGAAATTATGGACTAATTTGTAGTCGCAGCCGTTATTTTGTAGGTCTACCACAAGTCCCATCTTCAGCCATTCTCATGCACTGCTGGAGAGGAGCTTAAGCTATTTGTTTAATTAGATCCACATATTGCGTGGGAGCTCTCTACGGCCTCTTGAGCATCAGCCATGCCCAGATGGTGCCAAATCACCTTTAGGTCGTATCGAGAACATTTGGTGAAGAGATCGTACTACTGCTATCATTATTTACTGGTTCATGATGCAATTCTAGTTATATTGCTAAATAATCAATCATCAACATGAATCATCACTCGCCTTTGTAGCGGAATGAAAAAGTCCATTGTTTCGATCTTAAATCGCAAGGATGGACGACACTGAACTCATTTCATGTCTGAGTAACGAAAGTATTTCCCTTCTCATTTCAGACAAAATAATTATATATATTCTACTGGTATTTGTTTGTAAAATAAGATAAAACTCTCAAGTGAAATTCTTACACGTGTTTAGTCATGCATATGTAATATACAGCAGTCGAGATATTTTTTCAGTCTACTTACTTTAGCCAACAAGAATGGCATATGTAGACTTCCTAAGTTGTTGAATATCTCTATGTTCAAGGCATCCTGCAAGTCCATCAACTTCGCGTCAGAGAGAGAGAGAGAGAGAGAGAGAGAGAGAGCATGTGTTGTTAACTTATCCAAAACCAACTCTGAAGAGACTAAACATCCTGTTAATTACCATCGACCCGCTCCAAACTTCCCAGACCACTCCACGAATGTTCCCCTTCTTCTTCTTGTATGAAACCTTATCCCAATTCTACACGGTATTACCATTCCCAATCGTAATATTTTTTGTCAGTCTTCTCTGCTTGGGGCTTCTTTTCTCGTATAAGCTCTTTCTCTCAGATATTCTGTTATTTCCTCTCTCCAATTTTGTCACCCTTGTGGGTGGGGAAGGTAGAATAACACCACGATATCCCCTGCCTTTCGTAAGAGGCGACTTGAGAGAGAGTGGTTTGGCAACCGCAGGGCCCTTAGCTGAGTCCTTGTACTGCCTCCACTTACTTGTGACTGGCTTCTTCCTTTCATCTATCCTATCCGACCTCCCTTAGTCAAATCTTGTTTTCAGATTCAGACGGTATTAGGTATCGAGACCTAAGGAGTCTATCATTTTCATGCCCTTCATGGCTCTTGTCCTTCTTTGGCCCATACCTTCAGTTTTCGAAGTGTCGGATCCCGTCCATCCCCCCCCCCCTCCTGATTAGTGTTAATAGAGGATGGTTGCCTAGTTGTACTTCCTCTTAAAACAGTTATCATCAACACCACGATCACCACCACTCTCCAATTTTGGTTGGGTCTACCAACCTTCCTCCTTCCCAGAGCTTCCCACTTCGGTTCTCCCCTTTCTACGTAACTGCAATGTTCTCTTTCCACAAAACCAAACAATCTCAGTATATTTTCCTGTATCTTAACAGCCTTAACATTATCGTCACTCGTCCCTTATCCAGTCCTAGCTTGAAATACCACACATCCATCTTAACATGTGCACATCTACCTACCTTCAATTTTCTTTCCTGCTCCTTGGTGATTGCTCGTGCCTCAACATCGTACATTGTCGCCTCCCTGACCACCGTCTTTTATAAATGTCCTTTCATGTTCTTACTCACCATGGCCTTTTTCAGATTAATTGGACTGGACGCTCAATGTACTGTACCTTTTCCCCCGTTTTACGCCTGGATGACCTTCTTGACACGAACCCTATGAGGGATGTAGGCCAATTACTGTTTCGTGGTTCTATTGTGTTCGGCAGTACGGTGTGTTTTGCGTATAACAAGAGGTATGTATTGAGGCGAACACAAACACCCAGTCCCCGAATCAGAAGAATTAACCAGACAGGACCAAAACCGCCCGGGACCCTCTGAACCGAAGACCGCAACGCTGACCATTCAGCCAAGGAGCCGGAATTTCATTCTGATGCTAACTTTCTGATAATTTTCCTAAATATTCCATGATCGCTGAGGAACACAAGTTTAACAAGCTCATACTAAGAATAATTCAAATACATAACACAGTTCTATTATTTCAAGGTGAAGATCTCGCACACTGTTTCTCTGTAGTATGTGAAATAGTTGACACAGTAGGGCCATAAATCTAAGAAATTCAAAATTTAATACATTATTGGCTATTGATGTTACAATAGGCTAATATTTGAACCCGATGTCCTAGTATGGCTCAAGAGTACGAATTTAGCATATTTTTTGTAAGTGGTTCTACGTTGCACTGACTCAGAAAGGTTGAGGGGACGACGGAATAAGAATGAGCTAGGACTGGGAAGGAAGTGGCCGTGGCCGTAATTGAGGTACAGGTCTGGTGGAAATGGGAAACCAACTTCCGGGATACTGAGAGTGAGGTTCAAACCCGCTATATCCCAAATGCAAGCGGGCAGCTATACGGCTCGTACCGCACAGCCAAATCGCTCGGTGAACATGATATTGCTGGTCTATTAAGTAGTTTGGTTTACATGGTATTATTCAAGGACTGTCGTACCATGCATTCATCTCCTTTAAACATATACACGAAAATCAAGTAAGATGGCTGCGCAGTACGGGTCATGTAATGGTTTTCTAGGGTTTTCGCTTTCACACCAGACAAATGGTGCAAGTTTAATTTAAAGAAATCTACGGCTGGTACCTTCCAAGTCCTAGCCATTTCCGATCTTAAATTCGCCAAAAGCCTACCTCCTAGCGAACAAAAAAATGACCACACGTAAAAAGTTTTATAATTAAAACCTGAAATTAGCTTATAATTAATTCTGATCCTTTAACTAATACTAAATACAGGGAATAAAGGCCAGGGTAAAGATTGCTAACTGTAAATAATATAACGCTAATACTGACATATGGCCTCCGGAGATGCGTGGTGCAGGTCTTTGGATTTGACGCCGTATAGGAGACCTGTGCGTCTGTAAGAATGGGACCCTATCTAAGATGAAATCTAATGTCGAAGACGTCACAAACACCCAGCCCCCGAGCCATAGGAATTAGGTAATGAAAGTTTAAATCTCCGGCCCGACCGGGAATCGAACGTGAGGCCCCTTGAACCAAAGGCCAGCATGTTAACCATTTAGCCATGGAACCGAACAATATACCTCTAATATAATGGTTTGTTGTAATAATAGCACAATTCTTGATCATTCGATTCTCCGTACCACAACAATGGGAGAAATGATTCCTAACAAAGGCTAAATCATTACTTCGACGTTTTCTCATAGGTATTCCCTGATACATTTCCGGAAATACACTGAGTTTACAGTGCACTAGGTATTCTGGCATGGGTTAGAACAAGTAATGTATTACTTTCATTCGACCTGTCTCAGTCTTACGCTTGGCTTTGACATTATGAAAATGACTGTTGTAGCAGTGACGCTTTACCATTTGTTATGCAGCCAGTCCTTGTTATGTTACTAACATTCCGAACTAACAGAGATTTCAAACGGTACCCCACATGAGTGACCAGAATAGACATTTACACGGCTAAATCACTGATTTATCAAGAAAGTGTCCAACTTCGTAATTTGGGCCCGTCCCATGCCGTCTTATTCTTTCGGGATTCGGATCGTTTTGTTATGCGAATGTAAGGCGTCAAATGTTCTGTATTTGAACATGTTAACAACCTTCGTACGTCTTTCGATTTCGTAGTGATTAATCACAAATTAATTCATATACAGTACCTCAAAATAGTCGGGCTTTTAAATCCCCTCCCCAACCGCGTATATTAACGTACGACTACCAATGTTTGTAACCATGGCACAGTGGTCCAGATTCAAAAAGAAAAACGGACAAAAATCGATTTTGGAACTTTACTTTAGAAACACCACACTCCAATTCGTTGGCTGAATGGTCAGCGTTGAAGAAGTCTTCGGTTCAGAAGGTCCCGGGTTCGATTCCCGGCCGGGTCGAGGATTTTAATCGTTTCTGATAGATTCTTCTGGCTCGGGTACTGGGTGTTTATTTCTGTCCCAACACCCTCCTCGTCATATTCAGACAACACACCACACTACCAACCACCACAGAAACACGCAATAGTGATTACATCCTTCCACGTAGGGTTGGCGTCAGGAAAGGTATCCGGCTGTAAAACAGGGCCAAATCCACATGTGCGATGCAGCTCGCACCCGCGACCCCACAACTGTGGAAGAAGCGGCAGAAGGAGAATAATAATTTAGAAACACCAAACAAATTTCCAAGTGAAGTCTGTTTATCAGCATACATTAATATAACTTTTTATTTGGGAATTTCTTCTGGGTTTCTCAGATATAATACTGCAAAAGCGATACAAGTCTTCGTTTTTGAACTCATCACTTCTTTAAATAAATTTTGAAATATTTCTCTCACTGCAAAATGAAACTCAGGGTTATAACATTGTATCTGCATATACTTTATGATCTGATCTATTTATTCATATCACGGTTTTCGATTTCAAATCACTTATAAGGACTGTTATATTTTTTTCATAGCGCTTGATTTTCTTCAAGAAAAACAAAATTTGCATGATATTAAAAAAATGTATGCAGATGTATAGCATGAAACTTACACAAGTTTTAAAATGAAGTCTTGAAAATATATCCTTAGTGGTTTCATCGTCAGAACACATGAGATACGTAACTGAGGAGAGAACACTTATTTATGCGCTCTGAGGATAAACACTCACGAGAGATATAAGGGTTTGGTGAGAGATTTATTTAGCCTATGCTACGCAAGGGATATCTAGCGGCCAAGAAACCAAAATAATCTTCAGTCGTGAGAAGTAATTGATTCGTGGTTGTTATGTGAGTTGTGAAGAGTGAAGAATGAAATGATTAGTCGCAGTGAACTTCGTAACAAGATTCAAGAGAATACAAATCAGTCTCACCCGCGCGTCATTAACAAATTCCATTAAACGCTGAGGAGAGTGTCGAGAAAACAATGTATAATAGTATTAAAAACTGTTTTTCCTGCCTTACTTTGACCAATGGAGAAAGTGTCACTCCTTAGAAAATGTTTTTGAGGAAATATTCAGACTAGTTGAAAAAGAATTGTGATTTTTCCGAACACGAAAGTTTTCTCGAAATTAGGAGTTCGTGGTTGTCGTTCAAAAGAATTTGAAAATCTAACGGAGAAAAGTAAAAGAAAAAGATCTAAGGAAGAGTATTACTTCATCAGAGCGACCGCTATGAAGTTAAGGGCAGAAGGAGACGATTCATCAGCCAAGTTATTAAAAGAAGCCACCACGACTACACCAACAAGGGGCAAAAGAATACGCGTTGCATTGAGGAAGGGGACAAAAATCAACAAAAATGTCAGTGGAAGAAGCTTTATCGTTCATAATTAAATGTAATAATTAAAGAAAACGAGTGTGAAGTGAAAAGTAAGACTAGCAGGACTACACTTTATCTAGAATGTTATCAATGTTACAAGATGAGAGTGATAAGAACTACACATTACATTGTAAATGGGGCTTTGATAGTAGCTCTGGCCATTCCCAATATAAACACACTTGGAAGGAGCGATCAGAGCTTATTTATGCCATCTGCCGTCGCTCTGCGCGTTGTTCTGAGTGTCTATTCGAAAGCAGTGGATTCATAAAACATCAGAAATTACCCGGGCGGAAAGGGATTATATAAATTATCAAATTGAGAATGTACATAATTTGATTACAAATAACGCCGAAACGCAGTATTCCTTAATACTATCAATAACAGATGGAAAAATATGCAATACTTTAACACAGTCTTCAAGTACGTAGTGGTAAAAACACTTCAGAAATAAACAAGCAACAAAAACTGGAACGACAGTTTACAGCTTGAATTTGGATATTCAGTTCTTGCATGCTCACATCCGATTTCTTGAATGTTTCCTTCATATTTCATACCGCCTGAACTTTAAAAAGTGGAAAGTAAGCATGAAAGATGGTAATCGCGACTTATTCCAAAAAAGAAAAGAATAGTGCAAAACTCATTCAAATCCAGATTAGGTCTTCTAGTTGGTATTCCGAAGCCTGGATATAGAAATACCAATGAATGCACCACTGCCCGAAGGATTTTTGAACATCCTTAGGTAGCTTCCGAAACACTATGAGTTAATAACTCGTTTCAGAATAATTTTAAAAGCAATTTCACGTGATCATGAGATTAATAGTTCAGAGTTCAACTCTTACTGCAGCGAAACAGCAAGTTTATATCCGTGGATATTCTATTACAGAAGCATCTATTTTGCCGATTGGAAACTTTCAGAAGAGCCCTTAGATTCAAGAAACAATGACGTAAGAAAATACAGGGAAAACCATAACAGAAATTCTTCAATTTCCAATAAGTTTGACTTGTTCCATAGTCTACTGCTAAGCTCCGATCTAGTAATTTCCATCATAGGAGGTGTGCTGAAGAAGAAAAGAGGGTTGCCTCAAGAAGTGTGTAATTTATTGTCAATACCCCAGGACGAAACGGAGGAGGAAGGCGAAGAAGCAGAAGAAGAAGAAGACACATCCGGGCCAGAGGATGAATAAATATTTAACTGTAAGGAGTTTTATGAACTAAAGCAACACATTTATTTCAAATCAATGCAATATTTAATTTAAACTTTTACACAAACCATTTTTCAATTTTTAATGGAAAATATTTTCCCCCGGTTTTTTTCTTTTTTTGCGAATTCGGACCACTGTGGCATGGCAGCTTTAACTCTAGTGCATCTAACGTATATCCCAGTTTTTCACGGATTCATATGGATTTCTGGTTCTTTTTGGACACACAATGGTATTTATGGTGATGGTGACAATTGTTCCAAGTGATAATACAACGAGATACATCTTATCTCAACTTAAATCCTAGAGTCGCTCTACCCCAAGGGTGGCTAAGTTATCGACCGGCATGCCATAACAGGTAGCCTGCGGTGATCTGTGCCGTGATCACTGTCATATTACTCATACACCACACATAACACTATCCTCCACCACACTAACACGCAGTTATTTACGCATGGCAGATGCCGCCCACCCTCATCGGAGGGTCTGCATTACAAGGGCTGCACTCGGATAGAAATAGCCACACGAAATTATTATTATTATTACTGTCATATTGACAGCGTCGGTAATTGTCATTGTTGTATGATTCCCTGAAGTGCGCTATGTCTACAACTTATCTCCAGTGGACAGGTTGTGGCTACTCCAACCACTACTCTTATACCTTCATATCTTCCACATAATATAAATAACATTTGTTTGAACACCAGTTGCTTTTTTAAGAAAAACAACAAAATTCGGTAGAGCATACCTCTTATATCAATTATCTCAAGGCGTGAGGTGATAAACTCACATATCTTGCAATATACAGGGATATGGATCAGGAAAAATATTAAATTACTGTTGCATTTCCACAATTGAGGATTGTACATGGAACTGGAATCACTTATTATAATTAAAATAAAACTGAGTTTATGACTATAATTTACGTCACAATGAACAATCATTGACGTCTTTTAATTTAACAAAAGAAATATATCGTGAGATTTGCGGTACAAAGAAAAGGAAAATTTAATCTAAACAAAAAAAGCTATTGGCATGAACTTGAAGTGAGATGTGATATCGCCGCTGATTACACTCTTCTTCATGTTATGAATGCATAACATGTCTGATGCTTTAATTACCTGTTGTCTGCATACACCGCTGTTGAACTTGAAATTCCAGGGAAAACCGATGAGCTGAAGTCGGGAGCCGTCTGCTGTTCTGCCGTCTTCTTATATAACAAGTAGTTGGCCTACATACCATGTACGCGTGTAGGGAGCTCCAATGTAATTACGTCCACTCAATATATTATAAATAATTGGAAAATATTATTGAGACATCTTGTGAAGTCCATCCTCACAAGAAGATGATGTTTCTTTATCAGCATAGTACCCGTCTCTGCTCGGATACAACCACCACTTGTAGACTTCCTCGATGATTACCTCTTCAAACACAACTCTTAGCTCTGACCATCACACTAAGACCACTTCTTCCATTTGATACATCTGACTGTTACATATGATCTGCACGATATGAACTGCTTATGAACTGAGTAATATGAACTGAGGAACTATCAACTGAATGATATCATCTGAATACCTCTCCCTACCGTAGCATCACCTTATATCACCTCGCGATGACGACTCATCTCCCCACTCACTGTTCATCCCTTCCACTTCCACATACAGTAGCTGGCGAATACTGACACTTGGTCGCAATCACGTGTCCACGCACTGATGTCATCAGTCATGTGTCGTCTAAGCGTACCCAAGCGGTCCGAGAATGACTATGCCGAATGCGTCACCGGGAAAACTCCTTGCACAGTTAAACATAGCCTCGATTGCAAAATACTATGCCAGCTCATCTAGCCAAAGTTACAAGCCACAGCATGACAATATGAAACCAACAAATCTCACTTACTACAATCCAGAATAATTACAAACATATTCACTTAACCTATGATGAAATACAATAATATACGTGATACCTAATTATTACAGTCTATATGATGAGAAACAGAATATATAAAATCTAATGAATCGGGTTAATAATAATAATAATAATAATAATAATAATAATAATAATGATGATGATGATAATAATAATAATAAATACTGAATGGAATCTGTAACCTTGTTGTACGGTTACAGAACGCCTCCCTCATGAAATAATCGATTAAATGAATCGATTGATTCATGAAATATATACAAATCACCTGAAATCGAGTACACCATATATACATGTATAAAAATGACCTTTACAAATTGGGTACATATTATCATCCATCTGGATGTTCGTTGTTACACATATAAAACATTGATCAATTATCAATTTCACTTTGATTATACAGTATTATTTACATACAGTTTACATTTCTTTCTCACTTCTGTCGTTTCAAACGTTCATTGAGTGTTCAAAAGTAATTCTCGAAGACATATCATTATATATACTGTCTCCAAGCACTGGAGTTTATTGCACTGCCGTGCTTCACTTAATATCACAACACACGCTAATTTCACTGAAGTCCTGTTCGCAATGCCAGCTTCATAAAACATGGTGAATTAACATAATAATGAAAATTAATCAACAAACTCACATGATATATTTCTTAAGATTTCTTATATTGTATGTTCCTACGATATTTCCTTCCTTGTCTTCTAATGAATAAGCACATTTCCCAATCCGTTTCACTACGGTGAAGTCTCCCTGATATAACAAGAAAAACTTAGAAAATTGACCAGCTTCTGCTGATGACGGGAGTGGCACTCTGAGTAAAACCTTGTCACCAAGCTCAAATTCATCCAATTTAGTCTTACAAAAATTATCATGCACAATCTTACCGTGTTATCCTTCTTAGGTATAATAACAAGTGGATTTAAATTAGGACTACATGATGGTTCAATTATATTATAATCTAGCATAATGTCAATCTGCTCTTCAACAGCGCTAGCGTATTTTAACGGAATGGGATATTTCGGTCCTACAAAAGTTGAGTTATCAATAACATTAAATTTGTGTTCGTAAAGATGTGTTCTACCAGGCCGATCGCTAAAAACATCACTATGTGATATCAATAATTCACACAATTCGTCCTTCTGACTTACCGCTAAATTACATTTCTCCACTGTCTCATACAATTCATCTCTAGAATCTCTCTGTATGGACACATGGCAGACATCAATATTTTTCCTAATATTAGGAATTTCACAAGATCCTTCCGTACTAGAACACACTTTATTCGCACTAATTTCTGACAAAACATCATATGGTAAACTGACTTCCCTGCTACTATTTCCCCAAATAAGATTGACATTACACAGATCAAAATTTAATTTAGCCTTGTGACACGTTAACCAGTCAGTACCTAAAATAACGGCATAAACTAAATTAGGCACAACTAAGCATGGTTGGAAAATACATTCTCCACTTATGCTAATGGGGACAGCTATTTGTTTATTCACTCTTTGAGACTTGTTTCCAACAGCTGTTACGATGAACGTATTCCTCACTGGAATTTCCGCTACCTCATACTTCTCTCTTAAAACTTCCTCATACAGCTTGGAATTTACACATGACTTCTCACTACCAGAGTCCAACAAAATCTTAACTTTTCTGCCCCATATCAGCAGTTCAATCGTCGGTGTAACAGTAACACTACTTAAATTATCCTCATTACATAATATAAGATCACTTAACAAATCTTGCCTTATATCTAAATTTAAATTACACTTATAAAATTTATTGTCTACGATTAAGTCGGCACTTAAAACATTGGAATTATTGCTACTTAGGTCACAATCATGTTCACTTACAACTATAGGCTGGTCGACATTGCCATAATTATCTACCTTATACGTGAACTCACCATTTACGGACTGTCTCAGTGACCTGTTTATACAGTCCGTTGCGCGTTTAAAGTACTTGGTTCGGTTATGACTTGTTGGTTACACACCTCAGTCGGCCTCCCCTTTTGCCTAGTTCCTCTAGCTTCATTATTATTATTATTATGGCCTGTATTCTCCCGCCTCCCAGCTTCTGCTTGATTACCATAATCACGCCTCCCAGTCCTGAAATTTTCCGAACTATTTTGATAATTTCTCTCCCTGTGGAAATTATTATTAGGTCTCTCCTGATATTCTCTTCTGTAGTTACGATTATTCATAGGCCTGTCCTGATTATTAGATTGGTTACCCCTTCCTTCTACATTCCTATTAGGTGTCCTACTATTATTCAAGCTACTACCTAAAGCATCAAAACTTTCCAACAAAATCTCCATTTCCTTTATAGTCTCCACTCTTTGCATACAAACAGCTTCTCTTATTCTATCGGGATAGTGCTTAGCCATAAGTCTAACTATATCAGCCTCAGGTCCAATACATTCTAAATTTCTCCACACCAAAACATGATCCAAAAAGTATTCAGTCATTCTAACACCCTCGTTAGAATTATACCTGCCAAACATTACTCTCTCTCTCTCTCTACTCTGAACACCTTCACTCCAAAATTTAGCCATGAATTTCTCCTTAAATTCAGTTAGACTAGACATCGAGCTTTTATATACTTGAAACCAAGACTTAGTCTCTCCTACGAAAGCATTAGATAAGATCTCCAATACAGTTTCCCAGCTAATCATATTGTCTCTTAATTGAACAGCAAATTTCTTCTCTACTACCCTCATAAATTCCATCGGGTTAAATTCTTTCCCAGAAAACTTAGGTAAATCATGATCTCTAGTGATTAAACTATTATTTACAATTATCTCACGTACATTCTTACTATCACGCACTTCTTGCTGGAGTACTCTCTGGCAACTCAGAAATTTTTCTTCCACTGTTTCCTCAGTCTTTTCTTGAATTTTTCTTAATTCCTCCAACTATTTTTCCGATTCTCTCATCTTCTGTGATAATGATTTCTGCTCACTCCCTAGATCACCTACTTCTCCAAGTTTTCTTTCCACAAGTTCTACCCTACTAATACATTTCCTAGTTTCTTGCCCCACTGTATTGGTTATCTTTTCAAACCTTTCTTCTACTAACTCATTGATTTCTCCTTTATTAGACTCGATCTTGGCGCCTAATTCATCAATCTGTTTGATGCATGTCTCACTAATTTGTTCTATTTCCGCATGGAGATTGCTCCGACCCAATTCCATCTCAGCTCTGATGTCACTACACTCCCTATTTACCTTACTTTCTAAATTATTAATTTGCTTACTTATTTCTAACACCTTATGATCTATCTTATTACTAACATCATCAATCTTCTTATTAATACTATTTATGGCATTACTCTGAGCTTCAATTTTTTTACTAATAATATTATTCTGAGATTCAATTTTCTCACTCATAATATTATTCTGACATTCAATTTTCTCACTCATAATATTATTCTGAGATTCAATTTTCTCACTAATAACCGTTTCAATTTTCTCACTCATAATATTATTCTGAGATTCAATTTTCTCACTAATGATATTATTCTGCTCAGTCATTTTGGACATCAGCAAATTAAATAAACCCAGGTCAATCACCCCTTTACTTTGATCTTGCGTGACAGCGTTTTCCTCACTTTCTACTATTTTCTGACTTTCAGCAGGTCCCAACTTAGACACCAACTTCCTATTTATGTTACCACCTTGGATTTCCTTGGACACAATAACCTCAGCCTCATCACCTGACTGCATATTGCTATCCTTGTCCATCTTCGGTTTCCTACTAATTTTTCACGATCTCAAAGCTATTTCCCCTTGCACTTCCTCTGACATTACCCCTTAAATACAAACTTCAACAAAATGACCTTCCTAACATTACTCGGTGAATTAACATGTGCGTACTCATTAAAAGAACTGATCCATGTATATTGCCATTCAGAAACACTTTTTCTGAACATTTCGAGTCCCACGTTGCTGGCGACACTTTGTGGCTACTCCAACCACTACTCTTATACCTTCATACCTTCCACATAATATAAATAACATTTGTTTGAGCACCAGTTGCTTTTTTAAGAAAAACAACAAAATTCGGTAGAGCATACCTCTTATATCAATTATCTCAAGGCGTGAGGTGATAAACTCACATATCTTGCAATATACAGGGATATGGATCAGGAAAAATATTAAATTACTGTTGCATTTCCACAATTGAGGATTGTACATGGAACTGGAATCACTTATTATAATTAAAATAAAACTGAGTTTATGACTATAATTTACGTCACAATGAACAATCATTGACGTCTTTTAATTTAACAAAAGAAATATATCGTGAGATTTGCGGTACAAAGAAAAGGAAAATTTAATCTAAACAAAAAAAGCTATTGGCATGAACTTGAAGTGAGATGTGATATCGCCGCTGATTACACTCTTCTTCATGTTATGAATGCATAACATGTCTGATGCTTTAATTACCTGTTGTCTGCATACACCGCTGTTGAACTTGAAATTCCAGGGAAAACCGATGAGCTGAAGTCGGGAGCCGTCTGCTGTTCTGCCGTCTTCTTATATAACAAGTAGTTGGCCTACATACCATGTACGCGTGTAGGGAGCTCCAATGTAATTACGTCCACTCAATATATTATAAATAATTGGAAAATATTATTGAGACATCTTGTGAAGTCCATCCTCACAAGAAGATGATGTTTCTTTATCAGCATAGTACCCGTCTCTGCTCGGATACAACCACCACTTGTAGACTTCCTCGATGATTACCTCTTCAAACACAACTCTTAGCTCTGACCATCACACTAAGACCACTTCTTCCATTTGATACATCTGACTGTTACATATGATCTGCACGATATGAACTGCTTATGAACTGAGTAATATGAACTGAGGAACTATCAACTGAATGATATCATCTGAATACCTCTCCCTACCGTAGCATCACCTTATATCACCTCGCGATGACGACTCATCTCCCCACTCACTGTTCATCCCTTCCACTTCCACATACAGTAGCTGGCGAATACTGACACTTGGTCGCAATCACGTGTCCACGCACTGATGTCATCAGTCATGTGTCGTCTAAGCGTACCCAAGCGGTCCGAGAATGACTATGCCGAATGCGTCACCGGGAAAACTCCTTGCACAGTTAAACATAGCCTCGATTGCAAAATACTATGCCAGCTCATCTAGCCAAAGTTACAAGCCACAGCATGACAATATGAAACCAACAAATCTCACTTACTACAATCCAGAATAATTACAAACATATTCACTTAACCTATGATGAAATACAATAATATACGTGATACCTAATTATTACAGTCTATATGATGAGAAACAGAATATATAAAATCTAATGAATCGGGTTAATAATAATAATAATAATAATAATTGTACCGGGCGGTACACCTCTACTCTGTTTATTTAAAAGTTGCGCCAGTTGAAACTCCTCTTCTGGAGGAAGTCTGAACTTTATCTACACTATTAATCTACTAATTTCTCAGAAGATGTCACTACCTGGAAATTTTTGAGTTTGTGAACTGTGTCATTTTTGATGTGTTTTTGTTTCGCCTGAAGTAAGAAGTGTGAACTTTCTCTTCTAGAGGACACTACTGAAGATCAACAATAGTGCGACCTAGTGCGGAGTCAAAGAACTATTTTGTTGGAGAAATTTTTATTTCAAGAGTTTGTTCTTTGTTAAATTTCTTTCTGTCATTGTTTAAGTTGGCTGTATACCCCTCTTTTTCCCCTTATTTTGGATCTAGCCAATCCTGAATTTCTTTAATTAATTTTCCACCAATAATGTGTTTCTTCTTCCTCTATGTAGGGGTTTCTTTTCCCTAGCCAATAAAAATTTTGTGGGAGGGTGTTTTCTTTCCCCTAACGCCTAGAATCTTCCGCGAGAGAATATAAACTGCTGATTTTAGGGTCTCGGGGCCACTTCTGTTCCATCTTTCAGTGTATTAAGTACATAGCAGGAGGCGGGAAGCGCCTCTTTCTTCTTCAGCCGTTCAACACCAGGTAATGGCCTATTAATAACTTCTTTTCTTGCTAGGTCGGCAGTTTAACACTCGCGGCGGGTTCGAAGCATTTCCATCATGTAACCTTTTCCTAAAATGTAATTACTCTTTTCATCTTTTTCTTGTAAAGCTACATATTGGGATAGAGAGTGCTAACCCTCTCGAGCTCCCACTCACATTCGTTTTGAGGTGAACTTATTTTCTCAAACTATTCTTCGTTTATGTAATGTAAAGTGTTCTTCTCTAAGTCACCTCTGTAGTATGGGATTAGCCCTTGCGTTAGCGGCCCAGAGCCAGATTAGGTTTTAAAAACAAAGTGTATTAGGAGTGCAAGATCGCCTCCTCTCAAATTGTTATTTTAGAGGTCATGTAATCAACCTTCTTTTCATGTAATAGACCTCCGTAGGTTGGGTATTTTACCCCTGTGAATACGTCCTTAGAGGACAGCTTGAAGGTAGAGTTTGGTGTGGCCTTGTGATAGGCTTACAATTTTGAGAGCGGATCGCTCTTTGAAATTTGTTTCTGTATGCCTCGTGCAGGCTTTATGTGTAATGTTTGGAGCCAGTGCTCCTGGGCATGAATGGGGCTTTCTGCCCCTTGGCTAAAATTTTTTTGGAGCAAGGCGGGGCTGATTGCCCAAGAGTTATGAAGTAAGGGCACTGAGCCCGAATCCAGTAATATTGTACCTACATTTTTGCTACTCTGTACCTGTTATGATTGTTATCTCTTGTTTTTGAAAAGAAAATATAATCTAGTTAAATTTTAAATTAATTTTACATTGCACGTTAAATTCGTAGCTTGAAACCCATTCACACCCGCACCTTCTTTCACCTCTACCTACCACGGATATCTCCGTAACAAGTGGTAGCAGAGCGTGGTTGAATGGGTCTCAATTTAGCCCCTTTTGACGGCTAAACATTGCTTTGATTCGAACTCTAATAATTTTCTCAGTTGCTGGAATTTTTTGAGTTTTTCAAAATTGTTCTGTCATCATGCCCGGCCCTCGCGATGTTCTCCTCCTTAACTACTTGCGCAAAGAGGAGTTGATATACGAGTTGACTATCAGAAACGTTCAATCTGGAGGCACGGTTGCAATAGACACCAACAAGCTTAGAGAGTCCCTTGATTTGCCCATTTCCATCCCCAATTTGGGAGAGAAAGAAATTGATGACTCTCTTTCTACGATCGTCGAGAATATTACTGGGCTAGCATCTGTAGTCAGCTTTTTTGATGAAAA
The DNA here is from genome assembly GCF_040414725.1 of Anabrus simplex. Taxonomy (NCBI): domain Eukaryota; kingdom Metazoa; phylum Arthropoda; class Insecta; order Orthoptera; family Tettigoniidae; genus Anabrus; species Anabrus simplex. Next base: position 226,729,095 of record NC_090265.1, read on the forward strand.
CGATCCGTCTCCTAATCAAATTAAGCGTGTGCAAGGCAGGCTGTATCACTTTGCAAATAGAGTTAATGATCTGTTGTCTCTAAAGGTGAATGACGTTCAGAGGAAGGACGCTAATACGCTCCTTGAAACTATTTCTGAATTGTCTAATAAGGTCACTCAATTGCTAACCGGCGAAGTTCCTCCCAAAGCTGATCAACCCGCCACGGTGAATGTAGGTAACGAGGAAGAGCCTCCTCAGGGAGAAGTCAATAGGATAACCGTTGCTGCTCAAACTATCTCTGCCCCATCGAACAACGAATCTGAACGCCGTGCGGCATTGGGTAACATCCGCTCTGAATTAACTTCTTTGCCATTGAAACCTTTAACGACTATGTCACCTGGGTTCAGTAGCTTGCCTCATCCATTGGCAATGTTGCTTAGAGGTATCTCTAAGTTTTCCGTCAACACCACCAGTGATGTAATTTCATTTTTAAGATTTCTAGTGGAATTTCAGGATCATGCTCTTGTTTTTTCTCTTTCGCCATGTCAAATTTTGCAAATTATCTATCCGTATGCTATTGGTATTCTCTCTGATAAAATCGTAAGAGCCATTGCCGAGCAATCATCTATTGAGGATTTCCATGCCCATTTGCTAGCTAACTTCATCCCGGCTAGGGCCAGGTCCTCCCTGATTCAGAAGTACTATTACCGTGTACAGCGCTTGGATGAAAACTTGGCTGATTTCATTCAAGATATCAAATTCTACACTAGGGTGTTTGCTCTGCACTTTCCTGAAGATCAGATTGTGCAGGCTATTGTAGAAGGTATTTCGCCATCCTACAGGTCATATTTGTGTTTCGCGGCGTGTCCGCAAACCTTCTCTGAACTTGAAGCATTGGCCGTCTCAGCGGAAGGAGTTAGATACGCCGATTCTTTGCGTGTCGCGAAAGAACCCCCGCCTTCCTTTAGTAACACTCGGCCTCCACCTCGCCGACCAGTCAATCCCCGTAAATGTTATGCTTGCGGGTCGCCTGACCATCTGCGGAATAAGTGTCCTCTGATCAAGTCAAGTGGGACAAGGAATGGAGCAGGGTCATCACAAGGCTGTTTTAAGTGTGGGGCCTTCTCACATATCGCCAAGAATTGCCCAAACTCAAATAGCACCCCCTCCTGCTCAACTTCTGGTGCAAATTCCAGCTATGTCAATAATAAAAAGTGACTAGTGGCGTCGGCTGAGCCGACTAATCCATCTTCCCGAGACTTAGCCCCTAGTAAACAGGTTGTAAATGCAGAGAACGACCAGCCTTCAAATTCATCTTTTGAATGCCCCAAAGAGTGTCTTAGGATTGCGGCGGATACCCCCGCACCTGTTCCTTTTCTTAAGATTGAGTTAAATAACGAGCCTATAACAGCTCTCTTAGATTCAGGCAGTGTTTGTTCCATTATTTCGGCTGATTGGTATTCTAAATTGAAATCTGTTTGTAAACTCCCTGACTATGACTCATCTCCTGTTAAATATGTTTCGGCTAATTCATCTCCATTAGAAATTCTAGGTTCCTTACATGTCAAAATTCGGGTTTTTAAATTTACATGGAAGATCAAATTGTTTGTGGCTAAGCACTTGTCTTGCCCCATCATATTGGGAGCGGACTTCATTTCTCACACTGGTCTGGTGCTCGATCTCCAGAGTAGGTCGTGCACATTCAAATTTGCGTCCAATTGTAGAATTCCCTTGTTAAAGTGTAATTCTGTATCATGTTCATCTATTTCGCCTACCCAGGATGAGATGTTGTTAGACCTTAGACATCTACCTGAGGAGCAGGCTGATAGTATTCGGAAACTGTGTCAGTCGTTTCCCGAGGTGTTCTCTGATACTCTTGGTGTTACTGACCTTATTGAATACAAAATTGAGGTCACGGATTCGATTCCTGTCCGTTTTCCACCGTATAGGCTATCTCCACCTAAAATGAAGGCTCTGAAAGAAATCATCGATCAGATGTTGAAGGATGGTATTATTAGGCCCTCTAAGTCAGCGTATTCTTCGCCTATTTTTCTAGTCCCGAAACCCCAAGGAGGCTTCAGGCCTGTCATTGATTACAGGGCTCTCAATCGGAAGGTGGTGTTGCAATCTGTGCCCCTTCCCGACCTTCATTCTTGCTTTTCATGGTTTCGTAAGGCCAAGTTCTTCACCATCTTGGACTTGAATCAGGCCTATAATCAAATTCCCCTTGCCGAAGAGTCTAAACATCTTACAGCGTTTGCCACGGACTGGAACTTATATGAATACAACCGCGTGCCTTTCGGGCTCCCCACGGGGGCAGCTGTGCTCACTAGGCTACTAGATAGGGTCTTTTCCGACATCAAATTTGAGTACTTATATCACTACTTGGATGATGTCGTCGTATTTTCCGAAACCTTTGAAGAACATCTAGATCATCTGCGAGAAGTTCTCAATCGCCTTCGTAAGGCTGGGTTAACTGTTAAGTTGTCCAAGGTTGCCTTTGCTAAGCCCTTTATGTCATTCCTAGGGCATATTGTGTCACCTGATGGTGTAGCAGTCGATCATTCTAGAACACAGGCCATCCGTGATTTTAAACCTCCCAAGGACATTAAAGGTATCGCCAGGTTCATTGGCATGGTGAATTTCTTCAGGAAGTTCATTCCTAATTTTGCTAATAGAGCGGCGCCCTTAAACCTTCTCCGTAGGAAAGGCATCAAATTCGAGTGGGGACCGTCTCAACAAGCCGCTTTTGAAGACCTTAAATTAGCTCTCTGTAATGCCCCTGTACTTGCTATGCCTGATTTCTCGAAGAAATTCATCGTCCAAACCGACGCGTCGTCGTCGGCGGTAGCTGCAGTCCTTCTTCAAGAGACTGAACTAGGGAGGCGCCCCATCGCCTATGCATCTAGGACTCTCTCGGCTCAAGAAGCAAAGTACTCCATATATGAGCTCGAAGGGTTGGCAGTCTTATTCGCCTTAGAAAAGTTCCGTCTCTATCTGGAACATGTCAAATTCGACTTGGAGACAGATAATCAAGCCTTAAGCTGGGTCTTAGGTAGGCCGCGTCGTCCTGGTCGTATAGCCCGTTGGGCCATCCGTATTTCTGCCTTCCAATTCGATGTACGACATATCAGAGGTACTGAAAATGTTGTTGCTGATGGACTCAGCCGTATGTTTTCTAACGACGTCGAGACCCATGAACCTGTCGACAGTTCATCACCTTCCGAGTCCATACTATCTGAGGTTAATGCCATCCTAACAGATGCTCCCATGCTCTTTAGGGATATCGAGAAATACCAACGTGAAGATCCGACGCTGGGTCCGATAATGGAAACCCTTTCTTCTGGGGAACATGTCGTCCCTTATGTTCTGAGGAATGGTGTTTTATGTTGCCCATCGAGGCATGATAAGATGATGAAGGTTGTCGTGCCAGCGGTTCTTGTGCCTATGATCTTCAAGTATTATCATGAGACCCCATTAGGAGGGCATCTTGGAATCTTTAAAACCCGTGAAAAAATTCGTGAAATGTTCATTTGGAAGGGTATGGACGGTGAAATCCGTGAACTTGTAAAAGCTTGTAAATCTTGTTTGCTTAGTAAACCCACCATGTCCACCAAGGTAGGCCTTTTGTCTTCGCATCAAGCGTCGCGCCCCATGGAACGCCTGTATATCGATTATGTAGGACCCTTCCCCCAGTCAAAGGGTAATGCTAACAAGTTCATCTTTGTGTGCGTAGATGGCTTTACTAGATTTTCTTGGTTATTTCCGACTAAGCTGGCTACCGCTCAGTCCACCATTACTTGCCTAAATTCTATTTTTGCTTCTTTTGGTCCGTGCCAATACATTGTATCTGATAATGCTAAAGCTTTTACATCAAATCTGTTTCGTAAATTCTGTTTTGACTTGTCCATCTCTCATGTAACTACATCTGCTTATTACCCTCAACCATCTCTGGCTGAACGGGTTAACCGTAATCTCAGGTCCGCACTTATTGCCTATCATCATGAAGATCATTCTAGGTGGGACACGTCCCTGCATTGGTTAGCTTTTGCTTTGAATTCGGCGGTTCATGAATCACACAAATTTACTCCAGCTTCTTTGATGTTTAAGTTCGTTCCCAACACGCCGCTCTCTAACCTCTGGTCTCTGAATGACATTCTGCCCGAGACAGTAGATCCGGACAACATTAAAGATCTTTGGAAGAAGGCTAAAGCTAATCTTAAAGTATCTCATGAAAAGGTTAGGGAAAGGTATGATCGTGGACGGAGACCCACCACTTTGAAAGTAGGTGACCAGGTTATGGTCAAAAATTTTGTTCCTGCGGGCAAGCTTGCCCCCAGATTTCATGGGCCTTGTATCATTCTCGATTTTCTTACGCCGGTTACCTTATTGCTAAGTAATCCAGCCACCGAGAGGATATTTAGAGTTCACCTGTCCCAGGTGAAACCGGTGTAATTTCTGTGTTAACTTGCTTCATATTATTTTGAAAGGATATGAAGGTTATATTTTTTTTTGAGTTTCACTTTTAAGGCATTCTGCCCCTTCTGTAATATTTTGGTTTTAGATGTAAGCCTTTTGTGAAACCTGCCCCGACCCATTAAACTGCCATCCTGTCTTTGCCACGGCCATTACCACGCTCCCGTCTCCTGCTCCACTCTACACAGTGGCTTAATGAATACCATGAATATCTGCACGCCGCTGGCCCCTCACTCTCTCTACAAGCCTGTGCCCTCAAAGAAACATGATGGTCCAACACAATTCTGCCGCCTAGCTTTAATGTTTCAGTGCCCCCGCAGCCACGCAGCGCCGTGCAGCAACTGGGGAGGGGGATGGGCCCCCTCCTCTCCAGCGAAGACGACATGTGCCCGGCGAGCCGGAGCTCTCCTCCCGGCCAAGGCTGATGTGCGGCGCACGACCTGCTACTTGCCCTCAGCCTGTATATGTTCACCGCGGGCGCGGCGTGCTTCAACACCTCTGCTCCCCTCATAGTGCGGGCGAGCGGTATCTCAGGGTACTTGAGGGGTCCGAGCGGCCTCCTTTGGACGCAAGCTGCAACGGCCGGTCTGGCCACCTCACTTCATCAACATCAACTACATGAACAGTTACTATAAGTAATGATTACACTTGGGAATTCAACAACAATATTTGGTGGACATTGCCAAATTTTTCATCACCTTCAAGTATTAAAAGTTTATCTTCAGAAATTCAACTTCTACAAACAGAAAGACTTTACTTCTCCTGCAACAACAAATTGTGAAACTGAATCGCACAACATTCTGAAAATCTTGTAATCTATTTTCATATTCACTTTATAACTTGGAACTTGTTTCAAACTGATTTCATGTGTCATCCCTGGAGGAACTTTTGGGGGGGGGAGGTCTGTACCGGGCGGTACACCTCTACTCTGTTTATTTAAAAGTTGCGCCAGTTGAAACTCCTCTTCTGGAGGAAGTCTGAACTTTATCTACACTATTAATCTACTAATTTCTCAGAAGATGTCACTACCTGGAAATTTTTGAGTTTGTGAACTGTGTCATTTTTGATGTGTTTTTGTTTCGCCTGAAGTAAGAAGTGTGAACTTTCTCTTCTAGAGGACACTACTGAAGATCAACAATAGTGCGACCTAGTGCGGAGTCAAAGAACTATTTTGTTGGAGAAATTTTTATTTCAAGAGTTTGTTCTTTGTTAAATTTCTTTCTGTCATTGTTTAAGTTGGCTGTATACCCCTCTTTTTCCCCTTATTTTGGATCTAGCCAATCCTGAATTTCTTTAATTAATTTTCCACCAATAATGTGTTTCTTCTTCCTCTATGTAGGGGTTTCTTTTCCCTAGCCAATAAAAATTTTGTGGGAGGGTGTTTTCTTTCCCCTAACGCCTAGAATCTTCCGCGAGAGAATATAAACTGCTGATTTTAGGGTCTCGGGGCCACTTCTGTTCCATCTTTCAGTGTATTAAGTACATAGCAGGAGGCGGGAAGCGCCTCTTTCTTCTTCAGCCGTTCAACACCAGGTAATGGCCTATTAATAACTTCTTTTCTTGCTAGGTCGGCAGTTTAACACTCGCGGCGGGTTCGAAGCATTTCCATCATGTAACCTTTTCCTAAAATGTAATTACTCTTTTCATCTTTTTCTTGTAAAGCTACATATTGGGATAGAGAGTGCTAACCCTCTCGAGCTCCCACTCACATTTGTTTTGAGGTGAACTTATTTTCTCAAACTATTCTTCGTTTATGTAATGTAAAGTGTTCTTCTCTAAGTCACCTCTGTAGTATGGGATTAGCCCTTGCGTTAGCGGCCCAGAGCCAGATTAGGTTTTAAAAACAAAGTGTATTAGGAGTGCAAGATCGCCTCCTCTCAAATTGTTATTTTAGAGGTCATGTAATCAACCTTCTTTTCATGTAATAGACCTCCGTAGGTTGGGTATTTTACCCCTGTGAATACGTCCTTAGAGGACAGCTTGAAGGTAGAGTTTGGTGTGGCCTTGTGATAGGCTTACAATTTTGAGAGCGGATCGCTCTTTGAAATTTGTTTCTGTATGCCTCGTGCAGGCTTTATGTGTAATGTTTGGAGCCAGTGCTCCTGGGCATGAATGGGGCTTTCTGCCCCTTGGCTAAAATTTTTTTGGAGCAAGGCGGGGCTGATTGCCCAAGAGTTATGAAGTAAGGGCACTGAGCCCGAATCCAGTAATATTGTACTTACATTTTTGCTACTCTGTACCTGTTATGATTGTTATCTCTTGTTTTTGAAAAGAAAATATAACCTAGTTAAATTTTAAATTAATTTTACATTGCACGTTAAATTCGTAGCTTGAAACCCATTCACACCCGCACCTTCTTTCACCTCTACCTACCACGGATATCTCCGTAACAATAATAATAATAATAATGATGATGATGATGATGATGATAATAATAATAAATACTGAATGGAATCTGTAACCTTGTTGTACGGTTACAAGGTAGACTGTTACCCACCAAGAGTGTAAAATATGACTTACTCAAAAATCCTCAGGGACATTCTGGAATGCCTTTTAGTTGGCTACATTGACTTGCGTCGAAAGTTGATGGCCATAAGATTATGGTCTTATTGTGATTATACGTATAGTAGACAAGTGACATGTAGATTAAAGTAGCATTTATGTCATACAACTTGCAAGACGACAAACTCATTGACGGACTGCACAGGAAACTAGTCAGTTGTCACTTGAAAAGTATAAGTAACCACGAAATTAACTGCAGTGCTTAATGTCTATCGTCAGTTGCATTGTTTCTTAATGAAGATGATGATGCTTGTTGTTTAACGGGAACTATCATCTGTGTCATCGGCTTCGCATTGTTTCTTTAATGTCAATTAACTAGGTACACATGTTTCGATGGACTGATTGTCGAAGTACCTGATAAAATAAATGTTTTTGACGACGAAATGAAGTAATTATGTTTCTTTAATATTCAAATCACTGAGAAAGCTGGCTGTGCTGTTCGGGCCATTTGGAAGATGATGGGTTCGAAACTCACTATCGGAAGTCCAGAAGGTGGATTTCCGTTTTTACACCAAGCAAATACTGGGGCTGTACCTTAATTAAGGCTATGGTAGCTTCTCCCAATCCTAGCCCTTTCCTATCTCATCATCGTCAGAAAACCCGTCCATTTCGGTACGAAGTTAAACTACTAGCAAAAGAAAGAAAAATTTAAATTTGAAAGAGGTATAAACCACAATAAATGGTGGTATTTCCTTTATTTCTTAACTTCTTTTTAGGTCTTTATCAGTATGTCTATGAGTAGAATCTGAAGTGAAAACTAGCTCGCAGATCTAAAATGTTTGGCCACCACTGGTCGACCAAGCTGGCTCGTTTCGCTATTCACTTTCTGACAATGCAAGAGACCAAGAATTTGGGCGGATAAGGACACGGTTTCTTCCCAGCGTGATGTAATGTGAGAGAGTGAACGACCCAATGCGAGTGTGGGTCCCTGTCATTCCAAGAGAGGATGGGAGGAGACCTGTTAAGGAAAGTTCTGCACAGAGCGCAGCTAATGAACTCTTGCTCTCCAGCCACAAGCACGCGGCTTGAGAAGTACACAGTGACTCAGAGATCTATTGCACCATGGGTCGGCAACCTTTTGATATCCAAGAAACCACACCTGACGCGCAATCTGACCAATCCAACCGCGTGGTTGAAAAAAGGCATTCTTAATCCTTTCTAGCTTATCGGAAAAAAAAGAAAAATATAAACTATATCTAATTCTGGTAATTTTCCTGAAGTCACAGACGATTACAATGATCCAGAACACTATACGAAATCCCCCAACATGTCAGAAGCCAGTGACATCAAAATGTCCCAGGGCCACCGACATCAGCTGGGATCGAACCTTCTGTCCTAGGGATAGAAGGACAGTGACAGACTGAATGTGTTACTGAGGTCAGCAATAACTGTAAATTTTGAAAAACAAAACTACCAATGTACATAGTGGACCAAAAAAGTTACCAATTCTTCTTTCTGATAATGTAATTAATTCCATGCATTTTTGTTACAGATCTGAGGAGTTAACCATGCCACAATACGACATAGCGGAACGTGCCTGAGCTTTACATCGTGTTTAGTGGAGACGGAGCGAACGAGACCGCTTTTAACCCAAAGGCTTCGAGCAGAAATACCTCATTTTGCATTTTTAAAAGTCTGAAAAACCTAAAAATTACTTTTAAAACACAATACAGTAAATTATTAACTATTATATTTTTTGAACTAAAATAATATAAGTATTAATGCGATTTATAAATGTTATAAATAGGGTATGTTAATGACGATAACAATTGTAATAACATTATTCCAATGTCAGTGTATTTTAATTGTAATCACACACTCAAAAGGCCTCTAAACTCTCCGCTTTGTTCTCAATTGTCAAACGTTTTCCGGAGTAGAACCCTCGCACCTCCACTATTCTGGGGCTTATTCCATATCCCTATCCCTTGGTATACACCGTTCATCCACAGCAAAGTTTACCACTACACCATTTTTCCACAGCTACGATTCTGGAAGGAATAATGGACCATCTCTGCAAATTGTGTTGTCTGGTTTTGAGGAGACGTTTCGTAGACCCTCACCACCGAAGTAAACAATTCTTTAACGGGTGGAAATATTTAAGAGTACAGGTAATGTCGATAATCATAATGAAGGAAGGTCTGGAAGGTCGAGGACTACACGATCTAATGACAATAAAGGACGGGTGAAGGAAAAATTCCTTAGTTCTCCGTAGGAAAGCAAACGTCGCGGATCAAAAGAGATTGATATAGCTTGCTCTTGTATTCAATGCATGATTGCGGATATTAGAGCGAAATCATATCGACTGCAAGTATTCGACGAGCTGAACGAAGACGACTTCAAAGCACGCGTGCTTTATTGTGCACGTGTTCTGACGTGTGTCTATGAATATCCTCATTATCTCCGAAGTTGGTGGTGGTTTGACGTATGTCATGTGCTATTCAGCGGACATGTCAATAAGCAAAGTTGCCGTTTCCTCGGTTGGGAATGGCCGGATGAATGTGAACAGAGATCATTACATTCCGAAAAGTTACAATAAGGGCTGCTGTGTCCAGCCACGGTACCATAGGGCCATATTTCAACGGGACCACTGTCACTGCACGGGTGTACAGACAGCAAGTTATTCCATGTTTCCAAGTGGACATGGCAATATTCGGTGTGAGTTATACAATCCTGATATGGACAAGAAAATGTTTCAACAAGACGGGGCGGTGGATAACTATAGCTTAATCCATTTCTTGGTTCACACCCTTCATCCAAGAGATGTTTCCCCGTCAGTTGATTTTAAGAGGCACAGATTTTCCATATCCTACACGAAGTCCTGATCTATCAGTCTGTGATTATTTAATAAGAACAGTGCTTCAGACCCAAACCACAAAGTCTTCCACATCTTCGAGAGAACATCGAGACAGTTCTGCAGAATATCAGCGGGGATCAGTGTGAATTTGTTCAACAAGTGAAGTGATAAATAAATGAATAAATAAATACGTAAATACGTTCGATGATAGCAAACAAGACAATTCGATCTTGAACCATATTTACAAATAATGCTATCTACTTCACCTGGAACGGAGGTCATCACATGCCATGGATGCGCTATATTCTACATTGATCGAAAGTTCGGTTCTTAACCATTACAAAGAAAGTCCATTTTGCGAACTACTTGCTAGATATAAGGCATGAATATGCAGATATTTACAGTAGGGTGGAAATTATTCGATCAGACCTAAAGGACACATTCTAGAATTATCTATATAAGTAAACTTATTGTAGCCGTTGTATGTCTGTCTCCTGTTTGTAATGTTCCATTGCAACAGATTGGACGGATTGAATTGAAATTTGGTATGGGTATAGCTGAAATGCAGTGGCTGCCTAACCGAGGTGGTAAAAGGTAGGATCGGTTCACCTGGAAGAAAGTGGATTCTATTCCCCGTCCGGGAAGAGGAAGAAATTCGAAGCGAGGATTCTTAAGACTACTGGAGACTTCTGGAGAGACGCATGGCCCCGCGGTTCACTCAGCCTACACCATATTAATTCCTGCGGGCAACGGCTGTTAGGCATAGAGATATCCCCGTCTATTCCATTCAGTGCCCAGCTTATATACAGAGGAAACTTTTACTATCCAATCCTCCAAGAGACCTCATAGCCCGTACAGAATTGGCTTTCCAATAGCTGAGGTAGGATCTTACCACTTTACTTGGACAACCATGGTAATTCTAGAGTTAACACATGCAGAGTCCCGACCAGAAGTGGAAGGGACGCTTTCATTAGATCAAAATCAATCGGTCGCCTCGTCCGGTCCGTTTGCCTTGGTGACTCGGAATAACTTTGGGTCCTCGTACCGGCGACGCATCTTTCAAATGTCTACCTTATCAACTGTCGATGGTAGGTTCTGCGCCTACCATGGTTGCAACGGGTAACGGGGAATCAGGGTTCGATTCCGGAGAGGGAGCCTGAGAAACGGCTACCACATCCAAGGAAGGCAAACTCTACGCAGTGAAACCAAGCTGTACCGAACCGTGAGAATACTGAAGTATAATTCCCGTTCACGGAAGTTCAATCCCACTTCAGAGAAACCAATATTCAGTAACAACAACTTCCACCCTTTATACCACAACTACCACATTTTCTCCAAATTCAATCAAATATACTCGAATTATTAATTAAAAATTACCCAGAGCGAGCCAAAGTCTGAAAGGCGCTTCGACCCTCTACCACACAATCCTCTTGTTGCATAAGTCACACTCCACCGCTTCCCTTGACACCAAGTTCTTATGAATAAAAGTTTGCTGAACAATGAACGATTGTTTTTGGATTTCATTAATCTGTTTAACTGTTCAACTTTAGGTTTAGGTTTTTTATTAACAGTTCCGGTCACTTACAGCTCAATTTTCCTCTTTATTATCATCCAGATCTACTTCATGATTTCGTAGTTTCTACTGACCGCCGCTCACGTATAACAGGAGTTCACGTAATTTTAGTGAGGGATTAACAGTGGAGATAACATAGTATCAAACTCGCTTTAACTCCGGTCACCCTTGGAAACTGATTGGCTTACCCTACAGCTTCTGTCAGCAGAGTATTAAAACTTGTCACCCTCCTCAGCTCCCCAGGAGGTCGCAAATTAGAGCCAAATCCAGTGTCTTGTTGAGAGTGTACGGCCTCGGCAAGGAGATTAACCCTGGCGTGAACTCGCGGGTGAGGCTGCTAATAACATCTAGCCGTATGCTAGTCGTTGCTTATGAGGATATAAATTGCAGAAAAGACCTGCCCACGGGTTATTGATATACTATGGCTTGGTTCTCTGAATTTATCAAGAGGCTCAAGGCAAGTTTGACATAGTTTCCACTAACTTATGCCAGGTTTCTATCTTTTCCGCTACCGTAATCTCGGCGATTACACAGTAGCTTCTTGCCCAGCTCGCTTGGTTTTGATTCCCGACTATGTCACGAATTTATGAAAAACGTGTGTAAATTTCACTGTCTATATAGGAAGGCGAAAAGTGAGCTCGATATCAATCAAGAGGAGATTGCAGCACTACCCTACTCCCATACAGTTCGGTGTCGCACTAGATCGTCCTACTGTACGACCACCACCCAAGAGATCGTCATCTAAGAACAAGAAGGAGCTTCCTTTCAAAGTCAGAAGCCCTTCAAGGCTCCCAAAAACCAGCCACGCCATAAAATTGAAGTCCGACTACAGACGTCCAGTTGGACATCAATGAAGAACGTACTCCCGCGACAGATTTCCTTTACCCAGTGTGAAGATCACTGAATCGATCGTGCGCAGGGGTTCAGAGATGTAAAGCCAACCTTAAGAAGTTAAGAATGTAACCTGTGGGATCCAACGCACTGTGTGTGTTAACCACACGCCTCCTTATCTGCTGCAGACTAGGTGAACTGTGCACTATTCAAGGTCTGTTCGAAGCCAAAGACAAAGCCATCGCAACTGCTGAATTTCTGAAGAATTTGACTTGACCTGGACACGAAAAATACAATCGGCTGGTTTAAAAGTCAAACGGATGCACGGAGCCTTAGGTAACATATGAGTACAGACGTCTGCTAAAACACATCCTTTGCCATCCTAAAATTGGGGGCTGATAATCGCGTAGTTTTGTCCCTTAAGACAACAACCAGCACTAACATTTACCTAGAAGTAACATTCTTTGTTTTTTCTCACTTCATTTCCCAGTGAATGCTGTGATGGTACTCCCATACACGGCTACTTCCTTTCCAGTCCGAAAGCCAAGTAATAACAAAATACACGCACCAGAATACATTGAGAGAGTTATACTTATTAATATAGTGCAAACCTGGTCTGTCTGTCTGTCTGTCTGTCTGTCTGTCTGTCTGTCTGTCTGTCTGTCTGTCTGTCTGTCTGTCTGTCTGTCTGTCTGTCTGTCTGTCAGTTCATCTTTCTTTGACGTAAAAACTACTTGACCGATCGAGCTCAAATTTGGTCATTGGTAGCGTACCTTCCTTTAACTTACCGGATACTTACTATCATGCTGTCTCTTAAGTGGGTAATGCAGCAAAAGGAAATGTGAAGCAAGTCAGAGGAATATGAACGCCTTGGTCCATTAAAAGGACTATTAAGCGCAACAGTTTTCCGGGAAAGAATGCTTTTCTGTGTTTAGGCGCATGTTCTATTCAATGAAATTTGGGCCAATGGCGTAGATGTTAGGCCCCTTAAAACAACAAACATGATAACAATCCATCCGATTAAAAGTTTTTTTTTTGCAAGTTGCTTTACGTCGCGCCGACACAGATAGGTCTTATGGCGACAATGGGACAGGAAAGGGCTAGGAGTGGGAAGGAAGCGGCCGTGGCCTTAATTAAGGTACAGCCCCAGCATTTGCCTGGTGTGAAAATGGGAAACCACGGAAAACCATCTTCAGGAATGCCGACAGTGGGGTTCGAACCTCGATTAAAACTAAAATAACGGGCGAACACTTAGTGTTTCAAACAGAAGGTACATACTTATAGGCTTTAGAATATTAATCGTGTCCATCTCCCTGTGATGTTGCTCGGATCACGCTAAAACCTATGACACTTTACTATCTACACAGCCATTTCAACCATAAATATTTTTCAAGTCGACTGTAACTAAACATTCCGTATCCAAGAATAGATATAGGTATATTTTATATAAATAACATTACCTATTCCATCTATGGCAGCTAATGGTGGAGCTGTTGCGATACAACCAGCCTGCGGGCTGATATTTTCCGGGGCTAAAAAGTTATATATTTGAACATCGTGGAAGTTTTTATCAAAGAAAAGTGTGTCCAAGTTTCGGGATTAGCACTCGTATACATACGGGGAAACTAAAGAAGGAAGTAATACAGTTAAGAAAATTAAATAGAAAATTGGATTATAACTGAGGACAGCCGGAATGCACAAATTTGAAAATACCAAGTGGATGTATTGAAACATGAAATGTCCCTCACTAAATTATGATGATATTAGTTACGAATTTAAGAAGGCGGTAACAGAAGAGACATTTAGGCCCAGAGAACATTCGGTAAACAGATAAGATGACTTATGGTGTTATTACTTACGCCTAAAGAGGAGGGAGAGAGGCAAGAAATTAAAGCAAAAAACGGAAGTAGAAGAGAAATATATAAAAAATTATAGCAAATACCAGAAACAACTTACGGCGTGAAATAATGGGCTACAATCCGGCTATCCTGAGAATGTTTTCTTTTTTCAGATATATGGTTACCCGTTTTCACTTCCAGTCAATAGCCGGAACAGTTCGTATTCACAGACCACAGACGATTCCTTCCACGTATTTACCCAATTTAATTCACCATCCTTCATTTAACCTTCGTTAGCTCCTCGACTGAGGATGGCATGCAACCGTAAAAAAACATGCCGTAAAAATTCACATCATTTCATCCTGGAACCTGTTTCGAGAAACGGGACTAGGATGTAAATATACTGTACATTATTATTATTATTATTATTATTATTATTATTATTATTATTATTATTATTATTATTATTATTATTATTATTATTATTATTATTATTTCCCATTTTATGTATTTATCTTCCTCTGCTTTAAAACATCTGATGTTTCTTGACATAGGCTATCGTTTAAATACATGGTTTGCACTTTTTGCTACGAAACTGACCAACGATCGGCAAAGAGATTCAAGACGTAAACAACAGAGGGAGTGTGTCGATGGACGCTCGCACTTTCCTCTTGGTTGCACGTCATCGATTCATTTAAAAAAATCTGTTAATCGTACTTGCGGACAGATGATGGATAGGCTTGATAATTTCGAGGATATATTTACCGTTATTACCTAGATGGGCTGGGACAGTGATAGATTACCAATAATGGTATTATACGATAGAGCTGTTCATGAGAAAAAATATCCTGATAATACGTTCCTGTTTAGCCTATCCTAAAATATAAATTCGTGTTCTCATCCCGACGTTTGTATGTGTTGGAGGAGAAAGTGAGCTGTATGTACCTTTTTGGCCACACATCAGCCCTCCTGTCAATCTTAAATTTACCTATCTGTGTCGGTCGGACGTAAAGCAACTTATAAAAAATTTATATTTCATATAAATTAACAACTTAAGCTGCCTTATTAATGATATTGGTGCAGGACTGCTATCATTTAGAAGTATCGTACTTAGTTCACGTCCGCCTCTGTGGTGTAGTGGTTAGTGTGATTAGCTGCCACCCCCAGAGGCCCGGGTTCGACTCCCGGCTCTGCCACCAAATTTGAAAAGTGGTAAGAGGGCTGGAACGGGCTCCACTCAGCCTCGGGAGATCGAGTGAGTAGAAGTGGATTCGATTCCCACCTCAGCTATCCTAGAAGTGGTTTTCCGTGGTTTCCCACTTCTCCTCCAGGCAAATGCCGGGATGGTACCTAACTTAAGGTCACGGCCGCTTTCTTCCCTTTTCCTTGTCTATCCCTTCCAATCTTCCCATCCCCCGCAAAGCCCCTGTTCACCATAGCAGGTGAGGCCGCCTGGGCGAGGTACTGGTCATTCTCCCCTGTTGTATCCCCGGCCTAGAGTCTGAAGCTCCAGGACACTGTCCTTGAGGCGGTAGAGGTGGGATCCCTCACTGAGTCCGAGGAAAAAACCGACCCTGGAGGGTAAACCGATAAAGGAGGAGCACTTCGTTCGCAATGAAGGAAGGAATAAAGTGCACTCGTAACGCATCTCCTTCGAATTTCTCCGCTCGAACCAGCGAGTGCCAGCCGAGACAGCACGGGAGTAAAGACATCCTGCACGCAACGCGCCCGGCGTGCGGTTAACCTTGACATGCCTGGGTTAAGGTGACAAACAGCTCAGTCATGTGCGTTCATCCTCTGCTTCACCGTCTCACTTTCATTATGAGATTGTGGGGAAGAAGATCTTTCCCTACCCTGCACGAGTCTGGGTCATGTCCAGCCTGTTGGTCAGTACCAAAGAGTATGTGACACCAGTACACAATGAAATGCCAGACATCACGGCATTCGTTCCATCCTGAACAAGAGCTTAAAGGTTAGTTGTCTGTGAAAAAGTTCTCGGCATCTCCATGACTGGCAACACTCGTAATGAAGACATTACCTTCAATGAAGAGATAAGAATCGGGTATACAATCGATCCAACCGCTAGATTTGAGACTGATGTGACACGGTCAGTAAAAATTGACAAGGAGAAAAGAAACAGATATAACCTGTGTATCCCCTACTACCTTAATAAATATCACATCGAGAGTTTTCCTATCGGAGCCCAAGGCATGATTATGTCTCTCTTAGGCGACGTCTGCAACAGACTAAATATTAGCAAAGATGCCATTCATGCTTTGCCCTCAGAGTATTGAAGAGATTCATTAGGATACTGAGACTCAATTTACATTCAAACAGGTGTTGTTATTGCACTCAGTGCGTCGCAAATCAGAAATTTCTTTTTCTGATGCATATAATTCATTTGAACATAACTGCTGTGATTATAAGCTTGTTGTGGTACGGTATTCTGGATCTATGTCGTCACCTCATATTTCAGGCAAACTCTCACTTTCTGCAGCTTATCCCAGGTGTTTTGTTCTTCACTGGGGATTTAATACCGCATGTCCTTGAGATGAAAATCTCAACCCAGGATCATCCGGGTTTCGAACCTCAGCCTGCAAACTAGGAAGTCAGTAGTTAAGCCGCTGAGCTAATCACACTCCCCAGTCTATAAGCTGTTAATTCAAATAAAAACCATAGCCTAATCTATAATCCAATCCACAAACTAGTAAACCATCCAGTACGCACGCTTTGCACAACGCATTCTGTGCGAATTACACAACATAAACGTCATCGCGGACTTTTCACTGTACAAGCAATGATCAGGCATAAAATTAATGGCTGTACAGCCCTTGAAGGGCCTTGGCCTACCAAGCGACCGCTGCTCAGCCCGAAGGCCTGCAGATTACGAGGTGTCGTGTGGTCAACACGACTAATCCTCTCGGCCGTTATTCTTGGCTTTCTAGACCGGGGCCGCTATCTCACCGTCAGATAGCTCATCAATTCTAATCACGCAGGCTGAGTAGACCTCGAACCAGCCCTCAGGTCCAGGTAAAAATCCCTGACCTGGCCGGGAATCGAACCCGGGGCCTCCGGGTAAGAGGCAGGCACGCTACCCACGGGGGCCGGCCTAAGTATAATATAATATAATATAATATAATATAATATAATATAATATAATATAATATAATATAATATAATATAATATAATATGAATTGCAAATACATACGCACCTATAAACTATTGCTAATATTTTACATTACACTGTTAACCTTACAGCCTACAGTAGTTTACTACATAAAACTCATTCGGGAAGAGCATAACCATGCAATATATTATTCACTTACATGTAAATGAATGAACTGGTAGAAACGCAGCACACCGTTTGAATATGAACAGCACCATACGTACCTAAAATACAAGAAAAATGGAAGTGTACAATACAGCAAACTAAACAATGAACAAACATTTGGTATGGACATAATCATTACACACAAACACACCATGGCGACAATGACCACTTGTAAGACTACTGATAAGGAAGCTGTTTGTGTTGAGCCTATTGGCGTAGATACGAATTTTCCTTGGGAGGCGGGTATGAATAATAATAATAATAATAATAATAATAATAATAATAATAATAATAATAATAATAATATACATTTTAAATGCGCAGTGGTCCATTTAAATTCAATTTACGGGAGGGGGTGTGTGTAAAAAATGAAAACTCACAGCCTTTTTCCAGTTTCAACCGCATCAGGAATGGAATGAATGAAGCTCCCATCTAGCGGCGAGGATGGGAATTGTGCCGGCTTCCGGAGCCTGTCGCACTCTTCTGGGGAAATGATTAATGATCGACAGATGAAATGAAATGTTGCTGGAATGAAAGATGACAGGGAAAAGCGCAGTACCCGGAGAAAAACCTGTCTCGCCTCCACTTTGTCCAGCACAAATCTCATATGGAGTGACTGGGATTTGAACCACAGAACCCAGCGGTGAGAGACCGGCACGCTGCCGCCTGAGCCACGGAGGCTCTTACATGAGAAGGATATGAATAATAATAACAAATTATTTGTATTGTTATTGCAAATGGATGTTTTTATTAATTATATCTTAGTATCTATTTATAATAAGGAGTACAAGCGCCTCATGGGGGGAGGGGCGGATATAACCCCCTTATCCCCCTTTATCTACGCCACTGGTGGGCCAGACCAACTGCAGTGAAATTTTTTACGATGATCAACAAAGACATCATAACCTTAACTGTGATAGTCGTTCTGCCGTAAAATAATGTTAAGGTACTTAAAAATAGTAATTCGTTGCTGCAGTGGTGAGTCGAAGGCCCCGATTACAATGAAACTTAGTAGGATGTTGTTAAGTTCGTCCGCTGCTGTCATTACTAGACTTTTCAAAACGTTAACAATGGCACCTCAAAGGGCTGCCTAGAAGTGAGTGGGATGGGAAGAGCAGAAAGCGGAGTTGTCAGTTTTATTTTTTACATTGGATTATTTATTTATTTATTTCAAGTTTAGTGCAAGCTTACTAAAAGTATGAAACAAACGACAATGGTGCGGCTTGAGTCCAAGAATTTTCTGCCTAGTCTATTGAAGCTGTCACTGGCGCAGCACAAGGCAAAGAACATCAAAGCCCCACCGCTTGTTAACGTTTCGTAGACAATGGTATGATGGTAAACGGTATGAAAAGTCAGGCTATAAGTTTCACCAAAAGGAAAAGTCCTCTCAGTTTTAATTCCTGTGTTAATGGGGGTGATATTTGTTAATGGGGATCACTGTAAGTACATAGGTGTTAATATGGGGTATGATCTTCATTGGGAAAAATCATATTAACAAGGTTAACAAAGGTTACTGATCGCTTCACATGGAAACGAAGGTATTTAGAGGTTGCAATAAGCATGTAAAGGAGAGGGCGTGTAAGTCTCTGGTAAGACCTCAATTAGAATATGGTTCCAGTGTATGGGACCCTCACCAGGACTACGTGATACGGGAACTCGGAAAGTTGAAGTTCAAGAGGACAAATTGGGGAAAATGTTAGTTTATAGGACGAAGATAAAGGATTGGAACAATTTACCAAGGAGAATGTTCGATAAATTTTCAAGTTCTTTGAAAATATTTAATAAAAGGCTAGATAAACAACTGATTGTGAACCTGCCACCTGGGCGACAGCTCTAACTGCAGATCAATGGTGAATGATTGATGACTGATTGAAGTCCTGGTCTCATTTGAGCCGCTGAGACCCGAAGTGATATGAATCAGGAAATGTTACTTTTTGAGATATGCCAATCAGTGTACTCACAATGATTCTGTATAAGTTGCGCCGAGTAAAAGTTGCGCCGTGGAGATTCCCCGCCGGGAGTAGAAGTGGTTTGACAGCTGTCTTAAGCATCTGCTACCTGCGCTGCACCGCAGGGGGTTATTCTCAAGTTCAAGGAATGTCTGTGAATATCTGTAGTACTGAGATTTTGAAATTAATATATAAAAAATATTTATTTTTTTGCTAGTTGCTTTACGTCGCACCGACACAGATAGGTCTTATGGCGACGATGGGAGAGGAAAGGGCTAGGAGTGGGAAGGAAGCGGCCGTGGCATCAATTAAGGTACATCCCCAGCATTTGCCTGGTGTGAAAATGGGAAACCACGGAAAACCATCTTCAGGGCTGCCGACAGTGGGATTCGAACCTACTATCTCCCGAATACTGGGCCGCACTTAAGCGACTGCAGCTATCGAGCTCGGTATTCACTCTATCAATGTTGATTCCTTGCACATTTAGAAAACCTGCATCGTATTTATATCAGTGGGTGAAATGTGTATAACTACGTAGTTCGATTTAATTTACAAACCAAGTGTGGAAACATGTAATCAGTCTTTCAGTCTTATGAAGAATATCCACAGCCTGTTTGTAGCTAACTGACAGGGTCAGGAATAGAATGAATGAAGAATGAAATACCGCTAAAGGAAGAAAATACTGCCGAATGCGAGATCTGATGTGCTTTTGCGAACAAAGATTAATGGATGGCAAACGAAATGTAGCGAATTTGTTGAATAAAGAATGACCAGTGAAAATAGAAAAAAAAAACCTGTCTCACCCTACGTTTCCCCGACATGCACCCCTTATGAAGTGATAGGGCTCAAGAATGAACCATAGCTACTGCCAAAGAAAGGAAATTGTGTGCCCTGGTGAGGCCTGTCGCATTCCCCTGGGTATAATATATTAATAAATGACAAATGAAATTGTTTCAAACAGTGATGCTGATATAAATATGAAGAAATCAGAAATAATATTTTGAATGCCAGCTTTGTCCAGCATAAACGCTATCTAAAGTGATCGTAGATTTAACCCCCGGAGCAGTGATGGGAAGCCTACGTTCCATCGGCGTCATGAAGAAGCTTTTTTAATCTTAACAATAACTGAAATTTACAGTTTTCCGTCGCAAATGTTCATTCTATCAGCGTTGTTTCATTCCCTGTGGAATTCCTAAACAAGATCTCTAGTTCCTAGAATGACTAATGACCACGGCGCAAGTTTTATTGATTTTAACACGGCGCAACTCATACGACACCCTCACAATGCATGGACATTGGTTGTGGAGAAGTAATATAACGATAAGTCCCATAGGACGCGCTTGAGATCGCTGGATGCATTCTTCCTCTCGCTCCAGAGTGAAGTGCGTTCGTGGGAATAGTGGTTTAAGTCAAGCGACAAGGCCACGTGGTCGTGTTGTTCTGTGTTGTTTTACGTGTTTATTTATGCTCTAAAATTTAAACATCCGTGCAAATGTTCTGGTAAGTATTAACATTGTTTCCTTTCTTTAGAACTGTAATATACGGTTGTTATTATTGTCTTTACCAGGGAAGTTTGCTGATTTGGATTTAATTTCGTGAATCGTTTACAATGTCTTTCTGCGAAACGATAGGGATTTCGGAGTTAATGAAACAAAATCAGAAACTGCTCAAATTTTCACCACGGATGATTGATGTATTTGAAAGGCATGGAGAAAAATCAACCCTTTACCTTTGTAGAATGGCTCTTAATGACTTTGTTTCAACAAAGGATCTAGAGAAAAGAGTTAGAAAAAAGACCACACAAAATGGGAAGTTCAACTGGCTTCATGTTCGATGGTTTTATTTCCAGAAAGACTGTTGACATCTCGTTTTATACAAGGAATCCTTTAAAAACTATGGATACTACAACTTCACATTGTGCTAGTGGCCGTGCTTGCTTGTCTGCTGTCCAACTCATTCCTCTCAACAATACTGTGCGACCTGTTACCGAGGTAAAAAAGAGAAGCATGATGACCCTTCTCCCATACATCCCTCCGGTCCACAACACTTCCTTAAGGCTTCGATCACATTGGAGGCACGCTTGCGCAAGTAACGTGGTGGCGCGCGCGTGCGCAAGCTACCGTGAACAGCAATGTGCTCACACTAAATGTAAGCAGCTGCAAGAAAATACAGTATTTGGTGCAAGTTAATTATTATAAACAGGTAAGTCGAAATGGAGATGTCAGACGATGAGGACATTGTTTTGGAAAATGGTGTTTTAAAGTTTCTATTTTTGGATGAGCAGGAAATCAGGGAAGAGTGGGTGAACGAGTATGTTGTGGACAGAGAGGAAGATGGAGAGTATCCACGAATATTCAACGATTTGCTTAGACAGCCTGATAAGTTTTTGAATACTTCAGAATGATACAAGACACTTTCTACTATATACTGGACAAAATCACACCTAGAATAAAGAGGCAATCTAATTTCTGAAAGTGTGTATCACCTGAAGAGAAGCCGCGATGGTCAGAAATCAACTGAGATCACGCACGCTTGCAACTACAAAACATGTTTCGAAGTGGAGTCGGATCAAACTTGCGCAAGCGTGCACTTGCTTGTGGCCGGCAGTGTGAACGGCGATGGACAAGTCACCACTTGTTTCTGTCACTCTCTTGCAGATTTTGTTTATATGTGCACGATTGCGCACGCGCGCGCCACCAAATTACTTGCACAAGCGTGCCTCCAATGTGATCGAAGCCTAAACCAGCTGACAACTGCAAGTTCGGCTGTGAAATCTGGACTTGGATCTGTAGACCCTTTAGCAGAGGAAGATGATGTAGACAGTGAAATCGAGTAAACTGACGTGCTCTATCACAAAGCCAATTTACATTTTTAGCATGACAAGAATATAATTTTAAGAAATGTACATAAACAATTTATTTACAAACCATAGTTGGATATACTGCTGAATTGCTAGACCAGACTGAGTAGGTAGCATTCTCGACAACAATGCAATTATTTGAACTCATTCCGTGAGAGAAAAATACCGAATAGGAATCATAAGTGAAAATTCACAGATATATTTTTTATTAAGAATTATTTCACAAATAAATTACAATATTGGAGGTTAAAACACATTTTAATCCTTTCCTTGCATTCAAATTCATCACTTATCTTTATCTTATAAATGTCTTAGTGTGAGTAAATTTCTGAGAGGAAAGGAAAGGGATTATTTAAAGGAATTTAAAGTTTTAAAAATTGTCTTTATTAAATGAAATTTTTAATATTTATTTTGTACATTTCATCAAATCAATCATGAATTTGTAAAGCATGACTTTATACGTAAAGAAACGCAAAACCTTTCATTTCTCAGAACTGAGAAAAATTGAGTTATACGACGTTGATTCTCAGCGGCTCATTCAATACTGTGACAGTACGGAAGATGGGATGCACTGTTTAATGACTTTCGGAGCACGACTAGTGCGTCTGGATGTTATGAAAGGTGCTATTCATAGGGCGGTCGTGCTGTAATAGCACTTTCTGGTCCAGTGAGGAAAACAATGGCAAACGACTACACTCCTCGTCATGCTTTCTATGCCTCATTAAGGCCCTGCCATTGATTTTTGCGATTTTCCTTTAAATGGGTAACCTTTAATGATCCAAGCAACCTCTGGGCTGAAGAATAAACCGACAGACAGACAGAGACGTGTCAATATCCATGTAATTATGCCCTTCCTGGTTGGAAAATGCAGATTCTGTGTTATGTTCAAGAGCTCGTATCTGATAGAAGCTACCAAGTCTTTGCGATTAAATGTTGCACAGAGTTTGAAACTTCATGAGTGGATAGCACTGGAACATACAGTATCGTCCCCACTGTCTAGATCGAATGACTGAAAACCTGATTTGTGAAAAAAGAGTGCACGTGTACTCTACGAGCAACTCGATGTTGGCAGTTGAATATGAGTTTACAGCAGTGTATTTTCCTGTGAAACGCTACACGTCCCAACTATCCGAAGCAGTACTTTTGAAGCGTGAAAGAGAATTCCGACGAGCTTTCAAAGCCGCAGCAGATACCATCGTTGCGGTTGTTGACTTTGCTGAACAAATCCAAAGTGGCTTCGTCACACAAAACAAGGCGCGACATCACTCCGTCCTTGTGACAGCGTCGTCTCTGTTTTGTGTTCATCTCGAAGATCTATTTAGAACGAAGTTTAACATGTACATAACGAGCATTATTAATTATTATACCTCCTGAAAATGAATTTAGCTATAAAGATTTAATTCGTTCCACGTTATGAATAACGTGTCTTTTAAAATCATATGATAAAATAGCGCTTATCCATTATATTTATTTCCATTACAGCAACCCCAGAGAGAAGGGTCATTGTTTCCATTCTTAATTTCAGGAATGAAATATATGATTTCTGTCAAATATTACAACCCTTCAAGTAGCGAATTTAAGAAAAATATTCTTGTTCATTTAAAAAAATATTTATTTATTATTTATTTATTTATTTATTTATTTATTTATTTATTTATTTATTTATCGTGAACATAAAACACCACGAGTCCCAATTAAAATATTCACGATAACTGTTACATAGACATCAAAACATTAGCTCCCCACTGTCGGCAGCCCTGAAGATGGTTTTCCGTGGTTTCCCATTTTCACACCAGGCAAATGCTGGGTCTGTACCTTAATTAAGATAACGGACGATTACTTCCGACTCCTAGCCCTTTCCTGTCCCATTGTCGCCATAAGACCTATATATGCCGGTGTGACGAAAAGCTATTGGTAAAACATTAGCTAGAATGTTCTTAAAATTACTTCCCAGTGACACACAAGTCATGTTTCAAAAGAACATGTAACTAATACTACTGTACATTACAATACTAATTATTACTAAATAAAGCTGGGTTGAGTAGCTCAGACGGTAGAGCGTTGGTCTTCTGAGTCTAGCTTGGCAGGTTCGATCTTGGCACAGTCCGGCGATATTTGAAGGTACTCAAATACGTCAGCCTCGGGTCAGTAGATTTACTGGCACGTTACACAACTCCTGCGAAACAAAATGACGGCACCTCGGCATCTCTGAAAACCGTAAAAGCAGCAAGTAAGACGTAAAATATTATTATTATTATTATTATTATTATTATTATTATTATTATTATTATTATTATTATTATTATTATTATTATTATTATTATTATTATTGTACTAATTAGGATTCCGTGTAATACTTAAAACAGTTATTAGTACAGGGAATCCCACTTGAGATCTAATAAACTGAATAATATCATTTTTATTAGTGTCCGACTCACTGGTTGAATGGTCAGCGTTGAGGCCTTCCGTTCAGAGGGTCCCGGGTTCGTGTTTGTGTTGGTCCCGACACTTTCCTCTTTATATTCCGACAACACACCACACTACCAACCACCACAGAAACACGCAATAGTAATTACATCCCTCCATATAGGGTTGGCGTCAGGAAGGGTATATGGTCGTAAAACAGGGCCAAATCCACGTGCGACATAGTTCGCACCCGCGACCCCACATATGTGGGAAAAGAGGTGGAAGAATGTCATTTTTATAAGTACAGTGTTATGTGACGAAGTGAATGTAGCTTCTGTCATACTAAAAATATCAATGTAGCGATGAATAATATTGTAGTCTCATTGCTTTGTTAATTGGGGAGATCATGTGAATTTCAGTCTTAACTTTTGAAAGAAGATATTTCTAAGACGGCTTAGTTTGGTGTATAGAAAGAGATTAACTGCAACATATTTGAGCAATTTTATAATTAATTATCTTATACTTAGGTTGAATATTTCTGCTGATGGCAATATAGGAAAGTGGCAGTCAGATGGAAGGGTTTGGGTGTGGAGAATACCAGGCGAACGATACGTGCCAGCCCAGTCGTGCCCATAGAGAAATTTGATGGAGGCGGGATGGCAGTTAAGGGAGTACTTTTCATGGAAGGGACTTGTTCTCCTCGTGATACTACAAAGATATTAAGGACGAAGTGATATAAGGACATTTTGAACACCTGCGTGTTATCTAAGATGAAAAATCGAATCAAGGTGTGCAGCGTAGTGACCTTCGGTTCAGAGGTTCTGGGTTCGGTTTCCGCCCATGTCTAGTTAATTCCTGCAGCTCAGGGACTGGCTGTTCGTGTTTATCTTAATGCACACATCTTGTACAAGAAAATATACAATATTTGTATATTTGTAAAAGGTGAGTATTTAGATATTTTCAAAAGTCGCAGTTTATTGCGTATTCACCCCTATGCTCAAGGTTATGGCGTCGAAACTTGCCTCATGAGCTGATATTCAAGGGTGTTTAAGTACAATGGACCCGTGTGAGAAAATTTACTACCGAGCTCGATAGTTGCAGTCGCTTAAGTGCGGCCAGTATCCAGTAATCGGGATATAGTGGGTTCGAGCCCCACTATCTGCAGCCCTGAAGATGGTTTTTCCATGGTTTCCCATTTTCACACCAGGCAATTGCCGGGATGTACCTTAACTAAGGCTACGGCCGCTTCCTTCCACTTCCTAGGCCTTTCCTATCCCATCGTCGCCATAAGACCTATCTGTGTCGGTGCGACGTAAAGCAAATAGCAAGAAAATTTACTGAGATGTTAGAAAAATATATTTTCAAGACAATACTGCAGAACTAAACTTAAAAACTACAGCAAATTAAGGAAGGTTGAACAATCATATAATTATTTCTTTTGCAAAGATGCCTTAATTTATACGAATACGGAGTCAGCACGTATGAATGCAGTCGAAAGATTCTTCATTTTGTACTGATGAATTTATATACTATTGTGATTTTAAACATCTTGGCTTAAAAGATGAATAGAAGGAACGGAGGCAAAATATCTCCCGAAAATACATTGCTTTTCGAACACGTACTCGGATAAAACTTTTAACAAAATGGGTACGGTTCTATAGATCGACAAGAAGGATGTTTTGAGCCCAAATCCAAGGTTATTGCTTTTCCCCTTTTTGAAGATACATCCCTATACGTGGGGATGAAATTCGAAACAAAATCCTATCCGTTTCACCCCACTTTTATCCCCGCTAGGCGACTTCTTTCGGATTACACGCGCCAAAATACACGGGAATTCATTTCGAAATAATATTTCTAAAACATTCCCGACATTCATAGATTTCACCTATTGGACTAAGAAATCGGGTTGGAATTTCGAGTCCCGAATTTGGCGGCTCATAACTATCAAACCTCTCCAGTGTGGTCAACCGTGCTATTCACTCTTCAAGTTACTGGATCCAATACTTGACACACCCGTATCTAAAATCAGATCTTATTCAAGAAGCGGGTATTTTAAGATATTACTCATTATATGGGGTGAAGTATCGACTGCACCAAAAGATGCTTTTACTGCAGTGGATCGACTTTTACGAGACACGTTGAACGTTGACTTCGTATTCGGTGGAAAGAGATCGTTGGTGACATTCGACAAGCACTCTCAGTCGTTAGACATAGTACCAGAATGGCAATCACCCAGCGAGTTGGCCGTGTGGCTTGGGACGCAGCCAGTTGTAAAAAAGAAAAAAAGAATGGCAATCATAAAAACTAGTGTACAACAATCACATCAATGTTGAAACTTCCTCAAGCGTAAATTTACAACAAAGATGCGAGCTAACAGTGATCACATTTTTTTTTCTTTCCGCTTTACGTTGCACCGACACTGGTAAGTCTTATGGCGACGATGGGGTAGGAAAGGGCTAGGAGTGGGAAGGAAGCGTCCGTGACCTTAATTAAGATACAACCCCAGTATTTGCCTGGTGTAAAAATTGGAATCCACGAAAAGCAATCTTCAGGGCTGCCGACAGTGGGGTTCGAACCCGCTATCTTCTGAATGCAAGCTGATAGTTACGTGATCCAAACCGCATAGCCACTTGCTCGGTAGATCACATTTTCGGCGAGTGGCTCTTCATATTAGGTAACGGAGATTTGAAAATACAGGAGGACCTTCCGTCAGGTACTATTAGAATACCAAGAAATAATGTTCCTGTCCCGACCATGAAATTTAAAGTAACACGTTAGTGCCGAAGTTATCCATGAACTCATGTCACCGAATTTTTCACCACCGCAACTCTTTGTCCTAAAAATCAAGACTGTAACGAGGTCAACGACTATATTGTTGAACAGATCGTTGACGGTGACATGAAAATAATATACTATTCTATAGTTGTGATTTCGTACAGCGCGGAGATTGTACTGATGAATAATTGTATCCAATTGAGTTCCTGAAAGCTGTAAACCGGTTTGTTCAACCAGTGCATAAATCTTAAAGAAACACGATTGGTAAGTTAATTAGAAACCTTAATACTAAATGAGATTTGATAAATGGAGCAAGACTGATGGTAACTCATTTACGCAAATTTACTGTAACTGCTCCATTGATTGACTCTGGAAAATATCTAATCCCTACGATTAATCTCACTCAATATGATCCAACTACGCCCTCTCAGGTGAGCAGACAATTTTCCTTGAATGTTGAATTCGCAATGGCCATCAGTAAAGCACAAGGTCAAACACTGCAAAGAGCAGGTTACGTTTTCTTTTACGATTTATTGTATGTTGTCTTTTACTGGGTACGCTCTTTTACTGAAGTAATTGTTTCAATTTCAGATAGTGGAAAACACAAATGGGAGATTGTATACTTACTTCTAACATTATATAAAAACAGGTTTTTGTGAAAATTTTGTCTGCATAGCTGTATGTAATTGTATAAGAGTATATATTAAATTACTTAGCTAAATGTCCATTTTTCCTGGGGACTTGCCATATTTTTTCTATGTTGTATTGATTCTTACGTAAGCTACATATTGCGACTGCATAATTCAAATACACTTCTATTGAACTGCTGTGTGTTCTGATCCAGTTCACTGATATCTAATACATTATTTCTTAATGCTATATTTCAATAACTTAAAGGTGGGTACCATACCAACAGTAATTATAACAAATAAAAAGGTGAGAAGCGCGGAAGCTTCGCATGGATAATTTAGTATTATTATTGCTGTGTTATTATTATTATTATTATTATTATTATTATTATTATTATTATTATTATTATTATTATTATTATTATTATACAAACACCTAATTATGTGATATGTGAATTATAATGCGAATAGTCTGTAGAAAACATGTGAACGTGTATATCTGTATGTTTATATATGTATGTATGTATGTATGTATGTATGTATGTATGTATGTATGTATGTAAGATCGAGCGAGTTGGTCATGCAGTAACGGTCGCGTAGCTGTGAGCTTTCATTTGGGAGATGGTGGGTTCGAATCGCAACGTCAGCAGCCATGAAAATGGTTATCCGTGGTTTCCCATTTGCACACTAGACAAATGATTAAGGCTGAGTCCATTACCTCCCAGTCCTAGCCCCTTCCCATCCTTGGGTCGCCGAAAACCTTCATATGTGTTAATGCGACATTAAACCACTAGCAAAAATAAAAACGTATAACTCGCTTTAGGAAATAAGAAATGTAATAGGGACAGTTGTGAGTACTGGTACACGATACATATGAGAGGGAGTTTGAAATATGAGCCACGGAACGTCAGGTCAATATACACATCATCAATCACAACAACAGCCGTTCAATTACACCCGTACGAGGGAACCTTCAGTTGCAGCGGATCGGAAAATCACTACTGAGGCAAACACCATGTTACTTTATCAAACATCACACGAGTGGAATGCAAATTATTAGCTCGCAAGTCTGGCAAGCAACATAGCGTGATTATTACAGCTACGACCGCACTGCTTCATTTAGAAACAAAACAAGGCCTCACTAAGATGAAATGTTATTAGAGCTTGAATTAATTCTAGGAATGAGACATAGAACAGAAACTGATTGTAATATGACGTTGGATACAAAACCATATCGATGTTCATTTAAATCGACTGAGTGTCGTAATTGGTAAAGCGCCCTCGGATGGCGCGAATTCATTCATTCATTTATTTTATTTATTTATTTATTTATTTATTTATTTATTTATTTATTTATTTATTTATTTATTTATTTATTTATTTATTTATTTATTTACAAAGCGCAGGATATAGCTGCACTGAGCACTCCTCACTTGCAACGTCAACAGACGAATCAAGGAACGTTAACTCTGATAATACGAAAATAATATGATTTAATACAATACAATATACGCTAGTCCGCCTTTGTGGTGTAGTGTTTAGTGTGATTACCTGTCATCCCTGGAGGCTCGGGTTCGATTCCCGGCTCTGCCACTAAATTTGAAAAGTGGTACGAGGACTAGAACGGGGTCCACTTAGCCTCGGGAGGTCAACTGAGTAGACAGGGGTTTGATTCCCACTTCAGCCATCCTCGAAGTGGTAAATACCGGGATGGTACATAACTTAAAGCCACGGCCGCTTCCTCCTCTCTTCCTTGCCTATCCTTTCCAATCTTCCTATGCCCCCACAAGACCCCTGCTTAGCACAGCAGGTGAGGCCGCCTGGGCGAGGTACTGATCTTCTTCCCCAGTTGTATCCCCGACCCAAAATCTCACTATCCAGGATACTGCCCTTGAGGCGGTAGAGGTGGGATCCCTCGCTGAGTCAGAGGGAAAAACGAACCCTGGACGGTAAACAGTTTAAGAAAGAAAGAAAGGCAATATAGCCTAAAAAAGCATACCAAATGAGTTACGTTATCGAGGACCGTACATTTAAACAACTGTCCGCCGGGCTGAGTGGCTCAGATGGTTGAGACGGTTGGCCTTCTGACCCCAACTTGGCAGGTTTGATTCTGGGTAGTGGGACGTAAAGCAAATAACATTATAATTAAACAACTGTCCAATCCGATAACCACGAAAATATACGTACTCACAACCAAGTCATTGTAGGCCAAGATGGCAAATCCATATTGTTCTTGACCGTTTCTTCAAAATGAGGTGAATGCAGAGATGGAAACCGTCATACCGATGATTCTTTCTCAATATTTGACCAAATTCTACGTCATCATCAGCCAATTGTACCAAGCCGCCAAACTATTTTTAGCAATTAATTACGACTAGGTCTCGGAAGTTGAAGACCTATAAATTGCCTGAAGAAATACTTGTAAAAAGACCTAAAATATCAATAAAGACCTAAAACCTGGCAAAGAAGACGTAAAAATGCGAACCAAGTGCATTCATCATTTTCAGTTTTAATTGCATGTTCTTTTCATGAACGAATATAATGTTTTATTATGCAAAATTCTGGTGGTATGTAACAGACAGTGCAAAAACATATGAGTGAAATACTTCTTCTTTCATATTTTTAGATTAACATAATTTTGAAAAAAAGGAATTTCGTGTTTCTTAAGAAAGTACTTGAAGAATTTAGAATGAAATATTTTCGCCACCTAGAATTAATTCAGCGAACCCGCAATGGACATCCTGGAGAAATAAATTAAAATTAGAATAACTGGAAACATGTTTACCATAACCATACTAGGGTTATTGAATTCGGAAACCTTACCTCAGTTGGCTTTACAGTATATCACAATAGTCATCTCCAGATTCTTAGGTGTAAGGTTTTCAGTCAGCCCGCTGCGAAGCATCGAGAAACTTCTCTCCACATCAACAGATGTTAAGGGTTCATACTTAAAGAAAGTGAGTTCCTCTACAGAGATATTTACATCATTTTTTTCCTTTCAATATTTCACTTATCTTGCACATAATTTGATACCCCTGGGTTTTTTCCAAGCATTAGTTTCAAGTTTTAATTCCATTTTCTCTCCTACTAGAGAAAACCTGTTTAAGAGGTAATGGATGAACTAATGATCATTCGACTTGAGAATGGAATCACGTAGGCTGAGAGGACCTCTAACCAGCCCTCAGATCCAGGTGAAAATCCCTGACCTGGCCGGGAATCGAACCCGGGGCCCCTGGAAAGAGGCAGGCACGCTATCCCTACACCGCGGGGCTGGCTAAGATATACAACTACAAACCTGAAACTCCTGCCGGAACACCTGGTGAACAGGAACTAACACATCGTATCTCGCACGATTTCTGTTATATATGCATTTTTTTTCTTATTTCGATATTTAAAACATTTAAAGCAGAAATATATTCCCTGGTTCGAACCCCTCTATTGGCAGCCGTGAAGATGGTTTTACATGGTTTCCCATTTTCACACCAGGCAAATGCTGGGGACTGTACCTTAATTAAGGACACGATGACTTCTTTCCCTCTCCTAGCCCTTTCCTATCCCATCGTCGTTATGGGACCTATGTGTCTAGGTGCGACGTAAAGCAGATGGCAAATACCATACATAAATATATCCTGGTCTCCTTCAAGTGAGATGTATTTATGGCGGGTTCAGTACTTCTAGGATGAATGAATACAAAATTCAACAAAAACATTCGAGGAAGGATAAAGAAAACTAAACTGTGACTCTTATTCATTTCTCCTCAGGATGAAGTGAGAGACCCCGGAAATCTGCTTTGGGGATGGTAGTTCCCCGCTCGCCGAGTACTTCTTGCCATTTATTGAATATTGGAAGTGAGGAAGATTCACTCCGCCGTTCTCCTCACCGCAGAGTGAAATAATAGCCACGGGCATGAAATGGAAATCCATTCATACGCCAAAATGATCAATCGTATTACAAACCAGTTTCCGGGTCGTTGCGTGGCCGCTGTATTACACTGGAAGAGATTAGATTTTCCAGTTAATTGATTAGCGTTTTTATGCAAATTTTCCGCCAGAAGAGAAAGCATTCATCGACTTTTCTGGTAATGAACAAGAATTTTCGAAATTTCTCTGCTGAAATGGGCAGAGGACAGTTTAGGGCATAGTTCAAGCCTTCTCAACGAGTTTATAATGAGCAAATATTTACCAGGAGAGGAATGGTGGTGATACTTGTTTTAACGAATAGAACAGTGGAATTATTATTCCCAGGAGAGGAACTGGTCGATCTCCGGGCACAACATTCATCTTTTTTTTTCTTTCTTTCTTTCTTTTTTTTTTTTTTTTTTTTTTTTTTTTTTTTTTTTTTTTTTTTTGCTAGTGGCTTTACGTCGCACCGACACATATAAGTCTTACGGCGACGATGGGATTTAATTAAGGTACAACTCCAGTATTTGCCTGGTGTGAAAATGGGAAACCAAGAAAAACCATCTTCAGGGTTCCTGACAGTGGAATTCGAACCCACTATCTCACGGATGCAAGCTCACAGCTGCGCGCACCTAGCCGCACTGCCAACGTGCCCGGTGGCACAACATTCTATGATCATCCTAAATACAAGATAACATTCTGTGAAGCTCTCTAAGAAGGGAACTGTTTGGGTTGGACCAGAAAAGTTTCAGTGAAACTCGGGTGAATGATCGGTTAGCATATGCTAAATGTAATGATAATAATTATTTTTACTTTAAAATTGACAGCAGTGTTATAATTAGGGATCGGAAGTTGAGGAAAAGTCCTATTTTTGCTCGAGTGTCCGAAGATGAGGCCCATGTTAATATATGTTAATTCTGGGTCATTGTAGGCCAGAAAACGATGGGTTATATTTGTCCACTTTTTACCTCTTTCGGCGGTTTTTGCCTTATAGGTCCATTTTTAGCCTTTTATAAGGTCATAAGTGATTTTTATGCAACTTTACCTCCTTTCGAGTACATTTGAATCGTTTGTTTCAGAAACGACACTTCTCCAACGTACCAAATTGTTCAGAAAACAGGAAAAACTGTCTGTAGTGTGTAATGTCATTTCTAACCTTCCGATATTTATTATGCTTATTCTACTGTTGAAATGACTATGGCAGATAGGTTGTTTGTATGAATTAGTCCAATACGTTCCTTTACAGACTTTGTTGAAAACTGTGGAGACGTGCTGTTTCTGCAACAAACACCATTAATGAGAATATAAGGAAGTGTAACATTGATTTTAACGTCATTTCAATTTCAAAAGGAACTTTATTAAATAAAGTACAAATTTTGTACTGAGGCAATACAGTGTTTAAACCCATTATTTAATAGTTATTTGTAAGACTTACTTATTTGCACATATTATGATTAGACCACATTGTATAGAAAAATAAACAGAAGAATACTCCTTTTATGTCCCTTTCGAAAGTACAAAATAGATATAAAACAAAACAACACAATATAATACAAGTAACATGTAAGTCTCTTATCTTTGAACAATGCTTCTCACTTCTATTGTGCTGATGTTGTCCATGCAAACAGTTCATTATAAAACTCATGGTGTTCTTCTGGTATGTAAGATTCCAACTTCTTTATGTCTGCTAATTTCTTTTCATTTAATGGAACACAGCCTTTTGGTTAAGCATGTCTAGTTGGTAACACAGAGAGACGGGTTTCAGAAATAAGCAACTTGAAAGTATGAACGCACAGTCCATCAATACAGTATTTTCCTAAGACATGATTTGCCTCATACTGAAACTCCATAAATTGATTTATATCGTCACTCGACCGGTAAAAGGTTGTATTCCACAAAGCTCTTCCTATCAATTATTCTCCTTAAGACTGGTCACGCCTCCCAGCCACGTATGGATATGCAGTCCATCAGAACAAATTTTGTTGTGTTCATTTTCCTATGCACATGTGTAAAGGAAAATGAACCTTATAGTACCGTACTGTAGGAATGTACGTTTGCATTACGTATTTACGCACTCCTAGTGTACAATGCATGTAAGGTTCATTTTTGTTTAATCGTCGACATAGGAAAACGAACACAACGGACATTGTTCTGACGGACTGCGTATCCATATGTGGTTGGGAGGCGTAACCAGTCTTAAGGAGAATAATGGATAAGAAGAGTATTGTGGGATACAACGTTTTTATGGTGAAGCGACGATACGAAACGCGACTTTTGCATCTCTTTTCACACCTCTTCCTAGTGACTCAAGTGAAGTAAAAACAACACCTCTCCAGGATAAGTGTCCTTTCTACACAAAACGGAAACTTTCATTCGCGACTGACAGGCAGAGATATGTGGTAGAAGTGTTTTTTCTGCACAAAATGGTAGCCCTTCGTGCATTAATCATGGCAGTATTAATAACTCATATAGTGTCAAAAAGTGGAGAAGTGCTGTTTCTGCAGCAAATGATTCAATTGAGGAGCTATCTGACGGTGAGATGGCGGCCCAGGTCAAGAAAGCCAAGAATAACGGCCGAGAGGATTCGTTGTGCTGACCACACGACACCTCATAATCTGCAGGCTACCGGGCTGAGCAGCGGTCGCATGGTAGGCCAAGGCCCTTAGAGGCTGTTGTGCCATGGGGTTTGGTTTTTGTTATTTATATATCTTAATTATTATAGTTACAAATGTTCGAACCCCACTGTCGGCAGCCCTGAAGGTGGTTTCCTATTTTCACTCCAACAAATGCTGGGGCTGTACCTTAATTAAGGCCACGGTCGCTTCCTTCCCACTCCTAGCCCTTTCCTATCCCATCGTCACCATAAGACCTATCAGTGTCGATGCGACTTAAATCAAATTGTAAAAGAAAAATGTTTAACATGACCTTGTATGTAAGTACTTTATAAGCGCTCTGCTGTACTGGCGTGCGATTTTATTTCTAGGAACTGCAGAATAGGGGATATAAATTTGTTGCCAAGTTTTCCTGTTCTGAAAACGTAAAATCGGCACCGTGAAAAAAAATCACACTAGGAGCTGATCAGAATCCATGCAACTGTTCTGAAATCGTATTTCCTAAGGAACTATTAACTTTTCCTGATGGCAGTAGCTTTTTAAAAACTGGACGAGTCTTCTGTTACGTACAAGAGACAGATGGCATTTGGAGTGGAAGAAGCTCGCGATTTACTAAATAATGGCAACAAAAATGTAATGGACGGGTCATTTGATAGCTGTCCAAGATACTCGTAATTCACTCAAACGTATAGCATCCATATGGATATTGGCACAACCGAAGATCAATCATTTAATCAAACTATCACTCCCGATCTGCATTTAGGGCAGTAGCACAGGTGGCAGATTTCCAATCAATTGTTTATATACACTTTTAAATTATTTCAAAGAATTTAGTAATTTATCGAACATCTCCCGTGGCAAACGAATATTTGTTCCAATTTGTCCTCTTCAATTCCAACTTTATATTTGCATTGTGATCTTTTTAACTTTTAAAAGCGCCATTCAAATGTATTCGTATACTAACGTAATTCTACAGTCTACACCATCCTCCACTGACAGCTCAGAACACACCCTCTGTTTTTTTTTTGTTTTTTTTGTTTTTTGCTCTTTGCTTTACGTCGCACCGACACAGATATGTCTTATGGCGACGATGGGATAGGAAAGGCCTAGGAAGTGGAAGGAAGCGGCCGTGGTCTTAATTAAGGTACATCCCCGCCATTTGCCTGGTGTGAAAATGGGAAACCACGGAAAACCACCTTCAGGGCTGCCGACAGTGGGGCTCGAACCCACTATCTCCCGATTACTGGATACTGGCCGCACTTAAGCGACTGCAGGTATCGAGCTCGGTATACCACTTAGTCGAGAAGATCGTTTCCTTTTTCCCACATCTTCCCAGTCCTAAGTTTGCTAAATTTTCGTAACGCTTTTGCCCGAAATGACTCAGAAAAATCGAACTGATTTTCTTTGAAAGTTTTCCAGTTTTCGAATCAAGTAATCCTTAAAAGGGTCTCATACACTGGAACCATACTCTTATTGTGGTCTTACCAGAGAATTATATGTCTTCTCATTTACTGTACATCCTTACTACAATCCCTAAATACCCTCATAACCATGTGAAGAGATCTCTAACCTCTAATTACAATCCCCTTTTATGAGACACAAATATTACTTTTCGCTTTGCTTCCGGATAAGTCACAAAAGACATACGAAAGACCTTTTTCCAGGCATCAGTAATTATTCTGGTGGTTGGAAACTCGCAACAATGAAACTCGATTTTAAAGCCATCGTGATCAACGCTTTCCGACTTCATCATCCGGCTGCAATTTTCATTTTAATCAGTGCCTTTGGAGAAAGATCCAAGACTTCGGCCTGAGACTAGAATACAAGGAAAACATGAGAGTTCAATGGTTTTGTAAAACGTGTGTCAGAAGCTCCACAGTCAGACAAAGTTACCGCAGTTTCAAAGTATTTTGTAACTCAGTGGATGGACAATGTGAGGGTAGCTTACCTGTAGAACTGCAGAATGTGTTTGGGCAGCAACACCAGACAGAAGGCTGGCACAGGAAGCTAAACCATATAGTTGGGAGAAAAGACCCTAACTGAATTTCCTTAATTGCATTCCTGAGAGATGAATTATTTTGCGCAAACATTTCTTGGTTAAACGGAACGAGGTAGCAGAGACTAGCAAGAAGAGACAGAACGTGAACATAAGGCATGATGAAAGGTTCAAAAGAGTGCTGCAAAAACTGGAAGAAATCGGTGACTTCAGGGTATGTTCAAGAGCATTGGTCTTCACACAGATATTTGAATACGCTGATTGGTTGTAGCCGTGCTGCCAAGGAATTTCCTCTGCACTTTATAAATATGACGATCTTTGAAATGAATACAAAACTCTAAGTGAAACTGGCAAAATATCTTCGTTGATGTGTCCAAAACAATAATTATCAATACTATATTTTTACTTTATCATCACTTGGCAAGGAGTTCCTCAGCAATTTTTAAACATGCCTGTTTTTAACATGGTCAGTCCTAAGCCTGGGTAAATTGTAAAGAGATAGGTTTTGAGAAATCTGTCTTTAACTCACGATACAATGGACAGAGAATATAATAATTTAAAAAAAGGTCCTTACGGTATGGTAGAGTGCAGTCAACCATGTCAGTATTCATCTATTCACTGGAGAAAAACACTTAATGACTCAATATTGATACGAACACTTGTACCTTAATCTGACGTTCATGCAACTGGACCTTAGACAAGTAAGGAATAGCCTCTACCGGATGTTGTCGAATTGGTCCGATGGTTATAGGAATTTGGAGATCAATCAATTAGTGGGGAAGAACTGGTCCGACGGTTAGCACAGGGGATAGGGTGGAACTGGTGGTTAGCACAGGGGGTGGAATCGAACTGGTCCCACGCTAAAATATCAAAACCAAGGATTGAAGAAGCCTTATCGTTCGCTCATATGTTACAGTATACCAACTGTCCCAATAAAATGACACAGGACAATGCAGTAAATAATCGTACATGTAGTGGCCTTTAGGTTAGGTTTAGGTTTAGGTTTAGGTTAGGTTAGGTTAAGTTAGATTAGGTTAGGATCGCCACTTTTTACCCGAGGTGTCTTGTCACCTTTTGAATATTTAAATCCCTTAAAAACCATTAACTTGGCGCCCGTCACACTTGACATTTAAATCAATGTACACTTATATTTGTACTACACTACACTGAGAGTGTCTGAGAAATGACATGGAGTCTAGAGAAATGAGACATTTTATGTTAGTAATCCTTTCGGGAGTTCCTGCCACTATTGTTGGGAGATTAGAAGAATGCACATGCCCGGTGAGACACGGGGCGAAGGGGTTTTCACCAGCAGAGCCAGTGACGCAATGGTTACCATAGCAACTCCGCTACTACCCAGGAGACTTTATATTATCTTCTACTGGCAGCTCTTCGCTCTTGTCAGTTGTAATCCAGCAAACTGCAAAGTATGAGTCAATGTTTTCGTGTAGCAGATAAGAGCCGATCTGTCTGGGCAGAACAGGAAGTTCGTGCTTGCAGGCCACATGCCTCATTCTTGCATTCTTCTCATCTCTACACAGTACTTGCCATCTACTCGCCGGACCGGTTCATCCGCCACCTTTCGCTATGGAACAAAATTATCTTTGGAATTATTTTACCGTCGGACCAGTTCGGTACTACCCGCTCTATAGTAATAGCCACGTAACGAAATACCCCAGAAAGTAAATATCGCCGCCCGATGCTCTTCTTTTCTCCTTTTTGTAATGGCTGATCACTGCTGCCAACCTGCCTGGTTACATATTAAAATCACCAGACATAACCAAACAAACTAACCTCAATGTAAACACCGATAATAAATGTTTCCCTACCCTAGTAAATGATAAAAGTTAAGATGAAATAAATCAAGATATTCATAATTAAGTCGGTTTCCACGCTCAATGAGAAATTTAGGAAATAAACACCCTTTCTCACTCAAATTAATGTTACATATATCTGTCTTTATTTTGATATGCAGTAGGCGTACTATAACCATATTCTTGAAAATAGGGGCGTGTTAAACGATGCAATTTGTTTAATAAGTCTTTGCAGTGTGATTTTCGAAAGTCCAATGACTTCCCTTTCTTTTGCGCGAACATTTCCTTCTCTCTTCAATACCGGTAACCCGTAGCCTAAGGAGAGAGATTGGGCATATTTTCAGCCTGCAGGCTGGTTATATCTTCACGGTTATCAGGAAACATATAGGAATACTAATGTGCCAAGCTACGTGAACGGAAATTAGGTCAGCTTCAAGCTCACTGCAGAATTGAATATTAGTTCTACTATCTACTTCTATCGTTTTCACATACACCGAGGTGCCAGTATTTCGTCCCGCAAGAGTTCTTTATGTACCAGTAGATCTAGACATGAGGCTGGAGTATTTGAGCACTTTCAAATACCGCCGAACTCGAATCCGCCAACCTGAGCTAGTCATACATTCTCTCCTTCACTCGCTTAAAATAATGTTAAACATTTCCTGCCTTTATTCTGATTCTGATGTATGCATTACTATAACTGCATTCTTAAAGAAAGGGGGGAGGGAATATAGATTGAATAATTCATTGCGATTTCTGCAAGTTCAAGGACTTACCACATAAGACATATGTCCTTCCTTTTAATAATAATGCTAACAGCTTTACATCCCACTAAGAACTTTTACGGTTTTCGGCATTTGGCATTTTAAACATATTTTCAGCTTACAAGTTGGTGTATCTCAAGCTTTCAACATTACGGAAACCAATGTACAGGAGCACTATGAGTCAAACAACATTACCAGATTTTTACATATATATTGGCTTAAATCACATGAAGACAGGTTGTGATGCAAGAATTGGATAGGAAAGAGGGCTAGGATTTAAGATGTAAATAAGCGTACAGACACAGCACTAGCCTGAAATGAAAATGACGGGCAAAAAAAAAAACTTCAGACCTGCCAACTGTGGGGTTCGAATACATCACCATCTCCTGAAACCAAGCTAACAGCAATGTGATCAAACTGCACAGCCAGTTCACTCAGTTTCCTATGACGCGTAATAGGCCTACCACATGGGCGACCCACTTACCTGTATATGGATCTTCAATTCTTCAATTATACATGTATGCAAAAACATTATGCACCTTAGTAAGAGGTACTTCCCTAGTTGGTTCTCTGATTGGTGCACGTATAACAAATATGTTTGGGAAGAAATACTTTTATTTTATATTTATTTATATCATAAAGAAGTCATGTTGTCATAGCAAAACGAATATGCAACGAAGAAATGAATCCGAAGAGATAAGCATTATTTACTGCATTAAATATTAGTTTATTTACATGTTAAGCGATATGTAGTAGTAATAACAATAACAACAACAAACGTGTGCAATAAGGAAAAAGGAAATAAATACAAGTAAATATAAATATAATTTACAACATTTAGAGCCATTCCATGGTCACTGAATTACAAAGCAGGGGTATGAATAAACAAACATAATAAACATGAATACTAATATTTAAAAAGCAAAAAGCAAAGTCATCTCCGTACAAACCATGAAAGCCATTGGAAAGGGGGAAGGTGAAGGCTTCCACTATCCATGACGTTGGCACTTGGTGGGGTGGGCTGGAGTGGTTAGCTCAACGCATGACCGCCTTTGCCCCCAATAGTTAACTGGTACTCATTTATCATACGCAAAACATTCCTTCCAAATTACGTTAAACCTCTGTCACTCATTATTATTATCATTATTATTATTAATAAATTGCAAATGGGAAATACCCCAGTGGCAACGGTCACTTACAGTAATGTGATAATAAAGTTAACATAATTACCCAACTACAACAAACAAACAAACAAACAAACAAACAAACAAACAAACAACAAGAGTACAAGAAGCAGATATATGGAAGGAAAATATAACAAGAATTACTGCTAGTTTAATATTCTAAATCGAGCAACATCATATACAAATTCACACACAACTTAAGTATTTACAGTGCTTAACAATTTGGCTTACAATATTATAGGTTGACCTTACTACTAGCTTAACATTATAAGTGATAATAAAGTGAAGTTAAACCGTAATTACCCTACAACAACAACAACAACATTACAACAAGCAAGAAATACTACTAATTAAACTTTCTAAATCCAGTGTCATTATATACATATTCACACACAACTTAAGTATTTCCAGTACTTAACACTACAAATTACAATACTATAGATTGAACTTACTACTAGCTTAACACTACAAGTGATAATAAAGTTAAATCATACTACCCAACAACTACAACAACTCAAGTACAAAAAGGAATTCCATGGAAAAAAATATTACAAGAAATACTACTAGTCATTCTAAATCCAGCATCATGTACAGTTTCATACACAATTTAATTATTTCCAATACTTGCTACTATGGGTTACAAAACTATATATTGAGCTTACTACTAGCTTAACGTTACAAGTGATGATAAAATAAAGTTAAAAACATTGTTAATTAACCAAGAACAACAACAATTACAAAAACATGAGTACAGCAAGCACTTCCCTGGAAAGAGAAAACCACAAGAAAAAGCCTCCTAGTTTCACAATCGAAACCAAGCAGAAAATCACAAATTCAGTGCCCGTAATTTACAACTTTTACTTTTCATTTTACACAAATGGTCTTAAATGACTTGATACCAGAAGAGAATCTATCAAAGACTGCCGCAGGTAATTTATTCCAATCCCTTATGGTCCTGTTGACGAAGGAAAACTTGCCCACATCCGTATGCTGGTTTCTGGCCCTAATTTTATGCTTATGATAATTTCTCGATAAGTATGAGGGAGGTTAGATAGATAGATAAAGAATGGGTGAACCCTGCCTTCGCAGGGCTCCACACGTAGGTCTGTGAAGACCCTTTGTGTCCCTTAAACGGGTTTGCCTAGTCCAGACCTAGTGCTCCTATAAAGGATACCAGTGCCCGGATGTTGGCATTCCTGATGTCTTCCAGGCTCACGAAATGTGAGCCAAGGTATCGATGTCTAGTGCTTGCAAGAGCCTCACACTGACATAACACATGCGCGGACGTCTCCTCCTCCCTACCGCATCTTCTACACATCGGATCCTGACTGATTTTCATGATGTGTAGGTGTCTCTGTAAGGTATTGTGGCCTGTCAACAGTCCAACTACCATTCGCATTCTGGTCCTATTCAAATTTATCAGGACCTTTTTATAACTTTGGCTAGGCCCTTTGATAAGTTCACGTGCCTGCCTTGCTATAGTTAACCTCTTCCAAATGTCTAAGTGAGACTGGTTTGTCCACTGGGATATTGCCAGTTTCACGCTTCGGAGTGACACTCCCAGGAAGGGCTCTGGTCCTATAAAAGGACCTTTTGAGCCTTGTTTCGCTAGTTTGTCAGCTTCTTCATTTCCACTGATACCTGTGTGCCCAGGGACCCGTAATAGGGTAATTGAGCTAAATTCACACAGCTGATCTAACATCCTTTGGCATTCCCATACCATTTTTGATGTTGTTTTAACTGCACATAGTGCTTTTAACGCTTCCTGGCTATCGCTGCAAATAGTGATACAATGAGGGAGGTTATAACCTATTCCTAATACAACTCCAAGCAGCCCTTCCCGTATAGCTCTTATAAAGACCACACAGGCGAGCTCTAGTTCTTCTAGATTAAAGACTTTCCCAATTAATGGTATTCCTTCTATTCCCAGTTACGAAACGCATCGCTCTTCTTTGAACTTTCTCTAGGGAATTTATTAAACCAACATGCAGATCCATATTCGAGAATGGGTCTTACAACGTATTTATAAGGTTTATTTAAACCTACTAGGGTGGTGAGCACATAAATAAGAATTCAATGAAAGTATTTTCCTTCTGGACCTTCATGCCAGACAGATTTTTTTTTTTAAACAAATTTTTTTTCACTATAATATGATTTATCTATAGAGCAAAACCGCTATGCAGTGTGCGTATCATAGCAATCGAGATGGAATTGGTAATGTACTATGTATCTGTAGAGCCTATATACGACTTTTTACAATTACTTCTAAAGTGAATTTCAGCTGTGTGACAACGCTGAAAAGACTATGGACTTAGAGATTGGCATTCCTGAAGAGGGTTTTCTACACTTTCCCATTTTCACACATTGATTCAAGAGTCTGTATTGACTTGTGACAAAACCACTGTATTCTTCCGAAAACCACTGATAGGGACAGGTTTGGTTGTGATCCACCGAAAACAAATTATAATGACCGGTTAGGTAGTGATCCATCGAAAACCACTGATTGTCGCAGGGTTAGGTTAGGTTTGACAGGATTTGTAATTGAGCGACTGTTGTCATTGAAAAAACTGTCGTGACGACTGAAGGCAATAAACATAAAACTGAATCCATTGGTCTACAAAGTTTTCATTCAGTAGATACGCTAGGAACTGGCGAACCAAAACCGTACATACAAAGTTTACAGGAATCAACAAAACAGGATATTAATTCGTGGTACTCATTGTTCTTTAAAGAGAAGAAATATCCTGTCAACAATAGCTGCAGTGAACATGCTTTTTCACTATTATTGTCTGGCCCCATGGCTAAATGGTTAGCGTGCTGGCCTTTGGTCACAGGGTGTGGGTTTGATTCTCGACAGGGTGGGGAATTTGAACCACCGTTGGTTAATTTCTCTGGCACGGGGGCTGGGTGTATGTCGTCTTCATCAACATTTCACTATTATTGTGTAAAATAGAAACTTACTAGTTTTGACAAGTACAGTATGTTCAACAGCGACTCCTGAATGATGACGGGCATGATGTCCAACCTCACTAATCTATGTTCCAGACTATTTCTACTTAAAAAATTGTATTTGTCCTTTAATGTGATTTTGCAAATTTTGCTGAATATTTATGTGGCTGAAATGAAGGTGGATAAGCTACATGGTCTCCTTTATATAGGAAGAATGTATCGTGGAAATTAACTCAATTTCGGTTTCATGTACATTACAGTTTCTCTAAGATATATTGATAGTAATTCAGTCATGTACGACGACGATGTATTTCATGGTAAAGACAGCTGCCTCTGTGGATCAGTGGTAGAGTGACGGCCTCCGAATCCCAATATAGCGGGTTCAAACCCGGCAGAGGTAGTCGGATTTTTGAAGGGCAGAAAAAAGTCCATTCGACACTTCATGTCGTACGATGTCGGCATGTAAAAGATCTCTGGTGACACATTTGGTGTTTACCCGACAAAATTCATTAAATCTCAGCCACAGACGCCCAAGAGAGTTTCGGTTTACTCGGTCTGCCATCTAGTGGGCCTAGAGTATAACGGAACGTCAAAATTGACGAGCAGACAGCCAGATGGCGACAACTTGAAATGTCTGCACATGGTAGCTGAGGCCATACGATTATTATTATTATTATTGTTGTTATTATGGTAAAGACGAATTACTTTGCAATGCTATCTATCTTAATGGTAATGTACTATGTACCTCTACTAGTGTAGGCTACTGAGTGCTTGATTCGAAGCAGTGTATCGATTCATTCAGTGTCCGAGTGAATCGATTCACAGGAACGGCAAGCTCACGGCACACAAATCATGCACAATCACGGCTCAGTGAGCCACACGACACACACGGCTCCTTATAGGCACACTGGACACTGGCGGGGAGTCGAGCTTTCGCTGCAGCGAGCCACAGTGAATCATGGCACACTGAAAGAATCGTACGCAGTCATGGATCAGTGAGACACAACACACACATGGTTCATTATCGGTACACTGGACATTGGCGGGGAGCCGAACTTCCTCTGAAGCAATACATACAGAGTCATGGTACACTGAAAAAATCGTATGCTATAATGG
The DNA here is from genome assembly GCF_040414725.1 of Anabrus simplex. NCBI lineage: Eukaryota > Metazoa > Arthropoda > Insecta > Orthoptera > Tettigoniidae > Anabrus > Anabrus simplex. Next base: position 226,773,431 of record NC_090265.1, read on the forward strand.
ACTCTCGAGCTCAGCTCATTTGAAAATAATACCTATTCGCATCCACTGTCCTCTTCTTACAGGGAGTTTTAAACAATACATGGATTTATTTGCAGTGTTAAAAAGATAGAACACAATTCCAAAGTACCTAGGTTGTAAGTAGGTAGTCAATTAGGTTATTCTAATTACTGTATTAGTTTAATCAATCAGTATCTTTATAACTAGTTGACGTTCGACAATTACTTAAACTCAGCTCTCTAGCCTCCACACCTGGCTGAGTGGCTCAAACGGTCGAGGCGCTGGCCTTCTGAACCCAACTTGGCAGGGCCGAGCTCAGTGCGGTGGTATTTGAAGGTGCTCAGCCTCATGTCAGTAGATTTACTGACACATAAAAGAGCTCCTGCAGGACTAAATTCCAGCACCTCGACGTCTCAAAAAAAAACCTAAAAGTTGATAGTGGGACATAAAGCCAATAACATTATTATTTAGCCTACCCTATGACTATGAGTCATGCTCATGACCACTCGAAATTGTCTGTTTTATATTTGGAAGAACCACTCGGTATTCTCTTAGTTTGTATGTCGCATCATTGCACAATACTTCAATAATCGAATCACGAGGTTACCGATGTACGTGGACAGTGAGTATGTAAGTAGACTGATGCAATAGATTAAATAAATGATGTTTAATCAGAAAACCAGTGGGCTACTGTACATCTCCTGTAGCCTATACAAAATATGACGATTTTAAAAAAGCCTCTGCTGATAGAAAAAGACATTTTCAAAGATGACCGAGTTAGCTGGCCGTGCGTTTAGGGTCGCGTAGCTATGAGCTTGCATTCGGGGAATGGTGGGTTCAAATCCTACCGTCGGCAGCCGTTAAAATGGTTTTCGGTGGTTTCCCATTTTCACACCAGACACATGCTTGTGCTGTACCTTAATTAAGACCACGGCCGCTTCCTTCCCACTTCTAGCCCTTTCCTATCTCTTCTATCCTCTTTGTCGCCATAAGACCTATCTGTGTTGGTGCGACGTAAAGCAAATTGATTTATATTTAATATGTGGGCTACTTATTGTGGACACAGGTATTTTTATATGTAATTCTCTCTATATATATATACAGTATACGTGAGTTGTGACTTTCAGAGAACTGTGGAAAACCATTAGATTAGTGATGGGACATTCGATTCATTTTACTGAATCGATTCATTTGATTCCGTTCACGTTACTGAATCGATACAGTGATCCGATTCACGGCTCATTGGTCACCGCTCCTACTGCATCTGTGTAGTATGTGCTGGTAAGACAGCAGCAACAGCATTCAGTGCTCGCAGCTGCCATCTGGTCTTCATACTATGAACTCCTTTCTTAGAAAAAATGTTAGTTACTCTAATACATCGAAGGTTTCCGGCGACGCAAGGTGGGAAAGGTTAGGAAGGTAGCAGCCATGGCCTGAATTAAGGTACAGTCCCAGCATTTCCTGGTGTGAAAATGGGGAAACTACGGAAAAACCATCTTAACGGCTGCCGACGGTGGGATTCAAACCCACCATCCCCCGAATGCAAGCGCATAGCCACGCGATATTAACCGCACGACAACTCGCTCAGTCTTTAAAAAAAAAAGTATTTTTCTATCAGCTGAGGATTTTTTTAAATCGTCATATGTTGTATAGGCTACCCGACATGTACAGTAGCCCGCTGGTTTTCTGATTCAACATACTGTTATTGCGTCTGTCCACATATGATTGAAGTCTTGTGCAACGATGCGACATATGAACTGAGAGAATACTGAGCCGTTCTTCCCAATATAAAACAGGTACTTTTGAGTGGCCATGACTCATGAGCATGACTCATAGTCATAGGGCAGGCTAGAGTCGAGTTTAACTGTCAAATGTCAACTAAGTTATAATACTAAGATTCATTAAACTAATAAATAGTATAACCTAATATCCTACCTACTTACTAGCTACTTCAGAATTATGTTGTGACTACCTTTTTAACACTGCAAATAAATCCATCTATTATTTAAATCTCCCTGTAAGAAGAGGACAGTGAATGCAAATGGGTATTATTTTCAAATGAGCTGAGCTCGAGAGTCCATTATAGCATACGATTCTTTCAGTCTAGCATGGCTCACTGTATGTCTCGCTGCAGCGGAAGCTCAGCTCTCCGCGTGTCCAGTGAGCCGATAAGGAGCCGTGTGTATCATGTGTCTCACTGAGCCGCGCTCGTTCACGATTCTTTCGATGTGCCATGATTCACTGTATGCCTCGCTGCAGCGGAAGCTCAGCTCTCCGCGTGTCCAGTGAGCCGATAAGGAGCCGTGTGTATCATGTGTCTCACTGAGCCGCGCTCGTTCACGATTCTTTCGATGTGCCATGATTCACTGTATGCCTCGCTGCAGCGGAAGCTCGGCTCTCCGCGTGTCCAGTGAGCCGATAAGGAGCCGTGTGTATCATGTGTCTCACTGAGCCGCGCTCGTTCACGATTCTTTCGATGTGCCATGATACACTGTCTCGCTGCAGCGGAAGCTCGGCTCCCCGTCAACGTCCAGTGAGTGCGCCACTCAGCACTGTCCGCTGGGAGTAAGCTGAATCGTGTGCCATGAGCTCGCCTTTCCTGTGAATCGATTCACTCGGACACTTGAATGAATCGATACACTGCCTCGAATCATGCATTCAGTAGCCAACACTACATTAGATAGTGTATAAAATTTAAGTTATGTCAGTATTTTAACAGGCGTACAATGTTTACATCGTGTATTGGTGACAGAGTGCTGTCTCCCTCTCTCTCTCTCCCCCCCTTGCCCGCTCCTCATCACATTGCGCCACAGCAGTTCTAGATAATTCCACTCCGATTGGACACTGATCCCCACCTGCACATCTATACCGCCCTGTAACTTGTAGATACACAATTCCCACAATTTTGAAATGTAACTTCGTTATATCAGAAAGGACGGGGCAATCAGAAATGTATTATTTCCCAGCAAAGTTATAACATTCTTAATCTCATGGAATGGCTCTTACAATGGTACAGCTAACTCCTCGGCTTCTCTTCTTTCTTCTTCTTCTTCTTCATCTTCTTCATCTTCCTCCTCCGATTCACTGCTTCCATGATGAATGACTAGTTCCTCCACTTCAGGAAGACCTCTCACCTCATTATTGTAGAACTCGACAATCTTCTTCTCAGTGTGTTTTACTTCATTTCTCCACATCTCTGCTGTCACCTATAAGATATATTGAAGTATCACAACCTGACAAGTATATTATAAACTCCACTTGCATATATCCAATAAATAACATTTCCACTTGGCCTACCTGATCAAGAGATTCTTTCCACACAGCTGTAGCTCTGTCCAATCCGTGACCAGGTCTTGAAGCCACTGTTTTGTTATAATACTGTTTTGCCACAGACCATACAAATTCGATGGCATTGAAAAATGAGTGGTATGGAGGAAGTCGTAAGACAGTATGGCCTTCACTGTGCAGCATCTCGTCAACAATGTACCTGGTTTTAAAGAAACAGAGAAATATTGTTATGCATACATGAAAGTCAAATACACGAGTGTAAACAACATTATCTAAACTTATGTTTACGTGCTTCTGTACCTCTTTAAGTGACTTCGATTCATATTACACAACCTTTGCAGCTCATCTTTTGTGGCATTTTCTGGTGGAGAAACTCCATTCTGCCTTAACCATGACTGTAAATTAAAGGAAAAATAAAAATTAATTTCTGTAACATCATTAAACATCATTCAGTAGAAGGAAATATTCAATTAAGTATAATTACCACTAATTGATCCTTCCTCCATTTCGTTGTTGGTTGATGCTCAACAAGCTTACAGTGATATGGTGCATTATCCATTACAATAACACAGGGTCCTATATTTCTTAATCCTACGATTAATTGCGTCTTCACCCACATCTGAAATTTCTCGCTGTTCATAGCACCATGGTAATCCTGATTTCTCTTCAAGTTTGTAGCAAATATCAAATCAGCACCTGTAAGAATTTTAAGTTTTAGTATGAAGTTATTTGTTCTAAAAAAAGTATAGGCCTATTAATAAAAAATGTGATTTCTGTTGAATGATACAAAAAGCTGTCTGATTTTAAGTAAAACCAACTACTGTGTAGCAAAGTCACCTGATGATGAAGTCAATTAATTACTACTTACACTACTTTATCGTAACATCTCTCATGAATGTATCTCCATTAGTAGGCCTATATCTGGATTAGAAGTCCACGATCACTTGCATAAAAGATATAAGTATAAACACCCATTTCAATACCTTAGAACAAATGTAATTGCTGCGAACACTAAACCTATATCAGGCAGTAAGAAATAAGAAGCTTGGAAGGTGTTCAACAGTCAGGTATCAAGCACTGATTCAGGTGGAGATTGTCGAATGCAGAATAAACATAATAAATAGGCCTACAATACAAGTAATTTACTGATACAAATATCCAGTAATATTATATGAAAATACACTGAGTAAGTTTTGATTGAAATACCTCTCTAAGGTTAATCATTGGCCTAAAGTGAATACCTGCAAGTCTTTTTAATAACAGTGGAGAAGTCAAAATCAAAAACCACGTACAGAGCTCAATGAGCGGTAAGTTATAATGCCACTTCCGACCTAGTGCCAGTCAATTTCAATCAATCAGTCACCACTGATCTGCACTTAGGACAGAAGATGTAGTTTCAGGGATAGGCCTAGTATTTTCTTCAATAATTGCAAAGAATTTGGAAATTTATTGAACATCTCCCTTGGTAAATTATTCCAATCCCTAACTCCCTTCTAAAAAAAAAACAAATATTTGCCCCACTTTTCATCAACTTTATCACTGTACTGTGATCTTACCTACTTTTAAAATACCACTGAAACGTATTCGTCTACCAATGTCATTCCACACCACCTATCCACCGACAGCTCAGAATATACCACTTAGTCCAGCAACTTGTCTCCTTTCACCCAAGTCTTCCCAGCCCAAACCCGACCAAATTTTTGTAACGCTACTCTTTTGTCAGAAATCACCCACAACAAATCGTGCTTCTGTCTTTTGAACTTTTCCAATTCTCAAACCAAGCAATCCCAGTGAGGGTCTCATACACAGGAACTGTACTTAAGTTGGGGTCTTATCAGAGACTTATGTGCCCCCCCCCTGCATCCGTACTACAAACCCTAAATACCCTCATAACTATGTAAAGAGAGATCACCTCACTACAATAAAATGAAGAAGAACATACCAGGTACAAAGCCATCCTTCGTTCCAGCATGAACAATAACCAGTCTTCCTCCCTCAGACACAGGTCGACGAATTACTCCTTGAACATCATGTCCAGATTTATGTGGTTTATTCCAGGAGTATGTGGGTGACCCTGAAAGACAAATGCACAACTGAAACCAAAGACACCTGATGAAGATAAATTATTCCAAGATTTTTTAAATATAAAATGTAATATATAACATATATATTCACCATTCATAAAAATCCAAGTCTCATCCAAGAAAACAACAGGTTTTGGTTTCTCACTGTCCTTATTACGCATGTATTCCCTCAGAAAACAGGATCTCTTAAAACAAATGTCTTCATTTTCTCTAACATACGCATAGGGATCACCTTTACTCCACACAAACCCCATGGCCTTCAAAATTCTTCTTAATGATGTTTCGGAGCCCTTGTACAAATAAGTGTCATAATTTGCTTTCATGTGGTCGAAAACCTTTCTTACAGTTACGACTTCTCCTGTGGGAAGAAAAAAGAGAGTTACAAGGGACTCAAAAGAGCTGTATGACAATACATGCACAAAACATTTCTGGGAGCTTATCTCACCTGCGTGCCAATTTCTATAAATAATGTTGCAATAGATTCCTTATGAAGTCACCTTACCTTTATGTAATTTATCATAAATAAACCTTGCTATCGCTTCCTTAGAAAAACTGTCTATGCCGGTCACTGGATGTTCACGCTTTCGGCGTTTACCTGGTGTAGAAAATTCAACTCCCTTCTTGAAATTTCCTATTACTTTTCGGACTAAACCGAAACTACACTGTAAGAATACACACACAGAAATATATTACATACACATATACCGTAAGTCAACATGAATACACAAAGGTTAAGTCTACGAACCGTATCGAAGTCGACACAAGACATGGTACCGGTATAGGCCTAGGCCTACATGATCAGGTTAGGTTAGGTTAGGTTCAGAATGAAATACTGCTCCTTTTCAACTGATTGTCGTTATGCCAGAAACTTATCATAGAAACAAGATAAAAACGAACACTTACCCCAGTTAATAATGAAACTCTTGCCATTAGCTTCGTATCACTACGACTGATACCTTCTTCGTCGTCTTCCTGTTTCAATTGCTCGTAGCAATGTACAAGCATTTCTTGACCTGAAGCTTGTAAAGGACGTAACCTTGGTTTCCTTTTCGGAGGAGTTTTTGCAGATTTTTCTTCCTTCTTAGACATCCCAATCGAATTCTGTTCGTATAAGTATGGGACGAAATAGGAACGTAATTAATAAAATGATGTGCTCATCATTTCACACAAACTATGTTATTAAATGCATTATCCGAACATGCCACAATTCTACTTACCTGGTATTAGCCAAATAGATTTACAATCCCACAGAAAAAGAAAATATGCTTTAAATATTCTCGCAAATGTATCGCTAGTGACTTTAGAGGCAATGCGGTGGCAACACACAATTCACGCTAGAACAGTGACTGAACGTTGCCAACGTGCCAGATTAACGGTAACAGTAAGACGTCGTATTGGCAAGTAGGGTCCCTAAACTGTATGGTTACCGACACTGAAAAAGACCCAACAGCAAGAAAAGTCACTATAAATCAATACCTTAATATTACAGGGGAGAAAGGGTAAGGTTGCACCCTTAGTGTACGTCCTTACACGGAGAGGACTATACCACGGTCCGTAGCGTCCTCGGGATGTACCGCTTCTGTTTTTTTCCGTAATACGTTCCTTGTTTGAATCCGAAAAGCGCTGTACCACTCACTCATGATCCGCAGTGTTCTTGTGAAATAGTATACGTCTCAACGCCTCACCCACAAAAATAGTCTGTACGCCCCGACCATGGGCGCCTAGACGACGCACCCTATCCCACATCCTGGTGGGGGGGCCGGTCACAAACACACAGACAGACAGACAGACAGACAGACAGACAGACAGACAGACAGACAGACAGACAGACAGACAGACAGACAGAGGGGTTCCCTAGGCTAGAAGATTTTATAAAACGTGGTTGGCGGGTGCAATGTATGTCGAACATGTGAATACGGTACAGTTTACGGCCTGATGCTCTTCTTGGCGCAAACCCCATGTGGTTGCATGCAACTATTAAGCGCGCGTGCACGTGTGTGTTTGTGTTCAACCCTTGCCCCCTTTCTTGACAGGGTCGTGTACGAAGTGAGATGAATCTTCGCAGCGAGTTTTTCCCACCGAATGCCCTTCCTAACGTTAACCTCATAAGAAGAGTTAATGAGATGAAATGAATGACTTGATATATGTTAGTAGGAAGGGAGAGAGTGAAACCCGGTGCCGGCACATAGCTCAAGTCATTTTAAAGTCACCATCCGACGGGCGAATTACTATCGACAGCGTCAAATGCCCTCAGTCCATATGATCGCTGCGAAGATGTTTGAATTTCATCCAGGATTTTGATACGCAATCTAGTGATTAGATTGTATACCACCACCTCTCCAACCCTGTCGGCCAACATCCCGGCGGTGAAAACTTTGTCCACCACCGGAACTCGAACCGGTTTACCACGGTGTCAGCTCATGGAGACTTGACGCTTTAATGACCATGGCCACCAGGCAGGCTCAGCTATTAAGTGTGTAAATGTGGAATACGCGGCCATATTTCCCAATAGGGCAGTGGTTCCCAAGTGTGGGCCGCGGCTTCTAGGGGCGCAAAGGACGCCGCTTAGAGGATATTGCCGCGTACCTCCTCTATGGTTAGAAATGACAACATTACCTTATCCGCATGGGTTTAATACTTTTATTAGGCCTACATAAAAAAAACAGAGTTTCTATGGAAGAGTGTTGATTCTGCTGTCTTGTTGTCATATTATCACTCCTATCAGAAAACCCAGTAGTTTAATATGAATAAATATGAGCTTTACCACATTCAGTGCTTTGATTCTGCTCCCTAGGCCTTCGTGAATACGGTTTTTCTGCAATAGCTAAAAAACAACTAAAGTATTGATCTAAATTGAAGGAAAAAAGTATGTGTTGCAGTAACTAAAACAACACCAGAAAACAATGAACTAATCTAGGATAAACAGCTTCATCCCTCTGAAAAAGACAATCAATTTAAATGCTAAAATACCACACGTTTGTAAAAGTAATAAAAACTGTTCTTTGTTTTAAAAATGATAATTTTTAAAATGATCATTATTATATCGTCTGTGTAAGTGAAATGATTCACTATGAGTTTGTAAAGAACTGTAAAAATGAATATAATAATTTACAAACTCATATAGGTCTCCTGGCTATATTAAACCACTTTCATAATTTTATAAGTACCGAAATACGCTTCTCTACCTCAAGTACCTACACGTTCGCCTTTGTGGTGTAGTGGTTAGCGTGATTAGCTGCAACATCCCGGAGGTCCGGGTTCGATTCCCGGCTCTGCCACGAAATTTGAAAAGTGGTACAAATGCTAGAACGGGGTCCACTCACCCTCGGGAGGTCAACTGAGTGGAGGTGGGTTCCATTCCCACCTCAGCCATTCTGGAAGTGGTTTTCCGTTGTTTCCCACTTCTCCCCCAGGTACCTAACTTAAGACCACGGCCGCTTCCTTCCCTCTTCCTTGTCTATCCCTTCCAATCTTCCCATCCCCCACCAAGGCCCCTGTTCAGCATAGCAGGTGAGGCCGCTTGGGCGAGGTACTCGTCATCCTCCCTAATTATATTCCCCGATCCAGAGTCTGAAGCTCCAGGACACTGCCCTTGAGGCGGTAGAGGTGGGATCTCTCGCTGAGTCCGAGGGAAAAACCGACCCTGGAGGGTAAACCGATAATGAAGAAGAAGAAGTACCTACACAAAAAAATCCAAGAATTAGCGTATACCCGACTTGTATCATCATAACTGCCATGAGGGATCCGCTAGTACTTGATCACCAAGGAACGAGAGCCCTGAGTGTCACAAGTTTGGGAACCGCTACCTTAAGGGCTGTTAGGATACGGGTTACTTTTATTAAATAAGGTTACCTTTATCAAATAGCCTAGAAACTACTCATACGAGTTACTTATCACAATTCTGAGGAATTCGTGAATTGAAGCAAGGAGATTCTAAATGGAGAAATGAAAGTACCCGAAACAGTTTCAAGGAAACACAGCACTAGAACAGACTTGCTGAATTTGTATCCGCGAATCTGTATTGCCACAACCTCCAGCTCCCAAATGGTTTTCGTTTAGTTCAACTGAGGAGAAGGAAGAGGGGCGGAATGCAAGGAGATTGTCCGCCAGTCGATAAATACGAGCGCTGTTGAGTTACCTGAGGCACAAGTTCACTCAAACCTTTATAAAGTTCGGAATCCTCGCTGATAGAACGGAAACTGTGCACAACCCAACGTTGGCGTGCAAATTTGTCTAACGTCATTCTTTATAACACAGTCTGAATGTTAGGCTAACGAGAGAAGTTTTCTCTTTGAATTTGAGTCATTCAGATTATATTCAATGAATACTGTTTAGGTCTGCCTCTGTGGTGTAGTGGTTAGTGTGATTAGCTGCCACCCTCAGAGGCCCGGGTTCGATTCCCGGCTCTGCCACGAAATAGGAAAAGTGGTACGAGGGCTGGAACGGGGTCCACTCAGCCTCGGGAGGTCAACTGAGTAGAGGTGGGTTCGATTCCCACCTCAGCCATCCTGGAAGTAGTTTTCCGTGGTTTCCCACTTCTCCTCCAGGCAAATGAAATGAAATATCGTATGGCTTTTAGTGCCGGGATATCCCAGGACGGGTTCGGCTCGCCAGGTGCTGGTCTCTCTATTTGACTTCTGTAGGCGACCTGCGCGTCGTGATGAGGATGAAATGAGGATGAAGACAACACATACACCCAGCCCCCGTGCCATTGGAATTAACCAATTATGGTTAAAATCCCCGACCTGCCCGGGAATCGAACCCGGGACCCTCTGAACCGAAGGCCAGTATGCTGACCGTTCAGCCAACAAGTCGGACTCCTCGAGGCAAATGCCGGGATGGTACCTAACTTAAGGCCACGGCCGCTTCCTTCCCACTTCCTTGTCTATCCCTTCCAATCTTCCCATCCCCCCACAAGGCCCCTGTTCAGCATTGCAGGTGAGGCCACCTGGGCGAGGTACTGGTCATCCTCCCCAGTTGTATCCCCGACCCAGAGTCTGAAGCTCCAGGACACTGCCCTTGAGGCGGTAGAGGTGGGATCCCTCGCTGAGTCAGAGGGAAAAACCGACCCTGGAGGGTAAACAAGTAAAGAAGAAGAATTCTATTTAGTGTAAAAAGACACAGATGGCCAATAAAGAGAATAGGAGACCTGAAGTGCATAAATCTTTGCATATTGCTTTACCAAAAGTGGTAATTCAAAAGTAGTAATAGACTGCAATAATGAACATCTACTGCTTCATCACCTGACAACTGGCGTTATTTTATTTATCATTAATCTGCAATTAGGGCTGTCGCAGACACCCTATTAAATTTTTACCTAGTTTTTTAAATAATTTCAAAGGAGTTGGAAATTTATCCAACATCTTCCTTGGGAAATTACTTCAATCCCCAATTCCTCTTTCTATGAACGAATACTTCAGATAACTAGTCTTCTTGAATTCCGAATTTATCTTCATATTGCGGATCTAAAGGCAGACGTTCCGCCGTGTACCTGGAAAATAAACTCGCTGTCCATTAACATGCAGGCATATTAACGTTTCAACTGTGAGGCAATTTGGTGGAATAACATATGAATTAAGATGAGGTCTGTGGAGGCGCTCAGTCAATTCACAGAGGCTAAAACGCATAACACACTGTAATGATGTATGTAGTTAAACTCTGTGAATGAGGATGTGAGTGGTTCGAACCTCAATGTCGGCAGCCCTAATCATGGTTATCGGTGGCTTGACATGTTCGTACCAGGCTGTACCTTAATTAAGGTCACATTCACCTTCTTCCCAGTCCTAACCCTGCCCTTTTCCATCGTTGCCATAAGACCTGTAAATGTTGATGCGACGTAAAGCCAATTAGAAAACGAAAAAGAAAACAAAGAGAAAAAATGTGTAACTCCAAATACAGTGAGATTCTTTAAGTACATTGAAGAGATTGTTCACTTCTTGAGTGATGCGTGTCGATTTCAGAAAGGAGAGAGTTCAGTACATTCTACATCACATTGTGTTCCAACCATTTTATAATGCCACAGAAGCCACCGTAACGTCGTCAAGGCACAATCTGAATGTTTATGAAATTCCATTCCGGAGAAAAGACATGAGTCTGCATGGCAGAAGCCGAGGAAACCAATCTCCTCACCCCACTCCCGCTTCAGAACGAGCTCAACACGGAGTTTTCCATTTCGTAGGACTTGTTCTTTCCGTAAAAGAGCGCTTTGGGTCCTTGTCTGAAAGGGACGGATATAATTGCCGCCAGGTGCTATGAACAACTCGGGGACATCAGAACAATGGGAGTTGCTTCACGCCCATGATTCACGACGCCGAACCGGCAGTGACGTCACGTTCTCGAAGGTCATCAACATGCGCGCGAGCTGGGGGACCGTGGTTGGTGTAGCAATGACCCCACCTCCAGCCGTGCCGGACATCATCACGTGCGTTCACTATGTTTTATAATAGAAACTAAGTTTTTGTACACACACACACAAACAGTCATATATACACCGCATAATGACCTTCATTCTCATTCATACGTAGTCCCCGCTTGAAAATATGAGAGATTCTTCGTCCCTTTGTATGAAGTACAATATGCGTACATGGCAGACGTTCCACCGTGTACCTGGAAAATAAACTCGCTGTCCATTAACATGCAGGCAAATTAACATTTCAACTGTGAGGCAATTCGGTGGAATAACATATGAATTAAAATGAAAGATGAGGAATATATCTTTAAAGCTTTTCGTTTTTTTTTAAAATTTGTTTTACGTCGCACCAACACAGATATGTCTAATGGCGACGATGGGATAGGAAAGGCCTACGAGTGGGAAGGAAGCGACCGTGGCATTAACAGCTCCAGCATTTGCCTGGTGTGAAAATGGGAAACCACGGAAAATCTTTTTTTTTAAGTTGCTTTACGTCGCACCGACACAGATAGGTCTTATGGCGACGATGGGACAGGAAATGGCTAGGAGTGGGAAGGAAGCGGCCGTGGCCTTTATTAAGGTACAGCCCCAGCATTTGCCTGGTGTGAAAATGGGAAACCACGGAAAACCATTTTCAGAGCTGCCGACAGTGGGGTTCGAACCTACTATCTCCCGAATACTGGATACTGGCCGCACTTAAGCGACTGCAGCTATCGAGCTCGGTCCACGGAAAATCATCTTCAGGGCTGCCGACAGTGGGGATCGAACCCACTATCTCCCGGATGAAAGCTCACAGCTGCGCACGGCCCTAACCCCACGACCAACTCGCCTGGTCAGAAAACGCTAATTGTAACAAAACACGTATTACACTAGAACATACCAGTAAAAATAATTCACAGGTATGTTATGGTGTTATATGTGTTATAATTAATAATGATAAGTGTTATAATTAGACAGACTGAAAAACTTTAACGTTAAATAGAGTAAGTCTTCTTCTTATTATTATTCCTTATCTGTTTACCCTCCAGGGTTGGTTTTTCCCTCGGACTCAGCGAGGGATCCCACCTCAAGTGCAGTGTCCTGAAGCTTCAGACTCTGGGTCGGGGGATACACCTGGGGAGGATGACCAGTACCTCGCCCAGGTTGCCTCACCTGCTATGCTGAATAGGGGCTTTGCGGGGATGAGAAGATTGTAAGGGATAGACAAGGGAGAGGGAAGGAAGTGGTTGTGGCCTTAAGTTAGGTACCATTCCGGCATTTGCCTGGAGGAGAAGTGGGAAACCACGGAAAACCACTTCCAGGATGGCTGAGGTGGGAATCGAACCCACCTCTACTCATTTGACCTCCTGAGGCTGAGTGGATCCCGTTCCAGCCCTCGCACCACTTTTCAAATTTCGTGGCAGAGCCGGGAATCGAACCCGGGCCTCCCGGGGTGGCAACTAATCACACTAACCACTATCGCACAGAGGTGGACACATAAACTAATACGACTTGTAAAATATGGCTTTCTTCTTAACAGATGAGGAATTTTTTGAAACACATCATGGACGTCCAATTTTGTTTTAAATATGCGGGTGATTAGGGGGTGGGAGCAGGGAGGAATAAGGTAAAGATTCTTACTCATTTCAACTACTTTAAAGAATCGAAATGCGGAGCTCAGTGGCTCAGACGGTTGAGGTGCTGGCCTTCTGACCTCAACTTGGAAGGTTCGATCCTGGCTCGGTTCGGTAGTATTTGAAGTTTCTCAAATACGTCGGCCTCGTGTTAGTAAATTTACTGGCACGTAAAAGAACTCCTGAGAGACTAAATTCCGACACCTCGGCGTCTCCTAAAACAGCAAAAGTAATTAGTGGGACGTTAAGTCAGGATTATTATTATTATTATTATTATTATTATTATTATTATTATTATTATTATTATTATTATTATTATTTCTACTATTAAAGAATCAAAATTTGCAAATCAGGGTTGAAGGGGAATAGCAAGTTGTATGTATATATTAGGATTTTATGAAACAAACATAAGTTTCTCGTATTTATTTGACAACACATTACAGAAACATTTCAGCAATAACAATAACCCAAGAAAGGGAAATTCACTCTCCTGTGCCCCGTGACACTGCTAACTGTAGACTTCAGTCTGTTCGACCACAGTCATCTTTACCACCGGCCGTGCGGTTAGGGGCGCGTAGCTCTCAACTTGCATCCGGGGGATACTGGTTTCGAACCCCATGTCGGCAGCCCTGAAGATGGTTTTCCGTGGTTTCCCATTTTCACGCCAGCTTGCTTCACACTCCTAGACCTTTCCAATACCATCGCCACTACAAGACCTATCTGTGTCGGTGTGACGTATACCTAGTTGTGAAAAAATAAAACAACTTTACCACTGGATGAGTTGGCCGTGCGGTTAGTAGCGCGCAGTTGTGAGCTTATATCCGGGAGATAGTGGGTTCGAACCACAGTGTTGGCAGCCCTGAGGATGATTTTCCGTGGTTCGCTATTTTTACACCAAGCAAATACTGCGGCTGTACCTTAAGGTCACGGCCGCATCCTCCCCACTGCTAGGCTATTCCTATCCTAGCATCGCCATAAGACCTATCTGTGTCGTTGCGACGTGAAAGGAATTGTATTATCCCCAATATTCATAATATCATGTCATATATCTCTTTATTTCAGCTGTACATACATACATACATACATACATACATACATACATACATACATACATACATACATACATATATACATAAATACATACATACATACATGCATACATACATACATACATACATACATACATACATACATACATACATACATATTGTCGTTGCACCTAGAACTCTGACCAGAAAGGTCCTGTAATCTAAGGTTCAGTACTGCATGAATTATATCAACGGATTTTCGTTCCAAGTGATACATGTGCTCCGGGTCAGTATTTTTCTTGTCAACATTGTCACAGCGGTATTTCAAGGCGGTTTTTTCCTATTTGTTTTACGTCGCACCGACACTGTAAGGTCTTATGGCGACGATGGGATAGTAAAGGCCTGGGAATGGGAAGGAAGCGGCCGTGGCCTTAATTAAAGTACAGCCCCAGCATTTGCCTGGTGTGAAAATGGGAAACCACGCAAAACCATCTTCAGGGCTGCCGAACGCGGGGTTAGAACCCACTATCTCCCGGATGCAAGCGCATAGCTGCGCTCCCCTAACCGCAAGGCCAACTCGCCCGGTATTTCAAAGCGTAACGACGATATTAATTATAAATTGTTATTTCTTAGAGCGTTCAGTCTGCAAGCCTCTGTGAATTTAGGAAACGCCTCCACAATCACCCGCTGTTGGCATGGAGTAATACGCTTGGACAGAGAAGGTGGGGCGGGCATGCATCTCGTATACGGCACAATCCGGTCTCCTTGGTGATAGGTTCAACGCCTTTACAGGAGATTGTTACCCCTTAGACGCCTTCAGGTTTATCGCACATTCACTTCCTTAGATCAACAACTTCCCGAAAGGGGTGCATTTCAGCTAAGAAGTACGAATACAAAAAAGTGTGAGTAGTCTGTATTCGTATCACATTAAAACATCTTACGTTACTTTAATGACCCAGCAAGTGGCAGTGAGGTTTGGGTCACGTAGCTACCAGCTTGCACTCGGGAGATAGTGGGCTCGAGCCCTACTGTCAGCAGCCCTGAAGATGGTTTTCCTTGGTTTCCCATTTTCACATCAGGCAAATGCTGGGGCTGTACCTTAATTAACGCCATGACAGCTTCCTTCCCATTCCCAAGTTTTTCCTCTCTCGTCGCCATAAGACCTATCTATGTCGGTGCGACGTAAAACAAATTGTCAACAAAAAATAAAGAAAAACGGGATCTATAATTTTGACTTATACTTCATGTGTCAAAAACAGTTGATCACACGAGTAGTTAAAATCAAACACAGCGAAAATGTTAGCTACAAATAATATTAATTGCATGTGTTTAGCAAATAAAGTAGGTTCGAAATTTTCGTTTAGGCGCTGACTTCGTTGGCTTTGAATGTGTTAGCTGGAATTGGAACTGCTCCACTGGCCGCCACTGACTGTTACTGAGGTTTACGGTGCGCGAGAGCGACGGATACTGACCTTCCACAATGCCGTCTCTTGTAGCTTGTGTGAAGGTCGAGAATTACTTATGATTCGTGAATCAGCAAATTCTCATGCATTACTTTGGGTATCATATTATTAGTACCTCCATATTATACACGAGATTATCTTTAGCATATACAGTAGAGCCTATACATCTAAATACATTAACTTTTTATAATCATGTCCTTGTATTCTAATAATTTTAAAGCGTGTAATAGTTATTTACGTTACGAATACCGTATCGCATCATAAATCTATCGGGTATTGGAACGTGATGTTGCAATATATATGGAGAGTGGAACCCAGGAAACCTCCGTGGCTCAGACGGCAGCGTGTCGGCCTCTCATCGCTGGATACCCTGGTTCTAATCCCGGTCGTTCCATGTGAGATTTGTGCTGGACAAAGCGGAGGCGGGACAGGTTTTTCTCCGGGTACTCCGGTTTTCCCTGTCATCTTTCATTCCAGCAACACTCTCCATTCTCATTTCATAGCATTTATTAGTCATTAATATCACCTTGGGAGTAGCGACCGCATTGTAATAATAGCCTATATGGTTCATTCGTCACATCCCTGACCCGGTCAATGACTGGAAAACAGGTTGTAGGTTTTCAGTGGAACCCAGAACCGGGCTCAGTGTCAGCAATGTTTTCAGAAGTTACACACAAAAGCATAATTACTCCTGAACAAATATATTTACTGTAATGAGTTTATGTTTAATACACATGGCCGCTCAGGCGGCAGCTTGCCGGCCTCTCACCGCTGGGTGTCGTGGTTCAAATTCCGGTCACTCCATGTGAGATTTGTGCTGGACATAGCAAAGGCGGGACCGGATTTTTTCCGGATACTCCGGTTTTGCCTGTCATACTTCATTCCAGTAACCCTCTCCAATATCATTTCATTCCATCTGTCAGTCAATAATCATTGCGCAGAGGAGTGCGACAGGTTTCGGCATCCGGCTTAATTCCTATCCTCGCCGCTTGATGGGGGCTTCATTTCATTCATGACCCGGCCGAATGACTGGAAACAGGCTGAGTATTTTTCACACACAGCAACATGTTGCATGTTAAACACGGGTAAAAGAACAGTTCTGGAAAACGCAAATAATGCCTCGCGAAGTGACTATATAAACACATCCGCACGTTTCGCATTCCAGAAAGGCAGCATTAGAAAGAGTTCTTGTTCATTTTCACGACTAAGTACTCCTTCAATTCCTTTTAAAGACTCATTTTTAATACCGAAAACAGTTTTCCATTTTTCAAACTACGACATGATGTCTGTGCTTCAACTACACTGCACGAGTATTTCATTTCACCAACTCCAGAATGTTCTTCTGAGAACTGTATTATTGATACTTTGGCGATACCGAGGTGCACCGTTTTTAGAAGACAAGCAGCAATTGCCTGGATGTCTAGGGACATGCCTTCTCTCATGTCGATCATCTAGAATTGTTAGTGCTGGTACGAAGATTTCACGATCTCACGTAACTAGTTACGTACAAACGTCTTGCATACTCGTTTGCTCTTTTCTATCGCTCCGAAGTTCCTATCACATGGGGGATAGCTATAGCTGTCTGTGTTCATTAACTTCGAATACACCCAACGATACCAGATAACTACACCGAAGTATCATTACTGTTCTGTCCCGCCCAGTTGTCGCTCCATATTTCTGGATGTTTTCGTTTGTCCATACAGTTCAGCACATGTAGCCGACGGGGTACAATGTCATTACCATCTCTACCTGCAATCATTTCATGCCACAGACACATACATAATTTATTAGTATCACATACATTGATGCGGAAGCTGTAGTACGATGATAGCCGTCGTTTGTAAAACACGTCCTAGTGTGACAGTATAGGAAAAAGGATAACTTATTGGAGGTCAATACATGACAGTCATATCACTTCCAGACATCTGAGAGCTAAGAATTCATCCTTAAGCACCATACTGGCTCTTTCTGCTTCCCTCTGATGCTCTTCAGCACGTAATTTTGGTTGTTTTGGTTCTTCCATGAACTTGCATCAGAGTGAGCGTATTTAACTGCCGTAAATATCCAAACCACTGTTACGGTTATCGGAGACACCGAGGTGCCGTCATTTCGTCTTGCAGGAGTTCTTTTACGTG
The DNA here is from genome assembly GCF_040414725.1 of Anabrus simplex. Lineage (NCBI taxonomy): Eukaryota > Metazoa > Arthropoda > Insecta > Orthoptera > Tettigoniidae > Anabrus > Anabrus simplex. The sequence goes on from NC_090265.1 coordinate 226,791,448, forward strand.
CCAGTAAATCTACCTATTCGAGACTGATGCACTTGAGCACCTTCAAATACCACCGGACTGAGCCAGAACTGAACCTGTCAAGTTGGGGTCAGAAGGCGAGAGTCTCAACCCTCTGAGCCACTCACCCCGGCTTTTTAATATCAAGTGGATGTTGAGGTATTCCATTTGTGACTTGGCTTATTAATAATGACTTGCAGCTCGTTGTATACAATTAATGTACTGTTTTATTTGTTCATTATCATTATATGTAAATTCCTTGTTTCTTGGGTTCTTTGCTCGCTTATATTTAAAATATGTTTTTCCTATTTTCTTCGTGATAACTAACGTTTGAAGGGTATTTTTAGACAGTAAAACATGAGCGTAGACGTGTTATGACAAACCTCCATATCGTGGCTGTCGGGATGTGGAATATTGTAGGTACCCGCCGACTCTCCCGGGATTCTTCATATGTATCACGTCTTGGCTATTAACTCAATATCGAAAGGGAACGTCGTATTAATGGGAAGGAATATAGCACAAATAAGATATTAAGAGACCAGCAAAACAAGCACCCTCAGCACAGGTAAATGATATAACCTCAGTCAACAAAGTGTTATTAAGTTTGTTATTGCCTGTTCGTAAAATTAAGCCAGATCATACTCACAGACTTTAATAATATAGCTTACAGGTGATGATGATGATGATGATGCTTGTTGTTTAAAGGGGCCTAAGTAGCTTACAGGTATCATGCAATTTTTGATACAGCTGTGTAACACTTTCAGCTGAATGGAAGAGTAATCTTATTCACCAAATTTTATGCATGTGGCTATGCAACACAATACTCATACTTAATGGGTTTATTCGATGTTGTTCCCGGGCAACAATTTCTTTCTCCTTTCAGTATGTATTTTCTTATTTCGTGATTTAATTTCACCACTCGGTCCCTCCACATTTAAAACAACATACGAAGGCACTTAGCCGCATTCTGGGTTACAGAGCACTGCACTTAGCGGTGCTACTATCTTATGGTGCCTTTTGCAGCTGATGAAATGGGATTGGCACCTAGTTGTGTTTAGGGTGGATTGGCAAAGTTATATCATATAGTTAGGAACAGGAAATTATACTTAGTCGGGTTCTCAGTTACAATTTTCAAATATCGTACTACGTTTTACCTGCTTAGAATGGAAATTTAGTTAAACTAAAATGTCGAAGTTTAATCAGATCTGAGTGTCAGCTCTGCTATACTTCCAACGATACTGCCGATTTGTACTAATTCATGGCTGCATTTGTTTTGCGATAGTTATTTTCGTATTTACGGTATCTTAGTTATTTTTATTGTTATAGGGTAATTGTCATAATATTGAGCTTTTAACTCGTGTACATAGATCACCGTTTATGGTTATATTTGTAATTCCATTACTTAATATGTTTGTAATTTTTACAATTACGATTAAGGTGAGGAATAAGTAGTTTACTAATATTAAGGTAATAAGATGGTTAGGTTTATTATAAAGTTTAATTAAGTGGGGAGTGGCCTCTGTATTTAAAGAGTTATATATTAGATCAATTGATGTAAGGTCCATATTTTTGGTAAGTATGTTGGTAAAATATGGATCTCTTATTGATGAAATTATTAAAATTAGAGTTATTAATAATAAAGTAATGACAAAGGTTTTTATAGAAGTCACTTCAAGTTGTTTGTCTTTCCATTAAGACATTTTACTCTTTTCGGTAGAACACGTAATAAGAGGTTATCGTCAAAGATTTGTTTCATGATTCTTCAGCCACAATGCCTCTCCCGGTTTCATATGAACAACAATAGGTAGCCGAGAAGCAGGGAGATATATCGATATCACGATTCCCTATTGAATTTATGTGAAGTTATATGCCTGAGATCAAACGTTTAAACTGATATTCTTGTACAAAAGCACGTGGCAGTAACGTGGAGTACGATAAAGCTGAACAAAGTGGAGATGGAATGGGGCAGATCACAGGGTTTGTTGAACGTTACAGTTCCTGGTCCGAAGTAGTTCGTAACTCTCCCTGCTTCTCGGCTACCTATTGTTGTTCATATGAAACCGGGAGAGGCATTGTGGCTGAAGAATCATGAAACAAATCTTTGACGATAACCTCTTATTACGTGTTCTACCGAAAAGAGTAAAATGCCTTAATGAAAAGACAAACAACTTGAAATGACATGACAACCTGTAAAACAGTTCATTAATGAGAACTCCCTTGTCATCCTTCTATCGAAAAGATGCACATGAGAAGAACATTTTAGAAATTGATTTCCATTAAGGCTGATAGTTTTCCATTAATGTTGATCATGTATATCTTGTGGGAGTGTAAAATCACTGTTTCGACTTCCCATAAACCCCCAACAAATCCGGGATTTAGAAATAATATTGACCCTAAAACCTACCCAAGAATAGATATGAAGTTTAGTAGAAATATATATAGAGTAGTTTCCCAGTTATAAGAACTCAACAAACGGAGGAACAGACAAATCGACAAAAAAAAAAAAAAAAAAGTTAAAAGGAAGCCCGCTCGAACTAAGACTGAAAACCGGTCCGTTAATGACATCTCCCTTCTTAATCCTCGTATCGAAATGAAGAACATGAGAAAAAAAGTTTTATAAAATGATTTCCATTAAGGCAGGTAGATTTCCACTGAGTTTGATTGTGTATATTTTGTGGGAGTGCAAAATCACGGTTTCGTATAAACCCCAGTCAATTCAGGGATTTAAAACAATATTGGCCCTAAAACCTACCCAAGGAGAGATGGATTCTAAATATGAAGTTTGGCAGAAATATATCGAGCAGTTTTCAACTTATTAGAACTCAGACAGACAGACAAACAAACAAACAAACAAACAAACAAACAAACAAACAAACAAACAAACAAACACACACACAAACAAACAAACAAACAAACAAACAAACAAACAAACAAACAAGCAGATGGCCATTATTACACCTGAAACGGATTACTGAATTAAAATTTTGTGTATTGGTTTATATTTTTCAAGTTGTATGTTACTTTTTGTTATGACTTTTTCTTTTTTTACTTTATGCTGCGGATTTCTCTTTATTTTATTTGTCGAGCTTTTTTCTTAGCTTAGTTATCTTTGGTTTTGTAATAGAATAATGCATTTCTTTTATATATTATATTTATATATTATTGAGTGTAAGAGAGGGCCACGAGCCCTAATTTCGCC